>NC_133156.1:22788574-23392842 GCF_040802235.1 Manis javanica | reverse complement strand
ACCCTAACCCTAACCCTAACCCTAACCCTAACCCTAACCCTAACCCTAACCCTAACCCTAACCCTAACCCTAACCCTAACCCTAACCCTAACCCTAACCCTAACCCTAACCCTAACCCTAACCCTAACCCTAACCCTAACCCTAACCCTAACCCTAACCCTAACCCTAACCCTAACCCTAACCCTAACCCTAACCCTAACCCTAACCCTAACCCTAACCCTAACCCTAACCCTAACCCTAACCCTAACCCTAACCCTAACCCTAACCCTAACCCTAACCCTAACCCTAACCCTAACCCTAACCCTAACCCTAACCCTAACCCTAACCCTAACCCTAACCCTAACCCTAACCCTAACCCTAACCCTAACCCTAACCCTAACCCTAACCCTAACCCTAACCCTAACCCTAACCCTAACCCTAACCCTAACCCTAACCCTAACCCTAACCCTAACCCTAACCCTAACCCTAACCCTAACCCTAACCCTAACCCTAACCCTAACCCTAACCCTAACCCTAACCCTAACCCTAACCCTAACCCTAACCCTAACCCTAACCCTAACCCTAACCCTAACCCTAACCCTAACCCTAACCCTAACCCTAACCCTAACCCTAACCCTAATCCTAACCCTAACCCTAACCCTAACCCTAACCCTAACCCTAACCCTAACCCTAACCCTAACCCTAACCCTAACCCTAACCCTAACCCTAACGCTAACCCTAACCCTAACCCTAACCCTAACCCTAACCCTAACCCTAACCCTAACCCTAACCCTAACCCTAACCCTAACCCTAACCCTAACCCTAACCCTAACCCTAACCCTAACCCTAACCCTAACCCTAACCCTAACCCTAACCCTAACCCTAACCCTAACCCTAACCCTAACCCTAACCCTAACCCTAACCCTAACCCTAACCCTAACCCTAACCCTAACCCTAACCCTAACCCTAACCCTAACCCTAACCCTAACCCTAACCCTAACCCTAACCCTAACCCTAACCCTAACCCTAACCCTACTCTAACCCTAACCCTAACCCTAACCCTAATCCTAAAGCTAACCCTAACCCGAACCCTAACCCTAACCCTAACCGTAACCCTAACGCTAACCCTAACCCTAATCCTAACGCTAACCCTAACCCTAACCCTAACCCTAAGGCTAACCCTAACCCTAACCCTAACCCTAACCCTAACCCTAACCCTAACCCTAACCCTAACCCTAACCCTAACCCTAACCCTAACCCTAACCCTAACCCTAACCCTAACCCTAACCCTAACCCTAACCCTAACCCTAACCCTAACCCTAACCCTAACCCTAACCCTAACCCTAACCCTAACCCTAACCCTAACCCTAACCCTAACCCTAACCCTAACCCTAACCCTAACCCTAACCCTAACCCTAACCCTAAACCCTAACCCTAACCCTAACCCTAACCCTAACCCTAACCCTAACCCTAACCCTAACCCTAACCCTAACCCTAACCCTAACCCTAACCCTAACCCTAACCCTAACCCTAACCCTAACCCTAACCCTAACCCTAACCCTAACCCTAACCCTAACCCTAACCCTAACCCTAACCCTAACCCTAACCCTAACCCTAACCCTAACCCTAACCCTAACCCTAACCCTAACCCTAACCCTAACCCTAACCCTAACCCTAACCCTAACCCTAACACGTTCCCTAACCCTAACCCTAACCCGTACCCTAACCCGTACCCTAACCCGTACCCTAACCCTAACCCTAACCCTAACCCTAACCCTAGCCCTAGCCCTAGCCCTAGCCCTAGCCCTAGCCCTAACCCCTAGCCCTAGCCCTAGCCCAAGCCCTAACCCTAACCCGTACCCTAACCCGTACCCTATCCCGTACCCTATCCCGTACCCTAACCCGTACCCTAACCCTAACCCGTACCCTAACCCGTACCCGTACCCTAACCCGTACCCTAACCCTAACCCTAACCCTAACCCTAACCCGTACCCTAACCCTAACCCTAACCCTAACCCTAACCCGTACCCTAACCCTAACCCGTACCCTAACCCTAACCCGTACCCTAACCCGTACCCTAACCCGTACCCTAACCCGTACCCTAACCCGTACCCTAACCCGTACCCTAACCCTAACCCGTACCCTAACCCGTACCCTAACCCGTACCCTAACCCGTACCCTAACCCGTACCCTAACCCGTACCCTAACCCGTACCCTAACCCGTACCCTAACCCGTACCCTAACCCGTACCCTAACCCTAACCCGTTCCCTAACCCTAACCCTAACCCTAACCCTAACCCTAACCCTAACCCTAACCCTAACCCTAACCCTAACCCTAACCCTAACCCGTTCCCTAACCCGTTCCCTAACCCTAACCCGTTCCCTAACCCGTTCCCTAACCCGTTCCCTAACCCGTTCCCTAACCCTAACCCTAACCCGTTCCCTAACCCGTTCCCTAACCCGTTCCCTAACCCGTTCCCTAACCCTAACCCGTTCCCTAACCCGTTCCCTAACCCGTTCCCTAACCCTAACCCGTTCCCTAACCCGTTCCCTAACCCTAACCCTAACCCGTTCCCTAACCCGTTCCCTAACCCGTTCCCTAACCCGTTCCCTAACCCGTTCCCTAACCCGTTCCCTAACCCGTTCCCTAACCCTAACCCGTTCCCTAACCCGTTCCCTAACCCGTTCCCTAACCCTAACCCGTTCCCTAACCCGTTCCCTAACCCTAACCCGTTCCCTAACCCGTTCCCTAACCCGTTCCCTAACCCGTTCCCTAACCCGTTCCCTAACCCTAACCCGTTCCCTAACCCTAACCGATTCCCTAACCCGTTCCCTAACCCTAACCCGTTCCCTAACCCTAACCCGTTCCCTAACGCTAACCCGTTCCCTAACCCTAACCCGTTCCCTAACCCAAACCCGTTCCCTAACCCGATCCCTAAACATTTCCCCAACCCATTCTCCACCCCTTTCCCTACCCCGTTCCCATACCCTATTCATAGTTCTAACCCCTTCTCTTCCTATTGTCTGATTTCAAACAAAACCCCTATGATTGAACCTACTCTTCACTGTGTTCTAATCCTCCGTCTCTTAAATATTAGGCATTATTTGAATCCTAAACATCTACATTATAAAATCCCAAACCTCTGAAGACTTAAATTCCAAATGTAAGCTTCTAAATTAACTAAGCGACGTTACAAGAAAAAAAAACATTACACAAACATGTTTTCTTTGTATACATTAGCGATGAACACTCACAAAAGGAATTTTTAATTCTCTACTAAATAATATCAACATTAATAAAATACTTGGAAACAGACTTAATTAAACTGCAAGTATTATACACTGAAAATTATAAAACAGTGATATTAGGAAAAATAAAGAAGAGCTAAATAAATGTAAGGTCCTGCTGTGGTGATGGCAGACTTAGTATCTCTAAGATGGCAATGGCACAAATGCAACCTACAGACTCAATGTGGTTCCTATGAAAACTCCCAAACCGTTTTGGTAAGAAATGTGCCAGCTGATCCTGTAACATATGAAATTGCAAGGGACCCCAATGAGCCCTTGTAAGGAATCTTGAAAAAGAAAATCCAAGCTGGAGGCACAGTTTCCCAAAATCAAATCTTAGTACAAAGTTAACAGTAAATGAAACACCGTGACACTGTCATAAAGATACACAGTTGACCCTTGGTAGTAGGCATGTTAACTCCACAGGTCCACTTAAACAGATTTTTCCCCACAAATATATTGGAAAAATGTTAAGTCAACAATTTGAAACATTTCCTTTTCTCTAGTTTACTTTTCTGTAAGAATACAGCAAATAATGCAAATAATATGTATAATGTACAAAATATTGTTAATCGAGTATTTATATTATTGGTAACTCTTCCAGTCAAAATAGGCAATCAGTTTTAGGACAACAAAGTTTTGGCAGAGTCAAGTGTTTTATGTATATTGGGACTCTGCGGGGTGTCAACAACACTAGCCACCATGTTGTTCAAGGGTCAACTGTATATACAGATCAACGTACCTGAATGGAAAGTCCAGAAATGGCCCTAACCACCAATGGCCAGTTGATATCTGACAAGGGTGGACAACATTAAATTATGGAGAAAAAGTCTTTCCAGTAAATGGTGCTTGGCAACCAGTTGTCCACATGCCGAAGAATGAAAATGAACCCTAACTCATATCACATACAAAAATTAACTCAAAATACATAAGGGCATACGTGTAATATGTAAAACATGGGGATAAATGTTCATGACCTTGGATTTAGCTATGGTTTCTCAGAGGTGAAACCAAAGTATGAGCAACCAGAAAAAGAATAAATTAATTTCCTCCAAATTAAAATCTTTTCTGCATCCAAAGATACCAACCAGGAAGTGAAAAGTCAGTCACAGAAAAGAAAATATCTGCACATTGTACATCTGACAAGAGCCTGTTATCCAGAATACACCACAAACTTGTACAGTGCAACAAGACAACATCCCAATTTTTTAAATGGATGAGAGACTCCAAGACATACAAATGCTCAACAAGCACATGGAAAGGTGTCACATAGAATTCCCTGCGCATACATGGGAATGGCTATAATCAGGAAAACTGAAAATCACATGTTGCCAAGGATGCAGAGAAATTGGAGCCCCTAACCTTTGCTTGTGGAAATGTAAAATGTGCAGTCTGTGTACAACAGCTTGGCATTTCCTCATAATATATAATACAATTCCTAATTGTGAGTAAACACACACTCCTAGATAATACCCCAAAGAAATGACAATGATGTTCAAACAGAAACTGGCCCACAAGTTCTTGGCAGCATGGTTCACGGCAGCAAAAAGTCAGGAACAACTCAAATGCCCATCAAGGAATGAATGGATGGATAAAACTGGGAGGATCCATAAACTGCATTTTTCTGCCATATAAAGAAACAAAGGAAAATAGTCCACAGCCTCCTTGAAAACAGTGTGGGGAGAGGGGAGGGCATCCCCAGAAACTTGAACATACAGCAGCTAATGTATGAGCAGCAATTCCATTTCAGGGCATCTGCCCAAACCACACAAAAGCAGGGACTTGGATATTTGGACACCCACGGTCACAACTGCATGACTAACAACAGCTAAAAGGTGGAGAAGACCCGCATGTCCACAGACAAATGGATGAAGAAAGTGTGGTCTCCACATAGTGAACAAGGGAGTCCTGGCACCTGCTGCATGGATGGACCCTAAAGCCATTTTGCTCAGTGAAATGCACCAGTCACAGAAGGACAAATATTATGTGATCCCACTTGTGTGAGATCTGGAGAGCCCATCTGAGCTAAAGTCTCTAGAACAGTTCCAGAAAAAGGAAAAATGATCAGAATGGAAAGACATTTGCACACAGCTGGGGTACATGGAAACAGCTGTGTGGAGTCTGTGCACTGGATTATCATGTGGAGACCCTAATGCTTCCCTCATTTAGGGTCAGAGGGTGGCTCCCTATTTGGGGTAGAGGCCAAGAGCATTTTGTGTGAAGTGGTGGGTGTGGTAAAGTGGGACCATGGAGCATTTAGTGTAAAGAGTGTTTGTACAGACACTGCAAGTTTTCTTTGTGCTTGAAATGGCTGGAAAGTAAATTACTTTGCAGAACAACCATGTCAGTCCTGCACCAGAAAAGCAGAGCAGACATCACACCTGGTCATAGAGGCCAAGCCCTCCCCATTCGGTTCACACAAAGTGGACCGCTACTCAGCCAGCAGGAGTCACTACAAGTCATGTGGTAAAATTCCCTTGCAGACACTGGGCTTGGTTGTTGGGACAACCTGGAGTGGAACAGTGGGATTTTTTAATTCCAATATCTACACCACTCCACCAAAAACCTGTTGCAGCTAAAAATAAAATCAATAATCTTATAGGATACAAAATGAATATACAGAAGTTGTTTGCTTCTGTTAACCAATAACCACCTATCAGAAAGAGAAAGTAAGAAAACAATGCCCTTTACAACTGCATCATGAAGAATAAAGTACCTAAGGACAAGCCTAACCAATGAGGTGGGAGGCTTGAGGCTTGAGGCCTGAACACTGTGGACACTGCAGACCTGGACGGGAGAAGTTAGGTTATTACAGGTCCCGTCCACCCACAGCAACCTGCAGACTCCATGGGACACCCCCCCCCACCGAAATTCCACCACACTTCACACAGAAGCAAACACCAAACAGGCTGAATGGAACTGCACAGGACCCCATCCCCACAGCCGTCCTGAGAAAGCACAGCCAGGGCATGGCATCATGCCCTGACCTCCCACTACACTGTGGACCTGTAGCAACCGAGTCCCCATGTGGCACCCGAGCAGAAGCAGGTGTAGAAATGGGACACCAGGCGCCCTTCATCCCCCAACCTGCTTGGCCCGAAGAACCAGCTCAACAAGGCCCCCAGTGCAGCTCACAGGTGGGGGCCGCCCTCAGGAAGCCGGGCTGGGTCAGCACCATGCTGTGCCCAGGGGGCCTCCCAGGCAGATCCCACCTCAGGGACCCTTCCCAGGAAACTGCCCCATGTGCTGGGCACACAGCAAGGGCTGCAACCCAGGTAAGCAGGCCACTTAAGCAGCCAAGTCCCCTCCGTCCCCATTCCCATCTCAGAGCCTCATTAGGAAGTACGCCTGCAGCCCAGAGGGTGTCCCGCAGGTGCGGCCAATCCACCCACAGCACGGTGCCCGAGGGGCGCAACACAGAGACATGGGCTCCCAGGGAAGCACTGGATGCCACACACCCGCCCCGGCCCATTCTCAGTCTGGACCCGAACTCGCCGAGTGCTGTCTGCCACACCCTGAACTCAGCCGCACCCGTCTCGGCCCAGACTCCACGAAGACCCCATTTCCCATGGCAGGCCTTCCTCCCCCAGCCCCTGAAGAGGAGCGCTCAGCAGGCGATGCACGGAAAGCTTCTCCTTACCTTTCCCTACTGCAGCTCCTCAAGAAACTGAGCTGTCCCTGTGGACACGGCCCGCAGCGTCATGGAGCCACAGGGGAGCTGGAGCAATTCCGGCACCAGTCAGAGGCAGGAGAAAAGGCCTGCACCCTGCTGGTCCACAAAGAGGACAGAGGCGCCGCTTGTGGGTCATGGTGAGCATTGCAGGATGCGCACTTACAGCTCAGGGAAGGTGGTGCCCCCTTGTGGCTGAACTGATGAACCACAAATATTTGGAAATTCAAGCTACAATGGGCATAAATTTCCTGCGTCTTCTCCACTTTGAGAGTGAAAGGCATGAAATGAAGTAGACACAGGCTTTACAACTTACACCAAAATCAACTCAAAATTCCCCATAGGCATGTTCCTTAAAAATATAAAAATAGAAATACTGATTGACCCGGGAATTCCACTCTTAGGAATTTACCCAAAGAATATAATTTCTCAGATTCAAAAAGACATATGCACACTATCTTTGTTGCAGCACTATTTACAATAGCCAAGATATGGAAGCAACCTAAGTGTCCATCAGTAGATGAATGAATAAAGAAGGTGTGGTACATAAACACAATGTGCCAGAGTCCAACTCCAGCAGGGGGGTATGAAGCTCAAAAGGATGAGACAGAGTTGGTGCACGGAGAGACAGGACACAGAGTCAGATGGAGGTGGTCTCTCAACAAAGTGCTGATGACAGCTTTACTTATACCATTTTGCACAAGGATATGATTATTTTTTATTGTTCTGTTGATTAATTGTTATAGGCAGTTGATTAATAGGTATAGGCAAGCTTTTTTCTTTCTTCTTTCTAATCTATTCGTGGTTGGTCAAGTGTTAGGTGATCATTTTCTGTTCCTTGACCAAAACTTTTCCTGGCAACATGTACTCTATTGTGTTTTATGTTTCTATGCTACGCAGTTTCTAGGCACTGCATGTGACCACAGGACCATGCAGTATGTAGCAGTGACTATGGAGTCTATCATCTCAGGGTGAAATACAGGTCACTCACTACCACAGTTAGCTAGGCAGGTATCATCATCTATATTTTTAATGCAATGGGTACACTTTATCTTCTCATAATATTTATTCTATCATAGGTAGATGCAAGATAAAGATAGAAAGCATAATTAAGAACTGTAAGAAGGCAAGTGTAGATGATCAGGTTTGTGCCTATAGACTAGGTATTAATCCAAGCCAGACAAGGGCAACAAAACATCTACGGGTGTAGATAATTTCTCTCAAAACTGGAGAGTGAGGTTCTAAGCCTCACCTCTGTTGGCCCCCATTTTCTCATCTGATGGCCCCCCTGTGACTGTGCCTGTCTTAGGTTGTTCCTCCCTTGAGGAATCTTACCCATCTCTGGCTAACCAGCCATCTTCCGGGGCCATACAGGGACATGTAAAACTGGTAAGTGAGAGAAGTAGCACTCTTTGAAAATATTAGCTTTTCACTTCTTTGCAGATTTATGCCCTGTGGCTTCTATGCCCAGCACTTTATCACGTGGAAGAATTATGGTACTTGGTAATTTCATGTATGAGGCACAAATTCTAGAAAAGGGCTGTAATTAGGAAGGAAGAAGAAAAACTATTGAAGTAGCAGAGGGAAGAAAACATGAGAAGATTGATTAAGTGGCAAACAGGGTTATTCCATTCAGTATTCCCCTATAACTCTATTTCTCTAATTTTCCTATAAAACTCTTCATCACTAATTTCACTAGCATTACAAAAAAGAGGGTCATTCCCACTTAGGTGGAGATGGGGTAGTCAGTGTTTGACTAGCTACCTGCACGTTTTGGTATTCTGTGCCAAGATTGCCATCTGGCCTCTGCATGTTCTATTTTTCAAGACCACTGTCCTGAAAAGCTTCTGGGAAGTTTATGTTCTCCTACTTTCCGTGCTGCTTAGCAAAGGTTAGCTTAGCCCTTGGCAACAATGCAAGCAAAGACAAAGCCAATAGTATAATGGAAAATAACAAAATCAAGGTGGGTAATGGGGGAGCCAGCTTCGAAGGCCCTTAATTTGTGGGGGGTCTTTCTCCAGCCTGAGCTTTGCTACACAGTTGAGTAGCATGGCTCCCAGCAACAATGGAATACTACTCAGCTGTAAGAAAAAAACAAATCCTACCGTTTGCAACAACATAGATGGAGCTGGAAGATATTATGCTCAGTGAAATAAGCCAGGTGGAGAAAGACAAATAACAAATTATTTCCCTCATTTGTGGAGTATAACAGCAAAGTAAAACTGAAGGACCAAAACAGAAGCAGACTCACAGACTCCAAGAAGGGACTAGCAGTTAACCAAAGGGGAGGGTGGGGAAGGGCAGGTGAGGAGGGAGGGAGAAGGGGATTGAGGGGTATTATGATTGGCACACATGATGTGGGGGATCACGGGGAAAACAGCGTAGAACAGAGAAGACAAGTAGTGCCTCTGTGGCATCTTACTACACTGATGGGTAGTGACTGCAATGGGGTACAGAGGTGACTCAATAATACAGGTGAATGTAGCAACTGCAGTGTTTTTCCATGTGAAACCTTCATAAGAGTGTATATCAATAATACCTTAATTTTAAAAAAATTTTTAATGGTACACTCATAAAAAAATTCTCCATAGGCGAATTTTTTATGCAAAATTATAAAATTTGTAGGTAAAAGCAAAATCTACACAACCTTGAAGACTTTCAACACCCAAAACCAAAGGCCTATCCACAAAAGAAAAATAATCACATAGGCTTTATAGAATTATAATTTCTACTCTAAAAGACCTTGCTCAGAGAACCCAAACACAAGACACAAACTGAGAGAAAATATTTTCAAAATACATATTTGATAAAGGATTTGTACTCAAGATATACAAAAATCCATAAAACAAAAATGAGCCATTAAAAATATTTTACAATTTAAAAAAAAAAAGTCTCACCTTAACATCCAAGAATTACATCACCAGTATTAAGACAACTGCTTTGAAAAACTATTCCCCAACAAAAGCCACCATGCAATTTTACACAATAGCTGTATTTTAAGGCTGAAAACTTAAAGAAATCTGGATGTGTTTCAGCAGATGAATGCTTTGGCAAATTGCGGTACATCCGTTACATTTCACTACAACTTGTACAGTGAACTGCACAGTGATTTGCCCAGTGAAGCTGGTGCCTTGATCACTGGAGGTTACAGGTCTACCCCACGTGAGAAATGGTTTCCAACAGCTTCTTTGGGATTATGAAGGCATCGGCCTTGGGCCAGCAGGCTTCATTCTTCCCTGTGGGGTTGGAATGCATCACCCTCCCAGCACACCACATGGATGCGTTCACCAACCTGGAAGCTCTACAAACTCCTTATTTTGAGACACTGGTATGACGTATAATTAACTCCGTTTTTATCCCCTCCCCTTTCTCTGGAGAATGGAGGAGTGAGGCTGAAAATCCCAAGCTTATAATCATGGCGTGGGCTT
Organism: Manis javanica; assembly: GCF_040802235.1. Lineage (NCBI taxonomy): Eukaryota > Metazoa > Chordata > Mammalia > Pholidota > Manidae > Manis > Manis javanica. The sequence continues at coordinate 23,382,477 of NC_133156.1, read as the reverse complement.
TCTGCCTGTCAGACACCTGAGCAGAACCTACCCAGAACCACCTACTTAGAATAAAAGATGCCACTATTACTCAGGAAATCCCCAGGGCTTTAGGAGCCCAGTGCCAAGATTGAGGCACAGACCAACATACATGTTCTCTATTGTACTTCCATGTTCATGGTGGCACATCCCAGGGAGAGGGTTAGGAAGTAGTGTTTCCACTATCCCAGGAGAAGGAGGATTTAAAACAGAAATAAAGTGGAGTTATACAAAAGATACAACATATAATGTGTGACCCCAAGATGTATGGACTGAGATTCCAACTAAAAGGCCAATTTAGCTATAGTGACAAGTATCAGCTTCCACAGCTACTTGAGCGTCTGACAGGAAGTTTCTCTAACTGTCCATTTGCAGGTCTGGGTGGGAAGTGAAGGCCCCTCCCCCAGGGTGATGGAAAGAGCCTTGTGCTCAGAGGAGAAGCCTGTCTTTTTAAAATTCCGTATTAAATAACGTGAACATTAATAAAATACTAAAAATAGACTTAAGGTGCAAATCTTATACATTGAAAATTATAAAACATAGATAATTTACAAACTAAAAAAGAGCTAAATACATGTAAAGTCTACTTGTGTTGATGGAAAGACTTAAATACTGTTAAGGTCGCAATGACACAAATGCAACCTACAGAGTCAATGTGATTCTTTTGAAAATTCACACAGGCTTTAATGTACCAGCTGATCCTGACACATGGAATTTCAAGGGACTCCAAAGAGCCCTTGAAAACAGTCTTGAAAAAGAAAATCAAAGCTGGAGGCTCATGGCCCCCAAAATCAAATCTTAGTACAAAGCAACAGTAAATAAAACACTGTGACACTGGCATAAACATACACAGTTGGCCCTTGGACAGCAGGGGTGTGAACTGCCCAGGTCCACTTGAGTGGATTTTTCCCCACAAATATATAGAAAATATGTTTAAAGACTTAAGACAATTTGAAACATTTGCTTTTTTCTAGCTTGCCTTAACATTAGAATATAGCACAAAACATGTATAATGTACAAAATATGTGTTAATTGACTGTTTATATTATTGATAAGTCTTTGAGTCAAAATAGGCAATCATATTTAGGATAATACTTAAGTTTGGGGGAGTGAGATATTTTATGTGGATTTTGATTCTGTGGGATGTCAGCTACAAAAACCCCTGTGTTGTTCAAAGGTCAACTGTATGTATAGATCAACAAAACTGAGTGGAAAGCCCAGAAGTAACCCCAACCATCTACAGTCAATTGCTTTCTAACAAGGGTGGACAACATTAAATTAGGGATGGTGTTTTCAGCAAACGGTGCTGTGCAAATGGATGTCCATGTGCAGAGGAATGAAACTGAACCCTTAACTCATATCACATACAAAAATTAACTCAAAACAAAGGGCTTACATGATAGGTAAAATTATAGACTCTATAAGAAAACACAAGGAGAAACGTCCATGACCTTGGATTTAGCCATGGTTTCTCAGATCTGACGCCAAAGGACAAGCAACAAAAGAAAGCATAAATTACAGTTCTCCCAAATTAAAAACTTTTCTGCATCGAAAGTCACCAACCAGAAAGTGAAAAAAAGCCACATAATGGAAGAAAATATCTCCACATTGTACATCTGACAAGAGCCTGTAACCCAGAAAACACCACAAACTTGTACAAGGCAACAAGACAACACCCAAATGTTTAAAGCGGATGAAAGATACCAAGGAAGACATACAAATGTTCAACAAGCACATGAACACATCATTACTTGCTATGGAAATGCAAATTAAAGAACAGTGACCACCCACTGCAAGCACACAGCAGTGGCCACACTCAGGAAAATTCAAAATCACATGTTACCAAGGATGTAGAGGAATTGGAGCCCTTAACCTTTGCTTGTGGAAATATAAAATATGCAACTTCTGTACAACAGCTTGGCATTTCCTCATAATATATACTACAATTTCCTAATCATGGGTAAACACCCACTCCTAGATAAATATCCCAAATAAATGAAAAAGCTGTTCAAACAGAAACTGGCCCGTGCGTTCTTGGCAGCACTGCTCACCACAGCAAAAAAGTAGAAACAACTCAAATGCCCTTCACGGGGTGAACGGATGAACAAAACAGGGTTGACCCATAAACTGCATTATTCTGCCAAATACAGAAATAAAGAAAAATGGTCCAAAGCTGCTTTGAAAACTGTGTGTGTGGAGGGCGTACCCAGAAACTTGAGCACAGAATTAACATATGATTAGCAATTCCATTTCAGGGCATTTACCCAAATGACATTAAAGCAGGGACTTAGACATTGCACACCCATGTTCACAGCTGCATGATTCACAACAGCCAAAAGGTGGAGATGACCCGGGTGTCCAGAGACAGATGAAAAAAATGTGGTCTCTACACAGTGGAGTAAACAAGGAGTTTTAGAACCTGCTACATGGACACCAAAGCCATTATGCTCAGTGAAATGCGCCCCTCAAAGAAGGACAAATATTATGTGATCCCACTTATGTGAGGTCCTGGAGAGCCCAACTGAGGTAGTCTCAGGAACAGTTTCAGAAAAAGGAAACTGTATTAGGACAGAAAGACGTGCGCACACAGCTGGGGCGGGTGGTGACAGCTGTGGTGGGTTTGTGCATTGGATTATCATGTGGAGACCCTAATACTTCCCTAAATTTGGAGTCAGGTGGTGGTTTCCTGGAAGCATGTCCCCATTTGGGGTAAACACTCCAGCATTTTGTGTTTAGTGGGAACTGTGGTGAAATGAGACGCTAGGAAATTCATTATAAAGAGAATCTGTACTGACACTGCAAGATTTCTGTATGTTTGAAATTGCTGGAAAGTAAATTACTTTGCAAAACAACCATAAGAAAAGCAGAGGAAACATAATACCCTGTCAAGAGAGGCCAAGCCCTCCCCATCCAGTTCACACGAAGGGGGCGCTACTCACCTTGCAGGGGTCCAGGGATCTTTAGAAGGCATGTGGGACGATCCCCTGTAGCCACTGAGCCTTGGGCGTTGGGATGACCTGGGGTACAAACATTGGGATTTTAGAATTCCAGTTTCCCACCCTACTCCACCAAAGACCAGTTAGAACTAAAAATGAATTCAATAAACTTGTAAGATACCAAACCAACATACAAAAGTCGGTTGCTTGTAGTCACTAAAAACTAACATCAGAGAGATTAAGGAAACAATGCCCTTTACAAGTGCATCATAGAAAATAAATTGCTGTTGGTAAAATTGCAGTATTTCCAGAATCTCTCACCTGGCCTTACTAAATCTCCACATCAGCAGGTGTTTCCAAGGGGTAGAGAGAAGTAGTCCATCTCTATATCAACAGGTAATTATAAGGACTAGCGAGAGCATATCTGGCCTGGATAAGTTCAGCAGGGCCCCTTCTTCTGCAGCCAGGTTTTGAGAGACACTGGCGAGCAGAAGTGGACTGATATCGGTTCAAAAGTATTTTGCCCCGGAATTTTCCCCGCAAATTACAGGTACCTAAAAACAAACTTAACCAAGGAGGTGGGAGGCCTGAGCTCCGAAAACTGTGGACACTGCAGGCGTGGACGGGAAGAGTTGGGTTATTACAAGTCCCCTCGGCCCACAGCAACGTGCAGACTCTGGGCGACCCCCACCGAAACTCCGTCGCACTCCTCACAGAAGCGGAGCAAACACCCTGCAGTCGGGATCTAATCCCCACACAGCCATCCTGGGAAAGCAGAGCCGGGGCGCCGCACCCTGACCTCCCACTACACTGCGGAGCTGCAGCAACTGAGATGCCGCGTGGCGCCAGAGCAGGAGGGGTGTCCACGCCCTCCGCCCCCCAAACCCGCTCTGCCCAAGGAGCCGGCTCATGAGACTCCGGACCCAGGCCGCGTGTGGGGGCAGCCCTCCCCTCGGTCGTCGGGCTGGATCAGTGCCGCGCTGCGTTCCGGGGGCCTCCCAGGCGGCCGCCACCCCGGGGAGCCTTCCCAGGAAACCTCCCCGTGTGCTCGGCGCACAGCAAGGGCTGCGGCCCGGTAAGCGGGCCGCCTCAGCAGCCAAGTTCCTTGACCCCACTCCCGTCTCAGAGCCTCGTTTGGAAGGAGGCCTGGAGCCTGCCGGGCGTCCCGCAGGTGCGGCCAATCCACCCGCTGCACGGGGCACGGGGCCCAGGGCGCGCGGCGTGGAGACACGGGCTCCTGGGGACTCGCTGGACGCCGCGCACCCGCCCCGGCCCCGCCGCGCCGCCCTCCGGACCCGCAGCCCGAACTCACCCGCGCCCCGAACTCGCCCCGAGCACCGTCCGCCGCACCCGCAGCCCGAACTCACCCGCGCCCGCCTCGCCCCCAAACTCCGAGAAAACCCCGTTCCCCGCCGCAGGCCTTCCTCCCCCGGCCCCTGGAGAGGAGCGCTCGGCACGCGGCGCACGGGGAGCCTCTCCTCTCCTTTCCTTCCCGTGGGTCCCGAGGAAACCGAGCCGTCACTGCGGACGTGCCCCGCGGGGTCCCGGGGACGCCGCGGAGCCAGACGAATCCCGGCTCCCCTCAGCGCGAGAAGCAAAGTCCCGCGGCCAGAACGCAGTGCGCTGCGCGGGTCCACAATGAGAGCCCAGGCTCCGCCTGCGGGCCACGGGGGGCGGTACAGGAGGAGCAGCCACAGCTCAGAGGAGGTGGCGCCGCCTCGTGGCTAAAATGATGAACCACAACACTTTGGGAATTCAAACCGCAGTGGGCACGAATTTCTTACATCTTCTCCAAACAATTTGTTGGAGAACATACACAATGAAATTGAAGGTAGACACAGCTTTACAACTTACACCAAAATTCACTCACAATTCTCCATAGGCAAATATTAAATGCAAAATTATAAAATTCTAGGTAAAAGCAAGAAAATCTACACAACCTTGCTGACAACTTTTAACACCCAACAGCAAAAGCCTATCCACAAAAGAAAAATAATAAATTTCGTGGTCTTTATAGAATTAAATTTTCTACTCTAAAGATCTTGTTCAGAGAACCCAAACACAAGACACACAATGGTAAAAAATATTTGCAAAATACACATTTGATAAAGGATTTGCACTCAATATACACAAAAATCCATAAAACAAAAAAGAACTATCAAAAAATATTTTACCATTGAAAAGGTAAGTCTCACCTTAGGATCCAAGAATTGTGTCACCAGTATTTAGACAACTGCTCTGAAAAACTGTCCCAAAAAAATCCACCATGCAATTTTTCACAGTAACTCTATTCATAAAGATTAAAAACTTGTGCTCTCCAAATCCATATTTGGAGACACTGGTATGACCTATTATTAACTCCGTTTTTATCACTTCCCCTTTCGCTGGAGAATGGAGGGGTGAGGCTGAAAATTCCAAGGTTCTAATCATGGTGTGGGCTTTCTGCCTGTCAGACACCCTCCCAGAACCACCTACTTAGTATGAAAGACACTCTTACCCAGGAAATTCCCAGGACTTTAAGAGCCCAGGGTCAGGAATGAGGCATAGACCAATATATGTTTTCTGTTGTATTTCTGTGTTCATGGTGGCACATCACAGGAAGAGGATCGGGAAGTTCTGCTTCCACTATCCTAGGATAAGGAGGATTTAGAACAAAAACTAAGTTGACTTATTAAGAATGTTATAATGTTTGACCCCAAGGTGTATGGATTAGATTCCAACTAAAAGGCTGATATGGCTGTAGTGACAAGTATTAGCTTCCACAGCTATCTGAGTGTCTGACCGAGGCTGTTTCTATAACTGTCCATTCACAGCTCTGGGTGGGGAGTGTGGGTACACACCCCCGGGGTGGTGGAAAGAGCCCTGAGCTCAGAAAAGAAGCCTGTCTTACACCAGAACTGGGACTTTGGTCTAAAGTTGACAGACAAACACAAGTTAAATTTGAATTTCAGAGAACAAATAATTTTTTGGACATACCTATATTAAAATATTTTTTGCTATGATTCTGAACTATATCCTATGTTTTTACCCCAAGTCTGGCAGCCCTACCTTAGGCCAGTCATGTAAATGCTTGGAGCTTCACTTTCCTCGTCTGAGTGATAGAATGATGCCCACTGTAGAGTGCTGTGCTTAGTATCAACTGGGACCACTGCAGGGGTGGGGAGTTGTTCTTGACCCTCTGAGGGTTGCTGGATTTGAAAACTAAACTGACAAAGATTAACCAGAGAAAAGTGCACCCATTTATTCATAACTTTTATGTGATAGAGGAGACTTCAAAAGGAAGTGAGGACCCAGAGAAGCGTTTGGCCCTGAGCATTTTTGTGCAGGTTTGATAAGAGGTGGGCAGCTGTGGAGAAACAGGACGGGGTAAGGAGCAGGAGGCAGCGCGGTGAACAGGGGGAGCTTACCAGGACCTGCTCCTTAGGATTCTTCCTTGTGTCCCTTTGTCTTCAAAGAAAAGGATTCTCCTCTCTTCTGGGTATAGGGAGGGTGCCTCTCACACAAGGGGTGTATGATCTGTTTCAGGGGGAAAGGATGTGGAGAAGGTCAGAGTGAACTTCTTGCTTCTTTGATTTTTACCAAACTCCTTCAGCTTTAAATATTCAATATTCCCAGTTACCATAGTTTGGGGTAGCATATCCTGGACCCCATCCTTACAGTGGTTGACATGACCTAGAATCTGTAGGCTTAGGCACTCCTACATTCGTTCTGCAATAGTTATAAGTGTGCCTGGGGTAAGACAAATTTATGTTTTAATTCTTCTACTTAATATTGTTCTTGGATATCCATACAGTGAGATAATAATAATATCGACCCCAAATTGTATTTTATTTTTGAGGCTTGAATGAGTCAAAGAATGTAAGATGTTTAGTCCTGAGCATGGTACATAATAAATGCTTAATAAATAATACCTAGTTACCCCTGCAGTTGTGCACATATGATGTAATATCATCCAAATGAATTGAGGAGACTTAGAAATGAATCATTCAACTGAGGATGATTTGCTGAGTCATATTTCAGCACTAAGTGCTGATGGGCAATACTTTTCCTTCCCACTGGTTATCATAAAGGCACAGAAATGGCCAGGTTTAGAAAGGGAAGACATTTACAAATCTTCCTGAGTATGTAAGAGTCAAAGATAATACCTTTGTGATCATTTTCGAAGGGTGTAAAAAAAATTCCTGAATCTTAGCCCATTTTTTAAACTCAAAATGAACTGACAGCTGATGCCTGCATTATACCAGAGTCAAAAACATGCCTCATGAGCAAACAGTGGGTTCACTGCAGTCTAAGGTGTACTACCAGCTGAGGCTAAGACTCTTCCTGTTTATCAACTGAAGAAGACCTAATCTGGGTCACGCCATTGTTGACTGGCAAGCTGGCCTTGCTGGATTTCCCCAGATCCCTGATGGCAGAGGAGAATAATGAATTAACCAAACAGAGCCCGTCAGGAGATTTCAGGAAAGGCTCTTAATACAGGAAAGATTTAAGGTGTAACCACACAGAAAGGTGGAAACACAGCTAGATATTAGTGGCAGCAGTTTCAGTTTTAAACATTTTTTGAGCTTGTTTAAAAAACATGGATATTTGTTCAGTTGCAACTCCTGTAATATCAGTGCTGATCCTTCAGGTACCTCGGAGATTTAATGGAAAAGTGAGCTGAGATGCACATGACAGCATCAGACCCAGCAGCTGTCAGACAAATGGAAAACCCAGCTTTCCTCCCCCGCCCTGAGCCCATCCCGATTTGGGTTGCAGATTTTGCTATGTCACCTTAGTCAAGATACCTAATCTCTCCTGGCCCACTTTCCCCAAGTATAAAGGGAGGATTTGCACAAATGTTCCCCAAGATTACGCCTTGCTTAACTCAGTTTCTAAACTATGTCTTCCTTTATCACCTCTGGGTGGAACAATCCCTGTTTATTACACAGCATGAAAATAAAGTTTTCAGCCTCTAAATATTCCTTATTCTAAGTTTCAAGGGTTGATGCCTTATCAGCATTCAGGGATTTCATCAGCAAGTCCACGTTCACGCTGCTCATCCACACTCACCAGGATTTCACAGACTCAGGTAACATTCTTCTTCTGTGCTGACCTCAGAACGGCAGGCCTCCTCTTCATCACCTTTGCTATTCTTCCCTGAGCTTTCAACCCACCTTTCCACTTGGAATTCAGCAATTAAATGATATATCGGTAAAGAAAGACATGGTCTGAGTTTTGTTTATAATGATTGGTAAGTTTTCTCTGCTTAACTTTCAAAACCTTTCCTAATAATAGCATTTTATAGATATTTTGATGGTGACCACAGTGAACACAAAGTGGCTAGAGAGCTCTCTTTCTGAGCTTGAGTGATACCCAGGAGACATGATGACCATAGTTTTCACCATTTATTCCCAAATCTAAGTTTCTTGTTCATCACGTAAGTCACAAAATTGTGAAAGAACTTCATTTTATACCCTGCTGAGACAGCACTACATTTCTACATAAATTTTACTGTCATCTCACCTTTCTAAAACAAATACAAATTTAATATGACAAATCCTTGCAGAGATTCCTAGAGATCCTGCACATCCCATTTCATTTTGTTCAGTTAAGCATGTTTGGTGATTTAGCAACAGTCTGAACGAATCAGAATCATAGTTTTACAAAATATCTAGTTCAGCCTCTAACCAAGCAGGACCCCTATTTATGAGATCTCTAGAATAGTCATCTAACCCAGTTGTATTACAAACAAGTTGTATTAATTACATTTTATTTCATATTTTTGATGCTTTGACATCTGGGGCCTTAAGAGAAGAGGGCCTACCCCACCTAGGTTAGCCAATCCCTGGAGAAAGCAAACAACTCTCCCCTTTCATTTGCAAACCAGCTGATCCAGAATCCCTACCACCACCCAGCCCTCACACTCTAGTGTAGTATCCCATCCTGAACACCCAGGGCAGGTACCAGCAACTTGGGACAAACTCATAGGCCCACAGCCTGCTGAAACAATTCAAACTAGCCAGTCCTAAAGATGCTTACCCCACCTTGCCCATGGAAACCACTGTGATAAATGTTCATGCCATGCTATCCCCTTGGGGACCATAACAATCTGTCTTCTTCAAGAGCAGTCATCCCCTGATCTGTGGGCACTCCATACCTGAATAATAAAACTTACAGTTTAGAACAATGGTTACAACAAACCAGAGACCAGAAATTCCTTTCTTAGCAAAGCAGCAATTTCAGCAGTGAACTAACAGGACAGTTCTTTCCTGTCTTAAACTGAAATGTTTCCCTATACCTTCCAAATAATTCTGGCTCCAGGTCAACAGAGGATAGATCCAGAAATTTTTTTCAAGCAATTAATGATCACATATCTGAAACACACTTGTGATTATCTTCCCTAAAACACATTTGTGACAATCACACACAAATCTATATTTTTTGGCTTTATTTGTGGTCTCCATATGATGACTTAGCATTTCACAAGTCATCCTGGCTTCAGTAGCCCACTGGATTTAACATTCTAACACTCCCAGTCTTCTCAGATTATTCAATCAATCATTCCTGGATTAATTAAGCAGACCCTCAATAGCTTTGTTCCACTGGCTTATCACTGTCCTTTTGAGTTGCGCTGTCTACTAGAACTGCTCTACTCCACTTGCAGCTTCACTCAGAACTATTTCCCTAGGTCTGGGGACTAGGCTTGTACTGGTGCCCGGCATGGCATGGACTAAAATTTCTGAATCCTTTAAAATAAATTGTCATGAAGCACACCGTAGCCTATAATTAAATGAGTTATGATTGTACTGCAGCTTTTTACATTTTATGATGCAAAATTCACCTTTACCTAGTTAACAATCTGGTAGTTTCAGCCAATACTGAGACAATTTTTCATTTAAATTTCTATACAGCACTTGGATGGATGGTGTGTGATTTCATTTATACTGCTAATATATACCCGCTATGTAATACTGTGAACCATTATTAAAGAACAAGTTGAAAGTGAGTCTTACATAGTATTCAGCAAATGGAAGAATAGTTCATTCTTTTGTATATCCACTCATTCACATGAAGAGCCCAATTAGCTCCCAACAGTAGTCCCACACAAGGTTGCATAAAAAACACAAATTAAAATAAGTGTAGTTGATTATGTTCCATTTATGAGTATGATGCTTGTGTATATCTCTGTTCAGAGAAATTATAAAGTTTTTATTACAAATTTTTTTTTCATGTATCTAGTATCACATATCAGCACTATATGATAATCCTATCTAGTGCTTTTGCCATTATTTAAAAGAAGTTGTGTTTTATCAAGATTTGTCCAAAATTTTCAGCTATACCTTTGCTGGTCCTTATCTAGACTTACACTAAGAAGCAAACACATAGTAAAAAAAGGAGACATAACCAACAATATCATGCATGTCTATTTTTGTTGATTTAGAAAGGCTTTAATTCAAATTATTCTTTACAGTAAACTTCTAAACTAACTTAGTTTGTAATCCAACTTGCACAAATACTCAAATAAAATTAACTGATGAGTCAAAGGCAAAAAAAAGCCAAAGTATTAGTTTCTGATTTTTATATGTAAAACTGACATTTTCATTTTCACATATCTCACATTACAAATCTCTTGCAATATTTTAATCACTGAAATAACATGGATAATTAATCATTGAATTTCAGTCTGAGTATGAAAAAGTACACTAGTCTGAACAGATGTATTTTTGCAATATATAGACTCAAACCAGTGAACAATATTTTCAGCTAGAAACAAATGCAGGTCTCTGCTAAAATGTTTTGTATCTCATCTACATCTCTATTTAGCAATTATAGATATTAAGTTTTGTGTATATACTGTATTTTACTTATAATCTAGTGGCTTCATGAAAGACTTTTATTTCTAGGTTTCTCCAAGCTCAATGGAATTAAAAAAAATTTTTGAACGGTTTAGGTTTACAGAAAAATTGAGAAGATAGTAGTTTCTTCTATACATCCCCTCTAACCTCTCTCCTTAACGTCTTAGTTATGATACACTTGTTACCATTAATAAAGGAATATTGATACATCATTATTAAGCCCATAGTTCATTCACATCTCCTTAGTTTTTACCTATCTTCTTCCTGTTCCTGGCTCCCACAATTCATTCACTTGTCATGTCTGTTAGGCTCCTTTTGGATGGGGCAGCTTCCCTGACTTTTTAAGTCAGGGAAACAGCTTCCCTGGTTTTTAAGGACTTTGACAGCAGTATTTCCTAGGTTTTTTGGTAGAGTGCCCCTCTACTAGAATTTGTCAGTTTTTCTCAAGATTAGACTGCAGTTACAGGTTTTTTGGAGTACTTTTCCAATGGGGAATTTGATACCTATAGATGAAAAACACATATGGACTTCATCAAGCTGTCACCATGGACACAAAGCATATATCCTTTTTAGTACTGTGCCTATTCTGTATGATTAGAAGCAGAAAGGACAGTCTTGGAAAAGAGTATGATGATAAAAGGGGCCAGGTTTTTAAAAAAAAATAAGAGACCGGTAATTTCAGTTTGATTTCCCAAGTTAAGCATTTCTTTATGAATTAAAACTACTATGACAGAAAGTCAGACAAAAATACATAATACATAGTTTTGTTCAATTCTATGTAACTTCAGAGGTAAAATTTGGGATTTATGTAAATGTTACTCAATTCTATCTAGAGATGTTTTCGAAGCACATTGTGTCCCATTTGTGTCTACCAAATAAGCTATATATACACAGGAATCTCTTGCCTATGTATAAATATAGTCTACCTTAAATCCTTAGGAAACTTATAGCATATGCAATTATTCTCAAATCCTCTCCCTTGAACTTGTATCGGAAATCACCTGAGGAAACTCGTCCACACAAATTGTCCATGGGGTGCTGTTCCCAGCAGCTTCTGATTCTGTGGGTCTGAGGCAAGGCCCCAAGTCCACTTCCAAATCATTCCCAGGTGGTGCTGACGCTGCCTGCTGACATCATGGAAACCACTGCTTTAGTCAGCAAGGGAGCTACATACATGCAGTAAATGCCTCTGATAGTTGAGGTCTTATACATGTATCACTCTTCATTTTTCTAGTTACCGAAACTTACCAAGCAAGTGAGATACCCTTTTATAAATGGGGAACCTGGGCTGAGAGACCAAGAAACTCACCTGAGGAGATCATGGGATCACATGGAAGAACTACAATTCAGATATAAAATCATACACCATGCCACTTCTTGTTGATGAAGGAGTGAATGTATGCATCCCTGGCTAACTCATCAGAAAAGGAGATTGTACCAAAGATGTATACAGTGTTGATTCAGGTTCGTAGGGTTAACTACAGGACAGGGACTATTAATGAATACCAGACAAGGCTCAGGGTCATGGAGAGGAGTCACTTGTCTCTGAACTAATCAAGGATAAAGTTCACTATATAATCAACAAAATGTGTTTAATACAGTACTAAATATTCCTTAATTACTACTATTTTATTATTGTTTACAGAAAAACACACACTTAAATAAGTCCTTAAAAGGATAGTCTCCTTTACATGTAAACTGAAAGCATTCTACGATTCTAAATGTCTGGCAGTGTACTCTGCGTCACCCATCAACCACTACTCAGCCTGGTACTGAAGTAACACAGCAAGATGGTCTTCAAAAAAATGCTGATAATTACTAAAACATTTATCTCTTTTTACAAAGACAATCAAAAGCAATGACATACAAACAAAATCAGCAATTTAAAGTTGAAAAAGTGGTGTATTTTACAGTAAATGAATCATCAAAAATGAGGTTGTCAATACTGTATCTTCTGTCACTTTATTACACTCTATATAAAAAGGACAAAGACACAAAGCTATTGGACTGCAGACTTAAAATACTTGATGAAGGCTAGACATCAGAGTGACAAAAATAAACTGCCCAACTCTACACTTCTATAAAAACAAGTACTTTATGTAAGAGAGATTCTCTTTAAATATCTGTATACATATTTCCACTTAATACTGTTAATTAAACCCATAGTTTTTTTTATTTAAATAAGATTTAAATAAACTACCCAAAATGCTGATTTCATATCACAAAACATTAGGTGTTTTTAATTACAACTTCAGGTGCTATCCTGAATACACTGGTTCCTTCCACAACATTAACAAGCATATGTTTAAGAATATATTTTTATCTATAGATCAGGTAAAGCTTTATTAAACAGTAAACACTTTTCAAAGTACAGAAATACAAGTTTCAAAACAAACACATTTTAGAAGATCTGCTGTTCAAATAATATTTTCTCAAAACCAGGTGGAGGAGTATGATAAAATTCACTGAACTGGCAATCCAAAATTGCACTGTCATCAACTAGAAACAGAAAAAGAAAGAAAATAAATTAGAAGAAAACACCTTAGTCTGAATGAATATGTAACTATCAAACACAATATTAATAACAAGAATAAATATATCTGCTGTCCAGGTTACGAAACGTGATTCTACTGTGTAAAAATATCCACAGTATCTATCAAAAACAGTGAAAGCATATACACCAAAATATTATTAATAATTATTTCTAGATGATGTGAATACTGGTGATTTCAATTTTGTTCCTCATTTGCTTATCTGTATTTTCTCAGTTTTATACATTAACCGAATTACTTTTTTTTAAATGACTTATTTTGAAAAAACTTATTTTGAGAAGTTCAGAAATAATAGAGTCCTGTGTATCCTTCATCCGGCTTCCCCCAGGGATAAGATCTCATGTAACTACAGTCAGAAAACTGACACTGACACAGTACTGTTCACTAGACTATTAACTAGGCCTTATTCAGCTTCAATGTGTTTTAACCAGCATTTACTGAAGAGAAATGAATGTGTGTATCTGTACAAAGACCTACATGTGAATGCATATAACAGCTTTATTTGTAATGGTCAAAAACTAGAAAGACATTAGCATGTGAATAGAAAAGCAAACTGTAATTTGACCGCAGAATGAACTACATGTTACCTGGCAGTAAAAATGAACGAATGATCAATACATGACACATGGATGAATCTTATAATACTTGTGCTGAGTGAAAGAAGCCAAACCAAAAAATGATCTACAGATAATCTGTACTCATAGAAAGCAGATCAGTGGTTGCCTGGTTGGGGCTTGGTTGGAGGAAGGTAAGCAAGAAGGATACGGGAGCAGGAACTTTTAGGAGGTGTTGAATATATTAATTATATTGACTGTGATAATGACACATGTTTATTTTATAGCTATTTGTTAAACTGCAAATATACATTCAATGTAATTACTAAGTATTTTATATTTCATAATAAATGCACGAAAAAAAGCTAAGTACTAGATTTGACATTCATGTAGTCATTAGTGATTTTAACAAGGGTGGTTTCAGTGGAGTGGTGAAAGCAGGAGAATGGATGGATGATACAGTAAGGACACTGGGGTAGCCTGTTCTGTAAAAAAGGGGCCATAGAGAGAAAGTAAACACAGGGCTAGTGAGGGGTTGAAGTATAAGGGAGAGTTTTTTGGGCTGAGACTTTCTCAGAAAGTTTATAGGCACTGAAAAGAAAGATTGGTGACCAGGGATGTAGATGAAATAACTGACAAAGTGAACTCCCAGAACTGAGGATTTTGAAATCCAGACTACAGACAGAGTTTTTTAACACAAAGGGTACCACTTCCTCAAAGATGGGACAGAAAGAAGGCAAGACAGAAGTTAACCTAGAGAAGCTTCAGGAGGGGAGTGGAGGAAGCTGGAGCTCCCTACGCACAGCCTGTTTTTAAACTAGAAGGTAAGGTCATCCATGGAGACAGAGTAGGGAATTCAAGGGGCAGCCACGGTCTAGAATGTGCAGAGATGTAAAAGAATTGCCAAAAAATACTGAGAGCTTTGGTCAGGCTAGAAGTCATAACTTTGTGACACCACTTTTCTTCAGTGTTAAGTTTTTTCTCTCCCTAGGTTGAGTGAAAGAACTGACCAAATAAATGACTTGGGTGGGTCTAGAACTAGGGATGGCAGGGAGGACAAGAAGTGAGGGGAAAGTTTTATTTTCACCTTTGATAGTATCAGACTACTAAAATATTTGATTTAATTAGACTGATTTACCAATTTCAAGATATGTAGTATACTATACGTAATTTACTATCTGTAATGTTACTACATTAAAAATAATGCTTAATCAAAGTGACAGTTTAGAATACTTTTCTTTGCTCATTTGTCTAATTCAGTCATGCTGGTGTTCTTTGCATTTCTCAGACTAAACTACTTCAATTATTAGGGTGAATTTCCATTTACTTAAGTAAAGGAAAACTAACCTGAATTAAAAATTACACTTATACATGCAAAAACACAGAAGATAAAATCACTGAAAAGTTAATGTGGGGGGTGGGGGAAAGGGGAGGGCTTTGCAACACAGAGAAGACAAGCAGTGATTCTACAGCGTCTTGCTATGCTGATGGACAGTGACTGTAATGGAGTTTGTGGGGGGGGACTTGGGGTAGGGGAGAGCCTAGTGAAATAATGTTCTTCAAAAAAATTAAAAAATTAAAAAAATCACTGAAAAATTATTTTTAGGAAAAAAGACTAGTGAAAATCTTGACTGAAAAGGAAACCACAGCCTTTGATTGCTATTATACTATAAAATATCTATATTTGTTATCTGTATACTCTTCTGACATCCCAAATAATCTGCTGTCATTAACAGTACTGTATTTCTAGCAACTTACTATAAAAATAATTAGTTTTTATTATGGCTCAAATCTTAGAACTTAGAGTAAAAAAATGAGAGAAAGTTTTTAGCGTTACTTAAACTACAGGCAGAAAATTCACACATCTATCGAGTTAAAGCTGATTTAATTTAAAGTTGAAATATCAAATGAAAAAATAAAGCAGGATGATAAAGGCACTGTGCTTACGTTTGTTATTTCTTATAAAGAGAGACACCTTACTTTTAGAGATACACATAAACATTCATGAATAAAATGATTTAATGTCAGGCATTTACCTCAAAATAATTCAAGCAAGGAAGGTGATGAACAGGGTTAGGAGGTAGATGAAACCTGATTGGCTCCTAGCTGGTGATTGTTTAAAGCTGGCTAATGGGAACATGAAGGTTCATAACACTATTCTCTACACCTCTATACATTCTTGATATTTTTTATAACAAAAATAGAAGTAATTAAATGGTATAGTTATTTCTTAAGGAAACTAGTTCTCAGAGGGACACAAATCACAGGCCAGAAACTGTAGTACTTATACATACAGGGCTGTCAAAAGCCAATCAATCAGTATAAAACTGTTCTAAGTCACAATTTCCCTCAGAAGAGTTTTTAACACTTAGGTAATTTTATAAAGGTAATTTATGCTCAACCTAAGTAAAATTCCCACCCTAGTTCCAAAATATCCTTTACAGTTATATTTCCTGGTCACCTAATCCTCTCTGACAAATGGCAGAAAGATCCTTGTAAATTCAGTAAAGCTTTCAGGAACTATCTTGAATAGAAGACTACATGATTTTTAAAAAAAGAGCATACAGTTATTGCATATCTAAATATAATCATTGTATTTGGCAAGTTTTTTTTCAAATATATGGGAATAAAAATTGTCCTTATTTCTACAAAGTGAGGCTGTGATTTCCTAATGGGCACATTTCATATGAAAGGTTCCTATTGTCTTGTCCAGACTTCTGAAGGCTAGCTATAAAGTAAATGGAAATGCCAAGCAGAAGTTCACACATGTCTAACAATATGTAGAAATACTCTTGCTTACCATACACAACTGGGTACACTGTCCCTCGTATGCCTGATGCTGGGCAATGCATGTTTTTTCCATTCAAATATACATTCAGTTCTACATGGTCATATGTAATACCCTAGAAAGGAAAGAAAATATTAAAAAGGCTACAGACGTAAGTGTCCCTTAAAACCTAAATAGTCAGGAAGTACTCACTGGGAAGCATGGATACACAAAAAACTAAGCAAAGGGTCACAATAGTTTCCATTAAAGGTTTACAATTCAGTAGTTCTATGTGAACTGAGCTAAAAGTAACTAGCGGTGATTATTATATGGGGGGGGTGGAATTAGGTAAAATCTCTAAAGTGCCTATTAGGTGTAAAATAACCGAGAACAGTTTAAATCATAGTACTAATTCAGATGAGCTGAATGTTACATTCTGACTATTAAGACAATGCACAGTGCTGCATACCGTGAACGAGAGGCCTTTTAAACTCATACACAGAGCTGCTCCCTCTATAGAATTTATCTTAAGTGGAAAGAACAATAAAGTTTTCAGCATTAGGGCTCACTGCCTGGTATCACTGTTTTCAAGTTGTGAAGAAGTGTCTTTTAACAACTTATTTCCAAAAAGAAATCAGACATTTCTGTATCTCTACCTTGGTTTCAAATATGTGAAGTGCATTACAAAAGTAAAGCTGATGTTTGTGACTGAATATAATTGCTAATTAATACCAAGTTAAAAAACAGAAAAATAACGGCTCAAAAATTTTAAAGAAAGCAGAATAAAAATATATTACTTTGTACGTTATGATACAAAAATCACAACAGTAATAATGAATATTATGGCTAAAATGCTGGAAAACACTTAGCCTGTGTTAACGTGACATGGACTATTCTAGACACTTCAAATTTAATCTTCACAAGATAGATATTAATTTTATCCCCATTTTACAGATGAGGTTGCTGAAGCACAGAGAGGTTCAGTAACTTCCCAAAGGTTACATGGGCTACAAAGTGGCAGAACTGGGATTTAAGCCCAGGCCGGAACGTTTCAGAACACATAAGCTTAATTGCCACACCACACTACCTTTCTTTAAAACTGTACACAATAGTTCCTAATTACCAAAAGAGAAGTTTCCTTTGAAGAGGTAACAGCAGAAATCTTCTACACAGAAATCATCGCAGACCAAGAAGTAACCACTTTAAGGATTTCTGACTGGATAAATCATCAACTTACAGGGTTTGGGGAGGTAAAAAGAAAAGATCTTAGAGATTCTCTAAACCTTAACTCCTTCATGCTCTGGTTAAGAAAGCACAGGCCCAGAAAAATCAACGTGTTAAGGGCTATATAAAAGATTCTCCTCGAAATGTGGGATCCACATATAAATCAAGTATAAAAATTAAATGAATATTCATATTTGACCTGATTGTTTATAGTTCATAATGCGTGGTCAAAACCAAAAGTTTCTGTGATGACTGCCCTTGTACTGTTCACCATGTAAGAACTCATTTACTATGTAAGAACTTGTTCGTTATGCTTCAGAAGATTGGAGACTGACGAGAATTAGGCTTGAGATGGATTAATGATTGTACATTGAGCATTGACCCCCCTATACAGAATTTTATTGTTGTTAACAACCACTTGATCAATAAATATGAGAGATGCCCTCTCAAAAAAAAAAAAAATTAGTCACATGGATGACAGTACCGCATACAGAAAATAGTCAATATTTCTGTAACATCTATATTGAAAGAGAGTAACTACAGTAGCTTGGTTGAACATTTAAAAATGTATAGAAATATGAAGTCACCATGTCATATAATTGAAAGCAATATGATACTGTATGCCAACTGTTCTTCAATAAAAGCATCCATAAACTTAAAAAAAAAAAAAAAAAGATTCTCCTCAGGTCTTAGCAAAGCCAGGGTTAGAGAATGATTTATTAATAGTCAAGGAATATTGAGAAAAATAAACAGCCTTCTTTTGTATCATTTTGGTTTATGTACTTAAAAATAGAAAAATAAAGCTAACTGATGGTTGGTATTAGCTAATTTAATCAAGAGATCTGTTTACATTTATAAAAACAAAACCATAATTACATAAACAACAAAGTGTGTCACTTTCTTTATAGGACAAGAAATCTAGCAGTTCAGACCAGTAGGGCTGTAATCCAGGCCCCCCTCATCACCTGGTGACAGCACACCCTAATACAAGCAAGTTTTAAACGCAACCCTCCAGCTTAACAGCAAAATCCCAGCACCAAAGAAAGCAGTGAGGAGAGAAATGAGAAGGCCCACACCCTCCATCAGCAGAGTTTACATCAAGTATTTTCTAACTTAATTCTGTACTTTTATATGATCTAGAAAATAGGTTTGATTGCACCAAAATGTCCAACAAATCTGATGTGTTCTATGCACTTACCAATAATTGCTTGTAGGTTTAAACAGTGAACAGACTCTGAAAATAGACTGCCTATGTTACAAATCTGGGATCATCCCATACAAGAAGTGACTAAATTCTTCCTAAACTAAATTGGTGATAATACTACTACCTTTTCATAGGGTCACTAGTAAGGTTAAACAATTTAATCCTTGTCAGGCACTTAAAACAGTGCCCGGCCAATAATGAATGCTAAAGAAGTGTTTGTTGTTATTATTATTACGTAGAATGTTTATAAAACTCTGAAATTAAAATGAAATGCAACTTTGAAATGTTATTTGCACTTGTCAAAACTATACATGAAAGGACAAAGTAAGTGTAAGTTGTTTTAGCCATGCCTTCCTAGTGTTGTAGTAGGCCCTATGGATACCGTATGATTATTGTATAAATATAATCATTTGGTCGGATTTTTAAAGTTTATTTTTCTTGATTTCTCCTCAGAGAATGGTTACGACTGAAATTCTACACATGAGAATATTTTTCCTGTTTTATAATCTATTCTACTTTCCCTATGCCACTGTCAGCATTTGGCCAAATTTTTTTCTGACATGTTTTAACTCGGAAGATAAAGTTCATAAGCTAGGGTAATGTTTTACTTTTCTGGATTCTCCATGTTTCATCTTTGTTAGTCCTCCTTTTATCAGAATGGATATGAAACTCAAAGTCCAATTTAATAATGCAGAGAGACTTTTTTCTCTTAAGATAACATTCTTAAATCTGCTCATTTGTGGTATCAGTCATCTCTGAACGCGACAGGAAGGCACAGAAGGTCAACACATCAGTGAAGAAAAACACTTGTTACCGACTATGCTTCCTTACGTTCAGGTGTCATCTTTCAGTGTGAACGAGCTGATAGCAGCAACCTGACCTCAAGATTCTCTTTCCAGAAATAACCGTTTAAAAAAGCTGTTCTAGACTATGGACACCTGGCAATAATCTACAAGTACAGAGCCAATGTTAAGTAAAGAGGAGGAGGGAAAAGTAGATATTAACATTGGTTAATGCCAGTCATCTCTTTTTTACATTAGTCAATTTAGAAAAAAATTACTTTCAATAATTTACTAAGTGAAAAACTGTTTGTCATATTTTTTAAATTGCAGAAAAGAGATCAGAGCATAATTTTAAGATCTTAATTTCTACATCTTTTCTTCACTCTCCAAAATACTGTGTATTTTTTTAACTCAAAAACCTAGATTTACCTTATCTGTATCATCTTATTATTAGAAACTTCCATCATTACATACAGATTCCTTTCAACTTGGTACCAGAGCCAAGAACCCAAAGTTCTGTGTATAAGGGAACCTTTGCTCAAGGAGACCCAAGGCTCTGCTCTCAAACAATAGCTAACCACCTGAACTCAGTGTATGAGGTTCTTGGACACCATATGAAAAGTATGTGGAAAAGACAGAACAGTATCTCTGGATGACATTTGCAAATAGTGGCTTTGGTAAAGACTTAGTATTTTGGGGGAATAAAAATACAGCAGTCTTAATAATATCTGACTCTTTCTATGCCCTGCTTTCCAAAAAACCTTTCTACCATCAAACCTTAGGATTTTGAGACCAGTTCTTTGAAATTTTTTAAGTGAAAGAAGTCTATTAAGTTTAACAAGGACCAACACTCCTAATAAAATGCTGTAATTCTTTTTTTTTTTTTTGAGAGGGCACCTCTCATATTTATTGATCAAATGGTTAACAACAATAAAATTCTGTATAGGGGTGTCAATGATCAATGCACAATCATTAATCCATCTCAAGCCTAATTCTTGTCAGTCTTCAATCTTCTGAAGCATAACGAACAAGGTCTTACATGGTGAACCAATTCTTACATAGTGAATAAATTCTTACATGGTGAACAGTACAAGGGCAGTCATCACAGAAACTTTCGGTTTTGATCATACATTATGAACTTTAAACAATCAGGTCAAATATGAATATTCGTTTGTTTTTTTTACTTGATTTATATGTAGATCCCACATTTCTCCCTTTATTATTATTATTTTTATTTTTAATAAAATGCTGAAGTGGTAGGTAGATGCAAGATAAAGGTAGAAAACATAGTTTAGTGTTGTAAAAGAGCAATTGTAGATGATCAGGTGTGTGCCTGTAGACTATGTGTTAATCCAAGCTAGACAAGGGCATTAAAACATCCACGGATGCAGAAGATTTCTCTCAAAACAGGGGGTGTGAGGTTCTAAGCTTCACCACTGTTGATCCCCAATTTCTCACCCGATGGCCCCCCTGCGACTGTGCCTGTCTTAGGTTGTTCCTCCCTTGAGGAATCTTACCCGTCTCTGGCTAACCAGTCATCTTCTGGGGCCATACAGGGAGATGTAAAGTTGGTAAGTGAGAGAGAAGCCATATTGTTTGAAAAGGTTAGCATGGGAGGATTGATTATTTCTTTGACATATCTTCCTGTAGAGTAACTTAAGCATGTATAGGTTTTAAATTACTAACTAAATTGCGCACACATATTAACATAATAGGAATACAGTTACATAACCAAAGCAGATCTATAATTACAAATGCTGTAATTCTTTAAGACAAGTTCGTAACAAATAATAAGTGGCAAAATTTCTTTAAGAGGTCACCAGCTGCAGAAATACCTAATTATTTTCCAACATAAGGTTCAGAAAACTTTTAAATTGTGGGCCAATATTTATCAGGTTGTAGAGAAGCAGGAAATGTTAATCAGTAGGCAACCTGTCATCAATCCCCTGAACAGAAGTAAGGACTTAACACCGATTTTCCTGGCCAGCACAGTTCTAGAAAGAAGGCAATTAAGTAAGGTATAGTATCTACATCAAGTGCTCTCATAGGAAAATGTAACACCTAATTAGAACCAATCCCAGCGCTTTGGAATTCAAACCACAAACTCCCAGACAAAACTATAAATACTAAAGGCACTTCGTTTAGTAGTTTACAGTGGAAAACAACTCCACAAGAAAACTCACCACCACGTCTCCTTCCTGTGGAAGGCTGTTTGCTGGCAGCCTGTTTTTCTCCTCGTTGTTGTGGTACAAGGCTCCATCATTTCTCATCACCAAACTGTGCACATCTCGGCCAAGAGGAATCTGATTCAAGTTAACTTTCTGAGTTGCAACACCAATACCCCAGATTCCTAAAAAAATAATACTTTAAATGCTCCCCAAATTGAAGGATACAAATATGACTAAAAGCAGTTGTTTTAAAAGACAGTGTAAATTGTTTTTAAAAGAAGTGGCATAATATGTAGTACAGATTTTTATGTGGGTTTTCTGTAAAGGATGATAATCCTAAAATAAATGCATTTGATTGGATTTTTAAAAGTTTATTTTTCTTAATTTCTCCTCAGAGAATGGTTAGGACTGTAATTCTACACATGTTCTCTGCAGACATAGTATAACCTAAGAGATAAGACAGTGAGCTCTGGAGTGGTACTGCCTACACTTAAATCCTGACTTAGGTCTGTCCTCAGTAAATCACTTAACCTCCCTCTGCTTCCTCAGCAGTGAACTGTGGATTCTAACTCACATCACTAAGTTATTGAAAGATACGGCAAGATAATCCAAGTAAAACTCTTGCAACAGTGTAAGTATTCAAACAAAATGGGTAACAAAAGCAAAGAGCATTTTTTTTAAGAAAATGCTATTATTACAATTCTCTAAAAAATATTTTCATAAAGTTCTACATTGAATTTAAATGGCCTGGGGTTCTATTTTAAGAACTGTATCTGACAAGTGGGAAATTACTGTCTTCAGTTTTTACATCTATAACGTGACAAAATAATATATGACCTGGCCAGTATCATGGAGAGGAGAAAATTAATTATGAAGTGTAAAATCATTTTCTTATCCGATGGCTTAAGTCAGTGAGTTTAAAACCTTTTGGCTTAAACTAACTTTTAAAGCAAGCATCTCTACTCCTAACCAGGAAAATAGAATACCTAGAGCTCTGAGTTTTGTCTCAAATGGTTTGCTCATCAGTAGGTATCAAACTCAGTTTCAAGAAAATCTATAAATGTGATAAATTTGAAGACCACATTGTCAGTCAATTTTTCTGGTGAGTGGGAGCATTAAAAAAAAGCTACGTCTGGATTCCACTGTATTGACTTCCTAAAAAAACTTCACAATATAATTTATCCTCCAAAGTGGGACAACTTTAATAAGTCACAGAGGTGAGAATACTAATTGCATGGAACAGGTCTAGACAGTATTCAAGGCTCCTTTTTCCAAAAGACTGTAGCAGGCTGTAGTACACTGTAGCACAGCTGCCTGACTTCCACTGAGAGACCAATGCTACATGCTGCAACAATGCATTCATTCTAGGATTATCATCCTTTACAGAAAACTCACGTAAAAATCTGTACTACATATTAGGCTCAAGAAAATACTTGCTCCTCTTGAGAAAAGGTATGTTCACTTGAGAAGATTACAGTAACCAGAGACATTTTGCTGCTAACTTATAAAAGAATGGAATGCAAGATAGATTCAGATTTATTTCATACACTTAAGTCAGTATTTTAAAATAATTTAGAAATCTAGCCCCAGAAAGATGTTTTATTTCATTGAAGCTTGTAAGAGGACTGCAAGTAAGAGGATTAATGCACTCCACTCTAGGTTTCCTATTAGGTACCTATTATTAGTCATGCTCTATTTCATTAGGAGTTTCTTTATAACAAAGCTTTAAAAAATATTTTCCCATATTTTAAATGCAACTACTGTAACACTTAAGTAGACTGTGACACAATTCAAAAACCTTCCTAGATTTTTTTAAAGGGAAGTAGACTTCAGAAGACATTCTATGTATGTTAACACAAGCTAAGAGAGAAAATCGGGATCATAACATTGATTTCATCCTGAGATAAAATAGCAGGACTTTTACACCTTCTGTGTTGCCCGAATGAAACAGCGCGTCCGGCTGTCATGCACAGCGCTGGCGCCTCGCACTGATGCCGCCTGTCCTGTCGTAACACTTCCACTCGCACCGCTCCTGTGCCAGGCGGCTCCTACCATCCCGTTCCATAGATGAGAAAACTGAACCTAATTTAACCAAATTAACGAACTTCACCAGGGCCACACAGAGGTGGAACAAAAGGCTTAATTTTCATGTTTAAAAACTACTCTGTTGAGAGCAATTAGCACTTTTAATAGTAAAGTCCCATCATACCAACCTGTGGACTGAATTTTGAATTCAAAGTAGCTCTTGTTTTGATGCAAAGGTGCACTGGCTAAACAACCTCCGGTTCCACATATTCTCCTCCCATTTTTTACGATGACAACATCTGTTCCTAAATAAAACATACACTGTAAGAAGTTATGTATTTTCTTATCCAACAACACAGGTGAATTTGTGTTGCACTTGCAACTTCCAATGCACAAAGGGATGTTGACGGTTCTGAAACACTCGTCTCGGTAAAGTCAACCTCTCAAGCCGCCGTCTCTCCCTGAGACCCTGGGCGGCCCGCGGCTGCAGGCCCGGCCTCGGCGCAGCTCCTCGCAGCGGACGCCTGTGGGCGCGGGCAGGCCCGCGAATTGAAGTCCAGGGCCCCGGCGGCGCGCCGCGGGAGGCGGGCGCGGAGCGGGGCGGGGCGGAGGCGGGCGCCGGGCCGCGGTGCAGGTGGGTCTGCGGGGGGAGGCCCTCACCCATGTGCTGCGTGTCCAGCTGCACGGCCGGCATCTCCTTCAGAGGGACGTGCCCCGTCCCTCCGTCCCTGCAGCACCGCAGGCAACAAAACGCTGAGGCAGCCATCACTGAGGCTCCTCCGGCGGCACCGCCCCGCCAGAACGCCGGGGTTGCCGTGCGGAAGCGGAGCGACGCGGCGACGCCCCACGCCGGAAGGGCGCAGCGCAGGCTGAGGCGAAGCCGGCTGGAGGGACCGGGAGAAGAAGCGGCGGCGGATAGGCGGCGGGCGGCGAGCGGCGAGCGGCGTGCGCTTGCGCGCAGGGCCGTTGGCGAGGCTGGCCTCGCGCCTGCGCTCTGACGCCGACGGGTGCGCGAGCCGCCTGCGACCCCCCGCGCGGGGGCGGGAGCTGCGTCGGGTCGTCTTGCTCCGCCCCCTCGCGGGCCTTCCCTTCGCGGGCCTTGCGCCCTGTCGGGCGGCGGGTCACGGAGGTGGTACCGAGGGTCCGTTCCCGCAGAGTTGTTCGGACTCGAGGGCGGAGGAGTGCAGAGGGACCTCTGGAGGCCGCGAGGTCCTGGCCCTGCCCCTTCCCGCTGCCCGTGGAGGCCCGCGACCGCCCCCGACGTCCCCGTGCCCGCTTGGGTCACCTGTCCCTGGCAGATTCTACATATTTAGATACCGTCCGGGGGCGGCCTGGGTCGACTCCTAAAATTAATCTGGCCCAAACCTCTGTTCCCAAATAAAGTTTCCATCCTGAAGGCTTACACAGGGTTCACGCTCTGCTGGGAAACCGGACACAAAACACTCATTACTGTGTCATGGGTTCCTATACAAAACTTTCTAGTGACGTGAATACAAATACCCTTTATGGAGAGTTTTTCTCCACATAAAAGATCTTTTTAGGGTCCTGGATGTCTTGCTTCCATAAGAATGGTGTTTCAGTACAACCCTTAGGAAAACTGTTGGCCCGTTAGCTGTGTCTGGGGAGGTCTTCCCCTGGCTAGGTGGGAAGCACTAGAAGAAACCTCAGCCCCACGGGAGGGTTCTTGACTCTGGGCCAGAAAGATTTCTCAAACAGGTCAGACGAGTGTAGTTGAAAGAATTCACTAAAGCAAGAACAGCAGGGAATGGCAGCTGCCTTGCTGGCAGCAGAGAACAGGAAATTGCAGAGGGAAGGAGAGAAGGAAAGTTCTCGGCTGAGGTCAGATACTCCTGCCAACTCCTGAAGCCGGGTGACCTGTCATCCTGTGTCCACTTGGATCTGCATGGCATGGGGACTAGCCCCTACCACTCCAGGATTTAGGGGAGCCACGGCGCACAGGAGGGCAGGAGATTATATTTTGAGAACTTCCCAAAGAGAGGAGATTTTCAGGCAGGTTACTAAAAAGCAAATGGCACAACAGCAGTTTCGTCCAGGTCACCCAGGTGACGGAAACATGCAGGTCCAAATGTGAGCTCTTAGCAACCCTGTCCTACCTATTTGGAGTAAACCACAGATAAGAGTGAACACTTGGAAATGAAATGGCAAAGAGAAAAACCGCAATAATTTGAGCAGTGAGAAAGCTGTATTTGAAAGTACGCACTTAAAGACAGGAAAGTTGTGGGTGTCCTCGGGAGGCACACTGAAAGTTTGGGGATTCTGGCTTTCAAGGCTTTCAAAAATGGGGCAAAGGGGGAGAGGTTGTTGGGCATAGGCTTAACTTTTCTCAAGGTGCTTATCTTTGGTGAGAGACACCATGTCCTCCTCTCCTCTATCAGTCCTCCAGCTGATTCTGCTAAATAAACCCAACACAAGGAATTTATTTCTCCTGTTCTTCTCCAAGATAGTGGTTACCTTCAAGTAGTGGGGACATACTAGTTAAGACTTCCTGCCCTGCCTTAAGATAGGCTGTTGGGCTATTGTCTGATTACCAGAGAATATGTTAGGAATCTTACTTCTCAAGTCTCTGCTTTTTAAAATGAAATCTTAGCCTTAAGATGGCATCTCTTCTGTTTTTACTATACTGTTTATATCTCATCATTTTTCGCCATAGGCAGAAAAAATTAATTATGGTGCTTGTCCCATGTCCCTGCCTTACCTCACTCTTAAATGGGCTCTCAGTTCAAAATGCAGATTTGCATTTTATTTTTGTGTGTTTCATTAATCTGCATATTAGCTATAAGGTGCCACAACTAATGTATAGACAATTGTAACTCCGAGGAGAGGAAATCCTGGGGCAAAATAACTCTAAAACCAAAATCAGTCAAAGGGAGAAATAAAGTTTAAAACATGTTTATTGTTTACAAACTGAAGTCCGGGGCCATCTCTCTTTCCTGTTCTGGCCAAAGTAAATCAGACCTCCCCCTCACCTCTCAGGTTCAGATAAGCCCTCGGTTGCCCAGGTAATTACCCACTGATACAGAGAAGAACTTTTTTCCACCCCTGAAGAACACCTACTGATATGCAGATACACTAAAACCAGGCAATATATTCTAGAAATATTACCATTTTACCCACAAGCCACCCATCCAGAAATCTCGCCTTACAATCTACTCGTTCCCCCTCTTCTGAATTGGTCTGTGGGTGAGAAAACTGGAGCATTGTAAGCAGATTAATGATGTACAATAGCAACAGAAATAAAATAATGATAATCCTCAAGCCAGAGGATTCAGCTATGTTCAAAGTCTTACGCAGATTAAGTCCAAAGCTCGTCCATTCTATAGGCAGGCAGTAGCCGAAGAGGTAGACAGTTCAGAGCAATCATTATACGGCAGCTGCAGCCAAAGGGCACATCCAAGCCACAAGGACTGTAGAAAATAACCTTAATGGCAATAAGATACATGTTTTAATGACACCAGCATAGGCAAAACTTGTCCATCAGGTAGGATACATGCAAGAGAGTAGTCCTGTGCTAAAACAGTGGCAGGAAGGGGATCTCGTCCTGGTTTAGTCTACCAGACTTTCACTCCCCTCCCTATGACAGTTACAGATGGGTCAATATATAGGGCTCTGGCCATAAAGATAAAACAAAACTTCCCCATAAGATGCTCTTACCTCCTGGACGTTTTGGGTACACTACCGTGATCTTTGGGGGCCACTCAGCTGTTACTCCAGGAACACACAGAAGGCCAGCTTCCAGGCCTTACCCCCAAGATGCCAGAAGGGCCAGCCATCACTGGTCCATGTGTCAAAATGTCCAGGGCCACGTCCATTCAACAGTGTCTCTAGGGTTTAATGCAGTAGGGGCTGGCAGCAGGATGTTGCTCTGCTGGCCATACCCTGGCTTCAGTAACTCTTCTTTCGTTTGGATATACAATTGTATAGGAGAGGCAGCAAAGTGTGTGATCATATCCATGGGGCTCAAAGCCTTTATGTGGCTTCTCATTCAAATGCCTCATTCAGCACTGTCCATAGGAGAACTGACCAGCCCCATAGACTACTTGTGTCCAACTTCAGGCCAGATTTCAACAAACCATTGTAACTTAATATCATGCCTGCCCCGGTAGGATTACATGGTACATGAAATTTTCACTTTATTCCTAATAACCCATCCTTGTAACACGTCTAGTAAACTGAGTGCCTTGATCGCTCCCAATCACCTGCAGCCGGCAACAGGTTGCAAACAGATGCTCCAGGCCCCTTTTAGTGGCTTGCTGATCTGCATGATGTGCAGGAAAAGCGACCAATAGTCCAGTAGCCATGTCCACACCAGTCATGGCATACCGATATCCTTCTGATATGGGCAGAGGCCCAATATAGTCTCTTTGCCACCTGATAAGGGCTATCAGCCCCCTTGCTATTGCCCCATGTTGCCGTGGGACTCAGTGTAAGTCCCTCAGAGCACACAAGGCACTCCTTCCGGGCTCTGGACTTCTTCAAAGGTCAATGGCAAGCCCCACCAACAGGCTACAGCCCACATTGTCTTTTGCCCTGTGTGCAACAAATGCTGGTGTAGCCATTGGGCCACATCAGAAGCAGGCTTTCCTTCTAGCAAGCGCACCTAGGCCAGTGTGTCTGCTTCATCTCATTCCCTGGGGATGACAAAGGCAAATGACCAATCACAGATATAAGTAACTGTCTTAGTCAGACCAGGGGCCCATAGATCTTGCCACAACTCTTGTTCCCAAAGGAGTCGGTGACCAACCATCCAGTTGGCATGGTACCATATAGGTACCCACAGTGTCAAGCCCCGATATACGGCCCAGCTGTCAGTACAGACAACTATGGGGAAGGGCTCCTGGGTGATCATGAGCCATACTGCCCACAACTCAGCCCACTGGCTGCTCCTCCCCTCTCCATCCTCCATCTATATTGCCTCAGTCTTAGGAAGGAAAGCCACAGCCCTCTACTTCGGGGACCACGTGAATGGAGCCATCTGTATGACAGGCATCTTCAGGTATAGGGGCTTTTCCCTCCTGATAAGGACTCTTAGCTACCAACGGCTCAAAAGCAAGTTCTTCCTGCTTTCCACTAGTATATAGGTCACTGGCCCCAACAAGCGTTGGAGTTCTCCACTTAAGGGGCTAGAAGAGGGTGCTGCGCTGCTTTAAATACACGCTCCATTTGGCCAGTGTAGGCGTCTGTGTCATACCACTCCATGGCCTTTGGGTCCAGTCTTGCACCCACTCCACGATGGGATAGGTGGTTATTACCTCGATCGGAGCTCTTCTGACAATGTGCTCCCTAGCCAGCAAGGCGTGGTACACAGCAGCCAGTTGCTTCTCTATCAAGGTGTACTGGACCTCTGCTCCTTTCCATAGTTGTGACCAGAATCCAATAGGTTGGTGTGTCTGTTCAAGCCGCTGCCAAAGACCCCATCCAGAACCATCTTAAGTTACATGAACATCTAGTTCACAGGGCCTTGATGAGTCCATTACATTCAAAGTCTATATAGCCTTGACTGCCCACTTGGCAGAGGTAAAAGCAGCTGCACATCTCATCCCAGTCCCACCTGATGCCCTTTCATACTAACCAGTATAAGGGCTTCAGAAACTGTGCCAAGTGCAGGAAAAACACTCTCCAGTAGCCCAAAAGACCCAAAAACTCTTTTAGTACTGCCATAGTGGTAGGGGTGGGGAAAGCCTGGGCCTTTTTCTATAACAACTTTAGTTTTACCTGACCAGACAACCCCCAGTAATTTCACAGAAAAACCAGGTCCCTGAACCTTGGTGCTATTCACAGCCCATCCTTTTTCCTGTGGATGTTGCAACAGTCTAGGAACTGCCCTTTCTAAATCTGAATAAGAATCAGATGTGAGCGTAATATCATCAATGTAGTGATACAACCACACCATTGGTGGTTTCTTCCATGTGGCCAAGTCCTGGGCTACAAGTCCATGACAGATGGTGGGACTGTGGAAGTATCCCTGTGGAAGGACAGTGAATGTCTGCTGCCGGTCTTCCCACACGAAGGCCAACTGTTCCTGGCTTTCCTGTGCTATGTGAATAGAGAAGAAAGCATTAGCAAGGTCTACTACATAATGATACATTCCCAGCTCATGGGTGAGGGTATCCAGAATACCTGCTATAGAGGGGACAGCAGCATGCAAAGGAGGTCTGACTTTATCGACACTAATTCCAGAAATACTTCATCATCCCAAATAGAAGCCCTATACACAATTGTAGTCAGTCATCATTCTTTCCTCTCTGAATTCCCTGGTAACTGCTAATCAACTTCTGTTTATATGATTTTGCTTATTCTGGACAGTTCATCGGAATGAAATCAAGCAACGTTTAAAACAACATTATTATTGTAGAAGTAATAATACATTATATAACCATTACAGAAACTTGGAAAAATCCAGTGAAGAATCAAAAGAAAAGAAAAGTCATTTTCTGCTACTTGTGGGGAACAGCTGGGATCAGTCTGGACGTGCCCCTGCATTGCGCTGCATACTCCTGTTTCAAAATTTGCTTTTCCTCACTTAATAAAATATATGAATTTTTCAACTTGTTAAATTGTTTTCTAAAACATGACTTAAAAATGGCTACATATTATTATTTTGTATGAATGTACCATGATTCATCTAACTCATACTCTTTTGATGGATAACTACACTATTTCTATTTTTCACCTGATGATTGTACAACAAATATTCTTGGTATATAAATTGTGGTAGTTCTGATTATTTTCCAGGGATAAGTTTTTAGAAATTGAATTAAGTATATGTATTTTGAATGTTTTTGATACAGATTACTGAACTGTCCTCTAAAGAGTTGTATCCATTTATGCTGGTTTCCAGTAGCAAAGAAATGTTTTAAGTTTCTGCAAATTTAAGGAACTGAAAAATGCTGTATTAATGTTTTGCTTGGTATTTATTTGATTATCAATGAGAATGAAAATTTTTTCGTGATTATTGCTCATTTGTATTTCTTTTTTTAATGTCCTGTTTTCCATGTATTTGGTCTAGTTTTATATCTTGGTGTTCACCTTGTTATTCATTTAGAAGTTAATAAGATAATTATATATATATTGTATGTAAATTGAGCCTCTCTTTTTCTTTAACAAATTTATGTTTTTTTCTTTCTTATGCAGTACAAAAGTAATAGATGCTCAATGTAAAGATACAGAAAATTATAATACACAAAAATACTGAAGATCTCCTGAAGTATCCTCTCCAATTGACAATTTGGTGTATACTCCTCTACATGTTTTTTCCTATCCATATTCTACCAATTACATTTCTTTTCAACATTGGAATCATTATACATGTATTGATTTTGATTTTATTTTTCATTTACTATAGCTTATAAATATCTTGTTAACATATACAGCTTTATTTTTTCTTCGATAGTTGTATACCTTTATGACTATATTGTTTTTCTAACACAGACTTTGACATTTTCATTGAGTCATTCATTAAGTCTTTTTTATGGCATATTGCTTAATTTTTATCCTTAGAAAGAAAGTTCTCAATTTTTAATGACAATTCTCTGATGGACTATTAAATAGACTATCCTCATTTTAAGGGATGAGCTATGCTGTGTAAGAGATGTGAACTACAGAGAAGAGCCTGAAAAACTGCTTTGCAAACAGTGGGGGAAGATATTGTTTTGAGAAAATAAGATATTTGGAAATGACTATTTTAAGAGAGTCAGATTCAGAGTACATTACCATTTCAGCTGGTTTCAACAGCTAATTTTTTTTAAAAATTTCACATACAGCAATAACCTCTGAGAGAACTCTTCCTTCCATAAAATATTCATGCAAAAATTTATCACTGGGTTAGATGCTAGGAATGCAATGACGAGAAAACAGACACACACATGTACACGCACACACACATAATCCCTGGTCTTATGGACTTTACCATCAAGTGGGGAGACAAACATTATTCCAATAATTATACAAATAAACATACAATAACACATTGCTCTGTGTGTGACACAGGAAGACCAGGATGGTGTGAGATTATTAAGAGGGATCTGTCCTTGGCGTGGAGCATTTTGAAAGCTACCCTAGGGTGTCAGCTGCTGGGGAATGGGGTTGGAGAGGTGGAGTCTGGTGGCTGGTAAGGGGGTGCATTAGTGCTAGGGACCTGCAGCAGGAAGAAGGCTTGGGGGGCAGGGGCAAGGTGAGGACCAAGTCAAACGCCTGCAGTGAGGAGCATTTCTCTGTTAAAGTATTTAAATTCAGTTTTCATCAATTAAAAATGAGGTTACTACAGACTCAGTGTGCAATCCTTGCTTTCCTGGAGATTCGGTGAACATAGAAGCCCTGGGCTG
Organism: Manis javanica; assembly: GCF_040802235.1. Taxonomy (NCBI): domain Eukaryota; kingdom Metazoa; phylum Chordata; class Mammalia; order Pholidota; family Manidae; genus Manis; species Manis javanica. The sequence goes on along the minus strand of NC_133156.1, from coordinate 23,350,067 downwards.
GAAAAGAAAAGGCAGCACTTAGGGTGATGTTACTTAAGGCCAGGGAAAGAGGTCTTCTTAAGGAGGAGACAGTGAAGGGCTGCAAGGAGAGCAGGAAAAATGGCCTTTGAATTTCACAGCACAGAGGTCAAGAGCCTTCAGAAATGCTTAAACTGCGCTGACATTGTATAAGGGGTCTCACACATTGTCTTCACTGCCTGTGCCTTCTGTCGGCATGGGAGGGTAGAGCTGCTTTAGATCCAGCACAAAGTGCTGGAGATCCCACCCCATTCTCACAACAACCATCATGGTGCTGTAAACAAGACCATTTTAAGGTAACACATTTTTCACAAGGCATTTATTACCACATCCTTTGATATCAGACTCGACCAGGCTCATGTTAAAAAACACAAAGCACACGTTTCTTCAGCAATGCTGTATGAATCTAGATCTTCAGAACCGAAGTTCTACGAGATGTACTGTTGTCTTTTTAAGATAAAGTGTGTATTAACGGTACAGGAATCTACCAGCTATTGAAAACCACAGGACCTGCATCCCTGTTGTACATTTATTTGTAGAAGAAATATTCCTAAAAAATATCCCATGGAACTGGATGAAAGTAGTTTTCTAAATTGAAATAAGAGTTTATTATCATAACTAACAATTCTCAAGGTAAAAATAGAGCACATAATGCATAGTGAATGCAACAGAAAGATTCCAAAATAGTTTCTATATATTAGGTTCTCTTAAATTGCAAATAGACAATATTTATTAGTCTTTACCTGAATGAATAATTTTTTAAGGCCCTCAGAGTTACTCTTCATCAAGAATAAAATTCTACATATATGAGAATAATGTTTAGAAAAGCACTTGACATAACTGAATGTAATTACTCATTGTTAAAATGACAAAACAGTACTACCTTTCAGAGTGTGTATATATGTGTGTGTGTGCATGTGTGTCATGATTTTTAAAGTTCTAGCAAGGCATAATCTAAAATGTAACTAAGCAACATGTTAACTTCAGTCATACAATATGGTTAAGATCATGACAGTAAGATAAAATGTGTCATTTATATACATATATATACACACATACACACAATTTCCTCTTTGTTGATTTTAGGACAATATATGTCATGGTTAATTCTTGCTACATTACATTTCATTTACAGACTGCGAAGTTTAATAAATAACTATTTGATAGTAAATAGTTCATTAGAACTTAACTATATATGCTATACTTTTATGTACATTATTTCATTACAAATCTGTTTTATAATTTCCAATAACAAACCACAACAGTTTAAGATAAAGGAAATTTCTCCTCTCTTAAATCTTGGACCCTGATATCAGATTAATCTTCCTAAAACTCTTGCTTTCCTCTTAAGTGTCACATACATGATTATTCAGTGGCTTCCCATTTCTTACAGAATGAAGTTCACCTCTTTATTCTGATATTTAAAACATCCCACCATTAATTTGGCCTCTATTTCCAAGTCAGGCTCTTCAGTGGTTTAGTTTCAGTGAAGTTCATTCTCACCCTGAGCTTGTTCCTTACGTCCAGTGTTCTGCCTCTTTCTCATCTTCAAATCCTATGATCTTTAAAGTTTCTGAAGTTTTGCCCAATGCTTCTGATGCCTTCCTCTGATGTTGTCATCACTCACGTAGGCAGTAGGTTGTCAACACAGCCACTGTTAACGTACTTTGACTGAACTAGCTCAAGTTTTTAAGACTTGTCTCTTCGACCAAATGGTAAATTCCTTGAAGTGTCATTGATGCCTGGCACAAAGTATATAAGCATATGCTACCACCATCTTAGTTACCTCTGACATTTTGCTGTATTCTTACAATTTTTCTTTCCATCTATACAAACAGCACAAGTAAAGGCCAAATTTACTGTTGCTGAAGCATCTGTCATTCTCTTCCAAAGCTAATTGATTTTGCTATTTGCTCCATTTAATGATCTTCACTGTGCAAATGAAACATATAGAATCTGGAATTTTCTTCAAACCAGGGACCAATTAATTTAAAGTCTTAGCTAAGTTCCTGTCTTTTGTGATAAATGTATTTTTAAAAGTAGATGTTCTTCTCTTTCGGTGGAACGTTTTGGATCAATTTATCTTGAATTGTAGAGCTTTAAAAATAACTGCAAAGTCTTCCTTTCATTGGGTATGATGTTTTCCCCTTTTTCTCTGCTTACCCTCAGCACAGGGAAGGAGTTACAGAAGTGGAAGGATACATGCTTTAAAAGGCCGCCCTGGGCTGCGTGCAGAACCGTACAGTTTAGTGCTGCTGGAGACTATGGTGATTGGGCCTCAGATTCACAAATCCAACGCAACTAATCCAAAACCAGCATGTTTTCTTCTTCCATGTAATAGTAGCAACTATTAAGCACCTCCTATGTCAGATACGATGTCTGCTGCTTTATACATTACCTAATTATCAGAATCAAGTGATCATGGTACCCTTTTGTATAAGAGAAAACAGGCTTAGAGAAGCTAGGTAACTTGGACACCTAGTCAGTCAGTTGGCAGAGCTAGCGTTCGGATGCCCAGCAGATTCCGGCGCCTCTGCTCTTCCCGCACACTGTGCAGTGTCAGAGCCACTGCCTGCTAGGACCTCTTGACAGGCCGTGCTGGGCAGTGGTGACTGAGGAGGAGCAGCAAATAATAAAGTGAGCCAGTGTGTCCGAGGAGGCCCGCAACACCCCGCTCCCGGCACAGATAGCTCCAGACTTGGTTGTTAGGTACTAGAATTCTGACTACTTTCATGTCAATGTACACACCAACGGACACCCCAAATGTGGCACTGCACCTTCTGTTACGGAACATGTCTTGATAGGCGGAAAGAACGCCGGCAATTTTTACTTTTGTCAAGGCCCAGAACAAAAACAACGGCATGAAATAAATCAACACAACAATGTTTCACATATACTTTGGAATTCTACGTATAGAAGTATATCACAAAAGAAACTTCAGTGAGACTGTAGACTGCTCTTATTGCTGAGTTGACATGAAGATTTCCTGCAGTTCACTTACCTGAAGAGCAGTGGACAGAAGGGTCCTCCAGGGAGGCCCGGATGGGGACGCTCCCCCCCACCCCCGCTCTCCCACAGGGTCTGGTTCTAGTTCTTCCGGGGGAACGTTTGTGACAGCCCCTCAGTGTCACCTCTGACCAGGTCCAGCCACCTGCTCTTCCGGGAACGATGCAGCCGGGCACGGAGTTTTCATCGGACAGGTGCTCTTTTTCTACGATAGCTGATAAGGGCCATGGGAGAAGAGCAGCTACGTTCCGTTCCTGTTATTTTACACCTAAGGGAGTTTAATATGCAATGGGCTCTTAATGATTTTTTAAACCGTCTAGTGATCTCTATGCAGATTTACCTGGTGCTTTACATTTAGTTGGGCTGAATTTCATTCATTAGTATTTACCACCAGCCGGATCTAACTGTATTATATATATTAGGGATGGCTTGTGATGTATGAGCTTATAACCCAGTTCCCAGTTGTGAGTCATGTTAATCTCAGAGTATTTAACATGCTTCTGTAATTGAGGCTTCTTAGTAACGCTCATTCGGTGGAGGCTGGGTGCGCCTTGCCGTCGCTGAGCAGGTTCTCCTGGACCCCAACCGGCCCAGCCCCGCTGCTGCCCTGCGTTAGAGCCGCGACACCCGTTCCCGCGTCTCTAGGGCGAGGCTGGCATTTTCCCCGCCGCGTGCGGACACTGGGCCCGAGCCCCGCGAGGCAAGCTACTGGGCTCGGTGACCGGGCGTGAAAACCCGACACCTCGCAGCGAGCGGAGCCGGCCAGACTCGGGCCCATGGTCACCCCCGCGGGCCACGAGAATTCCCCCCTCGGCGAACCAGAACCCGGGGCGCACCCGGCGCCTCGGGGCCTGACCTCCGCGCCGCATGAGGCCTGGGGGCGCCCTCTTCCGGGGCTCTGCGGGGCCTGCGGCCGGAGAGCTGCCGGGTCGGGCCAGCGAAGCCAGCCCAAGCCCTCGCTTCTCTCCCGCGGGAAGCGCTCTGCTGCTAAAGGAAAGCCTCCGCCAGCACGGCGCCGAGGACTCAAGCAAGCCCGCCCGGACAGGTGTGCCCCGGGAGGGCGCGCGCCGCCGCCTGCGTGTGGGGCGCGCGTGGGCCCCACCCTAAGCCGCCGCGGCCGGGCTCCGGGTCCTGAGATGCCGGTGAAGTGGCGTGAAGGGTTGGGCTTTTTTTTTTGTTCCTAGAAATGCAACGAACAAAAAAAAAAGTACAACAATCCAAACCCAACCGTGTCGCAGAGCGCCGGTTCTTCCAGAGGGGGCTCCGCCGCCGCCGGCCCCGCCCCTGCCTGTGACCCCGCCCCCCCGGTTCCCGCGTCCTCGCTCGCCCACCGCCCCGCTGGCTGGGAGGGCAGCCGGGCCGCGCGCCCTCCGTTTCTCTGGGTGCGCCGCTGGCGGTGGCTGCGCGCGGCGGGGGACCCCGAGAGGACCCCGCTTCCCTCCCTCGGGTAAAGGCGAGGCACGGCGGGGAGGCCGACCGAGGCGCCAGGAAACTGCGAAGGCGCGGGCCCCGGCTGGGACCGCGAGTCCATTTTGCCGCTGTGCCCGGTGGGTAACACGCGGTCGCCAAGACCGGAGCCCCGGGGTAAGTCCCGACCGCTGGGCCCTCTCAGGGGGGGCGCGGGCGAAGAGCCCAGGCTGAGCCTCAGGCACCTGCCCGGGGCCTCCGCCCGTGTCGGACTGTGGCCGAGGAGACGGATGCCACCACCGCCTGGCCCGGAGCCTGGGGCCTCGGGGCGCCCGGGGACGGCCGCTGGCCTAGGAGCTCCTGGTTCGAAGATCCCCAGCCTCTCCCACACGCCTGGCTCGCACCAGGTCCTGGCAGGCTGGCCGTATTTATGGGGACGACTGAAAAAACTGGAAGTGAAGCAGCAGGAACCTGTGCACACAAATGCATAATAGCCTTTGTTCTTTCTTTGCAGTGGTTGCCTCCTGTCAGCCACAAGGTGGAAAACCCGATTGCTTTGCCCTGGGAAATAGTAACCCTGACGAATACACCTGCTTGTGGGGGCCAGAGGTAAACTGCAATACTTTTGCTTACTTAAAAAAGACTCCCCATTTCTTGAGGCCCAGAACCTATCGAAATTGAACTATATGTAGAAATGTATGTATTCCCACCCTTATGGGTGGTCTTTGTTCCTTTATATTTCCTCAGTTCAGAAAAGTGGATTCCATATTTATAAATTCTTTATGTGGCAACTATTTGAAATGTATTACAAGCCACATATTTATACTGTGAAGAAAGATGGTCCTCAGCATTTTTTTCCACAGGTTTTTTCCTTCTCCCTGCCACACTGCTAGCGCTTGAGTCATCTGACTCCAGACTTTGTGTAATAGTATTTTAAAAACACAATTTCATTTACATAGTCACTCCCTATGGTAGAATTTCATGGAGCTGTTAGCTGATTTGTAAATATGCCTTGGACAATATGAAACATTTCTTCAGGCTCTCCTCTCCTTCCCTAAAAATACTATCTTTTTTGCACAAGCTGATTGTCTCAACCCCCCTGACAAGTCCTTCTGTAAAACCAGGTTTTCCTTTTCATCTGTACGTTACTGGTAGGTTGGTCACCCACCCTGCATCTGCCCAGCTTCTGTTCAGATATGCCCGTTTCCAAGGGAGGGCCTGGTGCTGCTGTCCCCTGTAACACTTGCTTTGCCTTCCCTTGAGATTACAGTTCAAAGAGTCCAACTCTTGGACCTTTTTTGGTTAATAAAATCATGCTCTAACATAAAACTTTTCTGTATTTACAGTTAGATGATGTTTGTACACATGTAATTAAAGCACCTTACATTTCTATAAGTTTAGCAGTTTACAGAAATGTCACACACTACCGAGTCTTTCCAACATTATGACGTAGGTACTGTGAAAACTCTTATTCTGTAAGTGCAGAACTAGTCATCAGACTCAGGTATTCAGGTATTCTGTTGTAAATTCAGTAACTGCGTGAAGACTAGTTAAGAGCACATCCATAGGACAGACTGTGTTTTAGGACAATACAGTGATGGGGGAAATGCATGTGATAGAATAGGTGGGAAAAGTGGGTACAATAACATTACTTTCATAATTAAAGAAAGACACAAAAGCTAATTTGCATGGGTAACCTCTTCAACATAGTGTTGACTATCTGCATCCTTTTTATAAGGCATTTATTAAATCTTAGAGTAACAATATCTTTGTAAATGTGACTAATACATATTATTTTATAAAAGAAAACACTATAGCAGGTAAGTTCTTCATGAAACTTCTTACTTAGTTAATGTTTCTGGTGTTTTACTTTTTTAGCTCGCTATGGTTTTCTTATAATTGACTCCCCTCTTCCCAACTTTTTATTGTGAAAATTTTCAAATGTGCAGAAAATTCAAATACTAAATAAAATATCCTTATGTCCCCTACCTCAATTGAATAGTTGTTAACTAGACCCTTACCAAGTTTTAAGAAAGCATTATTAGTGAATCTCATACTAAAATAGAATACAGTATACTACCTGAGAAAAAGAAGAAATATTCTGAGAAGTGATTTAAAAAAAAAATGAGCCCTTTTTAGTCAGCATTTTTCCAAGATAAGATGAATGGCTCTCAGTTTAGTAGAGCTTAGCATAATTTAGTTTGTCTGTAAAATGAGTTTCAATATTTGCTATCTAATTACTTGGTAGGTATTTAGGTACTGCTCTGAAATTCCTAAATTCAAAGATGCCTCAAAGCAGGATGGAGACGTGGGTTAAATCCCTAAGATACAAAGTAAAATATTGGCTTTTCTTTTTGTTCTTTAATGAGATTTGGAGAGAAATCACGGGTAATATTTTGAACCTTATATTACTGTCAGCCAATGAAATCCAAAGCTTTAATAGGAAAGTTTCTTTTTAATAAACTGATTTTTATTATTAACATTTTGTTTAGAAGTAAATAAATGAGCACCTTTTGCATTATCATTTTCATTTTCTCATTTAAAAAAAGGACTTCTAGGAGAAAGAAATCTAATACATCATAGCTTTTATTTCTGTTTTTTGACTCCTTTCAAGGATTGGCTTTTCCATTTTTAGTATTCTGGTTGTTGTGTTATGGTTTTCATTTGTAGGGGCTGTTGTTGCATACTGACTCAAGGTAGGAATTGATTAAGCAGTTTTCATATCTTGCTTGGGTGTGGATATTGAAAACTTATTTTAAAATAAATCTGGTGGTGTTACACAAATATGCATTTATCAAAACAACTGTATACCAAAAAATTTCATTGCATGTTAATTAAAAAATATATTAACAGATATAAATATGGCAGGAAAAAGAGGTTGAAAACCAGATTAGTGGTAGACAACTAGGTATATATTCAGCTTCTTTCTCTGTTGATATAAAACTTGGAAAATTTTTAATTGGTGGGAAAATGGAATCTTGTACCTCAAAAAAATTTTTTTTATATTCAGAAATACATTTGAAGGAAGAAATTAATCTTGGAAAATGTTTGTATTTATATACTTAATATGACATTGGTGAAGTGGAAATTTTATGACTGGTAAACACTAAATTTGTTTACATAGTTTCTTGACTTCCTTAGTGGGAGAAAATTAGTGCAAAGGAAGAGGGGATATTTGTTAGTACTGTATTTCTTCACATTTGTATGTGTTAGCCACACTGTAAAGGTTATGTGTTATGAAGACTTCCAGATTTTTACTGTGAAGGATATCCTTCACTTAAGACTAAAAATCTTTCTATGTATTTTCCTTCACAACTTTTGAGGCAGTGGATTTGCCATGGTTCCTGGATTAGGCTAATATATCCCAATTTTCTCTAAAAGTTAGGTGTGGGAGGGGTCACATAGGTTGTCATAGAAAAAATGTGGAGTAGAAAGTTAAGGGAAAAAAAGAAGAAACTGACTTTGATTTTAAAGTGAGTAAAAATAAGAATCTTGCAAGCTCTACCACTTAAAATGGAACCAGGTCTCTCCTAATTTCCAAATGGTAAGTTTTTTCTTGGTTCACTTTAAGAACAGTAAGATGAGTATGGCTTTGGGATGACTTTGTTATTTCTTAATTTTCCTGTGTGTGATATTTTTCTTTTTACTTTGATCATACTTCACTACCTTTTTTTTCTTGGCCCCTTATTGCAGTTTTTTGTTTTCTCAGTTTTCTTCAGAGTTTCTCTGCCTTGGGTGCCCTTTTTCTCCTCCTTATCCGACTACTGGTATCCTTTGTGCTGTGCCTGGATAGGATGCTGGAAATACCAGCCGTACAAGGATGAGCACACCGGGTGCTTTATTGGATGCTGCCCTACTCCTTTCTTCTTTCTCCTGCCTGCTCCAGATATGGCCTTAGCACAGAGCTCTCAGGTACAAGGTGACGGAGCAGTGGGGGCGCTGAAGTGTGGACCGGGGATGAGGACGGGAGAATCATCAAACATTTCCTTCTCTGGTGCAAAGAATAAGAATGTTCTGTAGCTGCTCGTAACTTCTCTCAGCATTCTAACCCCAGTTACAGTTGTGAGTTACAGTCATTCTCTTCCCAGTGCTTTTCAAAAGTTGTATGATTTCTTACTTCACAAAAGATTTTTTCAGAAAAATCAGCTTGTCATAACACTAAATTTGACAGAATGTTTTGATTCTACATAGGTATCATATATTTATTATACATCTATCTGTCACAACTTTGCATGACACTGTAAACTAGTCTTACAGGCTCAGCTTCTCTTTCAAATATTCTTTATCTTATACGTTGTGGCTCCAATTGTAATTCTTAAAATCACTGTTAAAAATTCAGTTATGTTTTACTATAAGATGGCCTACAGATTATTAGACCCTTTTTTATACGTTTATTTATTTGGTGGTAATGTGATTCTATATATATTTATATTACTATGATGTAATGAATGAGGATGTTAAAGTTAGCCTATTTTTGGTTTTAAAACTTCAGGGGTGGAAGTTTTAAAATGTACATTTCAAAATAATAAACTCTTGATAAACAGTATTCTCTAGATCAGGGATCTCAAATGTTTTGATCTCAGGACCCCTTTACACTTAAAAGCTGAGTATCCCAAGAGGTTTGGTATACCTATGTACTGCAATGTAGATACTCACTGGATTATAGGTGATGGGCAAAATATTTTAAGATATTCATTTAAATTAATATACTGATTCATTCAAAATAACAATGATAAATGTATTACATTTAAGCTAAATAATTTGTGGAAAATAGCTATTTTTCAAAAACATTTGGGAGAAGAGTAGCATTGCTTCACACATTTATAGATGTGTTTAATACCAGCTGGAGTCTTTGATCTACTGTGTTGCACCTGTTGCCATACATTATTTTGGTTGAAATATACAAAGAAAATCAAATCTGGCCTTGCACAGGTATAGTTGGTGACGGGATATTTCAATGGACTTTTATGACAGTGGTGAATTTTGATACTATACCAAAGCTCAACAAGGTGGTAGTTTCTTAAAAGGTAGTTGCAGTATAGAATCTGGAATCATTTTCAACACATTGGCCTTTTTGATCTTTTATGCATACATGATTCATAACATGTATTAGTGATTTGAATCAGTTAGTTCATTGTGCTTTGCAGATCTCCAAATATTCACATATTTCATTGTATAATCTCTCTGACAAAAACATTTTTAAATATCAGCCCCTATCTCATTAAGAAGGTCTTTAATTAATGGGAAAAAGCTATCAAGCTCTTAAATGGCAAATCATTTTTTACAAAATTCGAATTTTCACCAGTACCTCAACTTTTATTATTGCCACCTTTTCCTGCAGCAATAGGCTTATTTTGCTCACTATCAAGAAAGCATCTGCCAGGTACCAGGCTTTCAAGTCAGAATGGCATTCATAATAAAAGTTGCTGGTTCAACTTGCATCATGATCGCTAAGTGCTTGCCCCCGAGACAGAACCTGCTGGGGTGTAGCAGGGACGCTTTGCATTTACTTCCTCACTTGTCAGAATACTGAAAAGATGTGTGCACAAGGTGCAGGGTGTAATAAGATGGGCAGTTTGTCCTGCTCCCTGGAGAACATCCTTCGGTGGGGCTGGTGGTGTGGGATATGGTGACCGGTGGCACACTTTGCCGCCCTGTCCTACCTGCTGCTGTGTTTGGCCCCTGCCCAGGCTCTGCAGCGCACCCACATTGCTTTTACACTGCCTTTGTCAACATGGTGCGAAAGCAGAGAACACCTCGGTATTACGGAAAAAGTACTGTCCTCAGAGCTTCCCCGGAAAAGCCTCAGGACACCCAGGTTTTTGCCCAGCACACTTTGAGACCTGATGGTCTACCTGGTACAAGATGGCTGTGATTAGTTTTCTTGTGGCTTAAAGAAAGGAAACTTAATTCTCTAGGGTAGAATGAACTGCAGTTCTCATGTTTTTCACTTATTATTTTAATAACCGTAATCTTGCTTTTGAAACAGTAAAACGTCAGATTTTAATAAAAGCCTGCCAGAGAGAATATGCTTGGATTTATATTCCTGTGCTTTCTTTTAAATGGCATACCATTTTATAATTGTGGGCCCAGGCTAAAGAGCTCATTCTGTTCAGACACAGAGCAGCTTTGTTTCTGACAGCTCTGTTTTACAACAATCATGCGGGTCCTGCTCGGTCAGTCTGCAGTTGTCGTAGCCCTAACCCTGTCTCAGCCACAGTCCGTTGTTGGAAAGCCCGCACAAAGGCCTTGTGTACAGGGAGCTCTACCAGTGAGGAGCATGTTCTGGTCCCAGCAGATGACATCTGCTTTGGTGTGCATTCCCTTCCCAGATTTCTCACTTACTTCCTTTCTTTGCATGGTTATTTCAGTGAAAGATATTTTTTTGCCTTCTATTTATTACATAATCTGAGTGGAGGAGTCATTGGAGTAAAAGTGTGTGTGTTTTTCTGTGGTAGGACGCAATGGAGCTACTTGAAGAAGACCTCACGTGCCCAGTCTGTTGCAGTCTGTTTGATGACCCTCGAGTTTTGCCTTGCTCACACAACTTTTGCAAAAAATGCTTAGAAGGGATCTTAGAGGGGAATGTGCGGAATTCACTGTGGAGATCATCTCCATTCAAGTGCCCCACATGCCGAAAGGAAACTTCAGCTACTGGAGTCAATAGCCTGCAGGTTAATTATTCCCTGAAGGGTATTGTGGAAAAGTATAACAAGATCAAGATCTCTCCCAAAATGCCAGTGTGCAAGAGACACTTGGGGCAGCCTCTCAACATTTTCTGCCAGAGCGATATGCAGCTGATTTGTGGCATTTGTGCTACCCGTGGTGACCACACCAGGCATGTTTTCTGCTCTATCGAAGATGCCTATGCTCAGGAAAGGGGTGCCTTTGAGTCCCTCTTCCAGAGCTTTGAGACCTGGCGTCGGGGAGATGCACTCTCTCGCCTGGATACCTTGGAAACTAGCAAAAGGAAATCTCTACAGTTGCTGACTAAAGATTCAGATAAAGTGAAGGAGTTTTTTGAGAAGTTACAACACAGTTTAGATCAAAAAAAGAATGAAATCCTGTCTGACTTTGAGACCATGAAGCTTGCAGTCATGCAAGCCTACGACCCAGAGATCAACAAACTCAACACCATCTTGCAGGAACAGCGAATGGCCTTTAACATTGCTGAGGCTTTCAAAGACGTCTCGGAACCCATCGTATTTCTGCAACAGATGCAAGAATTCAGGGAGAAACTAAAAGTAATCAAGGAAACTCCTTTGCCTCCCTCCAGTTTGCCCACAAGCCCTTTAATGAAGAACTTTGATACCAGTCAGTGGGAAGACATAAAACTAGTCGATGTGGATAAACTTTCTTTGCCTCAAGACACTGGCACATTCATTAGCAAGATTCCCAGGAGCTTTTATGTGTTATCTGTGCTAGTTGCTGTGCTCGGCCTTCTCATTTTCTTTGGTCCCACCATAGTCCCAGAATGGTCTTTATTTGATGACTTTGTAACTTTGAAAGACCAGCTCTCAAACTTCAGTTCCTATCTGGCTAAACCAGCTGATTTTGTAGAACAGTCAGTTCTCTACTGGGAACAGGTGACAGAAGGGTTTTTCATTTTCAGTGAAAGATTCAAGAATTTTACTTTGGTGGTGCTGAACAGTATGGCAGAATTTCTGTGCAGATATGAACTATTATAAAATCTGTTTCAAGTACACAGCTCTCTGTCTTTTTCTTAGCAATAGAGAGTAGAGTAGTAGTATAGATTTTGTCAGGATTCCAGTTAGATGTTTTCCTTCAGAAGTATTCCTTTCAAAAATAATGTCCTACATGTTTTGTTCAAATTAGGGAGCATAAAAGGAAAAATGAAATTTAATAGTACAGTCCTGACCCCTTTCCTTTTTAGAGTTATTTTGAAATAAGCAAGTATCCAATATTGGTTGTGTTTATGCTATGAAAAAGGGGTGGCGAGAGCACATGATGTAACCCTGTGTTGATGAGGTTGTGTAACTCGTTTAAGCATATAATAAAGATGACCCTTGTAAAGCAACTTTTTTTTTTGGAGAGTGAACATTCTTTAAAAAAGATAGGGACTGGATTTCCAAATTTTTGGGAGGTGGGGATCTGATTACTTTTTCCACTAAAATATAAACAAACTAGCATTTTCTTGTGGTAACTTTACATTTTTAGGAGGGTGGAGATTTCAGCTTGCTGTTTTCTCCTTAGGTCTTTAAATTTGTCACCAAAGGGATGTGGTGATAAACTGAAAATGTTAGGTGGCTGTGCAAGCAAAGGCATGGGCTAAAAATAAAATCTAACCTGGCGAGAGCAGGAAATGGGAATACCGCCTCACTGCAAGCTGGGTATTGCCTGTTACAAAGTATCACAGCAACTGTATAACCAAACAGATCCACTCCCTTAAGAGTTTTTTTAAGAAGAGTAAGACTAATTTGACAATAGGTGAAACAGTCTGTCAGCTATTACAAAGTACAAAGTAATCAGCTAAACACTAATGCTGTCCTATCTGCTTCTTGCTTGACACAGTGTTAGATGGCAGAGACCAGGAATTCAAGACGGTTTGTGGCCAGTTTTTTGTAGACAGAGATGGTGTCTTTAGTTTTATCTTAGATTTTTTTACGAACTCAACAGCTTTTAGTACCTGCTGACTTTTTAGATTATTTTAGGCTTCAGAGAGAGGCTCTTTTCTATGAACTTGACCCTCTCATTGATCTCTTAAACCAAGAACACCTGCTACAGCCACGACCTGCTCTCATGGAGGTGCTGTTCCTAAGCCGAAACGCTAGAGCTTTTTTCAGGGTGTTTGGCTCTTGTAGCAAAACAATTGAGACACTAACTGGGAGTGTCACAGTGTTGACCGAGCACCCTCCAGCACCAGCCTGGAGTAGGAACTTTCCCCCTCCTCAGGTGACCTTACTTTCTTTGCCTCCACAAAGACCTTCTCAACCATGACCTGGTTTTCCAGTGCGGCTCTGACGGCACTACTGATAGCCAGTCAGGAGTCACCTATTTTGTACTTGGAAGTCTCTCTCTTCTATACCAATTCTTGATGTTTCCCCTCGAAACTGAAACTTTATTATGCCTGAAACTTTTCTTGGAAAGAATGATTGTTCAAAATAATGTTTTGGGGTAACCAGTAGAGTTGGGTAGAATGACCAGATAGTTACTGTCCAAATGGAGATATTTTTCAGACTGAAAGAGAGTAAGTACTGTTATAAAGTGGGACAACAGGAATAAACCAACACTGTCCAGGGAAAACTGGAACTAAGGTCATCCAAGCTGTAGCGGGAAAGAATCTTAGAGATGATGTTCCATTGTTAGGACTGAGATGCATTTTCCCCTGAGGAGACTCTTTTAGGCTGGCATACAGTAAAGACTCAGTACTTTCTCCTCATTTTCTATGTTCCATATATATATTCCTTTTAGTCCTTATGATTTGACTACTGATTGTTTTATTAGCCCACTCTATTTTTAAACACCATTAAGGTATATATATTCCATGGCAAACTTTGTATCCTGTTAAATCTTTGGCATGCTTAGTCAACTCCAATTGTTGGGCTAGGCTACCAGTATGTCAAGGATGGCTGCTCTTGAATCAGTCAGTCATTTTCTTCTTTTGTTTTTGGTTGGACCCTAAGCCTAATTCCACTCTGTTTCAACAGATAACCTTTTTCCTTTAAACATGTCATAAATGCTGTTCCACCAAGATTTTACTAACTGAAAGCTGGATTTAATTTTCAGGGGGAAAATTGTCTGCATATGTTCTTTACTGATAGAATTTACCGTGACATACCCTTTTTGGGGTAAACGCAGACAGACATAGTTTGGGACATTTTCCTTAGTTCAGCAGTAGCCACTGGAGCTATCAGTGTTTGCCTTTCGCACAAGACCCTTGGTCCTGGTTACCAAATACACAACACTGGACAGTATGATGACCCTTAAGGTCTTACACTTTAAAATGTGCCACCCTTCCAAAGAGGTTGAAATATCATTTTGGGAAAACAGACTCACTTAAATTAATAGGCTGATTGTGAAGAAAACCTAAGACCCTATCTTCATCTCAAACTGTTTTAAGATACCTCTGTGTACAACTTTCTTCAGAAGGGAAGTTATCAGTTTTCTTCAGTTTTGATTGAATCATTATGATCTTTGGGGAACCCTTCCTAAAAGTTCCTAAGGGAAAATGGTGTCATTGACTTTAAGAAGAACCATACAAGGTAATAAGATATCCTGAAAATACTAAATGCTTTTTAAAAACTGCATTTGGAGAAAATAACTATAAACTTAGACACAAGATTAGAAATTTAAGTGGGGATATTCTTTTGTGAAAACAGTGCTAGGTGGTTTCCTCTTTGTTAGGTGTTTTAGAAATAGTACTTTTTTTTTCATCTTAATATGAGAACAGCATTATATTTAAACTCCCAGATTAGGTAATTTCAAAATTAGAAGCTCTTTTAAGAATTGACTTTTTTTTGCATCACTAATGAGTGTTCATTTCTGTTGTTCAGATTTTTTTCCATGTGATGCTTGTGACTTTTTCCTATAGTGCCTGCTTCAAAGTAGAGATAATCTGAATAAAGTGAAATTATTGGGATTTGGGGTGATAGGATGAAAGCCCTGGCCTTAAAAGGCCGCCTGTAGGTACATAATTGCCTATCTGCCAGTCACTTTCATTCCATGCTCGCTCCCCAGTCTGATCTGACCACTCCAGTGTTTTTTGAGGGTGGGAAGCGCAGGAGGAGCCTGAGCGGCTCCTGGGGTTCCTGTGCGTCATCCAGAGGCTTGGATTCTCCACTGGGATTCACCATGCTCAGCTCCCAGGCTGCTCAGTTCTGTCCTCTCTCAGGGTAACAGTACTAAAAATTTGGCTTTGCATCCTCAGATGGCCATATTTTCAAGCACACCCTTGATATGCTACCACACTATCAAGCTCAGGTTATGATCTCAAATTCTAGAATCTTTTTGGTAGCCTTTATTCTATCCAACTGGCTCAACTGGAAAAAATGTAGTAGTTGACTTTTAAGTTTTTAAAATGAGTTCTGATTTTCTACTTCCGATTGGCGTCTTCTGTCCTTTTCTTGTGCCCTGAAAGCTCTCGGGGCTCCATCTGGCCTCACGGGGAGCTGAGCACTTGGGCTCGGCTCCGTGACTCCCTGCGAGCGTGTCCCCCACTGTCGTCACCAACCCTGGACTATCCTGTAATTTTCTGAGATGCTCTAACTCTTTTCTCTTTGACAAATATTTCTAGGCCATACAGTCAAGATCTGGGGCTTGGGGATAGGTGAAATGATATGACTTTGTAATTTCATAACTCTTACATTTTATGATTGAGTTTTCTTTGCCTAAAATGAGTTTCTAAATGTGAGCTACAATAACCACTGTATTCCAGTCATAACTGAAAGGAGGCTAGGGATGCCCCCAAGATTCTTTTTAATCCCATAAAACTACAGATAGTTTAGTTTGCTGCCTGGGACTAATTTAAGCTAGTCTTTTCTTTGTATCTCATAACTAAGTACCGGGGAGAACACAAAGACATAAAAATGCCCTTGATGGTAGATAGAAGAGTAATATAGGTATATCCATTTGGACATGTTATGTTGACATTATTAAAGCCAACATATAGCCAGTATGAAAAGTTCAGGTATGTTTTTCTTGAATTCTGTATATCAGATCTCTTAAGTTTCCCTGGATATATAAAGTGTTGTCACAACTCCAGAGGAATTTTGGGTCTGGCTCCCCTGCTAGCCTCAGTCTAGGGCACAGTGCTCCTATTCTGCCAGGTTTTGGTATGTATGTGATTTAACTAGTTGGGTATAGTTGGCATGGTTATATATGTAACACTGTTTAGATCTATGTAGTGCTTTGCTGATAAGATTACTAAAGCTTAATAACTGATTAAAAATACTGAAAAAATTTAACTACAGGTTGTCAAGTAATATGACAGGAAATGTTTAAACTGCTGTTATATGTTCTTAGTCATTTGGATTTGCAGGAAACTAGTTTGAGATGAGAAATAAAATATTCTTAATGTGGTAATAGAAACATATTACCTATGAAAACACAATATACATAACATTAACTCATTCAGTAAATATTTTTTGACATCTATTGTGTGCCAAATACTATTCTAGACATTGGAGAACCTACAAGGAACAAGACTATGCCTTCCCTTCTAGAGCTTACTACAATATAATTCATAAACTGACAATGGGTTTAAATTACAATAACTTTAGCCTTTTATTAGTTTATCAAAAATCACAAGTTCACAGTGCATTTTTAGAAGGAGATAGATCACTAAAATTAAAAAGAATACTCATTAGGAAAGTTTTACTGTCAGAGTGGACTGGGCTTCTAATTTTAGTAAATATTTTAAAAACCTCATCTGGAGACATCTGTCAAGATCAATACTCCGTGAGCCTCTTCTGTTCACTCCCAAAAGGATTAGGACACTAACTGGAATGTCAGACATGTAAAAAGCTGAGTCCTCTATTAGAATTGGAGGAAAGCACATGAAGTTTGAAGAACAGGGATAGGTACCACAGGCAAATTAAAAGCTGCTTGCTTTACAGAAAAGACTTTGAACATTTTCATATGGGCACCATTCAACTCTTGATTTCTTGACTGAATTGATTTGTCAATTTTATTTTAAATTATAAGAAAATAATGGCAGAGGTTTGTCTTTGCCAGCCACATTGAAAGCTTTGTTCTATCAAGTCATATGCACCTATCACTCCATCTCATATACACAAGTGTGAATCATTGCTATGGCATATTCTCCCACTTATGTGTGTTCCAGTTTCTTTCCATCACCCACAGTTTCATTTCTGATAAGATTTTAACTTACTGTTGAACATCATTAATTTACCTTTAAGGTGACTGGAAGGTCTCTAACAAAGGTTTTCTGAGGAGTGCTAGTATGGATTTAATGTAGAAGGTATAATTACAAAGAGTTCTTAGGTCATGGTAAAGTCAGAATTAATTTGGGTTCCTTTCAAAATATTTCTGAAATCAGGAACTCAAAGTAACATAAGTGGTCAAAGGAAAGCAAGCTAGAGAAACACATGGTTTAGAGACTCAGAAGCTGTTTCGAGTTTGTCTGTATACTGTTTGTATCTGACGAACTTTAGCTTTGCTGTATAAGTTCTTTCTACTGGTTTTTCTATCACAAATAATAGAAATGGTCACATCACCAGAGACCTTGCTAGGCGCGCTCTGAGTCTCCTACATGCTATCTCTACTTTCCTTCTGCATTGAGCAAGTGGAATCTGACAGCAGGTTCAGCAATGCAGAGGACACTATAGAGGACATTTTTAAAAACAAGCTTAGGAAATTTCATGACCTTGCCTGAGCCAAAGAACCCAAGGAAGAGAGCAGTGTGACATCAAATTCAATGTTCTCCACAAAGGTCAAGAAATCAAGTTGAGATAACAGTATCTATTACTAAAAATACTTAGAATATCAATGGAATATACTCTGGAATATCAATGACCTAGTAAAAGTGTGATTACTCACCAGTTTTGCCACAGAACTACACTTCAAGAATTATTAGGACTCTACTGAATCTAGTAGAAATGAAAGGTTGCACACATTTCCCCCAAAAAATCATCACCTCAGGATTATTAAGCTTAGAAAATGCCTTAATGTAATAAAAACAATATGGAACAGGCACAAGAATGGACCCGTAGATCAGAAGAATAGATTGGAGCCCAGATGCAAACCCATGCATATATGGTCAGTTAATATACGATAAAGGAGCCATGAATATATGATGGGGAAAAAACAACCTCTTCAACAACTGGTATTTGGAAAACTGGATGGCTATGTGCAAGAGAATGAAACGGGAATACTGTGTAACTCCATACACAAAGTAAACTTGAAATGGATTAAAGATCTAAATGTAAGACATGAAACCATAAAACTGTTAGAAGAAAACAGACAAAAATACCTTGAACATAAGCATGAGCAGTTTTTACTGGACCCATCTCCTCAGGCAAGGGAAACAAAAAAAAAAAAGTAGGACTACATCAAACTAAAAAGCTTCTGTACAGCAAAGGACACCATCAACAGAAGAAAAAGGCAACCTACAGTATGGGAGAATATATCTGTAAATGGATTATATGATAAGGGATTAACATCGAAAATATTAAGGAATTCATATGAGTCAATACCAAAAAAACAAATAACCCAACTAAAAAATAGAGGATCTGAACAGACATTTTTCTAAGAAATAAATACAGAAGGCACATGAAAAGATGTTCACATCACTAATCATCAGGAAAATGCAAATCAGAGCCACAATGAGATTATCATCTCACACCAGTTAGAATGGTCACTATCCAAAAGACAAGAAATAAATGCTGGTGAGGATGTGGAGAAATGGGAGCCCTCCTACACTGTTAATGGGGATGTAAATTGAAGCAGCCACTGTGGAAAGCAGTTTGGGGTTTCCTCAAAAACTAAAAACGGAAATACCATACAACTGAGTGACTCTACGTCTAGGAATTTACTCTAAGAAAACAAAATCCCTGGTTCAAAAAGATATATGCACCTCTATGTTTATTGGCAACCAAGGTACCCATCAGTAGATGAATGAATAAAGAAGAAGTGGCACATATGCACAAGGGAGTGTTATTCAGCCATCAAAAAGAAACAAATCCTGCCATTTGCAACAACCTGGGTGGACCTAGAAGGTATCTGCTCAGTGAAATAATCAAGGTAGAGAAAGATTAATACCATATGGTTTCACTTATTTGTGGAATATAAAAACAAAGCAAAACAAAAAGAACAAAATAGCAGTAGACCCATAGACACTGAGAAGTGACCAGCGGTTACTATGGGGGAGGGTTTGGGGTGGGTGGGTGGGGAGGTGAGGGGGATAAAAGGGCATACAAATTCTCAATCATAATATGAGTTGGTCAGGGGATGGTAGTACAGCATTGAGAATATAGCCAATGATTCTGTAATATCTTCCTATGTTGATAGGAATGGCACTAGTAGGGGTAAGGATTTAATAATGTGTTGTTTACTTGAAACCAATCTAAGGTTATATATCAATGATACTTCAAAAAATAAGAATGTTTAAAACAAAAAAGAAAAATGCCTTAAAGTTTATCTAACCTATGAGATAGATCCAACCACAAAAATCTTTTAATGGTCAGAAAAAAAAAAAAACACCTTACATGGCAAGTGGGAATGAGGATTGAGTATAGCACAGAAAAATTAGCACCATGAAACACAATAAGTAGGACTGTGCCCCCAAAGCTGCAACGTGTCTAAGACTGGCCTCACCACACGGAGATCTCAGGTATGAGGCATTCTGCACCTTTGGGTGTCACATCAGCACAGCTCCAGAAACCACTGTTGAAAAGTGTATTTTCACTCTGTGGGTTGAGTACAACACACCAAATACCAAGTGTCTCTACTTTATGCTACTCTCCAAACATTTCACACCTGGGTAAGAATCTGAATTCCTTTGGGTTCCCAAGTTGGAAGCCAAATAGAAGAGCAGCCTTCTCGTCTTGTAATAAGAAACCCCAAGAAGTCCAGCTGTGATGTCTGGTGCTGCACGTGTCCCTTTAGGATGAGGGCTGGGACTGTGCCTATACTGGTCTCTATTTTCCCCGGCAATGCTGGCCCATCTAACAGTCTCGACCTAACTCTGGAATGCTATAGTTTCAGTGAACAGGCACTTCGGAAAACAGGAATTATACTAGATCCAAAGATGGAGGAGGATACCTTATATAAGGAGTCTGAAATAGTTGATTCAGGTTAAAGACTACAGGAAAAACCCAATGGTATTTTTCTATTATTAGTTTACTTGGGTAATCACACACAAAATGAGATGAAAATACTGATGTATGTATATAAAAATACTAACTAGTTGACAGTTACACTAGATTATACACTTGATCAGAGGAAAACAGCCCAGCCAAAACTGGGATATACGTAAATTGCTAATAAACATTCAGTACTACAAAAGTGTTTACTAATTCATGTTAAGAGAATAAAAATTCAAAATAAATGTTACATGACTATAATTGATACTAAATATTGACCTCCTTCCCTACTTTAGGAATCATGAAAAAACAGAAGGCAGAAGACCAGGTATGAAGGCAGATGTAACTGGAATGGGAATATGGAAAAAAAGAGTTGCTAGTTCTGGGTAACCCTACTTGAAGCCACAGGTCCACTGAATGTAGATGAAACAAATAGGTCAACGACTGAGGCAAACTGGTCTAAAAGACCCTGGTATATCCACAAGACAACATATTACTGAGTTTTTAAAAGGCTATTTTTGAAGTGCAGATTAATGTTTTAGGTTTCTATTTGTATTGTCACTAAAATAGAAGATATTAAAACATCAATTAAATATATAAATAAGGTATTTATGTCTAATGATGGGTGGCTATTTTTCCTATTTCATAGCAAATAATAAACAGAGCAAGATACTTTAACTTTCTAAGTAGGAATTCTACAAAACAAGCCCCTAGAAAATCAAAATATTTGGTTTCAATTGATTAAAAAAATTTATTTTGCTTAGGTTATTTTTAAAATTGCTGGCTATAATTTAGGCAGTACCTAACTCCTATTTGATTTTTGCTGGATAACAATTTTCTTCAGAAGCAAACCTGATTTAAGGTGAGATAGAGAAGAGGTTTCAAACCTCTGAGAACTTCATTTCCTTCTAACTGTATTTCTCCATCAAAAACAAGTATTCAAATAAGGAGTCTCAATGATCTGAACCTATTTTTGGCCATTTCCGGAACCTATCGTATCTCCTTTGAAATGCCACAGTGGCCCTCTTGGAAGACTTGTGTTCCTGGGTTTTGAAGCTGTTTGTTATTACAGCTCCTCAGCCCGAATGCCAGGTCTTTGTGCTGTACTATTTCTTGAAACTGTGGACCAGCATATTTTCCACAATTCAATTACTTGCCTTTGCAGTTGAGAAATTAAAGCCATGTCAATTTTATAAAGTTTTAAGTGACTGAATTATTTGAACTTAAAATTTTCAATTTCATTCCGTCAATCTAATGCTGGGAAAGACCTTTGTTTTATTAATAGAAATGAAGGTAAGATTCAAGAATACTAACACATTTTGGTCATTGACCTTCATAACTCATACAAGTACAGGGATTTTCTTATAGGCACGAACTTGAGATCTGACACTCTAAGGCATAAAGGAAGAGTTTTGGTTAAATTCTAGAAACATTTATTTAAGATTACATACCTAATCAGGTAATTTATTTACATAACTGTGTGTGTATTTATTTTCAAGAGAAAGGGATCTGTTTCTTTAATAGAGAGTTTCAGTTAGCTTATCTGCCCTCATCGGTATTATATGGATAACTGGCAAATCCACCTCTCCAGCTTGACTTTTATTAGATTTCCAGTTCTGAATATCAGAGGCATCTAATCAAAGATTTCAAATGGAAAGTGTGCATATCAGCTTAAGTTCAATAATACAAAAATGGGACTCAACATCTTTCCTTTTCAAGCTAGCTTCTCTTATGACACCCCTTTTAGTGATAACACCAGTCTTACAGTATAGAAAATGTAGAATTTTTGATACCCTCCCTTTTATCCAACTCGTGTTCTATGGGTTTTTCTTTTGAAATATATTGAATTTCTTCTTTCATCTCCATTCACGTTGCCACTATTTGTCACTCCCGGATTACAGAAATCACATGCCCAGTTTCCTTGCCACCAGACATTATTTCTTAGAATCTTTCTATTGTATAGCATTGTCATACTTAATTTCCCAAAATTCTGTTACTTTAACTTCCATTATTTTGATTCAAGAGGTTATAATAATGCCTCCCTGTTCCTTGCTTTATCAAGACTAAAGTCCTCTAACTGGTTTTCCAGGCAAAGGCCCAACAACTTAGTTCTAACCTAGTTATCCAAATTCATGCACCCTTTGCCTCAGGTATTCAGGAAAAGGTTCCAACTTACATTTGGGGGAATAGTACATTCCATCTGGCCTTAAAAATCTCACCCACAAACCAGGCAAGTCCACCATTTAGCAACTCAGTGCATCTTAATTTATAAGCAGACAGGCCACTTATCACAAAATGAAGACTTGTTTATTGAGTCAGCAGAGACAACTGTCTAATTCCCGGTAATTCCCCAAAGGTACTTACAGTTGGTGTTGAGGCGACCATCTCCTTCGGCATCTCCTGCCCTTCGCTAGAGCGAGGCAGCATCTGCTCCACCCACACAAATGTCTGTTTTCTGCTTTCTTAGTCCTTTCTCCATGGGCTCTAGGCACCCCATGGTCGGTACCATTGTTGTGGGAGTGGTGGTGCTGTCAAAATACATGCCTAGAAAACAGGTCAGGAAGCAGATGAATATAGAGGGAAAACTGCTTTGCCACAGGGACCATTACTTAATTGCTGGTTGAATTTCCCGACTTTTGGCTAGCTGTTAAGTATAAAAAATAAGCCAACTGTCCTCAAAGCCAAACAAAAAGGAACAAGACTTTTCAAAAAATGTAATTTATACATAGATTCTGGAAAACAGAAAAAAATGTCCTACATATTTTAGGTAAAAGCCCTAAGTATACATAAAAATAAATCCTTATCACACTATAAATGACTGAAATGTTCTAGTAGAAAACAAATGTTACATATTTTATCCACAATTTTCTTTGCCTTTTTAGATTTCTCAAAGCTTTTTTGGTGTGATTTGGTGAGTCTTCTCAAAGTGCCCAAGAAAGTTTATAAAAAACCCTACTTCATTCAATACGGTTGCTCCATTAAGCATAGGAATTCAGAACATATGGTTAACTTTAGTCACTTTAAAGAACTGCAGTGGATGCTCAATGCATTTGTTTTTATGATTATGTAATGGTATTTCTTGAAAATTATTTGTAATGCAAGGATTTTTCATTCTACTACCATCTTCCATTCCCTCAGAGACACATAAATAAAGGTTCAATAGAAAACAGTTAAACTACACTTCGTTGGAAAGCTTTTGGTGATTAGACCACTAATGACCTTCAAAAAGGGATATCAAAATTTCACAGGCCTTCGAACTATTCATACTCCTACCCAGAGGTTTCTAATTTGATTTAATAATTTTAAAAAGAAGACTTTAAAACAGGTAAGACTTGAGGCACAAATGCTAACATTGTATGAGTAGAACCCTGATCAGTGACATAGGAAAAGGTGGAGGACCCCTAAATTGCCAGGAGCCTGGACATTCCTGTACTTACCTATTGGGTATATGGCCCTTCCAGAATGTGCTGATGTATTGTAAAGACATTACTGTTGATTGGCAGCAGTCAATTGCCATTTGTCAAGTACCCACTATACTATGCGATAAGGAGTCAGACAGCCCCTGCCCATAAGACAGGATGGATTCATCATTCTAAGTCAGGTACAGAAGCGACAGAAGAGAGAGGAGGAGAGCGAACTAGGAAAGTTTCTGGCAGGGGGTGGACAGACTAGAGGATTTAAACGATTGAAGATGAGGGAGATGACAATCTAGGAGTGAGTATCTTGATCTAAGGTTTGGATGAAAATTAGAGGGAGGTTTGAAAAAGGACCATTTCTATTTGGTTTAACAACAGTACTTTGGTATGAGTCACAATCATTCCCATAGTGGTAAGGCCAGTATCACCCAGGGCAAAAAAATATCCCCGATAGAATTTTGGCTATGCAACCTTTTCTTCTCTAGATCTCTCATTTGAATTCCTGAATTAAAAGCCAAAGACTCTGTAATGTTTAGGGTAAACTTGTAAGATTTAAGCCTGGATTTCCTTCCAATATTTCTTACAAATAGCATTTTCTTCAAATCATCCCACCTTGGGTCTCAAAGGGCTTGCAGGCAATCCGAATATGCTCATTTTCTTCTATTAGAAATTACCATACATTTTTCTAGTGTTGTCAAATCATGAACACAGTATAATTTTGTTCAGTTTGAAATACAGTGCTTTGCTTAAAAGAAACTGGAGTCCTTCAATCCTTCCAGTTAACCTGAATTAGTTCTTGCACTCCAAGAAAATAGAAATCAATCTTTAGAAAAATTGTAATCATCCTCTGGGTTATGTGGCTTAAAATATATTGAAAACAATTCTTAAAACTTCTATACCTATTATCACATAATACTTTATGACTTGTTACTAAAATCATTACTCATAAAATATTCACCATACTCCTACTTAATGTACTTAAATATTAAAATTTTTTAGAAAATATTCAAACATTTAAGATTATCATAATTTTACTAGCAAAATCATCCAGTACTCCATATTGTCTCATTAATTCAATTAAATGTTTTCTCTGATAAACCTTTAAAAATTTCTTACTACTTTTCATTCACAGTGAATGTCTCTTGTCCAAGTTCCACTGGGGGTAGATTTTGTTTTGGTTGACTGTGTTTCATACAGTCAAGATGTCAGTCTGAAAAAGGGTAGGAGAAATAAATCTAAAATATTTTCCTATAATGGCAAAGTTAAACATATAACTTCGAGAATTCTGTGGTGGTAGTGAGGTTTCCACATAAATCTACAGGATTTAACTTTCTTTGCTTTTATGAGTACTATGTCAGAGTACAGAATTATTCACAAGATGAACATATTGGAGGCCAACTTTGTTCTAGTTAGAAAATTTGGGACAGGACAGTGCCAAATTCAGTCTATTACAATTTAAAACTGAGGCTTTGAGAGAGAAAGCAACTTGCTTCATGTCACACAGCCAACCAGTAGCAGAGCCAATTTCTAAGTACCTGAATATGACCACACTTCTCAGGGACAGGAAGTTGAAGCTTCTGTTCACATTGTCATTCCTCTGGCAAAATTACCAGGCTACCTACACACTTCTTTAGCATCATTTTCACAAACATGGACCGTGCTATGCCGCTTTACAGCCTTTTGTTCTGCCTCATTTCATGTCCTCCTAAACCACGGGAAAGCTTCAGCTTCCCTCACATGCGCAGGAATTACCTTAATAAAATGCATCCTGATGACACTGAAGAGACTAGTATCAGAAGCAAAAGCCTCTGAACAAAGTGACGTATTGGGTGAAAGGATAGTGGGACACAGAGTACTGAATGAGAATGAAGTGCTGAAAGTTTCACTGTCTGAGACTTTTAAAACGAGGACAAAACTATAGAAAACTATTTACAGATTCTCATGCCTAGAACCATGAAATTAATCCAATGGACATTTTCACTTCTACCTTATGTTACTTACTTAACTTTAATCTTTTCAACTATGAAAAATTAAAATATTGAGTATTAAAAGTAAACATTTGAAAGCACAGAAACTTCTAAAATTATTTGGTAAAAGAATTCTAAAAATTCTGATTTATCTTTTAAAACCCCCATGTTAAATCAATCAGATCAATTTATCCAATATTAATTTAAATGTTTGTTGGATATCTGTGTCAGATGTTTTCAGTTTGATTTTAATGTTATGTGTATAAGGACATTGTTACTTGAAATAACATACCAGACACCACACATAAAATCATTCATTCCACACACAATGAAATCAAAATTATGACAATTTAAACAGCACAATTTCATATAAAATCATACTGAGACAGGAAATGAAAAAGAAAAGTGAGCCAGAAAAAAGATATTTCCAACCACTTTAGACCTCTCTGTGGCTGGTAATTACAGTAGTCCCCCTTATCCGTGATTTCCTTTTCTGCAGTTTGTTAACAACTGTCAACCATGGTCCAGAAGCAGAGGACCTTCCTCCTGACATGTGGAAAGGTCAGAGGTAGCCTAACACTACATCAGAGTTCCTCAGTCAGTCACACATCGCTCTCTCATCACATGGGCATTTTATCATCTCACATCATCACAAGATATTTAGGAGACCACTCTCACATGACTTTTATTACAGTATTTTGTTATAATTGTTCTATTATTAATTATGGCTGTTATTCACTTATTGTGCCTAATTTATAAATTAAACTTTTGATTAGCATGTATGTATGGGAAAAAAATATAGTGGATATAGGGTTTGGCACTATCCATGGTTTCAGATATCCACAGGAGTCTTGGAACATATCCTTTGCAGCTAAGGGCGGGCTACTGCATGCAGGCCTGGTTGGAAGATGAGTTTATAAAATGATTTCCTTATTCACATCCTTCCCTTACACAGGCCTCTGGATAAACCGTTGAGCGATTATCTACCTAAGGCGAGCTAACTGTTGGCACTGTGCCACATTGTATTTACAATCTTGATGTCAAAATCCTATCCAAATGCAACAGTATCTTTTTCTATGTCTAAAAATGAGGGTGGTTAATGAGTATTATCTGGCAATGAGTTTATTTTAGAAAACTTCTTAAAAATAAAAAATTTTAGAGTGGCAGACATTTCAGGTAGATTATCAAGGAATACGTTTGTTAGCTATAAAACACCCAAACGTTTTACTGACAGGTAGGTCATGCCTAGTTCGGCAGGAATTAACAATGAAAAGCAATAGAAGCCACCATGAGAAACTGATTCAAGCAGCTACATACAGCAAGCAAGGTATTAGGGCTAGAGCCTGTTATTTTGGGAATATACTTAGGTCTGCCACACAAGAGTACAGTCCAGAAGGCAAATGATATTTCCTAATTCAGGGCAAAGCATCTGAAAGCCATGGATTTGGGCAGGTAGAATTCACTGGGTACTATGGGTTCAGGCAGGAAGGTGGAGTTGAGTCTGGGGGATCAGCCAGAAAATAACTCAAATGCCATGCTAGGAAAAGAGGCCACACACTATGACCTCAAGCAAAATCTTTTTTTTCATGAGGTAGACACAGAAAGGCAGTTTACAAATAGCTCTTCGGGTTGGATTCTTAAACACAAGCTAGTATGAATTCATCTGCCTAAGCAAGTTTGACTTACTTAAAAAATGTCTTAAGCCATCAACTGTAGGGTCAATCAGCTGAATGACGTTGGAAAAACAGCCATTAAATAATTTTAATACTTTTAGAAGTATTTAATACTCTTAAAAAATCTGAATCTTGAGATGGTAGCAAAACTAAATGGAATTCCTGGCCTCCATAGTGCTTTCTCGTAATATCTCCGAAAGAATATCTGGGATTCCAATCCATGTACCAGAGACAATTGGACCTTAAGACTTACATCAAATGTATTGTCCAAGTTTTTCTTGGCTGTGTTATCTAGGAGATAAAATATGCTGTGAATTCTTTATTCCTTGGCCAGTACATCACCTCACTGAGAAATGCAGAACCCTCACAGAAACTTATTTCACATAAAAAGCCTTGTTACCTAGTTCACAGTTCTCATTTCTCCTGTGTTCTGATCCTTCAATGGAATTACAATACTGGTTATCTAAAATAGATTTGGCCTGACTGAGCCAGAGGAATTCCCACTGATAAGATCGCTGGCTATCTGACCATGAGCTGCTTTGAGCAGCCGTCCTCACTCCGGTAGGGACGGGGACTGCCATACTGCTACGTGTTACCTGAGCTCATCTGCTGTTCACTGCGAGTCCCCAAATGAGCTGAGAGTCTCTGTGCTTGAGCCCGGTGGGCTTGTAGGTAATAGCAGGGAAACAAGGAATACAATACTTCAATGATGTAACATAAGCAGTAATGAACTATTATAAGGGTGACAGAACAGACAAGGGAGTCATGCATTTTCTGTACGTCTGTGAAAGTGGGAGGGTGCCCTTCTGAGGTAATACCCCAGAGTATTCATGGAGGCTGAGTAAGGATTTGCTCTGAGACAGAATGAAGTTTATTCTGAAACCTAGCCAGAAGCAGCCCAGTTCTTTGAATTGACATGAAATACTAAGCAAATGGTATATCTAATAGCTTAGGGTTATCTCTAAAGTAAATTTACAATTTAGATATAGTTTGTCTGCAGCCTCTTAATTACAAAAGGCCTATTTTCTCTTAGATTTTGAAGAGCTTCCAGACACAGCTACTGTTTCAGTGAGATGACAATGTTTGATGCTTTAGTGCCTTAAAAACAATACAACCAAGTAAGACCTATAGATTGTGTAGACTTGCTTCAGTTAGGTGGTGGCAGTTTTCTCAGGGGAGGACCGTGCTATTAAAAGGCTGAGTCCATCTATCACTTATATGCATGGACCACACGTACACGGAAGGATATGGACCCGTAACCACCCGACGTCCAGTGTTACTGGAAGCACTTAGAAGAGTGTGCCTCCATGCAGTGGGATGGCAGCACCATCATGGCCTTTTGAGAAAAACTGTGCCTGGTATAGTGCTTCCACATACAAACCTACCTTTAAGACATTCTTTAAAAGGTATTGCTATTATTTTGATGATTTTAGGGCTCATTTATTTTGTCTCCACCTTGTTAGCTATAGGACAGAGGCTGTAGATATAATTTAACAGCAGTGAGCTCTGCAGTGAAACCACCTTACCTCCACTTACTATGTGACATTAGGCATGCTATTTCCCTAATGACTCCGTTTTCTTTACTATATAACATGGGGATAAAGGATGTATACCTCACTCATGGGGACACACAACTATTGTGTTAGCAGGCATGTCTACCACAAACAGCAGCACCTACAGCTCCAGGGGTTTTAATCTGCACCTTAAAGAAAGTCAACCACCACCCGATGGGGTATTAGTGTTTTGACTTGGGTCACTTTCACTAAAATAACCAAACAATAAGACTTTACTGGCCTATTTCCCAGAGGGGCAAGTAAGCATTAACTAATGCGCCAGGGCTGCAGTCCATTACTGTACTTACAGTTCCTTTGTATCAAGACTCATATAATTTGGAAGAGAACCTTAGTCTAAAAAGTACTTGACCTGTGAAAAACCAAGAAGCTTGCATTAAAAGATGTCATGAAAGTTATCTTCTCAGCTGTAACATTGTCTCAATACTTATGCGGGATCAAAGGATTGGCAAAGATAGTATGGAAAGATATTTCCTGCATATCTGATGCCAGATTCAACTAGAACCACTCGTTTCAGAGTGAGATTGCTCTTCTTGGAAACACTCCATTTAATAAATAACTGAACACCTAATATGTGCCAGGTAACATGAGAAAGCTCCAACTGAGGCTGAATTCCCCTGTATTTAACTACAGTAAGAGAATTCAAACAGTGGTTAATTCTAAGTTATGGCCCTGCAGTCTTATTAACACCCAAGCACCCTGGAACATAAACATGCCCCACTGACACTTAATTCACCTCAAACCAAAACCGTATGATTAAGATTTCCTGTACAATTGATTTCTTCCTGTTTATCCAAATCTTCAACTTTATGTTCTCCTTTGAAGTCATTAAAAAATGAATATTTAATGGTCTTCTTCTATACTGGATTTGTCCAACAGCCTTCAAAGAATAATTTATTGAAAAAAAATGCCAACTTATAAAGATTTCCGTATTTAAAAATTAGGTTCCAACACTAGTACTTAACTCATTAACATTTCCATTATTTCATGCTTATCAAACAAGTGACACATGCTTCTGGAAATCCTGATCTTGAGGTTCATTAAGTACCTTCCTTAGATACTTTTAGTTTTAAAAATAATATTTAATAAATGACCTAATCCAAAACAAAAAATCCAGAAGTTTCCCTATAATTTGCTAGAAATTATCGTTACTACAAATGCCCTTGTATTAAAGGCAGATTTGTTCAAGCTAATGTACTAGTTTTCTTTTCAAATGGGGTCTTTAAATCTTTCTTTTCCCCATCACTTCTGAGGTCCTTAGTAAAGCAGTCCATTTCAATGATGCACACAACTTCCATGGTTGGTAGAAAGTCCTTGCTTGCCTTGAGAGTTTATATTTGCATCCCTGAAACTGAGACCTCCCCAGCTTTGCTCTCCAGGGCATTACAGAATAAACAAGTCTCAGGATTGTTCTTGTCTTCTTTTTCCAGCTAGGCTCTAAGTATCTTCAACCACTCACATTTGAACACCTCATATTTTTTCATTTCTCTAGATGTCCCCTAGTTGGTTCACATCCAATCTCTGCATGTGGCCTGACACAGCCATATATACCAGGACCTCCAATCAACAAGGATCTGTGGAAACAAGTTTTATTAGCATATAGCAATAGGTTAACCTAAGTAAATGAAGAATTTTCATACTAGTTTTGATTTGTTGAACCTAGACCTACACTCCAAATTAAATTATCCATTTTAGCTATTCAGAAACGAAGACCATCTGGTATTGCTGAAACTAAGGAAGCATACACTGAACTTTTTTTATGAATCCAGTATCTCAATGAAATACAGGAAGTATTATAAAACCATCACAAATTTTCCCTGGAGTGTAACTATGTGTAAATTTCTAGAAAAAATAGGTCACCAATTTTTAAAGATCCAAATTCTTTTTTTGCGTTTTAGAGGTAAACTCATCTAAGAATCACTAATTCAAAAAATTTTAATGAAACTTCATGATGGATCTGAGGCTTTACTTTTGTTTTTCCTATTTTTTCCAAAGGATGCGATTTTCACTACCATACTGATAGAAATTGCATAACAGCAACTGACTTGGAATCTGTAGCATAGACCTGTTTTGATTGTAAATACCTGTCTCCTGAAATAACCAGATTTTTAGACTCCCAAAATAAGTTTCTTTATTCTATTAGTGAAGTTTTCAGTCTAAACTGTTAAGAATTTTAGTGAATTACAAAATATTAGCATGTGAGAAAAAGTTTACTTACATCCTAACTGTGCCACTACGAATTCGTACTGTCATGTTTATGTCATTACTTGTGTTGTTTATATTTTGATAACAGCCATGTTTGAACAGAAATGTCGATAATTAGACATTTTTTGAGTATCAAATGTGAATTCCACAATGTTAGAACAGCCCAGGGTTCTCGTAAATCTGATGCTAATATTAGGGTCCAAAAGAAACAGACTCATAATATACTGGTCTTAGACTTTTCTCTCTGAGAACATCTTAAGCAGTACACATATTTCAGCAGTCATTTTTCTGACTCTCCTGCTTAAAAAGTGAAACCCTCCAGTGCTGTCCCTTGCCTTGAAACACTTCTCATACTACGGAAAGTGTCTTTTGGGATGACAGGTGTGACAGAAGAAGCTACAGGGTAAATAAGATGCACCTTCTCATATGCTTAAAGTTACTAAAATATATTTTGAGAAAAATTTAAAAATTTAAAAATTTTTACAATAAAATAGTATGCAAATTATAAAATCAGCATCTTTAGATATATATATATATATTTGAAATAATGTAAAAATTTCTGAGCCACTGTATCCCATATCTCTTTTCTAGACAGAAATGCTTTCAAGTCACTGGCATAGTTGGGTTGTATTAATAAATTTGCTAGCCCAAGTATGCAACCACAAAGGAATAATAGATGGCTCATAATAGGAGTTACACACTTTAAAAAAGTGATTTTTAAGTAGAACTTTTTGCCCTGACATTTCTATATGCCTATTACTTTTTTTTTTAAGGGGAAAGCGCGAACGCAGTCCACTACCACATATCATGCAGTCGAGTTTCCCACATTTGGGGAAATCGCAGGGGTCAGCACATCTGGAGTGCAATAGATAAGCCTCGCCCTGGGAAAACCACCTTCGTGATCATGGTATCTCCCCTGCCAGGTAAGTATATATGTATTACTTTTATGATAGGATCAGTTTCATTGCACTAGTATTTATAATAAAAAAATAAACCGAATTTTTCTTTACAAAGTTTATTAATAGTTTCTAAATTACGATAAACTTATCTACTCCTTTTCTTATACTTACCTGTTGAGGTTTTGGGGACTGGGAAAGTGGGAAATGACGGCAAAACCTCTCAACAAAGGATTCATGAAGTGGTTCTTGAATTTCTTTTCAACACTCCTTTGATAACAGAAGAGATTTCTACCCTGAAGCTGACTTTAAAATTATCTGACTTTTGAAATTATGTTTGGTTCTTCCCATGACTCATTATCACTTCTGAAGTCCCTGAAATTAGTAGGAAGTAAATGTATACACAGGGATATTATAGGCAAAGAACTCAGCTAAGATGCTGCAGAATTGGAATTACATGAGAAATAACGAAGCACTTAACTATGTTGGAAATTCCAAGAATGGAGAAGTAAAAGATGATTGTGGTTCATTTGGGTAAATGACAAACAGGAGTAAGGTCAGTGTCATATGGCTCTTGGAGCCATATGCTTGGGCCAGTTAAACTGATCAAGTGGAAAATAATTTCAGAGCCATCAAAGCACAATTTGTAAAAATCTGATGATCATGCATGTATTATATATACACCTACTGACCAACTCTTTAAAATATTTTGCTTATATTCTACATTGTCTCAGATGGAGGTTCTTTATAACCTTGAGGAAGATTCATAAAAATACTCTATCTACATTGCCCAAACAGGGTCACATGGAAACTTTAAAAACAAGATCCCATAGGTTACTATCATAAGTATTAAGTCCACTGAGAAAAGATGTTTTAACGGCACTATTATTAAGAACTTATATCCCTGAGTATACACTTACTTCCATGAATATGAACATTCACAGAGATTATAAAATGATGAGATATGGAAGTAAACTGGGGTGATTTAAAGTTTCCACTACTTCTTAATGGTATTCTTTAATAGAAAAATCCATGCTGTCATTAAATGGTAAAACAAAGATAATGCACTTTGCGGATGAACAACATGGATTTGAACCAGCACAGGTCCACTTACATGTGGACTTTTTTTCAATAAGTACTATACTGTAAATATATTTTCTCTTCCTTATGGTTTTCTTAACATTCTGTTTTTTTCTAGCCTAGCTTAGTATATAATATATATAATAATAATATATAAAGTACACATAAAATACAAAACATGTATTATCAACTGTTTATGTTATCAGCAATGCTTCCAGTAAGCTGTTAGTACAGTTTTTGAAGAGTGAAGTTATATGTGGATTTCAATTTTGCGGGGGGTCAGTGCTCCAGACCCTTGTGTTGTTCAGAGGTCAACTATATAGAATACCTTCAAGAAAGTTAATCAAACTGAGTTACATTTAGGGTAAGAGTGGCTTAAGTTTTTTTTATTTTCTCAAACAAATCTAACCTTATTGCAGAAGATGAATACAAATAACAAGATTCACCAGTTTACATTTCTTCAAAACCCCAAAGTCTAATCACAAGTATACTATAAATATATTACTCAAAGACTCACAGAATTAAGGGGAACCTGTGCTCATCAGTATTCATATGAGTGTACTGCTCATGTAGTTTTTGCATGAATTCCATGTACAAATAACCAACAAATTGACCAAAATAGAAATTATAAATGTTGAATTTAATTTCAGTATAATAAAAACAAAAAAACAGCAACTAAATTGTCATCTTGAACAGTAATTTTAACATAAAAGGTTTAAACTTATTTTAACAACATTTTCTTTATTGCATATAGTCTAGAAAATAAAAAGACAGTAATCTGTGGGACATATATAAATAAAGAAGGTAAGAACATAAATCCTTACATTTCTGCTAGGGGAGTTAATTCTGCACTAAAAGTGCTCAAGCTATTAGTAATAGAACAGAACTGTTAAGTCCCTCAAAAAGAAGAAAATAAAATTTTTTATCTCGGAATGTACTACTGGTGATGATTTCTTATTTCTTCTGCCAAACAAGCAAGTAGTTATGTCTAAATACTTACTAGAGCCAAATCTATTTCAAAAGCTTAGGACATTAATTTTTCTCCTTTCTGTTAGTAATCAGTGAGAAATAATACTTAGAATAAAACCTTTTCCATGAATAAGGAATAGTTAATAGCCACCTGCAAAAGGAAAAAAAAATTGATTTAGAATGTCAACTTCTAGGTAAATACTTAAACTTAGAGGTCATAGTTTATAAAAGTACAATCTTGCTAATCCAATTTGGCTAACCTGAGCTTGTATCAGCAGTGATACTTACTGGCTTAAAAA
Organism: Manis javanica; assembly: GCF_040802235.1. NCBI lineage: Eukaryota > Metazoa > Chordata > Mammalia > Pholidota > Manidae > Manis > Manis javanica. The sequence goes on along the minus strand of NC_133156.1, from coordinate 23,315,778 downwards.
CACCCATTATTCTTTAACAATAAAAAGGATATATAATTGACTGAAGAAAATCTTTACTGCTAAATATCAATTTTAATCTATGGCCAAATTTTCCAATTTACTATCATAAATCACTATGTGTGATTTAAGAGATTTGCACTTGAATATAGGGTGCAAACTGGATTGCTGAACTATCATTCAAATACCCCTCTTGCTACTCCTGGATACTTGCCTGGGACCCTCTGAATTAGATCCATACTCGATCCATGCTCCAAGTAATAGATTTAAGATGCTCAATATTGAACTATTTGGCATCAACTTAAAAAGAAACCTGAATGAAAAAGATTAGGGATTTTTTCTTCAAATATGGAAAAATTTGAAACAATATACACTCATATATAACTACTTTTAGTTTTTAAATAGCCAAATTAAGTTTAACGTTAAACGGTAAAATTTTTATTTTACCATTTGCTCTTTATGTGTTTCAAAATTACACAAAGATGGAAGTATATTAGCCACCACTAAAAACCCCATTCTGGCTGAGTTCTCTAAATGTGTGTTTCATTAGGTATTGACAGGCTATTTCCTCTTCTCTAAGAAGAAACTGGAAGGAAGCTGTGTACTGTTCAATGCAACAATTTTCCTATATTATCTTTCTGAGTATTCCCCCAATATTTCATTTGAAAAAAAATTCATTCTCGAAATTAAAAGAAGAGAAATTTTTGTTCAGCTTAAACAGACCCCAAATGGTCTACCACATCTGGAGCAACAAAATATCAACAGTCACCAAGTAAATGAAAATCCAGGTTTTTTCTCTGTCATTAAGAAGGCAGCTTAAACTAAATATAATTTTCTGAAATATGACTTCAAATACACCTAGGAGAACAAAAACAAAAAAGAAACCTAACTCTTAGGTTATTTAGTAAAATATTGGACAAACTTTGTAATTCATTCAATAAATATTTCTAAGCTCTACATGAACCAAAAACTATCATGTCTTTGTTACAGTCTTTCATAAAATGGTTGAAATGAAGTAAAAGAAATCAAGCTTGATAAGTGATTTACAAAAAAACCAAGGCAATATTATTTCCATGTAAAAGCTGGCATTTAATTCTAGCCACAGTCTATATGGTATATTGTTTCCTTATTTTGCTGGAAGAAAAGTGAGATTGTTCTTAAAAATGAGAGCTTTGTCTTATATAATTTTTTTACCTTCAAATTAGAATTTAAACAGAAGATCCTTTAATACAATTCCTTAGACTGCATCTGAAATACTTTCAGTGTTTTCAAAATAGACAATTGGGAATAATTCATCAATAACTGCTTTTACTTTGTAGATTTTTCTGCTTGCTTAGCATTGAAAAGGGTAAGATATTCCTTGTAGGAGATAAGACCAGAATTATGGTACCTACACAAACACACTCACCTTGAACATCAACTTTTAGTTTAAAGACTTAAGAAAACACCAACAAGCAAGGATTAGAATGTAAGTATTTTTCTTAAATTGTTAATTAAATTAAAAATTTTGACTGTTTGTATATATAAATTAAATAACTATAATAATTTCTGGTCTTACACAAGTTATATATTGGGTATAGAAAAGCAAACAAGGCTGTCATAATTCTGACTTTACTGTTTAACAAAAATCTCTGCTTAAGGATTTATTTTTTTTATTTTTTTAATCTGGCTAAGGATTTAAAAAATCATTTTAATGAAAGCAGGAAGAAACAATATTGACAGTATAAAGTTATAAGGCTTAGGATTAAGATTTATGTGTAACCGAGTACTATTTGAGTTTACTGAGCTACACAATGAATAGGCTGGTCATCTCTAAGGTCTTTCCTATCTTTATAGGTATGATTAGGTACACTTTAGGACTTAGGATTTCAGGAATTTAATTCACATGTTGATGACTCCCCCTTTCCCTTATGATAAAATGTTTAGAAACATTACTAAACATTGTCTAAGTTCTGTTAAAAATGTATACTTCATAATGTACATTTATCTATGAGATAAGCAAATATCTTTAATCTCATCTTAGTAGAGAAACAAAGGGAAAACATTTTTTTTAATCTCAAGTAAAATTCTGAATATTTACATTGACTATAAATGTGCATTAAAATACATTTATTTGATGCTATGTAAGCTCTACTCAACATTCTTGATGGCATTCAACAAACTTACTATACTGCAATCATACAGCTTTAATGTACACAATACATCTGAAAACTTAGTATTACCTTGTTTGTATAGATTCATACTAAGCATAACAAGACTATTAGTCAAACCAAAAATGCACTGTCAGTGCGACTGAAAACACGAGTGAGATCATGAACACACACAGGACCGCAGAGCATGGCCAACCTTACTTCAGCAGCACAGTTAATACTGGAGCTACCGTTAGACTCAAACGCCAATATTTACGTGCTGCTAAGGCACTGCTGACGTCACTGCTGCGGGAGCTGCGGGCGGAGCATTTCCTCGGGAGGGAGGCCAGACCCTTGTATTTCTGAGGCAGCACAGTATGGCCTGCACATTTCCAAGACCCACAAACCATTATGTGCTGCTACTTTACTCCAAGGTTTGCTTGTTTGCACTCTAGCACCTGAAGATGCAAACACCTTTCTTCTAGGAAAAGAAAGAATGCATTAAAAACCATGTTTAAAGACCCTAATGTTGACAGAGTATGCAGTTACTCATCTCTCAGAAGCTTCCAAGTAGCATGACAATGTTCATTTCCACATAGAACGCTTAAGGAAAGCCTATGACATGCCAAGCGTGTGGCACAGGTTAGCAACCTAAAGACGTGTAATACGAGCAAAAGGAAAGCACTTCTTTCCTGTGTCAGCTGAAGTCAATACAGGTAAACATTTAATCATATTTCTTGAACATATTGAGTAAATAAAGTTATTTTTTCCTTTTGCAAATAGAAAGTGAATTCATAGAAGTTGGTGATGTTTACCTTGGTAAAGCATAATTTACAAACAGCGTTTCTTTCCTTGCAGTACACCTTTCAAAAGACATCTTCATCAAGTAGTTTAGACTTCACTTAAGGGAAAAATAAGAAACGATATACAAGCGCTCGATTTCAATAAACTTAACCTTGAAAAATGCAAATGTATTTTTAAAAAGTCACATGAAATACTTTAGTACTACAAAGTGAATATACACAAGAAACCCCAAACAAACCAATTTTTATGTTTAAAAAATCCAAATATTATTTTACTCTCAACATTTACCTCCCTAACAGTTATTCAGAATGTTGGAGTTGGACAACACCCTCTGTGAGTGATTCTAGTATAGGAAGCCTTGGAAAGATAACCTTGTACCAGAGATGAGAAACAAACAGGAATCCTGACTGTCCTATCCCCTTGTGGTCTCCACCCTTTAAGAGGTAAGGGATGTAAACTCCTAACAGTTTCCACTGACTCACATGCAGGAATGAAAACTCTCCAAGACACGAGAAAACCACCACCACTCTAGCTCGTCTTGACAACCTTGTCTGCCTCAGTTTTCTCATCACTGAGTGGCTCTGCTACAGCTGTAATACTTGTATTACACAGAATAAGGTGGTGTGCATGGAAATTTGCCCCTCCCCTCTAATGTCTAATTGTTGTATACAAAGTAGAACTGTCATATATTCCATTTTTTGTGAACATATTCCCCACTATTAAAAAATATATGTAGCTAATCCAAACAGAAGGAATAAAACACCAGCAGATGCACAGACACAGCACAGACACTGAAGTGGTTACCGAGGGGGAGGAGTGGGGGCAGGCGAAGGGAGGAGGGTGAAGGGGATTAAAGGGGTGCAATAATTCAGTCATGATATAAGTTGGTCATGGGGACAACAGTACAGCTTGGAGAATATAGTCAATGATTCTGTAACATATTACTACGTTGACAGATAGTAACTATCAGGTGAAGATTTACTATTGTGGATAACTGTTGAACCACTGTCTTGTATATTTGAAACCAACGTAAGATTGTGTATCAATGATATAATAAAAAAATATATAGATATGTAGCCAATCTATCTGAGCAACTGCTGTTTAACATTAATGTCTCAAGTTTCTACAGTTTTTAACATGTTACAAAAGTAAACCTTTTTGAAATGATTTGAAGAATACATAAAATACATATTTGTATTTATCAACTACATTGTGGAACAGTTCTTTAGGCTACACTCTCCCCTCAAACCTGCTTTCCAGACAAAAATGTAAACACATTTTCAAGTATACAAAATTTACATATATTATTTTTTTTAATTTAACAAATATTTTATCGAACACTTTATGCTCTGTCTTAGCTCTATTACACCAGTCGGTACACTAGTGTACCAAACAGACACAATTCCTTCTCAGAAAGGATTTAAAATCATTTAAATTCTAAGATACAAAATCATGAACCCAATAAAACTGTCCAAGACTATATATTGTTCTTTTCCCCTGCACAGTATGCATTGGTGATTATTCCAAAATCCAAATGAATCACAAATATTTCAAACTCAAGAAGAAATCAGCTGGGTCATTTCAATTACAATTTACCTTTTCCTTTTTTTGGTTACGTGTATATATTTTAAACTTAGCCAAGTAGGCCAAACTTGAAAGAAGTGTGAAAACTGCAAAATGACAGTTTCATAATTAAAAAACAAAAACTTCAGAGTAAGAGTATCTTCATTTATAATTTTATTTTTAAAAATTATGGTTAAATACACATAATCTAAATTTTACTATTTTAAAATGTGCAGTACTGTGGCATTAAGTTCATTTACACTGTTGTACAACCATCACCACCTTCCACCTCTCCAGAATATTTTCATCTACACCAACTGAAACTGTACCACTTAAACACCAACTGCCCAATTCCCCTCCCTGCATCCCCTGGAAACCATGATTCTACTTCCATCTCTGTAAGTTATCTGCCTACTCTAGGAACCTCATATAAACGGAAGCACACGATATTTATCCTTTTGGCTTATTTCATTTAGGATACCTTTCTCAAGGTTCACCCAGCCTGTTGCATCCATCAGAATTTCTTTCTTGTTTATGGCTGAGTAGTTTCCAACTGCATGTATATACTGCATTTTGTTTATCCACTCACCTGTCTATGGACATCTAGGTAGTTTAAATTTTCTGGTTATTACAATTAATGCTATCAGTGTGGTGTACAAATACCTGTTTGAGTCCTGCTTTCAGTTCTTCTGGTTGTATACTTGACAGTGGAGTCACTGGATCATATAATTCTATTTTTAATTTTTTGAGGTATTCCTACACTGTCTTCCACAGTGACAGTGCCTTCTCATAATTCCATCAGCTATGCTCAGTTTCCAATTTCTCCACATCCTACCAACACTTTTATTTCTTAATAATAGCTATCTTAATGGATGTGAATAAGTATCACACTATGGTTTTGGTTTTCATTTCTCTAGTGATTAGTGACATTGAGCACCTCTTCTTGTGTTTGCTAGCCATTTGTACATCTTTGGAGAAATGTCTATTCAAGTCTTTTGCTCATTTCTTAACTTTTTTTTCCTTGTTGAGTTATAGGGTATTAACCCATTATCATATATATGATTTGCAAATATTTTCTCCCATTCTGTTGGTTGCCTTTTCACTCCTGAAACCATCCTTTGAAGCACAAAAGCTTTAAATTTTTATGAAGTCCAGTTTATCTTTTTATTGTAGTTGCCTATGCTTTTGATGTCATATCCAAGAAATCATTGCCAAGTTCAATGTCATGAAGCTTTACCCCTGTTTTCTTCTCAGAGTTTCACAGTTTTAGCCCTTTTGTCTTTGATCCATTTTAACTTTTGTATACAGAGTAAGTGTTCAACTTCATTCTTCTGTATGTAGATATCCAGTTTACCCAGCACCATTTGTTGAAAACTTATCCTTTTCCCATTGAATGGTCTTGGCTCACCTTCAGAATTCATTTGACCATGTATGCAAAGGTTAATTCCTGGACTACCTACTCCATTCCATTAGTCTGTCTCTGTATGCCAGTGCCATACTGTTCAACTACAGTGGCTTTATCTTATGTTTTGATATCAGGAAGTGTAAGTTCTCCAATTTCTTTTCAAGACTGTTTTGGGTATTTGGTGTCCCTTGAGAATCCAAATCAATTTTAGGATTTTTCTGTTTCATGCAAAAAGGTCACTGGAATTTTGATAGGACTGCAACGGACCTGCAGAACACTTTGGGCAGTATGGTCATCTTAACAACATTAAGACTCCCAATAAGTGAACATGGGATGTCCTATCCCATGTTAATTTTAACATCTTTATTCTTTTAACACATATTTTGTAATTTGGTCTTTTTAGATTGTTCACTGTAAGTACAAAGAAAATGGTCTTTAAGTGTAGATTTTGTATCCGACAACTTTGCTGAACTTACTAGTTTAACAAGTTTACGTGTTTGTAACCAAGGGTTTTCTACATATAAGATCATGTCAACTATGAACAGAAATAATTTTACTTTACTAATCTCTTACACCTAAAATTGATTCAACAGTTGTCTGGCAACTTTGGCCTATTCATGCTCTTGTTCTTCTAGAAAAACATCAGACAGGTGTCTCTTCTCTCCCTTCAAATTTACCTTTTAATTCTCATTTTCACTTAAGTAGAAGTTATCAGAAGAGAACTTATGTCAACTTCCACTACATCTATCTACCTACGTGCATCTGTGCCCACGTAACTCTTCCTTCTCTGTATTAAGAACACAATCCCATCCCCCTTGTGTACTAGATTTATCTTCTCTTGCTTACTTAAGAATATTCCTCTAGCACTTACTTACTACTTAGGGATATTGCTTAGGGATATATTCCTCCTGTGTCTTCAAATTTCCTTTCTATTGGGTTATTACTACAGGGAAACATAATTTCTCTCATCTTTATTTCATCTCTTGAAGATTACTTTTTGGGATAACATTGTAACTTTATCACCAACGTTTTAACAAACACGCTCAGATTTTAAATCTAGTTTTATTTCTATTTTACATTGAGATAATTAAAAATAACTGCAGTCTCTTTGAAAGCCTGATCAATTTAAACTATTAGAAAAAAATTATTTCCACACTCAAGAAAAATATGGAAATTCTTTAAATGTACTAATGAGCTTCAAGATTCTAGTGGAGCAATTCCAGTAGAGAAAGTACATCTCTCTTTACCTGTGTTTAACAGTAAAAATAATCACTCAGTGTGGTAACCTTTGATTTTTCCTTTCTACTTATAATAATCTACTTCATGGCTGCCAATGTAGGTTTTGTATTATGCCTTCAAGAAGGGGTTAAACTCAAAATTTATTTGAATCTATAGACTGTTTCTACTGTCATATGATAGGGATATTCAGATGCTCATACACAGCATGAAAATATTTCTGCTACTTTGTTGTTTAGTTATATCTTTATGTGTCACTATGTTACTTCGGATTTTTCAAATACTTGATTTTACTCTTAATTGGGCTTCAACACAATTTATAATAGTAATTACTTTCTTTGAGTATGTTTCAAATTCCACACATAAACCTTTAAGGAGCTAGTTATATACAATGCCTGGGCAACAGAATGACTATACTTGTTCAGGGCAGTGGAATACTACACAAGTGGTATGCTATGCTGATATTATACCTGGAGAAAATTTAAAGTTTGCCGTCCCTTAGTATCTTTAAGCAAAGGCCGAAATTACTGGGTCTAATTAAACTACATGACAACTGCACTAAACATGGCAATCTTATTATTCCCCTATTAAGAAATTGCAAGTTTTATGATATGCCCAAATACGTAAAAATCACAGGGAACTGATTAAAATTCGCTTGTCTTTTACTTTTGTTTTTTGGATACAAATACTTAAAAACAGATTAACTAGACAAGGTACAATTAAAATTCAGTGTTGAGAACAGTTGTGCAATGAAATAACATTCACATATTGAGTTAAGTGAACATAAAGTTGTACTCTTTCTACATGCCCTGGATTTTTTCTGATGGAGAAGTTAATGCATGATTACTTAGAAACTGCATGAAGTGGATTTTAATCTAGACAATTAATTGTTTAGAAAATAGTCCAGAAATCAGGTTACATATATTAGCCCCCAAAATGTTATCATTTTATTATTAAATTCCTTAAAATAGTTTCGTTTCATACAAAGTGAAACTACTTAGAAGCTAAACATTTATAGTTTTTAATTTTTGATGACTTTACTCCCTACATAAAAATTACAAATATGTCAGTGAAGAAATGCAGTATAAAATGTTTGATCAGAACATAAATATGCCACTTAACATTTTTTTATTAGATACATTCTTCTTTTGCACTCAAAATTATGAATACTTGCCCATTGCTATTCTCTCGTTGCACTTAATTTTCATCCTGTATGAATCAATCATACAGCTGATTCTTTGAGATCTGAGTTCATCGATTTCTTTGCCATTCTTAATTTCATACCTTAAAACTAGGTCTAAGCATGGTACACAATTACATTTTAGCTGGACTTCCTATCTTTAGTCAATTAATAAAACTTCCCAAAACATATATTTCAGAATATATCTGCTGTTTCCTTTGTAGAGTCTCTACTTCTCTGTCCTAGTACCAAAGTGTATATAATCAGGATCTATATAGTATTACCTACTTCTCTCCAGTGAAAATACTCTACCATTCCACTTAAAAGGTCTCTTTTAAGAGACATGACAACCAAACATAGTATGAAATAACTTTCTTGAAGTAATAAGAAATTTTAACAGAAGCTAGATGTTATTATAGTAAGAGATTATCATTAACCATGTTACTGGCTAAAAGTATGGTGGTTATATATTTAGGAAAAAAAGGTCCCTATAAGTTAAAGAAGTATATGAAGTATTTATGCATGGATGAAAAAGACTGATCGATCATGATGCTACTGTGGCCACCAGGTTAGTAGTAAGTGCAACAAATAAAACTATTCATCATTTGACTACAGCGATTATCCTCTCCCACTTGGTGATTCTTCAAGGCTCCAGGAAGAACTGAGATGCTTGTAATCAATTATTTTCTAGCTCTTTCCTTCCCTAAACTGTGTATTCCCATCTGATCTCTGAATCTTCTGAGGCTGAAGCTATTGCTGAAGGCTAAAACATTCACTAATCAATCCCCTTTCCACTTATCCCTACTTTTAAAGGCAATTTAAGTCTCTTCTCCATTGGATTCTCACCTCAACCTTTTTGATACTGAACATTCATAAGAACATATGAATATAGAGAACTGTTCTCAGCATTGACTACTGGCACCGAGCAGAGAACTGGTGCTATTATCCCATACCTATTCTCCATCCAAACTGGACTCTGTGTGGCAGTGCTTCCCGCTATGGCCCATGCCATGTCTCCACTCCTGTATCTTTGTCCCCTGGAAATGTCATAGAGCCTCCATCCCTTAAATCTCTGCTTCCAAGTTTGCTGGCTAAAAGCAAAATCTACCTTCCCCAGCTAGATAAGAAAAGCGCTCTAGTGGCTAGATGAAGAGCCAAAAAATGAGAGCTATTAAAAAAAAAATTCAGAAAAAAAATTCAGAAAAGAACCAATCAGTTTTTGTCATTTATCTTTATACAACAGTCTTAGTTCCAGGTCTGGTGGTTTATATTCTGGCTTATGAGCTCTTAATTACCTCTATTGGCTTTTGATATATATCAACTTTTCATTCTTATGATCTTCTAAGAAAAAAGTAGTTAATTTGAAAGATGAGACAAAATAAAATGTTTTTCTTAAGAAATCAACTTGAACATCAATCGGAATAAATGGGAATCTAATTATCTTAGTTTTCTTTCCATATTAGGTGTTGAATTTAATACAAAATTTTAGTTACAGTAAAATAATTATAAACTTTATATAAATTAATGGTTTTTCCTCTTACCTCACTGCAAATGGTATTTGCAACTTTTTTGTTTCCACTGACATTTTTGTTTAGGGCATATTTACTTTTCATCTTACACTACTATAATTTCAGTTCATCTAGTTTACATAAGGCATTAATGCATTTAACAAAAACACTAAAAAATTCTATGCATGTTTCCTAAGCCCTAAAATCATCCTGACTGCAACAGAACTCACTGGTCAATTTCAGTATTGCAAATTTTCTCATTAAGTAGCAGAAATAATTTCTTGAGGCAGGAACGATATAGAACAATGAATGTGAAGCCAGAAGACCTAAGATGGAATCCTGGCTCTGTCTTTTATGAATCTTTATCTTGGTTTATTTCAGTACACAGAGCCTCAGTGTGCTTTATATAAAATGAGCCCATTAATGCCTACTTGAAAGCCCTGTTAAGATTATACAATCTTAAACTTTCATGAGCTTATCTAATAGCAAACAGGTATTCAATAAACACCTGCTGCATCTAAATTTATAATAGTGGGATTTGAAGTACACTTATGACCAATTTAGGTATCAGTTGACTATAATTCAACATGAACCAACTGTGTTGATGACAAAGAGAATGCTGGTGGAATCAGGTTGCATCAATAGATGTATCTTATTCATAAGAGACACACTCTATTTTGCACCTCAAACCACACTAAGTACAATGGGTTCAGTTTTATATACAGTATTTTAATAGCAATACTGACAAATACAGCAGATCCAAAGTGGAACATATAGGACACTATATGGTCTAGAATTTATACTATGAGACTGAGAGACCTGACTAGGTATGCTTAGCCTTAAGAAAACATACAAAAACTATTTTTAAAAGGTTTATTTAGGACCTAAGGATAAAGTTATATGCTAAACTGAAATCTGCTCTATTATGAGAATTTTATTTTGTCCTCTCAGTTACTGCTCACATAAATGCAATTTATAACATTAAGGAAAAATTTATTATGGTTCTAATTATAATAATCTGAGCACTAAAATAAAATTAATACAGATCAATTTAAAAATTGACTTTTAGAAAAATTCAGTGTATTTTACTAAGCTGTCTCATTAAAAGATTTGGAGCACAAATTGCCCATTTTAAGTTCTGAGTATAGGGAACAAAATAAATAGGGGCATAAAGAAACAACCTGAAAAGCCAAATTTAAAAAAAGTAAAATTAAAAAAAAATAATTTTAACAATATTTAATATAACAGGAATAGTGAAACAAATAGTCTAGGAAAAATCAGGTGTGACCACTGACAACTCAACACATATTTATTTCAATTCTGCATTCAGTTTATTCCTGTTTTTTAAATGGAGATAACTTTGAAAACTCTCATTTCAGAAAAATAGGTAGTGATCAAGATGGCATGAGATAGTCTGGGGATGTTAACATATTGTATTTATGCTTAGAATTTGAAATCCGTATTATATAAGAGTTCATTATATTTATATATTAACTTCCTACTTAAATCAAGTCCTGTGCTATTAAATTATCTTATTTTCATTTTCCTAAGAAAACATCCACAGTAACTTTCTGAGTAACAAGTTCTCCATCATTCTTCTTCCCATCCTAAACCATGAAGTTGTTCAGGATGGGAAAACTAAATCCACCCCCTTTCTATAATTTTGGCACTAAAATTCAAATCTTATGGCTACAACTTTTTGTTGAGAGGGAAATAACACAACCTTGCCTTAAATGTAAAAGCTCAGATTTAATTCACTCATTCTGTTTAACACATAAATATGTCAAATATGTAAGACTTTGAGGACAGGAACACCTGGCATTTGATCAAACATTGTCTAATTCTCAAAAATAGCAGTTATTTGAACTGAAAAACAGCTGTAATATATTATGAACTTTTTGTTTGTTCATAAATTATAGAATACACAGTTTAGAACCTAAATTTGATATATTTACCAAATTAATATCAATTGATTATACCAGTAAGTTGGCAAAATCTTCTTTAGCACCAGTTCAAGTTCCAAAGGAGCAATGTTTTTTTCTCCAGTAGCACACATTTTTCTCCCATAAACATTCACACTATAAAATTATTCAGGATACTTAAAATTTCTTCATGACTGGCACAGGTAGATAGATAGCAGTTTACACTAGAGTAACTTTATATCACAAATAAATTTAAAATTGGAGAATTTTCAGTTATATCTAGTGACTCATATCAAAAGCATTAAATTTCATTGAAAACAACAGATTTTATATCATTTGCCATACTGATTACTTAGTGCTCTACTGATTACCATATTCTGATTTTATTTACAGTACTTTCAGTCAGTCCTACAATTACACTATTTATATTTCAAGAATTGGCAATATTTGCTAGAATATTGCTGTGTGATTACACGCCATTACTATTCTACCTTGATGACATTTCTAAATATTTATCTTGATAACTAGTCCAACATAAGAGTTTCTGCATTTTTTACTAGCCTAGCTCTTGATAGCAGGCAAATTTAGCAAGTCTTCTGAATTGCAAAATTTGTTTCCATCACTTCTGTTTACTACTGACACTGACAGCATTCAATAGTGAATTTCCTGCTTTATCTTGTTTCCTATTTATAAAGTCAATGTCTTAAGGTTTTTGCTGTTGTAGATGAAAAAGATAATAGTGATATTAGCTGCAGACAATACACCCAAAGATATTTTATTTAGCACCAAATGATACATTTGGCTATTTTAAATTGACAAAACAAAAACATATCATTTAAATATATGTAACCAAAACTGCAATGTGAAAAATCAAAGCACAGCTCAGAAACATAAAATTGGGAAAAAAGAAAAAAATATGAGAATTTCTGAATGTTTTACGTTAAGCAACAAAGGTTTAAGAGCCTTATCTTGAAAAAAAAAAAATTGGAAAACATTTCATCTCTTTACTCAGTTTGTTAAAATGAACCCATAACACTGTCATTTAATTTCAATGGCATCAATATATGGAACACCAATATTCCACAAGTTCTGGAACAGCCACCTTCCACAAATGAATAGCTTAAAAAAAAAAAAAAGCCTACCTTATAGAAGCAATGGTATTAAACAAACATTAAACAAATGAGGGAAGAGGGGATACCCACAGAATCATACAGAATCACTGACTACTGTCACTCTGTACCTATTTTTTTTCCGAGTATTGTTTAATTCAAAGTATCACCATTTTGGTATCTAAGATTAAAGGGAACTCCAGGCATACTTCCTAGAACAGACAACAGAAAGCACTCCAATTATGAAATACAGCAAATGACCTATGTTTAAAAGATGTTGGAGATTATCCGAGGAAGACTGTTTGCTTAGAAATTTACACAGGAGATGAAATGAGGCTAAGACTGTGACATCATTATCTGTGCCTATATATCTGTTAGAAGTGAAAATGGTACCTATTTATTTTTGAAAAGTGGATTGCCCTTCAGCCTGCAGTAAGAGTGCATGATCAATTGAAAAGATTTCTTTTTCTAAGAGTCAAGTTCAAGAAAAGCTGAGCTGGCTTCCAAGAGACCAATTAAGAAACTCAAGCCTTGATTATATAGGACTCTTTGGGGATCTGTAAATGTTTCCATTCTAGTTTTTCAGAGACAAAAATATAAAGTGAAAAAAATTAGAAGAAGTGACCTGTGCATTCAAACTAGCTCATTACTAAAAAATTTCAATATTTAATTGATTTGTACCCTAAACACTACTTACTGGGTTCAGTGCTGACCTTCTATAACAAGGTCACTGCTCAGCATATATACATTATTTACTGGTCACTAATGCAATGTATAAGGCAATACACGAGAACCAATGTAAGAGAGGAAAACTGACCTACCAGTTTTCATTTACATAGGGCAATCCCTTTACACCAAGAATAGAAACAGTTACACAGAGTTTCTTTAATTTAGAGACAAAGAATTAGCTCAAGGAATAGATGGAAATGAATCTTTATGTTAACCGATTTTAGGGAAATAAGTATCTTGTGCATTTAACATGACCCTGACTTTTTGTATGTAGGGATATTATATAAATTTCAGCTAACATGTTAAAATTATCCCCTTAGAATTTACAAGTTTCTTAAAAGTTAAATGAATCAGTTAAAATTTTTCTTATTTTAAGAGATGTACATGTGTACATATAAAAGGAAGGAAAAGGGATTGTCTTCCTGTTTTTCTTACCTCCTGAAGTTTAGCAGCTAAATTTTAAGCCTCTCACAAAGAAGTCGAAGTATAATCTAGTGAAATGTAAAAACAAACAAATGAAAAAAAAAACTGTTTCTCAAGTGGAGAGGATATCTTCCAATTTATAAGACCATAAAATAACTGTCAATAGGCCTGAATAATTGTGGTAATAAAACAAATCATTATTTATTTGTAAATTCTTTTGAAGGAAAAGGGTTTAAAATTGTGTTTCCCAGATTTAGAAATGATAGGGCCTGGTGTGAAATACCTTACAAAATAGAAACCTTACCTACGGTAATGGCATTATTCTTACTCTGAACTGGATTAAATTAATACAAAACTTTAATATGTAGCAGGTAACAGGAGCTTAGAAGTTATTGCAGGATGGTAGAAATAAATCAGAAATAAAGCAAAGCATGACACTAAACAGTAACTTTTTATATCAACCACAGGGGGACGACTACGAATTAATACTTACATGGTAGAAGCTGCTGGTCTAAGTAGGGTACTGTTTTATTATGATCTTCATTTTATCATTAATAAACCTAGGAAAGAAGTAAAGATGAAGACTTTAAAATTTTGATCACATTATATATGACAGAAAATTTTCAACTGAGTCTGACAATTGATTTTCTGATCCTTAAACAGCACAATCACAGATTATAAACATCCAGCAGCAGCATTTATATATTTCAGCCCAGAGTACTAGTGATAGTTTTCAAAGTTCACTTTCCTATTACCATTACCTTCTTAAAGTTTTAAAGTCACATATGTAACTGTGACTAAAACTCATATTTCAATGTCTGACTTGGAACGCACTAAGCTTCTGGAGAATATCATATAATTGCAGATAAATTCAAGATCACACCTCAAAAGTTACCCTTTTATTTATAAGAGTAGGAAGGATTAAAGGCCAGTATGCAAAGGAAGGAAACACTACAGCTCAACTTTAAAAAAAAAAAGAATTGAAAATATCTTAGTAACATAGACTGGTTAAAATGTTTGATTTCTGTGGGCCATAAGTTGTAGTTCTTACACCAACTAGTGGTTAAGTACTTATAAGACAAAGTAGAAAGAGTAGAATAAACCTATCCATGCTCTTAATTCAGCATTAAAACTTTAATATGTAGATTCTGATTCAGCAGGTATGGAAAAATACTTTATTCAGCATTAAGAGCATGATTGATTAGACCATCTTCACCAAAAAAAGGACAGGGCATTTTTTCCCCACATTTATTTGAAAAAATAACTATTTCAAATCCACCTAAAAATCAAGAGAATTCCAAAATGAACCCCAGCATCCTATCCCTGGCCCTCTAGTCAAGCTGTACTGAATTCTAATATTTTACCATGCTTACTTTGCTTTCCCAATTTTTTCTAAAGAAAAAAGCCTATATGTATAGTTGAGTCTTTTTTGTACCATGCCCTGATCCCATTCCTCTGTCTCTTAAGAGATAATCACAAACCTGAATTTGCTATTTTCTATGCATGTTTTTATATAATTACTATAAATTCAAATATTTACAATACATATCATTTTCAAGTTTTATATAAATGTTATCATACCATATATATCTTTCACATAAATGTCATATTGTATATAACCTTTTGCCATGTTTTACTTTGAAGACATTCATACATGATGACACCCACAGTTCTCACTTTAGTAGCAGCATAACAAACAGTCCATCGCATGGCTGTGTCACAATCTGCCACCTTCCTGTTGCTTAACATTTACATTGCTTTAGATTTTTTCCTATTAAAAGTAAAATAAACAAGACTTTTTCACACGTCTGAGTTTATCTACAACATCTGGGAATGAAATTGTTGGGTTCAAGCCTGTGTATATCTTCAGCTTTACTAGGCTATCACCAAATGCTCCCAAAAACAGCATATAAGTTCCCCCTTCTGTATTTTCTCCAATACTTGGAAATATATTTAAGATAAACAGTTACTATCTACAAGAAAATTTTTTAAAATTCTTAACCAATTCCTTCTGTTTTCATCAAGTGTAGGACTAACACAGGTATACTAAGAGTTCCAAACAAACAGAATGGACTAAAATTTGACCCAAGGCACTTGCACAAAAATAAAGCTCTCATAATAAAGATTTACATTATATGACTGAGGAAATAACAGGACCTAACCTAGAACTATTGTAGTAATGATAAGATTCATAATTAGTTATTGAGCTTATATCTGTGATGACCAAAGGGGAAAAAAAAGGCAGAAATGTAAATAGTTCATTGGTGTGAAGAATCCCACCCCCATTTCATCTGGGGAGGTGCTGCTCATATGTATGTGGTGCTTCTAAGAAAACTCAGAGCTTATAAAAGATACAGATTCCTGAGTTCCAGCTCCAGAGATTCTGATTCAGCAGGTATGGAAAAATACTTTATTACAGGTTAAATCTAGTGGTCCACAGACACTTTACACAGTAATTAATAGTAAAAAATACATGTTTTCAATATAAAGGTTTATGTAACTCACTTTTTGCTTAAAGGTAGGTAACAGTAACTAGTATGTTATCTGTCAAATTACATCAACATATTAAAGAAAACACTATAGTATTAGCAAAAAAAAAAAAATAGTCTCACTTTATGGTTGAATATGTTTGACTTCACAATGTTAGACCAGATTGTAGGATCATTTATTATTTCAGATAACTAAGCATATACTATGACAAAGTTTTTTTTTGATAGTATTAACAGGGAACTAATATTTTTGAGTTTACTGTGATTAGTAAGGGAAAACATTAAGAGTGGGAGTAATTAGCTATGATTTTAATGAAGATGACCAGGGAAAAAATATGGTTACTTTTCTAAAATAATGCTATTGCAAATGTCAGAACTGGGACATTAGGCCTATACAGTAATATAAAATGTCATTTGTAGTTTTCCACCAAGAATGTTACAAATGAAAATAGCAGTTTGAAAGAAATTCAATATTCACTTCCCTGTCACTACAACCTGTTGGAATTATTTACACACACAAGAGAAATGTGTTCAGATATTTAGGTTATACAAATCTGTGCAAATACAAATTGTAAAAATAAAAACTGTTCATTTATATTATTTGAAATTATGAAGTCCTATTTCCAAAAAAGACTTAGAAGAATTTGAACTTTCCATATATAAAAATTATTTTAATAGAAAAAGCAAAAACTTCTCAGTTTCCACCTGCAGCCTGCTTTGTCTTCAGTTACATACAGCACTAAAATGAACTATAGGGTGTAGCTCATTTTAGCTGTAGTGAAACCAACAAGAATTTGGACTTGTTTGGACTGCATTATAAAACAAAGATAATATGGGCTCAGAAAACGGCCCAGAAGTGAAAGAAACCCTCCTGCATGGTCACAGTCAACTTTTCTTTCCTCAATGTACTACCTTGCTTGTGTTATCAGCAGCTAATGATTAATGCTTTTTTTCCAGTTTTACAAGCTTAAAAATGAAAAACATGAAATATACCATACACACTTCCCGAAGCAAGATAGTTTTCCATTCAAACAGACGGAATTAAATGAATGAAAACCATAAATAGTAAAAAGCAGTTAAGAGTCTAAGAACTATAACTATCTACTATTCTCTTTAGAATGCTTTGGAAAAAAAACCACTTTTTTGCCAAGGAATGCATTCATCCTGCTGCATACAGGTCACACTGTCAATTGGGCCCTTCCCTCCTGGTTGTAAACACTGGTGGGTTCAGGCACGTTTGGTCACTGTTAACTGAGCTTGGATGTTCTGTACAACAGCTGACAAGCAGAGAAAAGTCCTGGCCCCTGCTTCCAGCTGTAAGGGACAAGAAGAAGGGCTGTGGTGATACGTGTTTGTTCACTGTTAGGTTGCTGCTAAAGAAGCTGAGAAAAGCATATGCAACTAAAGCAAGAAAACAATGGTTCAGAACCTACCTGGCAGGTCTGCTTATTCATTACATAGTTATTTAAGAAGGAGTATTTCTTTAAAAAGTGGGAAGGGAAGAGGAGAAAAAGAGACAAAATTGGTGTTTTGATTAGAAAGGGAACCTATAATGTACCTAAGAAAAAAAGTTAATGACATATGTAATGATCTGTAGCTCCCAGTATATATTTAACTGTTAAATTGTCAAAATTCTCAAGAGAGTTTTAACCAGGTTCAGGGTGAATTCACAGAGACTATCTTCCTTCCCTAGCTATTCTCCTAGAAGGTAATAGAGTATATAAACTTGAATCAAGAAATGACATTATATATTGTTTATAAAAAAACTCCAGGCATCCAGGTTCCACATATCTAATCACCACCATGTTTGATATTAGATATTATTAGCAAAGAACTAAGTTTTTAGGCCATAAAGTTTTTACAGAAATTCCAACTATTAAAAAAAATTTACGCATGTAATCTACTTTATGTAATCCAAAGCTAAAAACTTAGCAAGAATGTAATACAAACTGATGAAAACCAAATAAAAATATTTGTTCTATCAAATTAAATTTAAATGCAATTCTTTTATTTTAATACCTTAGACAATTTGTGATTCTGAAACTTAAAACGTCAGAAAAATGAGGACACATCTGCAGGTTATTTTTTTAAATGCTAGAATTGGCTTATAACTTTAAATATATTTAGTCAAGAAGGCTAGATTTGAGATGTATTAAAAGTACAAAACTTAGTAACATTCAAAATTTAGATCATAATATTTTATTTAAAAAGGAGAAAAGTCTTATTTTTATAAAAAGTGAATAATTTTTCTGCTAAAAAAATTTTTTAAAAAATGTAAAAATTCTGAGGATAACAAGATTACTAAATATGTTTATTTAGTATGAAAGCTATACAATAAAAAAGACTAAGAGGAAATATCAAAGGATTTTTGAAAATTAAGACATTTAGAAACAGTAACAAGTTAAACTACTAATCAGTGCATTAATCAGTTGCTGCAACTACATTTGAAACAACTTGCAGGCCTCTTCAAAGTAACTCTAACCATGAAAATAGAAAGGTAAAACTAAGCCAAATCATAACTTGTTAACAAACTATCAAAAGTGTGGCTTGTGATGCTGAGAATTGAAATCCTATTTCAAAATTATATTTAGTGAAAATATCATTACTAATTAAATACTGCCTTTTTGAAAATGATTATCAGAAAAAACAATTCTGATGCATTAGGTCTTATTTGAAGTAAAACAGAAATAGACAAACAATATGTTTGCTAGTCAAGAAAAAATACATAAAATACACACACATACAAAATTGCTTCAAATAAATATTTAAAAGATTGCATTAAGGAATTCATTTTATCTACTCTTTAATGAATCCACAGTAACACTATAAAACCTCTACTAAAAAAAGTTGTTATAGCTGAGAAATTGCTTAAAATATAAGTTGTCTTTATAAACTAGCTTTATACATCACTATCACATAAAAAATTTCGAGTCCCTTCATATGCACATGTTAAATTCTATCTATTCCAGTTTATCCAAGTATTCTTTCCCCCACTAAGCATAACTATTGCAAAAAAACAAAAACACTGACAGTATAATTAAGAATTTTTCCTGAAAACAAATGTTACTTAACTCTGAAAATATATTTAACCAAAAATACAAATATTGCACAAATCTATCACTGAGAAAAAAGATAACAATGAATCCTGCCCCCAAATTCTGACATAATGAGCTATATATACATATCGAGGCTTACATACAGATACTCAGGTCTGCAAATTTAAAACAGACAAAAATCCTTACAAAAATGCCCTTTAAGGGGTAAAGAATAGCCAATCACACACAGCACTTGAAAACCCTTATTAACCTCTCTCCTTAAAGTTAACGCATACAACTAACAATGTTAGTTTCTTATCCTCTTAAAGAACTGACCACATGCAAGAAAACTATGAATATCTACACTGATTCTTTCAGAGGTTAATTTAATAAGCTAAAAATGTAGAAGTTTATAAGTCGGTATATAGCTGTAAAGAGGGCAATTTCGTGATGCTAAATATTTGTGTCCAAACAATAAGTTCTGACAATTTCAAATATTCCATAGACTCTCTAAAACAAGACCAACTCTGGATTTATGTCTTTATCTACAATATAAAATCAAAAGCTATCTTTCTTCTCCCATTTAACTCATAAAGGTTTTGTGTAAAGGTACCTGGATTGAAAGTGATAAATTGAACCTGGATTTTTTTCCCCCAGAACCTCAGAAACCCTATTTGTCACTTTTCATCTGGATGTTCTCTTACCTAGAAAACACTGGTTAGGTTAGAGGGTGAAAAATTATATTCATTTTCACCCTATTCAAAGTAAGTTGTTTTTTTAATAACATTCTCAAATCAAAGTTACGAAGACATGCTATACACCCTGTAATTAACTGAAACAACCACCATAAAGTATAATGACACCAATACCTGAACTTCACCCTTATACTGAACTGATTTCTATTAAACTTTAATATTTTATTTAACTAAACAGTTAATGGATTCACATTCCTGGATTATTTACTTAATATCGCATAATACAGAATTATCTAATACTAACTGGTATTTTAACATACCAATATGTACCACAATGTTCAAAAATTCTGAAACACATCTGAGAATTTGCTTTAGGAAAATTTTAACATTGTTTAAAGATAAAAGTTCTATAACCATGATAATTATACTTCACTCTAAAGATTAAAATTATATTATGCTAATAAAAGCAAACCTGTATGATTTCAAATATCTGAATATTTTTAGGTGAAAAAAATTAAAGAAAAATACAGTGTATTTGAGTAAACCTCACTTTATTTAGCAAATAGTTCTAAAAAAACATATGGTTAATACTTTATCATGCGATTAACACTTTACTGTGTAAAAATTAACCAAGTAACACTTAGTACTACTGTTCAAAAAATTATTTTTCATTATACCAGATTATCTTGTAGAAAACAGTGAAAAATTTTACTATTAGTTGTTTTCAACAAAAACCATAAAAATCAAAGAAAACAAAGATGCTAGACAAGTGGTTCTAAGATTAAAGTACTTCTGAGGTAAAGACATAAGTCACTACAAGTTTTGGCATTTTACATTCGTAAAGAATTTGCAACTTTTGATATGAACAACTTAAATAATTTACTCAGTGTAGTTATGAGTAAGATACTAGTTTCTGCTTAAGACAGTGGGTTTTCAGTTTCAACTTAATTGCCACTTTTGGTTAGGAGAGTACTTGGAATTCTTTAAAATATTCTCTTGAAATAGCCTTTTAAAATATACTCATCTCATCTCATTTTATGATCTCTATCTGCCATTATACCTGTCAAGTATCCAAGCACCAAATTCTATTTGATTTAAACCTTCCATTTTATAAGATGCAAAGTCCACAACTCAGTTCTTTTACATATAACACTGCTGTAACAACCATAAGAAAAGACAAAAACCACTCTATGTATTTCTTTTGCAATAAATAAACTCAGTTCGAATTAGACCTAATACAGGGAGATTAAAGGATGAGAATACTAAGTAAATAAAAAAACGGAAGTTTTAATAAGCAAGAGAACTCAACCTTGGCCATTTCACAGGATTATTTCAGTCTATTAATACATCTTTATTGGTTTTGGCTAACCGAAAAGTTCTAGCTTTACTAATTGTCCAGACTAATTATATTTCAAAGATATAAAATTGCATGCTTTTAAAAATTCATTTGTATACCTTAATCTCCTATCATGTTCCAATGCATTATGTGAGTATTCAACCAAAGAAGTTCGGTTGTTCTCCAGAATTGGCTCTCTCCTAAAGGTCAAAACCTGCAATAAAAATGTCATGTATTATAGCATGAAGACACTCAACAGATTTCCGCCTCCTGCAGTTCCATCAGTTGTTCCCTGCACACAGAGGTAAGGTCTTCAAAATGACCCCAATCCTGTCTATATTCTAAGAAAGTCCAACTTGAAAATAATGTTCTTAAATAGAAAGAACTTGATTGGATACACCTGTGATATGCTTTATCATCTGACGACTCTTCAAACAAATTAGATTAATGTTTCTGCTTTCATTTCTCTTTAGGGCACTCATTTTCAAAGCGGTGTAGATGAATATGCGTGTGTGCGTGTGTGTGCGCGCGCAAATGTGTGCCTGTGTATACACATGTTAAGGACTGGTAAAGGGAACTCCGTAAGAAAAATTTCAGAAATACAGTCTGTGCTTCTAAAATCAAAATCACACAGCTTAAAATTACTAAAGGGATAGAGACAAATTTTTAACAATTTTTCTCTCCAAACTGTCCATTTTAATGATGACAGTTACTGTTATTTTCAGCTTCATTATTTTGCCATGCCTGAGTGGATAATAATGTTGGTATTTCCAAGTATCTTATGACATTACAGGACAAAATTTTAGAATTTAGTTTTTAAACAAATTGTTGTAACCAAATATATATTAGTGGCTTTTTCATATGTTCCACCGGAGTCTTACTGATTGAGTGGAAATAAACTATATAAAAATAGTAAATTGTTAAATTACCAAAAATTTGACATATACTATATTGGAGCCTTGATAATCTGAGTTTCCACTTTTAAGAAGAGCCTAGGAAAAGAAATGAAAACCAGAAAAGCCTTTATTCTTCTGCTGCCAAATATTTGATAAATGGCAAAAACCACACACACCATAACTCACAAACACCAAACCAAATACCATGACATTTTAAAAAATTAAATCATTTTTACATAGTCTTCATCAAAAGATTTAGATGAAATTTTCTATATTTGAGCACTCTGAAATTAAGGTATCTTAAAAGTCACAGAAGGAAAACAGTAGGAACTAATATGTGATCCATGCCAACTGTTAACTTTTTAAACAGAAGGGTAACAAAAAAAACTAGATAAAGAACAAAAGCAGTTTGGATGTAAGACAAATATTGAACGAAATGGGTATGATAAAAAAGTATGATTTTTTAAAATATAAAAAATAAACTTGAAATAGTAAAACTCAAATCTATTGCAGAATACAGCTTAATACTTAAGACCATGACAAGTCTTTTCAGTGCAAAGATTCTTCAGTGAAATAAGGTAGGACTAAACAAAATATATTAAACTTCTCATAATTGGATAAGAAATGGAATAAAATTCCACATAAAAGTGTTTGATATAAATTCCAGTATTTGAAACATATCTTTCTAAAAGGAAGACCCTTTAAAGCATTTCTAAGACAGGCAAGAGGGGGAAGAAGGCAAAAGAAAATGATTTCTCTACCAGAAGAGAAACTGGAAAGTCTCTAGTCTTTTGTACATGCAAATAATCAAATACAAAAACACGTATTAGTAATGTGATATTCTAAAATGATATGACTTTTGCAATATTTAGACAATCACGACCTTAAAGTTCTAATACTGTGACTCATAAAAAAGTGCAAAAACAGCTAAATTTAATTTTAAACACTTATTTGCAAGAAAGTGGTAGTTTATTACTGATTTCCTTTGGTCTGAAGAAATTGGGGCTACCAAATTTCAGCTCATCATAGTTTTTCTAGTTACATGCCAGAATTAGTTGCCTGACACAGTATTTCTAAGTTTGCTGAATAAATAACAAAAAGGAACAAACCTACAGTACAAAAATCATGTAATATAACAACTCCTTCTAAGATGTATTTTCTAGCTATAGTCATACCAATAATCTGTTTCTTCTAAAAAAGGGTTAAAAAGAAATCAATGTGGGGATTTTTAACATTAAAGAAACAAAAAAAAGATGAGCCAATTTTGGGCAAATTAATTTTTTTAAATCAGACATTTTTATAGAATAAGGTTTCAAAACAATGTGTAAATTTATACTGATATTTTTAATTGCAGAAAGCTTATGTATCATGTAAAGAAACATCTAGTACAGTTTTGGTTTTTTTTTTCTTTTTGTAAACCAAGTCCAATATTTCTGGATTAAAGAATTTTGTGACATTATGAATAGTTACTGAATACCAAAAAGTAAATAAACAAATAAAAATATCTCCACAAAACAGAAAACAGAAAAATGTCGTACAAAAAGTATGACAAAATTAAAGATCCAGAATATGAAAGCTATTTTGAAATTTTCATCCTTAGCTCTGGTGCCTATAAACATTAAAAGTGATATTAATCTGATTAGAAAAAATGCAGTTATATACAAACACCTGAGGCTACATTTTGTAAATGTACAACATAAGTGAAAACAAAGTGGAAAACTGCACTTTTACTTGGCTTTCAAAAATGGTATGGAGGACAAAAAAAATGAAAATCTATGCTACCAGGAAGGAAGACTGAGTCCTTACCTTCTCTACTTCCCTCTCCCCTACAATATGTAAATAAAGCTCTAAGAAGAGTTGAGCTACTGTAGCAACACCTTTTCCCACCATGGTTTTCCTGTGTTAATATGATTTTTTAGTCCTTAGAATAGAAAAAAAATTAGATTAATTTCTGCAGAGAAATACGGACAAATATATATAATATAATCAATTAATGGACATCTGTTGGAACTCACACCTAGATGCCCACAGATTAAAAATCAAAGTCTTACTCATATATAGCATCAACATGAAATGGAAAATATTTTGAGTGCTATGGAGTTTATTTAGGTGCTAGTGTGTTCTCAAGCTGTAAGTGTAGTTATTTTAAATACAGGAATCCTTCACTTCTTTTAAAATGGCTTATTAAAAAAAAGAATCCTTCACCTATCATCCCTGGAAACAAACAAAAATCCCATTAACCAAGGCACTATAAAAGTTTGGTAAATCTAATTACTCTGGTGGAATTTAAAGTCTTCCCCCACCTCACCCTCAAAACTCTCCAAGTCACTTGATTTGAATGAAAATTAAAACACGAAAAAAAAAAACAACAGTAAAAAAGCAAAACCCACTAGTTTCTGGAATCTTAGGTAAAATTACATTTACAATGCAATGGAGTCTCCTACTATTTCATCAAATCAAATTTTATAGACAGGATAATTAG
Source organism: Manis javanica (assembly GCF_040802235.1). Taxonomy (NCBI): domain Eukaryota; kingdom Metazoa; phylum Chordata; class Mammalia; order Pholidota; family Manidae; genus Manis; species Manis javanica. Next base: position 23,290,840 of record NC_133156.1, on the reverse strand, counting down.
CAACTCTTATGAAATTTTCATGAGATAATTCAAAATAAACAGCTTTGAAAAAAGGTAACGAACAAGGGTTCTGTAATTGCAATTCTTGTTATAAAAGGCAATACAAAATAGTAAGATTTATAAGCTCAGCTATTCCACTTATTGATACAAATTGTATTTACAGTACTACAGCGATTTATAAAACTCGTAGGATCTTTTCATTTGAATTATTTTCTAACAATGCATATTTGACCTAATGTGAGAATACAAACTATTGTTTCAAAATTTCAACTGCTATTCTTAAGAGGTCATAAATTTTTATTAAGTCGAAAAAATATTAAAAATACAGTTGTCTCCTTTATCAGTGCGTTTACCTACTTTCATTGAAAACCACACCCGCCTTTTATCAAGATGCAATGAAACAGAATGACAAGCTTGGTAATAAATAGAAATATATTGACGGCTGTCTCAAAAAACATTAAACAGAAATCAACTGAAAACCAACCAACCAAAAAAAAAAAAATACCCACAACCACACTGCTGTATGCAATATATTTCTTCATAATGAATTTATCCAGGGGATGAAATCACATATTGCACCTGTGCACTTACCTGTTGTCTAAATTAAACATGATAAATTTCTTGTTAATAAAGCTTTAAGTCCACTGCAGTAGCTGAATTAGCAAAACATATATATTTTAAATTAGATGTGAAAAGTTTAAAGAATATATCCACTTTTTATGGAAAATTCATTTTTAACATGAATAAGTTTCTTTTCGTCAAAAGAAACAATTCTCCTGTAATCTGCATTTAACAAACATTGGTAGGTTAAGATGAAAAATCTGTCAAAGGAATGAAAAACTTAAATCCTACAGTCAGGTTTTAACCAACAAAGAACGGGTCAAATATATAAAGCACTTGTAATTTCAGCCAGCAGAATTAGTTTTACGAAAATCGCCTCCACTGTTTTACTTTTAACCTACATTTAAGAACCACCCGAAAGTCCTTTATGGGTGAAAAAAAAATTAAACACTATTTTTTTTTTTTACTCCCCAAATTAACGTTTCGCAACTATTTCCGTGGATCTCCATAAGTGTAATTTTTCATAATGTCGAGAATTATAATCTGGTGTTCAACATTCAAACACCGTGTCCCGCTTCCTTTCAGCCAATCAGGGGGTAACAAGTCCGGGGTTTTGGGAGCTCCGTTAGACACAATTTGAAAACCACCACATCGCGCTCTCGCATTCTCCTGGGGAAACTCTCCTGGGGCGGGTCCCTCAGCCTTTATAGGAATCAATCAATCAGGAGTTACAGCGGCTCCAGGGGGAAGCGCCCTTCGGCCCGCTTCTGCAGAACGGTGCTCGCGGGCCGGGGAAGCGTTCCTCCTCCCGGCGAACAATCGAGTCCCGCCGCGCACACCACCGCCCGCATATTCGCCACCCGGAGCCGCGCGCCCCCGCGCACAGCCGCGCGGCGCCAAGGGGTTAATCTAGCGGGGCCTTCAGAGCAGGAAAGGACTCAAAAGCCAACGTTTTTAATGAGGAATTTTTACAAGTGCCTGTATCTATGAAGTATTACCTAAAGTTGACGCCATCACTGGCTCAAATCAGTCAAGAGTTGTCGAGTGAGATTTGATGGAAACTACCAGCTAAAATAAAATCACTAAAGGCAAAGACAAATAAATAAAAGCCCTCTTCCCTCCGCCTCAGAATTAAGAGTGATCCCAAGAGAAGGTGGGGACTGCAAAATTACCGTTAGGCTGTCCAGGAAAAGACCTTTTGAGAGGTAAACACCAAGACAGTTTCACAGACCGCTTTTTTTCCTCGGGACAATTTTCAGAGACTGGAGAAGGGAAACGCTGAGGAAAGGGCGACTCGGAGAGGAAATCGCAGCTGAAGCCCCACCTTTCATCGCACCCAAGAACCCCACGCCCGAAGGACACCGCGGGAGAGCTACCGACAGATCCGGAGCCAGAGGCGAAAGCCCAACATCTCCCCCGAGCCCCCCCCCCCGGCCCCGCGGAAGGCCGGGCGCGGTCAGCGCTGCCCCGCGGGCGCCTCCCGCTCGGCGGGTGAGACCGCGGCACAGGCTGCGCCCGCGGGGGACACCCGCCGCCGCGGCCGGGGAAACCGCAGTGAAAGGCGCTGGGCTCGGCAGCGGGGGAGGCGGTGCTTGTCCCGCTCTCGTCCAGGAGCCGCGCCGCAGCCCGTCCGCGTCCCGCTCAAACGCACCCCCTCCCCCACGCCCGGCCCCGGCGCTCCCGCCACGTCCCGCGCGCCACCGCCCCTCGCAGACACGCATTACCCCAAACCCAGCTCCTCACGCTGTTCGCAACTAAAACGAGGGCGGGCCCGATGCTCACTCCCTGCACCCCCATCGCCTGACGTCCCACCACTGCCACCTCCCGAGTCCCGCTCTGCCACTTCTTCAGTCAGGCTCTTACCGACTGCGCCAACCCTGGCGAAGCTCCAAGGATTGCCTTTTACTCGAAGAAATTTTTTGCGATTTTTTACTGGCTTTTCGGTAAACTCCTAGTGGCGCTTATACTCTCGGGCAGGTGACTCCGTCCCTCCCGCTAGATTGATGAGATCAGGCATCACTCGAAAATGGCGCCGAAAGCGCTGCGGCTCCTCATTCAAATTCGTTAGAGCCAACCCCGCCGCCCCGGGGCATGCCGGGAACGCGGGCTGCCTCCACAGCTGTCAATACCGCCTCCCAACCCTTCCCCATCCTTCCCGACACTTCTGCTCATGCGCAAGGTTCAACTCTCTTCCCCCCAACCTCCGTGTCCTGAACATGCGCAGAATAGTTGCTGTTCGCTCGCTGCTCCCCCTGCGTTTCCTCAGTTTCAGTCTTCCGACCTCCTGCGCGTGCGTGCGGCTCTCCGCCTGGGGCGGGCGAGGAGGGACCCGGGACTGCGAGTCCCAGGGTCAGGGGGTGACGTAGCAGTTGAAAGGCAGTTATTCCACTGCTCGAGGAGAGCAAATGAAGGGTGCAGATAAGGCGAAAAGAGAAGCCATTTTACTGCCGGTGTCTAAACTCCTGACATCGTGTGCGAGGCCACATGTATGAACACACGCGCACTTAACCAGTCCGGTCCGCGTCCAGAGCTCCTGGGGCGTGTCAGCGCCTTACAGGGGTTCGCAGACAAGCATGCCAGCAGCTCCGCCAGGTAGGTACTACTACACTCAGTTTGCAGACAGGAAACCGTGCCTCAGCCTGCGTGATTGGCCTAAGGAGGGCCAGGGGCCACGCACAGGGCGACCCGGCAGATCCCGGTGCCGGCTGAGCCCTGCCTCGCGGGGAGGCGGGCGGGGCGCGCACAGGCGCGTAGCCTGGCTGCTGGGCGGTTGTGCCCGCGCGCGCGAGCGCATGCAGGAGGGTCGCCCAGGTCCCGGCTTTAGGCTATCTGTTGCCAAGGAGCTTTCATTGCATCCAGTTTCTCTCACCGTCTTGTCCTTACACCTTCTCTTCGGTGAATGGGTGAATCCGCGTCTTTGGGTGTCACTTAGGGTGTTTTTTTAAATGGATGGTAAAGGGACTAAATGTAGCAGACAAGTTTCCATTGTGCGACGCCCGGATAAAGCAATAGCCAGATTGCCAAGTGTTGACAGTACTCCAGGCTGAGCACGGTTCTAAGCAAGCGCTTTTAAGAATCGTGTTTCTTGCTCGTCAACAGCCCTATTTAGTAGGTAGTATCCTCACTGCACACATGAGGACATCCGAGACCAGATTAAGAAACTTGCCCCCCAAATCTTAGAGCGAGTAACTAGAAGCACAAGACCTCGGCAAATCTGTGTCCACCTTTAAAAACAGGGCGCTATGATTGGGCAGATAACATTGACAATATTTTTCACCTTCCTTGAAACCTTTTTTAATGGTTCATTTGTCTGGGACAGTTATCCTACCGCCAACGGACCAGTCAAAATGAAACAAAACAAAATTTAAAAACAACTGCCATTCATCCAAAATGATTACATTTTAAGATTATTTTTGACTCGTTACTTTTTTCCTGACATCAAGTTTTACTGAGTTTACTAAAGAATCCAACAGTTTAAAATATGGGGTATTGCCAAGTTATGTCTAGTTTCTGTTGCAAAACAACTTGTGATGAACCATACCATTTGAGTATAGAGACATATGTCATTGTGAGGATAAATAAAACAATGGATATGAAAGTGCCTAAAGTACTAAGAGATAAGGAAATGGGAGGCTAGCATGATTTGCATTATTGAGTTACAACTGGGAAATAAAAAATCCTGGTTTACAGTCCTATTTAATAATTTGCAATCACCAATAAGTAACGTGGCAAAGCGGTATGTTTGTCTTACATCTCTAAGGAACTTCTATGCACGGGTTAAGTGCATGGACTGGAACGAAACAGCCTGGGAATCAGCTCTGCAACTTACTAGCTTTGTGATTGCGCATGAATTACTTTTTCTTAGTTGATCTTTTGTAACGCTAGTACTGCTCTGGGTTGTTGTAAGGATGTATATGAGCCAATATATTAAAGGCATTTGAACAGTGAATGATGTATCAATAAATGTTAGCTATTGTGAGTCATTTAAAAAACTACAGTAAGGGCCACTAGGAGTTAGCATTTGTTCAGGAGATGCTTAAAATGATATATGGGCCTAACAAATCATTTTTTCCAAATATGAGTAATGATTTGTCAGATAAATAAGGATGCTGATTTGTTTTGCCTTTCCATGAATAGTTTAATTGCTTTTCATAATTATTAAAGGGGAAAAAGGGAAAAAATCAGGCTAGTCTAAATATATAAAGTAAAAATCATCACATTTCTATCATCTAGAGATAAATACATCTTGTCTGTATACTTCATATGTACTTGTGGGGAGAATTGGCTAGAGGAAGTCTAGCTTGGTGGTATATTTGGGGGACTCTACTTGCAAGACTACTGGAATTTCACGATTACTAAATTGTTCACCTAGTCCTCTTTTGGATATAGTCTGTCAAGAGAATTCTAAAGTGATGATGATGTTGATAAATAGTGACATTTATTGAATACCTACTATGTGTCAGCTAAGCACATTATATGTGCATTTTGCCCTTGAATCTTCATATTAACTCATGAGGTGGATGCAGTTATCTCTATTTTGCAGACTAATGTATACATAGAAGTCACTTTTAGAAGATTTAAATCCTGTTTTGTTTAAAGTCCTATTTGATAAACCAAAAACCCCTTTATCAAAACTTTCTTTCCCCCATCAGAATGGGAGAAAACAAAATCAAGTAACATGGTTCCTATGTCTGAACAAAAAGCCCAACTGGAAAACAAAAAAAAGTTTTTAAAACAATTTTGTGTTTGACCACAAGGAGGTGCTAATTCCTGAGCTGAATTTTAAAGAAAAAAAAAAAGAGGTTTTACTTCAGATCATCATATTCACAGGTAAAAACTGGTAAGAATACCTTCTCTGAAATTTAATACTTCCACACACAATGATGTGCTTTATGAGAAGAAAGACCTCAATTATCTAGGTACTCAATTGCAGCAGAAGTTTTAGTTCCTTTCATCTTCAATAAAATGAAGAGTTCAGCAACCCTCCCCCACTTCCCACCGCCTACTTTGTTTGCATCCTCTTCTTGTCATACAGTAAGTAGACTGAGCTCATAATTTAAAATCTGAGGTTCTGCTTGGGACCTGGGATGCCATCACCAGAAGAAAACGGGAAGCGTGGGAAATAGGACCTTGTGACTCCAGTGTTTCCCCACCTGCTGTTCTCATGCATAAGTAAGCTGCACCTGATGAACACCGGCTTCCTCCTACTGTCTGGATGAGACAGAACTGTGAGAGCTATAGATGTATCTACCCTTTAAAAAAGAATGAAGACTCAAAGAAGAAACATTTTGAACAGTAACTTAAAACTTAGTGTACACTGGTGAATGTTGTAAAAACAATGTACTGAGATGGGTTTTTAAAAGTACCTTATATTTTCCTGTTGGTCTTGTTTCTTTGAGATGGACTTAGTTTTAAACCCTTTTACCTGGAAATAATTTTCTATTTATAAAATGTTGCAAAAAAAAAGTTCAAAGAATATCCATATCATTTGTTTGCTCTTGTGCAAGGTCTCTCTCTCTCTTCCCCCACACACATATATATATTTATATTCAAATTTTTTTCAAACCTTTAGAGGTTAAGTTATACAAATCCTGACCCTCACACGTAAATATTTGAAAGTGCATTTCCTATCAACTTCATACATTTACTTGAAATAAACTTCACTCTCCATCCATATTCCAGTTGTGTAGGTTGGTACTTGTAGCCTACAGTACATGTAGTACAGGAGACAGCCTGGGGTCAGGTACTAACTACATTTAGTTGTCATGACTCTTTAGCTTCATTTTTGGGGAATGTTTCTACAGCCTTTCTTAATCTTTTATGACCTTGACATTTTTGGAGACTGCAGCTTCATTTTGGAGACTCCATCCCCATTTTTAACAGAACATTACTTAATTTGTTTTTGTCTGATGCTTCCTCATGAGTAAATTGAGGTTGTGCATTCTCAGCTGGACTGCTGAGGACCAGGTGACACTGTGTCCTCAGGTATCACTTCTGGAAGTGCATATCCATCTCGCCCTCACTGATGATGTCAATTTTGATCACCTGGTACATATGTGGCCCCAGTTTTCCACTGTACAGTTACCAGTTTTTTTTCTTCTTGACAATTAATAAGCAATTGGTGGGGAAACATCTGGAGATATATCCTGCTTTTTTATAAAAATTCCCATTTAAGTTCAGCATCCAATATTGCTGAGATAAGCTTACCACAATGGTTGCAAAGTGATTCAGCAAATCTAGTCCGCCCACCACATTTACCAGTTAGCCCACAGCACTTTCCTGCAAAGAGCTCTCTCTTCTCCTCTATTTATCTATTTATTATCTGCATTAACTTACCCATTCCTATGTTTCTCCATTTCTCTATATGCTTTGTGTTCTTTCTACCTATATTTATACGTGTATATTTGGTACAGGTTTTTTCTGAACCACCTGTAGTTAAGTTATATACATCATGACCTTTCACCTCTAAATCTTTAAGTATGTGTTTAATTATTTTTGTGTTCAAATTGTCCCAGATTTAGTTAGTGAGAATGCCTTTAGTCTAGGTCCTGTGTGTCTGTGATATGCTTACATCATTTTTTTTTGAGCACTTTCTCACTTACTGGTATAGTAAGATGTCCAGTGTTTTTCTTGTCCTTACCCTGCCCCAGTCCTAGAATTAGCTTTTTCTCTAAGCAGCCCTGTTCCCTGTTATTGGACAATGGTATTAGGAATCAAGGATAGGTATGCTTACTGTTAATGAGGTATTTCTGCTTCCTGGACCTCTCAGGAGAGAGATCTAGGTGATATATACACACATACAAATATACATACACTGATATTTACATATGTTAATACCATGGGTTGAATTTTAAATTATTTTCATTATAATTGAGAGATATCATAGCAACGTTTATAAAGCTCTGAATAAAGGCAATGAAGTCACGATCTAAAGAGCTCAGGCAATTTTCACGCTGCCTTTTAGATAATTCTATACATATTATTTGATTCGGTCATTGAAGGAAATAGTTTTCTTTGTCTTTTTCCACTTAACATGTCATGAGCTTTTGGGTTACTATATCATTTTTGCAATCTTCATTCTAAATTGTTCTCCTACATATCATTAGCAGATTCTACCATTCTTCTATTGCAGTGCATTTAGGTTGTTTCCAATTTTTTTGTTATTATTAACAATTCTGAAGTTAACATTTTTATGCATCTACCTTTCCTGATTGACTTTATTATTTATGTGCTTACTTACTGTACTGGTGCACAGATGTAATCAAACATTTATCAAAGTCCAAAACAGAGCTGGATGCATAGAGATGAAAAATATGTAGTTACTATTTGCAGGGAGCTGAAAGGCTAATGGTAGAAAGATAAGTTCTTTAAAAATTATAAATTGATAAATAAAGAGGAAGAAATCTAACCCAGAGTAGGAACAGGTAGCCTGGGAGAGCTTTTCTGGAGCAGGTGACAGTTCAGTTGTGTCCTGGAGATATGTTAGTGGAGCCTTACGGGAGTGAAGTCATCCCAGTGTAAAAAACAGAGTGGAAAGAGGCCATTGAAAGCACTTTAAGCAGAATCACTGGAGTATAAGAAAACAAAGAAGTCAGGAAGAACCTGGCATGTTCAAGAAAATTCAGGTAGTTTGTGTGATTTGTTGCCTAGGTGCCTCTGGAGGAGTTCAGAAAAGTCAGCCTGATCAAGTGGATAGAGGTTGATGATGAAGGGCTTTGCGTGTCACCTTTATATTGATGTAATTGAAAAATCCTAAACCAATAAATAATATGATAAGATTTGTATGTATAGATTCATTTTAACAAGGGTGCTGGAGAACAGAATAGAAAATGCAAGAGCAGTGGCTGGGAGTCTTTCAAGGGCCATTGTAGTGTCCAGGCAAGAAATAAAGAGCGCTTGAACCACAGAAATGGAATGGAGGTGAAATGAAGTATGAAAGAGATGGGATTTGTTTATTCAATATTAATATGTAAGTTTTCCCAGGTAACTACTTAGAATCTACTCTGTCATATATTGTGCAAGGTACTGAGCATCTAGGAGTTTATAAAATAGCCACAGTTCCTCCCATTACGGTGCAGTCCAGTGGGAGAAACAGGGATTAAATTAATAATCATACAAACTACAGCTGTGATAAATACTGAAACAGAAAAATACAGGGTGCTATGAAAGCATTCACCACGGGGACCTAACACTGGAGGTTTAAGTAAGGCCTGACTGAGGCGGGACAGTTAAAGCTGAGACTTAGGAATTTGCTAGGCCAAAACAAAGGGCGAGCATTCTAGGCAAGGGAAGAGCATATGTTAAAGTCCCCAACAGCAAAGGCCCAATAAATTCAGTGCCCGTATGGCAAGAGCAGAGTATGTAAGGATGGAGGAAAGTCGAGAGGTAAGACCAAAGAGGTTTAGGAGCCTCTGCAAGTGGAGAGGGGAGAGGAGGGAGTATGTAGTGTGACTCCTAGTGAGCCTACTGGGTGGCTGGCTGGCTGTACCATTTCCTGAGATAGGGAAAGTAGAACAGGCTTGATGAATTTTGATATGAAATACTGCTTTTGAGGTGCCTGTGGCCTAAGTAGAACCTCATCTTCACATTAGGGATAAACAGAGTATTAGGATTGGACTTTTGATTTAGAAGTCTGGAATTAAGGGAAAGGTCTGGTTTGCATGTTGTCGACGGTTTAGACTGGATTGGATGAGATCATTGAGGGGGCGCTTAGGAAGATAGAAAGGCTCAACACAGGATCTTGGAGAATGTATTTGGTAGATACACAAAAAAATGTTTATGCAGGAAAAAATTTACTATAGACAGTAATTTACAATGACCATCTGAAAAATATTTTTGACATATAAAGTAGATAAGGGGTTAATATCCTCAATATATATAAAAAGGTAAGTAAATATAAGTTAACAAATACATAGCTAACAAAGAAGATAACCAAACACAGAAAAGAATTAATGAATATTCTAAAAGGTACAATCTCAAAATGAATGTAAAGAAGAGATATGTACAATAGCCAAGAATTGGAAGCAACCTAAGTGTCCATCAGTAGATGAATGGATAAAGAAGATGTGGTACATATACACAATGGAATATTATTCAGCCATAAGAAGAAAACAAATCCTACCATTTGCAACAACATGGATGGAGCTGGAGGGTATTATGCTCAGTGAAATAAGCCAGGCGAAGAAAAACAAGTACCAAATGATTTCACTCATCTGTGGAGTATAAGAACAAAACAGCAGCAGAATCACAGAACCGAAGAGTGGACTAACAGGTACCAAAGGGAAAGAGACTGGGGAGAATGGGAGGGTAGGGAGGGTTAAGGGTGGGGAAGAAGAAAGGAGGTATTATGATTAGCATGTATAATGTGGGGGGTGGGGGAAAGGGGAGGGCTTTGCAACACAGAGAAGACAAGTAGTGATTCTACAACATCTTATATGCTGATGGACAGTGACTGTAAAGGGGTTTGTGGGGGGGGCTTGGGTTAGGGGAGAGCCTAGTAAACATAATGTTCTTCAAAAAAATAAAAATAAATAAATTAAAAAAAAAAAGAGATATGTAAGTTTTCACCATCCTATCTTGTTATTGAATTTCTTTTTAAATCAACAATTTTGAGAGCATGGACTGTTAAGAGGCTGAAGGATGCTGTATTTATCAGGCTGATGACCACACAATTCTTACAAATCTGTTTTTTACAGCATTTGCTTCTCTTGTTCCTTCAAAAATTAGATCCCATTTGTTAGCAAGACTTTAGTGTTGTGACTGTCTTCATAGAACTTGCGAGACATGGAAAATCCTATTGAATGACCTTAAAGTATTCAAAGATATGCAAAATAAACTAAATATTGAAGTTAGCACAGTCTTAACGGTAGATGGAAGAATTAGGTTATGTGTAATTTTAATCTGGGGAGGCTCTTATAATTAACCCTACTTTGCTTGAGATGACATGGTTATTACCAGTGGGTCATAGTTTTAACTGGAGGAAGATGTAAAATTAAATGTAGAATGACTTAGTAAGCATATACTGTTATGACTTAGAAATGACATATATTTTAACTTTTGTAATGTTTAAGAAAATTAGGCCTATTAGATTATATATATCAGATTAATCTTGAAAGGTATAAGAAAATCTTAAACTATGTTCAAAGAACACGATATTTAAAGGAACTTAAAATTCTCTGTATAAGTTTATTAGATTTAAAAGAGTATAAGTTCTCAGAGAGGTTTTGTTTATGAATCAAACATTATTTGATTCAGGGAATAAGTGTTTTAAAATTGTAAATGCTAAATGTTTAAGGGACTTAAAAAGCCCTCTTAAAAGTGACTTGTTAAAGTTTACAAAGCATAACTAGATTTATAAGTTGAATTTAAAAGTTAAGAAACAATTATACATTTTAGTTCATAACTTGGACTAAAATTTAAATAACTCCTTAATAGTCTATTTGACACATAAAGTGTGCCCTCAAAGATAAGAAAAAGGAACCTCACATTGGTGGTATGAGCAAGTAAAGGCTAGTAGCGGTGTAAATTAAAACAGCCCTTCTGGAAAGTAATGTGGCAATGTATAAAAAGAGTTATAAAAATATTCATATCCTTCTGGCCAGAAATACCAATTTCAGGAATCTAGTCTAGGTGAAATTAAATCCAAAATATGGAGGAACATCTATACAGGAAGATGATTATTCCAGCATATTAAATATAACAGCAAAAGTGGAGAGGGGATGAAACATCTAATAGTAGTAAGATTATTGAGTAAATTGTGGAAAATCCACTGGCTTTCCGATTAGCATCATCACAGAATGATGCATGCCAAAGTGGAAAAATGTTTACAAGCGCAAGACATAAAGAAGTGTGATTAGGATGATGAGAACCACTTCTGAAAACATGCAGAGAAAAAATACAAGAGAAAATGTTCAACTCATATCAAGGTTTTCCGAGCAAAAGTTAAAAATACACATATTAAAAATTCAATTTAAAATTTGGCATTGTTGACACTGCTGAGCTATGCTTCTAAGGAGCATCACTGTTTTGTGAGCAGGCGCAGTGATTTCAAAACATTGTTTGCTGAAAGGTATAGACTTTTTCTCTGGAATCATGTGCAATATGAACACTCTTCATGTGCATGTATGGACATAATTTCATAGATGGATGATGGAGTTCCTGAAGAACAAAGGAAAAACTATTCATACATGTGGTAGGCAGAATAATGGTTCTCCCAAAGATGTGCAGGTCCCATCCCTGAAGTCTGAACATTTATGCTGTGCTGCAGGGCAGGTATGCACGTTGCAGACAGAACTAAGGTTGCTACTCAGATTACCTAAAAATAGGTTATCCTGTGTTATATACTTTCATTAACTAGGTATCAGTTTAAGAGAACATACTGTTCAGAAACAGATTTATTCTGCAGTTGGGTAGATTCAGTGAAAAATCAGTAGAACTACTTTCTTATCCATAAATATTTTGGATGACTCTTTTAAAAATCATGTAAGTTTCTTTTTGTCTTATATGCTTTTTAAAGTATACCCATATTCAGTCGCAGGGGGGCCATCAGGTGAGAATTTGGGGATCAACAGAGGTGAGGCTCAGAACCTCACCCCCCCTGCTTTGAGAGAAATCTTCTGCATCCGTGGATGTCTTGCTGCCCTTGTCTAGCCTGGATTAATACTTAGTCCATAGGCACACACCTGATCATCTGATCATCTACATTTGCCTTCTTACAGCACTAAACTATGTTTTCTACCTTTATCTTGCATCTACCTACCACTTCAGCATTTTATTAAAAATAAAAATAATAATAATAATAGGAGAAATGTGGGATCAACATATAAATCAAGTACAAAAATCAAATGAATATTCATATTTGACCTGATGGTTTATAGGTCATATTGCATGATCAAAACCGAAAGTTTCTGTGATGAATGCCCTTGTACTGTTCACCATGTAAGAATTTATTCACTCTGTAAGAATTCGTTCACCATGTAAGAACTTGTTCGTTATGCTTCAGAAGATTGGAGACTGACGAGAATTAGGCTTGAGATGGATTAATGATTGTACATTGAGCATTGACCCCCCTATACTGAATTTTATTGTTGTTAACAACCATTTGATCAATAAATATGAGAGATGCCCTCTCAAAAAAAAAAAAAAAAAAAAAAAGTATACCCATATTCAATACGTGGAAGAAATTTCATAAATGCATCAGGGGATGTATTTCTGTTTGGGAAATTTCTTTGCATGGTCTAAAGCCCAAATTTCTGGAAGTTCTTAGAACTGATTCAAATAGCATTTTCAACTCTGGTTCTGTTAAGATTATGGAGGTATAAAGTTTGTTTCCTATATGAAAAATTGTTCTGCTTCTGTATTCTTGGCTACAGATTATGGGACTGACCTAAAATTCATTTTTAATAATGGTTATTATTTACTGAAGAAGTACAGTGGTGGTATAATTAACTAGGACAGAGACAAATAGAGGAAGAACAGGTTTGTGTGTGCGTGTGTGTAAGTGTTTAGGATGGAAAATGGGGAAAGGGGAGAGAGATGAGAAACTCAATGAGAACATACTGAATTTGGAAGATGAAGTCCCAAAGGATATATATCCATGTGGAGAAGGTCGGTAGAGAGCTCAACATAGGTCTCTGAGGCTTGGGAGAAAGGCCGGGGCTGGAAATAAATATGACTGCGTAGGTGGTAGCTGAAGTTATGAGGAAATAGATACCACTGCTCAGAGCCACTGGTTATAGTTAGAGAAAATGAGAAGCGACGCTAGTAAATGGGGGGAGTCAGAGGAGGCAGCATTAGTGCCGAAGAGAAACAGGGACGGAGGGGTACCAGGTGAGCTCAGTGTTCCAGAAGTAGGTTCAGGGGAAGATTCAGAAGGAAAGTCAGGTAAAGAAAGTTGGAAAAGATCATGCATTTGGCAACTTTGTGATTAGTAATTTTTGCTGGAACATTTCCAATGCATTGATTGTGGCAAAATTCTGTTTGCATTGGGTTGAAAGTATATTAAAACTGAGAAAGATTAAATGACTTATATATTATTTCAAGGCTTTTAACTTTTTTATTATTGAAGTATACTTGACATAATGTTAGTTTATGGGGCACAACATAGTGATTTGACGTGTATGTACATTATAAAATGCTCACCACCACAAGTGTAGTTACCATCTGTCGCCATGCAGTTATAGTATTATTGACCAAAAGAGCCTTCTGGGAACAGAAATAAAGGGTGATAATTTTAGGGAGGAGGTTACAGAATCAAGGAGATTCTACAGTGAAGAGAGTCTACCAAAATGTGGGGAATGCGTCAGCAGACAGGAGAGATTAAAAGGGATAACAGGACAACAAGCTCTGTAGAAGAGGGGATATGGAATCAAGGGTGCAGGTAAAGGAAGTGACCTGGAAAAAGAGAAAGGATACTTCTTCCTCTGAGGTTAAAAGGAAGGAGAAGACCATAGTTACACGTATAACTTGTACATGTGGAGCAAGAAGGTGAAGGAGATTCATAGCTGATAGTTTAGATTTTTCCTGGTAAAGGAGACATAAAAGAGCTAAGGGCATTGGTAAAGTAGCAAGTTGGAGTTGAAGGAAGATGTATGGAATGGATGCCGTAAGGAATGGGAAAGGGAATTAACCAAGGAAAAGGTTATTATCAAGAGAGACTACATACCAGGGAGTCAAGGCTAGATTGGAAACGATGTGAAGCTCTGTGGGAAACTGAGGTATGAAAGAACAGGAAATAGTTGAGGAATTGAGGTAAGATCACATAAGGAAGTAATGGAGTGAAAGAGACCAGAGCAGTAAGGGGTTGGAATGGGAGATCAATACACTGGTATTGGACCCTGATTGTGGAACAGTTTCCTGGTGATCAAAGGTTGAGGGTGTGGCTCTGGGTCTTAATGAAGTGGTTAGAGTTCAAGGCTGTTAGACGGGTTGTCTGTATAGACACTGAAGTGACACTGAAGTGGCACCCGGTGGCAGAAAATACAGGGGAAGGAGTTTCCAGAAGCCAGGTGTCAAAGTGTCAAGGTCCTTGATGAATAAGGTATGAATAAAGGAGGGAATGACTGGCAGTTAAGTAATGAAAATGAAAGACACTAACAAACACTTCCAAGGTTGTTAATCATACCTTTTGTTTTCTCCTCACAAATTAAGAGTCATGAGGGCAAGGACTATGCTGTATTTACTGCTACAAATGTTTGTTGAGTTAATGAATAAATGACTTCATCAATTTGAATAAGTATTCATATTGAATAAGTATTTCTGGAAACTGATTTTATTATAAGCAATTAATTTTACAATACAAATGAGCAAGATGCAGAAAAAATGAATAATTCCACACCCAGAAATGACCACTATTTAGCCATTATTAAATACTCATACCTGTTTGTGTGTATAAATGTATATATGTACACATTATATATATTTTTCAATAATAAATATTCAGCTATAATATACTGTAATGGCTGAATAAGTATTCTATTACAGGGTATAAAGATGTACTGTAAGCAGTTTCTTGTTTGGGGATATTTGTATTGATTCCAAGTAATTTTTTTCTACTACTAAAAGGAACAATCTAATAGTTAAATTTTTGCCTTTAACTAATTTCCTTGGGATGCAGTCTTACAAATGGCTTTTCTGGTAGGCTCTGCATAGTGAGCCTGTTTATTGAACTTAGGTCTGTTTCTGACATGCCTGTTGGTATGTACTCATACTCTACCCGGGACTGGAGTCAGAAAATTGGGCCGTGTTGCAGGAACTGTTTGATGCAGGCATGCCGACAGCCACAAGTGAGCTGGCAATTACAGTCTTTCATGGGAATCAGGATGGGTGCTTTAAAAACTTGGAATCAAGTACTCTTTTCATGAACACAATTAAGAAATGATTCCTGAGCTGAATAATAGGATAAAGTGGTCAATTCCGAAACGTATACAAACTGAATGAAAACCTATATGAATAGGCTACATTTGTTGACAGCATCCAATTTTAGGAGAGGTTTTAATGAATCATGGGCACTCATCAAGGTCTGCTTCTCAAAGTTTTCCAAAAACACTTAGTTAATAGCACGGAAGAGTGAATACATTGCCTTATAAACTAGGTCCCAAGCTAGAATTTTCTTTAGTTTCATGTTTTCTCTTAAATTTAATATAAATGTTGCACTGCATACCATTATACTCCTATGTTTAGTATAAATGCTTATACATTTTTCAAAATCTCTGACTAAAATTGATATCTAAGAAAACATCCCATGTTTATTATTCAGTGGCTTTTAACACCCTGGCATACCACAAATTCCCTTGCCCCAAGCTGGACTTTCAGAGGCAAGGTCCTAGGCTATTTCACATATATTTCATATACTGTTTAATATGCTCTTTTTCAGTTTTCTCAACAGTCTAGCCATGGCTATTGACAGTAGTATATGATAGGAGTAGATTAACTGATGCTTACCCACTTTGAATCTGAGAGTCACAGACTCTGAAAATTCACGAAGTAAAAATTCAGTATCATTGCCAACAGACTGAACTACAAGAAATGTTAAAAAAAAAAAAATGTCCTTCAGACATAAGGAAAGTAGAACCAGATGGAAATACAGATCTACACAAAGGGATGATGAGCGCTGGCAAAGGTAACTACATGGGTAAATGTATAATTTTTTTTTCTATTTAATTCTCTTTTAAGATAATCAACTACTTAAACAAAAATTATTTTAGAAAAACTGTTTAAAAGAATGTGTTATGGTTGCTGCACTGATGGAAGGTGACTGCACTGGAGTGTGGGTGGGGACTTGATAGTATGGGTGAATGCAGTAACCACATTGTTTTTTCATGTGAAACCTTCGTAAGAGTGTATATCAATCATACCTTAATAAAAATTAATAAATAAATAAATAAATAAATAATAATTAAAAAAAAGAATGTGTTATGGGGTTTCAAAATGCATTAAGTAAAGTACATGACAATGACATAAAGAGCAGGAGGGGAAGATGGAAACATGGCGTGGTGAAGGCTCTCACTGTATGTGAGGTGGTGTCACCTGGAGGAGCTGGCAGGTCAGATGTGTAGACTATAGTCTGCGAGCGACCAGCATGATGACAGAACAGTTGTAACTAATAAGCCCACAGAATAGAAAAGAAAAAAATAGAATAATGAAAAATCCAAAAGAGAGGAAAAAAGGAACAATGAGTATATGGAACACATAGAAAAAATAGGTAATAGCAAGATGATAGGTTTAAATCTAATTGTATCAATAATTACATTAAATTTAAATGATCTCAAAATCCTAGTTAAAAGGTAGATACTGTGAGACTGGATAGAAAGCAAGACCCAACACACTTTACATGCAAAGACACCCGTTAAGAATGAAAAGATGGAAAAAGATATACTGTGCTGATGCGGACATGAGTCAAAGAAAACTGGTGTAGTTACATTAACATGATAGAAATAAAGTAAGATTTCAGAATGAAGAATATTGCCAGGGACAAAGAAGGTCATTTCATAATAATAATAATAATGATGATGAGGCCAGTTGATCAGGAAGCTAAAACAATCCTAAATGTTTATGTCCTAAGTAACAGGTTGAAAATGCGTGAAACAAAAACCGAACTATAGGGAGAAACAGACAGATCTAAACTTAGAGATTTCAGTACCTCTCCTTCAATAACTGCTAGAGCAAAGTGAAACTTAGCAAGGATACAGTAAACTCAAACAATGCTATACACCAATATTACCCAAATGACTTTTCTAGAACACTCTACTAGCAAGAGTAGAATATACATTCTCTTTAAAGTGGTTATGAAGCATTTACCACCAAGAGAGACCAATTCTAGGTCCAAGGTCAGCAAACGAAGGCCCTAGGGCCAAATCTAGCTTGGTTTCATAAGGTCTATGAAAGAAAATATGTGGCAGAGACTGTATGTGACCCACAACGCTTATAATACTTACTATCTGACCATTTTCAGAAAAACTTTTCCAAACTCTGTTTTAGGCCATAAAACCTGTCTCAATACATTTAAAAGGATTCATAGCATACAAAGTATGCTCTTAGACCCCAGTGGAATTAAATGGAAATCGCAACAGAAAGCTAACTGGAAAATCCACAAATATCTGGGAAAAAAAAAATATGCCTTCTATGTGATACATTTATTAAAGAAAGAATCACGAAATTAGAGTGAAGTTAGAAAGTATTCTAACTGAAGAAAAATAAAAATACAACGTATCAAGTTTTTAAAAATGAAATTCCCACAAACCAAACCAAACCAAAGCAAACCAAACATCTAGTCCATTTGGGCTTCAGTGGAGAATCCTTCCAATCATTTATGGAACAAAGTAATAAGAATTATACACAAACTCTTCTATAAAAGTGAAGAGGAGGAAATACCGACCTGATCTTTGAGGCCAGCATTATCTTGATACCAAAACACACAAAAATATTACAGGAAATGAAAACTCACGCCAATTTCTTTCATGAACATAAATGTAGAATTCTGAACAAAATTTTGTCAAATCAAATCCAACAATATAGAAGAAGCATAACATTAATATTAGGTGGGGTTTATCCTAAGGATACAGGATTCATTTAACATTTAAAAATCAATTCACCACATTAAAGAAGAAAAGCTGATCATCTCCATAGATGCAGAACATCTGACAAAATCCAGTATTCATTTCTGATTTAAAAACTCTAAGCAAACTAGGAATGGAAGGGTATTTCTTCAGCCAGATAAAGGGCATCTACAAAAAAACCTCCAGGTAACATCATACCTCTGGTGGAAGACTGTGTGCTTTCCCCTTAAGATCAGGAACAATACAAGGATGTCTGTTCTCACCACTTCTATTCAACACTGGAGTTTCTGTACAGTAAGGCAAGAAAAAGAAAACATTCAGATTGGAAAAAATAAATAAAATGACATAATCATCCATCTATTCCACTTGATAGATCTACAAAAAACTCCTAAAACTAATAAATTAGTTTAGCAAAATTGCAGGATACAAGATCAATATACAGCCCTCATTTATATTTCTACATTCTAGCAACGAACAACTGAAAATGGAAATGCAAAAAATATATAGCATTTACAATAGCATAACAAATATTAACTACTTAGGAATAAATTTGACAAAAAGCACAAAAGATACTTGCACTGCATTTCTGAGGTGACTTCTAGTAGACTTTTAAAAAAAATTGACAAGCTGATTCTAAAATTCCTATAGAAATGCAAAACATCTATAAGAGCTGAAATGACTTCAACAAAAAGAACAAAGAGGGTTGGCATTACCTAAATTTCAAGACTTATTAAATATCTTCAGTAATCAAAGCAGATTGTATTAGTATAAAAACAGATCAGTGCAACAAAATACAGATTCTAGAAATACATTTTTGACAAAGTGCAAAGGTAATTCAGTGAAGAATTTCTTTTTTCAATTCATGATATCCATGAACAAAACTGGATATCCATGTATAAAAATACAAACTTTAATTCATATACTACACCATATATGAAAGTTAACTCAAGATTGATCATAAACCTAAATGTAAAACCTAAAATTCCTATAGGACTTCTAGATGAAGACATAACATTTTTGTGACTCTGAGTTAGACCAAGAGTTCTTAGATGTGAACAATCCACAAATGAACATGATAAATTGGATTTAATAAAATATTTAAAAACTTCTATTCTTCTGAAATACACTGCTGAAAAAAACAAGGCACAGGGAAATATATGCAAGCATATAGTAAAGGATTTGCATCAAGAATACAATGGAACTCTCAGAACTCAACAGTGAGAAGACAAAACTCAATTAAAAATGGGAAAAGACTTGAATAGTCACCGTCCCAAGAAGATACCCAGATAGCAGATTAATACACGAAAAGATGCTTAACTTTACTAACCTCAGTAGTCTTTAGGAAAAGGCAAAGTAAAACAGTGATGGAAAAACTGGATACCCATATACAAAAAAAGTGTATACAAATCTATTAGAATGGCTCAAATGAAAAGTGTTGAAGGCGTGGAGGATTTGGGACTCTGATACACTCCTAGTAGGAATGTAAAATGATACAACCAGTTTGAAAAACAGTTTGGCAGTTTCTTAAAAAAGTTAAATACACACCAACATATGATCTAGCCATTCCATTCTAGGTTATTTCTCCAAGGAGAGAAAGAGACAGATCCTACAAAAATCTGCAAATGAATGCCCATAGTAGCTGTATTTTTAACAGTCTCAAATTGAAATGACCATCAACAGGTGAATAGAGAAATTGTAATATAATCGTATGATGGAATATTACTCAGTAATAAAAGGGAATGAATTACTGTTACATGCAATAACATGGATGAATCTCAATAGTCTCAGTGAAGAAAGAGACAAAAAATTTAGAATAAACTATATGATTTTATATATTAAAATTCTAGAATATGTAAGCTAATCTATAGGGACAAAAGGCAAAGCAGTGTTTGTCTTGGGGGGGGAGGTGTGAGAAGGGAGGGATTATGAAGAGGGAAAACTCAGGGATGACATATGTGTTCACTGGCTCATTCTGGTGATGGTTTCGTGGGTGTGTACATGTTAAAACTTACCAATTATATACTTTATGTACACATGTTAAAAGTTACCAGTTGTACACCTTAATTATGTACAGTTCATTGAATGTCCATTATACCTTAATAAAGCTTTACGAAGCTTAGTAAGTACATTTTTTAAATGTACCTAGAAAAAATAAAGGAAAATAATTTCAATTGAAATGTAAAAGGAAATTACATTTATTAGGAACACGCTAAGTGGCAAGTACTGTGTATAATGTATAACCTTTCTAAGTAGACTTAAACAGATATGTTCCTGTATCCCTAAAACAGAAGTATAGGAAATTTTCTGTGTGTGTGTTTTTTAAATTATGGTTACTAGTCTGAAATATATGGTTTGGTATGTGATCAAATTTGCCTTAATTTGTTTCAAGTCAAGAGAATAAGCAAAAACTCAGGAACATTTCTCAATTGAAAAAAATCATTCCATTATATAGGATAGAGTTCAAAAGACATTAAACCTTTACAATAAAATTGCATTTAGGTGACTTTGGAGGCAAAATAGGGTATTGGTTAAAAAAAAAGTGACATCAGAATCAGATCTGGACTGAAATCCTAGTTCTGCTGACGTACCAGCTATGTTGCATTGAAGATGCAATTAACTAGGGTCTCAATTTTGCCCATCTGCAAAATGGGTAATACCTCATAGAGTTGTTATGAATATTAAAGAGACCTAAATATTTGAGCACTTGTATCCAACATATAGTAAGTACTCAATAAATATTAAAATGCTGGTTACTATAAAGATATTTCTCCATAAATGTAGGAATCCCAAACCACAGTAGATTAGATAATATGAAATGCTAAAGGTATTTTAAGATATAATGTACTCTTTACAGAAAATGTATCACATATAGATTCCAAAAACTCTTAGTTCAGGAAGTATAAAACTTGATCGTTTTCTATTTAAAGAAATACATAGTATACCACATTCTAAAATTGTGTCCTCTTTAAAGGTGGGTTTCTATTTACACAATTCCCCAGCCAAGACTTCCCCATTACTTTGGGTATGGAAATTCATATTCACCTGACAGTTTTACATTAAAACAAAATCCATATTTAAGAGCTAAATAGTTTGAATGACTTATATTAATGTATCTTTTATATTCTATACTTACGGAAGTTACAGTCTTTATACAAAAGTATCAAGTAAAAAAAAAGTTGCAGGTATTTATTAGTGTGTTTTATTTTAAGGCACAATTTATGTAAGGAGGACATTCAATTAAAACTTCAGAACATTGAGTAAGGTAATCCAGAAAAACTGAGTCTTGCACTTTATTTCATTCAGTTTGTTATTCTCACCCACTAAGGGGTCAGCCAACATTAAGAATGTTTAATGAAAGGATAGCTTTGGCTGACCTGAAGGAAAGAGTTCCAAATTTAGATTACTGCCTTTGAAATTGCTTAGAAACTGATACCTCATCTTATAATCAAAGTGCACATACATTTGATCTTCTGCGTTGCATTCCTTCATCAGTCCACAGGATTTCAGTAAATCCCTGTGAGACGATGACCTCCACGTGAACAGCCAACAGGCATGACAGTTCATCAGAAAGCTTGAGTTCTCTGTTTTCCAGTGACATTGCACTCAGATCTGACATTAAGTTCCTTTTATCCCTTCAAGCCATTGCTTCCAAATTTCTTGACTATTGTTGGTGGCAACAAAAATTTTTGGATTTTCAAATTTACAATCTTAGGGCCATTCCATATTTTCTTTGCCTCAGGTAAATAATTGCTAAACTTGTTCTTCTTTATAATAGACTTCAGATATGTCCCTTTTCATTTTTAGAACTGCCTGTTTAATCCCCGCTCTTGAATTTTTCTCTTGTTGTTTATTATATTACACTATATTGCGTTGCGGCCTCTGGTATTCTCCCTCGCCCCCACCCTCCTAGCCTGTACAAAACATAAAACACTTTCCATCAGACTCTGTAGAGGAGAACTGCTGGGTAAATAAGGAAAACTTGGGACTAGAAAAGGGGAGCTTAAATAGAATCTCCTTTTCTTTCTCCTTGGAAGGAAAGAGGAAGAGCAGAACCTTCAGGAACTGAATCCCAATTTAGACAACTACCGACTGGTATTACATGATGTCACCATTGGAAAGATAAAAGGACACCTGGATTCAGCTTTGGCTAGCCATTCTTTCCCTCCGTCTCCCACATACCTCAGCAGGGAGCCTTTGGCGCGGGTGCTTGCTCATCTGTGTTCCTCTGGTCACTGTAAAGTTTGCAGAAGGCCAGGAGAGCTGGCCAACAAGAAGGGACAAGCAGGCTGTTCCGACTGTAGTGACAGAGGGAGCTCAGTTCACATCCAACACCTTTTCTTCCCTTGAGAAACACCCTAGTATTTAAAGCCTGTTAAGAGAAGCCCAGTACTACTAGTTCTTCCCTTTCTATGTCATGTGTCCCTTCTACATCTGTGGCTTCTCTTCCTATCAAAGTATCATGTCTGAGAGATGAACTGCCTGTTTCTGCTCTGCATTAGTTCTGTATATTGCTGTATCTCTGGAGTCTTGAATGGTACCAAGTACACAGCACATGGTTAGCACTCAATAAATATTTGATGAATGAATGAATGGTTATTTTTTCTAACAGTCCAAATCCATCACCGCTTTAAAAAATTCTTTGTAAGATTTGCCTATTAGAGTAAACAAGCTGTCAATCTAGTTTTAAATCACTTTTCCACATCCCCTTAGCAATTACAGTTTGCACTTGATTAATGTACTCTTATTATGCTACTTTTTTCACATACTCCACCATCTTTTCTATATATGTTGTATTTTCAACTAAAAGGGAATCCACAAATGTTACATATTGTGTGTGCTGCTCAGCAGTTCTTCATGCACTGAAGGAGAGTAACACTCACCAGATGGCCAGCCACCTCCTTTTAGGACACTCTGGATCAGTATGATCACTTTGAAAGGAGATTTAGATATGTGGGGGTTTTTTTTCTGTTTCTCTCATACATTGTATGATTTTGAGTAAACTGTTTCTTCAGTGTTCAACTTAAGAACAAATTAAGAAAGGAAAGTTTCCTAAAGGAAAACATTTCAAAGTTACAGAAGCATCTGTATGTTGGTAACATTGCTCCAAAAATATTTAATGGAATATAGAAGTTCTGGACTGGTCAGTTTGAATCTTTTCTTGGAATTTCCATACAAATGTGCATGTATGGACATAGAAACTGAATAGTGTTATATAGAAGCTATTACTAACTATAAAAAAGACTCACAGTTTCTTCCTGGAGAAGAAGCAGATGATAGCCTAGACTTTTGCAGTAGTTGACTTACTCCTTAGTTGTCTCCTGAAGGAAATAACAAGAGTGGCACACATTTCCAGGAATCTCTGAGGTATCAGAACGAGACTGTACAAGTGTACAAGTGTTTCCTATAATGGATTTTCAAACAGTTAAATTAAGTCATTCAGTTTCTGGGAACTTTCTCCATCTATACTGTCTTCTGGCAAAAATAAAGTTGGGCAACCTACACACGAAAGCAGTTTCCAGTGATACCAAATCAACAGCAGTTTCTAGGTCATTTCCGTTCCCTTCTCCATGGAAGTATACAACATATAGGTTACACCACATATTTCCCCCTTGTCCCAAAATATTAGGTTGCCGAAGAAAAATGTCAGGTAATATTACTTATTTGCCTTCATGTGGTCATCCTAATTACATGTAAAAGAGGATATTAAATAATATCAAAATATGGGGGGAAGAAAAACATCAAACCATAGAATTAATTTGTTTTACTGACATTTATGTCACAATTACTGCTTATGATTTCAAAAGTGCAACCATGCAGTGCTTCTATTAAAACCTGAGTAATTGAGAACAGTTTGAGGATCACAATGACAGCTTACCCAAAGGGGGGAAAAACCCATTAAATTCATTGTTGCATCATTTGCTGAACTGCTATCTTTATTGAATATTTTTCAAACTTAATTTAGTGATAGTATAGTTAAAAAGGAGTTTGGTGGCCTGCGTATTTAAAACAGGCAACCAGACATGAGTCATAGCTCTGAAATGACTAGTTAATGGAGTAAGAAAGCCAAAGCACCCCCCTACTTTTAAATACATAAGAGTGATGATTGCAAAAATTTGCTTTTTTTCCTTTTTAGAGTGCAGTTACCAGGTGAGTATTATGCATTTATTAATAGTTAATTTGACCTGAAGGAGGAAAGGAAAGAAAGCATTCTTAAATAAAACCCCCTTTCACTGTTAACTGGTTCTATTTGAAGCATAATTTATGCAAGTTAGTTTATTTTTGGTGATGACTTCAGAATCTGTGGTGTGTGTGTGTGTGTACGTACAGAGAACACTGCTAACTAGACATCAAAATCATGTTCTCACTTCTCCTTGGCCATGTAACAGACTTACTCCCAGCCTCCCTTGCAGTTAGGTGTGGGCATGTTGCCAAGTTATAGCCGATGGAATGAGAATGGCAGTTCCATGTGCTACTTCGAGTCTCAAAAAAAAAAATATATCATTCTCCCACAGACTGAAATAGAGACAACCACCATGAAGACTTTGGAACTGAACTACTTATTTTAACAAGAAACAAATTTAAGCCATTACACATTTTGGGGTTTATCTGTTATGGCAATTACTTATCCTAATTAATTCAATGTACAAAGCTTGTATTTGCAGTGTCCCTATGATGCACAAATCCAGGGAACACTTTACATTGAAATGTAAATAAACGGCATTTCCTGAAGCACAATTAAGAGGCTACAGGTATGTATATAAGGATATATATGAATGTTCTCCCTGGGCCATGTGACAGCCCTGACAAGCTAAGTCCAGTTTCTGTCTTGGGCTTTATTGTGTATGAGCATCAATCTGTGTAAAGGCACTTGCCTTTTATGTCTGTGGTACTAGATCACTGTGGAAAGGATCATCCAACAAAAAGTCTTAAGGGAAAAATACATCCATAAATCCAAATTAGGTCTCTTGGAATTAATTAAACTGTGTTAGCTACATACTCTTAGATCCTGCTGCCCTCTGGCACGCACTGAACTAAAAGAGTTTTAGGACCCCTCCCCCTCTCCCCCCACACTTACTGCTATGAGTAATAAAAATTTCTGGGCTTCACTTTCATCTTCTGCAAAATGAGAGCTGGATTATATGACCTCCAAGATCCTTTCATTAAAATTCTTATGTATGACTATGATGTCCTTAGCTATTGATAGAAACAATTGATAATGTGAGCATTCCTTCAGATTCTAAATTGATACTACAGAGATGATGTACAGTAACTTGAAGTTTTATGAAAATATATTTAACTTGTACCAATTCACAATCAAAGAGGCACAACAGAGGTTCTACTCTACTCCCAAACAAAAACTAATCAATTGAAAAGGTTTTTATCTGAGGATATTTTTTAGAGTAATTTTAAAATAGTGTGTTACCTCTCTGATTTCTTTATTTTACTTGGTTGTTGGGGGTTATCAAAGCTAATGCAGAATGTGCCATCTATTGAAATAATTTTTTTTGAAATATTTCATATTACAAAAAACTAAAAAACTAAATAGTAGATCTTATAGTTGTTCACTGAATTTAGCAGTTAAAACCTTAAATTTTACTCCTCCTAATTGTATATGCCTTAATGTTTCAAAGTAATAACAGTTAAACACAGTAGCAAGTTCAGGATCATGGCAAAATCACCAGAGTTACAGTTATCTTTGTCATAATTCATATGTATTTATGACTCAGTGCTCAGTCACAATTTTTGTATTGCTAACAGAAATGAATCTTTATCTATTTGTCAGACTCAACTTTGGTTACAAGCTGAAATATACATTATCCAGACATGATGCAGGTATGTAATTGGCTTTAATTCACATTCTTTTGCTGCAGAAATGCTGCAGAAATGTGGACCTCACTCTAGGGACGTGAGTTTTAGAAAGGGATGGTACTGTTTTAGAAAGGAGAAAGGACAGGTTCTGTAACATTGTCCCAAGTAGGGTTATTATGTTAACAGAAAGGCATGCTTAGGCTGAAATACATAAGAAGGAATCACAGTGAAATTTTTTTTTCCCCACACAAGGAACAGGTCAGAAGACAGAGCCTGCAGTAGTATTTTTGACTACTGTTAGATAAGTATAAATTCTAAAATATCCTTATATAATTGAAGAAATTGGGAAATAGTTTTTAAAATGAGGTCATGGATAAATACATCTTGGTATATCCATGTCATAATGATATGCAGATGTTAAAAACATGTTTTCAAAGATATTCACTAACATGGAAAAATGATCATTATAAACTATAAATCCTTTATTCCTATGAATGTCACTCTTTCCAACCTCTGTACTCTTCCTTCCTCAGGTTACTTCTTCCCTACCCCTGTTATACATAGGAGCAAAATGGAGGAAATGTTTTAATGAGAGATGCACAGACAGTGAATTTTAAAGCTTGAAGTGATTTCATAGTTCATTTAGACAAAATCCATCATTTTACAAAGGAAACTGACACTCTGGAAAATATATGCCTCACCTAAGCTCTCAATCCCAGCATTGCCACTTGCCAAAACCTAGGTTTCCTTAATCCCCAAAATCAGCACATTTTACCTTCTTCTGTAACGTGTTGTATCTGAGGTCGGGCCAGACCAGGCTATAGAGAACACTGAGGGCTGGGCCAAACTGCGCATTTTTTCCTAGTCTTTTTTCTCTGGATGGGTGGAGGGGGTGCAGGGTGCAGGGCATGACAGGGATCAGCCATAGAGGATCTGTACAGAGCGTCTGTATTTCCTAATAATTCTGAACCTTTTAACTGTTTTCTTACTCAGTATAACCTTAAAAATTCTTGGGTGAAAACTGAAATCATTTGTTTGTCTCACTAAAATATTACTGAGTAATGGAGGTGCCTAGATTGCAGTTTGTAACTATTTTTCCATTTGCTTTTATCTTCTCTTCCACTGGAATATATCCTCCAGGAGGACAGGCCTGTCTCTTTTCTGCTTGACTCCAGGGAGCCTAGCTAGAGTTTGACACATAGAAGATGTTCAATAAGTATTTGGTGAGTGAATGAATAAGTAATAGTGACTCAAAGGCTGTAATCCTCTGTTTTACTTTGACTGGATTTCTTCTGGATATTCCCAAGTTTTGTAATTCCATCAGCAATCTTAAATTAATTTTAAAGTTGGGTAGACCTGCTCTATTCATATGCTCTGCATTTCAATCTAGCACAATGGAACTGTTTTGTGATATTAATTTAGGCATTCTTCAAACTCTAATGCCAAGTATGCTAAGTTTGAGAATGACCTTGGCCTGTAGTTCTATTTAGATTTTCATCCACAGACGACTGTGCATTATCGTGAACTAGTGGTAAGCCAGGAGGCAACTCTATTGAGTGAGTATATTTGGAAATACGAAAAATTAGATGGTGATACCTTGAAAAACAGAAGCATTAGGCTGAAGCCAAGTATCCATGTAAACTTAAATCTGCAAATTATGTGTAAAAAAAAAAAAAAACTAAGAGTCACATTTTGAAAACTAAATTTTTCCTTAAAGGTGAGATTTTAGAACAAAATAAAACCTAAATTTAAATATTAATCTCAATTTATAGATACTCTACATTAATTTTTTTCCTTAGATTTATTTTCAATGTGCAAATATATGGAGAATTAAAAGAGGATGTTTTACAGCAAAAATTTTACCAGATGAAGAAGCTTTAAATTGTGGCTTTTTAGGCCATTTCTAGGAATTTATCCTACTTTAGAAAACAATCTGAAATGCTAAAACAGATTTATACATAAAAAGGTTCATAGCAACATTATTTATAAGAAACGAAGGAAAGTAGTTTAATGACCACTTAAGGAAATAAATCCTACTCCCTACAAGGAACACGATGCAGCCGGTGAACATGTACTTGCAGAGCTTCGAATCTCTTGAGGACACATTTGACACATTGTTGTGAAAGGCAGTGTGCTCGAATCAGCAAACAGCATAGACTTCATAAGCTTTAGGAACTGCCTAGAAGTGTGTCAGCTGTAATAGTTACCTGTAAGGGAATTACTTTTTCCTGCTGTCCTTTTAAGAAATATTTCTTATTTTAAGCATTTTTTCAAAATTCGGTTCACCTACATGTACTGCTTTTATAATCAGAAAAATAATCGATCACTTGTCACAGATACGTGTTACATCCCAATGATATGTTTTAAGTGTCATCACATGAACATATAAATCTTGTGGACCAAGAGAAAAATTTGATATTACTTTAATCTGAATAATGGAATTTCCAAAACAAACACTGATATATATCCTATAACTTGTGAAAATGTTTTAATAAATTTACTAATTATTTTGACATAGCCGGCCCTCAATGTCCTCATTAATTGATGAAGGAGATGGTTAGAGAAAGGGTACCTCAATCAATTTACCAAGTTGCTTGAATCTGTCAGTTAGCAACTTCCCCACTGAGGTTAATGACATGTAATGTCAGAAAGCTGTCCATAAAATTGTGCTTAGTTTGTGTGGTGCACTTTTACAAATACTTTTGAAGTATTTTGTACTTATTTTGTCTCTTATATGCTAATAAATATTTGACAAACACAAAAGAGAAAAATTTGTTCTTGCTTATTTTGGCCAGCTGTGAGCTTCAGGTAAAATTCTGTGATCTGAGTTCACCAGTAAAGGTTTCTTGTGGAAATAACTGACAACACTATTTACCTTGTAGAGTGGCTGTAAGTTTTATAGATCACGGTAAGTGCCTATCATACTGCACTGCACGTAGGCAGTACGATAAAAAAAACTTCTTATCTGTCTTATTTTTATATGTGGGGTGCAATGAAAAAATGTGAAGTGCAGTCTATTTAAAAACGTTATACTAGACTTCCAGGTAAAGATGGGAGTGGAGTCAAGCACAAAATTTTCCTGGCCAAGTACCTCACAAAACAGGAAAAATGAACAGTAAGTGCTCCTTTAAAATGTTACCAGAAGCAGGCAGAAAAAGAAAATGGCCACAACCCAAGCCAGTGAAGGCCAATACAATACTATTATTTCAAAATAAATTCAGACAACAAGAAATGAAAAAGATATGGTTGGAAATCAAAATCTCACCACAAGCAAAGCCTGGCATCCCCAGAGATTCCGTAGGCAGCTTGTTCTGTTCTCACGGATGATCAGGGGTCACCTCCTAAATGTCCCACATCTCCAGTTCCTTACTTCGAGTGCTTTCTTTATTGATAATAGAAGCTGTCACGAGAGAAACTCATCTTTCCCCCACTCTGTACTGACTTGCCTTCATCTGTACTCGAGTATCAGTTACCCTTGCTTGTATCTTAAGGCCCTTCTGCTTGTGCCCTGCGTTTGCT
Organism: Manis javanica; assembly: GCF_040802235.1. NCBI lineage: Eukaryota > Metazoa > Chordata > Mammalia > Pholidota > Manidae > Manis > Manis javanica. The sequence continues at coordinate 23,261,396 of NC_133156.1, read as the reverse complement.
TTCCTTGTACAGCCAAGGATTCTGTTCTGTCATTATCTTTTCCATTTCCTTTATCCTCAGTTTCCCCTTCTTTACTGGGTTATTCTAGCCAGTAAACATAGTGTAATATTTCCCATCCTAAAAATACCATCACCATAGACCCCATATCCCCCTCTACTTACAGGGTAACTGGGAGCCCATTTTCTGCTCCCTTTACAACTGTTCAGATTGTCTGCTTACAGTTCCCAGTTCTTTGTATCTTCTGTCCATTCCAATTAGGGTTGTCATTTCCACAGCTCCACCTCAGCTGCTCGTACTGAGATTGAACTATCTTCTTGCCAAACCATTTCCTTTTTTCCAAATGTTTGGGACCCCCCAGTCATAGTCCTCATCCTTTTTTTCTTCTCCATCAACATTCATTTCCCCCTAGGCCATCTCATCCAGTTTTTTGTTTGTTTTAAATGTTGTCTTATGTTCTTAGGGTTATGAAAATTTGCATTTGATCCTTGGTAACTCTGTTGAGCTCCAAACTCATATCCAATTGCCTTCCCAGGAATTAGGATTTCAAAGTTAACACAGTCAAATCTCTTGATTTTCTTTTCTCCAATTTACTTCTTCCCAAATCTTCCCCCATGTAAACAAATAACATTATTTTCATCCAGTTCCTCAAGACAAAAGCTGTAATTCATTCTTCTTTGTGCCAGTTATTAATCTGTTTTTTTCTTAGCAATAAGTCCTTCCATGCTCTGCTTTGTGATGCTGTGACACACAAAGTACATTTCTACTTTGCCAGCTGAACCCCTGCTGCGTTCTGTCAATAGGGGGCATAAGAGAAAGACTAAAAGTCAAAAAGGGGAAAAAATGTGTTCCTCCTTGTTGGCTTTCTGTACCTGGCAGGGTTGCCCCACTTATGGACCTTAAACATGGCAGTGGTGGTTAGCTCCAAATTTCAGCTACTTCCCAACTATTCTCAATTGGTTTCCACATACCCTCTGAGGGACCAGAAGCAAACGGGCAATATCCCTCCTCTCAGGTCAGGCCTCAAGCTCTGCCAGTCTCCTCTCCTCCACTCTGGGTTCTGATAACTTCAGGTCTTCCCTTTGTTCTGATGCTAGAGGCAGAAGCTGCTTCCCAGGAGAACAGAGCTGTTGAATACTGAGCAGCAGCCAGAGTAACTCCTCTAAAACATAGAGCATTTCCGTGTTTCTCATCACAGAAAAAATACTGCTTCCTCACTAAGGTCTAAGAATCCTGTTGTGACATGGCCTCTGCACTTCTCTAGTCTCCTCTCTCACCACTTTCTGGTCACTCGTTTGGCTCTAATCACTGTGTCTGGAACACACCACTTGCTCCTGTGGGCCTTTCTATGTGCTCTTCTCTACATCTGGATTGCTTACATCTTTGCCACCTACCACCTTACTTGATTTAGGTGTCTTTTCAACTGCCTTCTCACAGAGCCTACTATCACCACTCTACCTAAAGTGCACAGTTGCTTCCCCACCCTTCCAGTTCTTATATGCAGGCTTCTTATTAATATTACTTGATGTAAGTTTGTCCAGTATCTCCCTCTCCCCTCCTCAACTAAAAGCTTCACAGCTACATAAAGGCAGGGATGTGATTTATTGGTGCTGGCACTCAATAAATTCCAGTTGGCACATGAATTTAATAAACAAATTGCAGTGAATACAGAAGAATAGACCAAAGTAAATGGGAAGATAATATGCAAGGTAATACAGCCTGATTCATCTCTCTGAGTAAACAATGCAACAGATGAATCCAAAAAAGCATTTAAAGATGTAACAGAAGAGAATTTCCACACAATAAAGAACTAAATCTGCAGACTAACATGTTCAAAGAAAACTGGACACATATTTAATATTGAGGCATATCCTGGTTAAGCTATTAACCATAAAGAGTGAAAGACTTCAGATCTCTTGGCAGAAAACTAAACTTACGAGAGGTGGAAATCATGCTGGCCTTAGACTTCCTCTAAGCAATATTCAAGGCCAGAAATCAAAGGAAAAATGTCTATAGTTTTAAGGCAAAGCCAGCATGGTCCCAAACTATTATATCTTGAGTGCCATTCAAGAATTGATGAAAAAGGCAAATATCTATGAGTCCATGTAGGAAAAAAAACTACTTAAGTGATGAATCAAAATCAGTAACTAGGATATTGAGAATCAAGGTATGCTGTGAACACTGGATTTTAAAATACAGATCAAGACCAAATGACCCAAAGAATTTGGGTTATAAAACTGAATACACATTAAACCTTGACCTCACAAAAATAACATAACCAATGGAAATGTTTTTTATAGCAGAGTCTACTATTTCTAAATTTGAAAGTCTCCAAACTTAATTTTTTAAGCTCTGGATATTTAAAAAAAATACCTCTTCTAGCAAAGAAACATTTTTCTACATGTTCAGCTACTCCTTCAGCTTATCATACTGCTACCAAATCCAAACATCTTTAATACTTTATTTAAAAGTAGTATTTATCTAATTTTAGAAAGCAGACATTCACTGGCAGGCATTGTTAGAAGTATGCAAATGGAAGGCACTTATAAAAGGTAACTAATGTATTTATTAAATATCCTAGTGTTGAAAGAATATAACTGATTTACATACTTTGATTTACATACTTTGGAAAAATTTGTGCATATTTTGGAAAATATGAAAAAGTAACTTTGGTATGATTTTTGGTATTATTTTGAGGCATATCAAAATATACCTCCCATGATATTAATTTAATAGTAATGGTAAAATCTGGGATAAAAACTTTCCTATAACATTCTGTTGAGTTATTTATAAATAAACATGATTGTTTTTATGAAACAAATAAAAACATTATCCTTAAAATACTATTACATACAATATGCAAAATGAGAAGGCACTTATAAAAAGTAATATATTTATTCAATATCTTAATGTTGAAAGAATGTAAACACATGTCATTATATCATGTGATTTATATATTTGGGAGAAGTTCTTTTAATTTTGATGTTTTTCTGATTATTAAAGTAATTTGTGCTCATTTTAGAAAATATGAAAAAGTAAAAATTTTAATAATTGTATAACACACTTTGGTATTATATTCCCTACCCTTTTTGTATGTATATGAATAAATATATCTTTAAGTAAATGAGAAGAAACAGTTGTATAATCTAAGAACTTTAAACATTAAATTAAATATTACTATTTATCTATGACATTAAATATTTTTAATGGTTATATAATATTCCATTAGATTGCTGTACCATGAATTTGTTTAACCTCTCCTTTACTGTTGGATATTCAGATGATTTCCTATGTATAGATGCTGTAGTGACTATACATAAATCTTTGACTTCACATTTGATTGTTACATTAGGATTGGTTCCTAGAAATGGAACTAATGTATCAAAGACTTGGACACTTTTAAGACTCCAGAAAGATAATATAGTAACAGATGACATTGTAAATTTCATTGCATTCTTACCAATGCTTATATTAGCACTTATTTTCAATCTTTGTCAATTTGATGAAAAGACTCTTGTAATTTAATTTGATAAATTTGCAGTTTTGCTCATTATTCATTAATAACTTTATTACCTCAAGGACTTAAAATTTGTCTTCTCTATGATGCTTAACTTGCCCAGATGTTGAAGATACGTGTTTTTATTGACTTTGGCAATATCTTTTAAGATAAATTATATTTTGAAACATAGGAAGGTGAACAAAAATAGCATAAGGATATTTTTAAGGAAGGATCCAAACTATTTTACTTGCTACAACTTAAGATTGTATTTAATTCTCAGTGTATTAACAGAGCATTATTACTATGAGTTAGCAATATTATATTTTATTTATTGAATTTGTTGAAATCATATAATTTGCTTACTGTGCCATTTCCACTATAGCACTTTCCAAAATGCTTCTAAATACTTAATTTATGAGGTTAAGAAAAACATTCACTAACTACTTTGAAATAATTTCAACTCTGCCTTCATTCAAAATGCCTACAGACTGGCCCACTTCCAGTTTTCCTTCATGTTGTTATTACTATGAAATCATTCTATAGATAGGGTAATAAACATTCTGGCACACAGAAAAACAACATCTGTAAAACTGTATGGCACAGTTGATTGGTGTCGTTCCTCCTTCAGAATTGCATTACGTAATTTAACAGTGTTTACTTAAGCTCCTTTGGGCTGCCTCCATGGTAGCTGTGAAGTCACAGAGAATTAGGAACAGTTTGGGGCCTGATAACAAAGTCTATTAGCTTAATGTGAATACTTTCCATCTTTTTTTCATCATTGCTTTATAAGAAACTTTAAAAACAAATGCATACTGAATTCATTTTATTAAAAATTCAAAAATCATTAATACACAAAAATTTTTCCTAAATGTACACTTGCTCATTATTTAGAATAACTTATTTTCAAAAGCTGTATTCTGTAGTATGAATTCAGTGTTTTTGAGTCAATATAGCTAACAATAATTGTGCAAAAGTACCAAAATGTATAGAGGTATTAAATAGCCTTTAGGAGAGTATGAACTATGAAAACAGGCCTAAGCACTATTTCTATCTGTAAGTCATAAAAGGAAGTCTTTCTAACAGAACATGAGAGATGGATAAATTATAATATCAGCTTTAGGAGAATTTTTAAAGATATTCAAATATATAAGAAAAGATGATTTAATCTTGATTACTCAGAGAAAGATAGTATTTTCAGTTCCTTAGAGGTACAGCTCTTGAACTCCTTCACCAACCAAATAACTATGTATACTGGCTTTAAAGAATAATAATACAATATACATCAAAAGTGGGCGAAGAATCGTTTAAACTTTGTATTGTAATATTACTGTATCACCTTCAAGTGAACATGCAAATTTTTATAAAATACCTAAACTCTCAGCCTTCCTTTAGAATTAACTGAGTTTTATGAATAAACAAACCTAAGTCAAGATCCTGACATCTAAAAACATCTAGCCCCTTTTTTAGGTATGTCGTTTTAATTATGTAACATAAATTCATTACAAAGTTGCTTATTAGAATAACCTCCATAGCATTTTGCTTTTTAACTTTGAGAAGTAAGAATATGTTATCGATGGTCTTGCCAATGATTTAGGGAGGTCCAAAGTCAGGGACGTTTCAAGGAAGGAAAGAAAGAAGTTTGAAGACCTGATCATCACTGATTACAGCCACTGTCGGAGTTCTATCCAGCTTGGAAGAGAGAGTGTCTGTACAGCAGGCATGACCTGGAGGGAGGGAAAGTGTCCTGAGGGAGAAGGAGGGAAGATACGGGGTGAACTGTCTTATGTATATCGGCTCAGGATTAGCTTTGCTGTGACGTAAAGTTTGGGTTTTTATACTTCATTCTAGTATCAAGAAGAGGATATTTATTTGATTTCTTGTATTTAAACATTTTTTACATACAATGTATTATTTATAAATCTGTATTTGAAGTTACTGTGTGGTGATTTTAAATACATTGTAAGTTCTTTGACACTTCTCCTGTTACAAGGTAGAGTTTAATTCCCCTAGAACACGTATGGCATTAGTAATTTACCTCAATGAACAGAATGTGGATATGATGATGCATGACTTGTGATTAGTTATAACAAGTGATACAGCTGCATCTGGCTGTCATTCTTGGGACCTCTGGAACCCAGCAACTCTGTTCTGAGGAAGCCCAGACCACAAGGAGAGGCCATCTGTAGATGTTCTGGCTGATAACCCCAGCTAAGGTTCCAGCCGTCAGTAGTAATCCTAGACATGCAAGTGAACAAGCCTTCAGATGTGCAAGTCTCCAGCCTGGGAGCTGCCCCAGCTGATGCCACGTGGATTAGAACCAAGTGGCCCCTGCAGAGCCCTACCCAAACTGCATATTCATAGGTAAAGTAATGTTTTAAACCACTAAGTTCTGTGGTGGTTTGTTGGGTACCTGAGTCCCTATTTCCCAAAAATCTCTAGCTCAAGTAGGAAGATGAAGGATGCAAAGAAAGCCCTTTTCCTCTACTTTTCCTTGTTTCCTTGGCCAGACTGAGATTTTGGCATATACTGGTATTGCTGGCGATTAAGTGTGCATCTCAGGTGCCACTAGGAACAAAAAACACCATGGTGGACACCCAGTCTTTCTAACCTTCTTTTCCAGGAAGACTTAGTGGCTGAACAGGGAAAAGAGAAAGCTTGATTCCCTCCATTTCTCCTTTTCCTCTTCCCTAGGTAGCCCTAGTTTCAAGAATGAGGGAAAAACAAGATTTAATCCTTTCCCTCCCTTGTCTTCCTTCTGAATTCCAATCTTTGGAAAATGCACTTACTTTTTCACTGAAAGAAAACGTGCCATTTTCAATCTTATAAAGGGACCAAACCAGCAGCACGTTTTCACTCCTTATCAAAGAAGCAGGATTTACTAATCGAATTTATACACTGGGACACCGTCTGTCTTCAGTCACTCCTTAATGTCCTTCACAGGTTCCTCTGGCCTCTTCCCCTTCCCCTAAATGTGTGCATTCCCCAGGCTTCCCTTCTCTTCTGGTGATACACTTTCTGGGGCATCTTATCCACTCCCAGGGCTTTAGCTGCCACCAACATGTTACTGACTCCAGAGAGCCAGACTTTACTTCCAACCTTCTGGGATAGTTCCCTGATGACTTAGATTGCACAGGAACAAAACAACAGAGTTCCTCCTCCTGGACGTGAGGCCACTCCTCCCAGTGCACACCCTAAGCCAGAAACCTGGGGACCCCTTGCCTTTGCAACACAGCCAAGTAGTTTCCCACTCCGACCCCTTAATGTTCTTGGAATCCCTCTTCTCTGTCTCTAATGCTACTAGGTACAAGGCTGTGGTTCTAGTCAATTCTTATTTAGATCACAGGCCGTTTTACATTCCATCTTCAAGTCTCCAGGACCCCAGCCAGTGTAATCTTGTCAAAGATCTGTAGTCTTTCCACATCTGACCATATATTTACATTTTTAAAAAACCCTCTCATGGGTCTACCTTTCCTGTAGGTTTTATCCTGATGCCCAAGTCATATACTCAAAAGCAGAGTAAACCTTTTGAAATTGAAAGCAAAATTAGAGTATAGGTCCATAGGATCTGCATTTTCCCGGAGAGAGAACACATTGCTTTCCATAGGTTCTCAATAGGGTATGTGCTCCCCAAAAGGCTAAAACCCTGTAGGTCTCTGGCTAAAGTCCTAAGTTCTCAGCATGGGATACAACACCCTTCATGAGCTGGCCATGTCCAGCTGCCTCTCTCGCCTCTCTTGCCTCCCCTCATGGCCCACCCATGCATATCTCGCTATGGCTTCTCACCTCAGGCCTTTGTGCACGCTGCTAGGCTTGCTCAGCTTGGGAAGCTTTTTAGCTGGCCTACCTTCCGTCATCCAGGAAAGCACCTTTTTTCTTCCCAGAAATGCCTCAGGTCACCTATAGAACGCAGGGCACACAGGCTGGGTGTGAACCTCTGCCTCCCTGAAGTCAGCCTAACAATTGCTCTTTCTCTTGGCATCTGCCCCCTGGATTTCCAAACTAGGGTGGGGGTGAGGGGGGATGGGGAAGAACCATAAAGCCTGTAAGCAACCAGTGGCTGACAACTGTCAGGCAGGCGAGCACACTGTACAACTCCAGGCCGGGTGAGACAATTTGACAGCGCTTTCTTGGGAGAAATTGAAAGGTAAACGTGTAGTTTATAGTTGCCAACAGATTTCTGATGATCAATACCACACTCACCTTCCTGTTACAGAGTACTGTATAGGAATTTCAACATCATCCGGTTTTCCCTTATTTGGTGCCTAGCCACCACTGTGTACTTAACTAGTCCTGTAACTAGTGAACAACGCAGTTGAGGCCCTGCCACACACCCGGACGCTGGGTCATTTATCAGGATTGCTGCCCCTGGTGCACGCACCACCACCCTAAAGGCAGTCTAGCGTCACGGTGTGTCCCTAACGTGCTCTGTGCAGCCTGGAATATGGTCCAGCTTAAGAAAAACGCGTTCTGGTGATCTGCCGGCCCGCTCCCTTCCAGCCCGCCGCCGCCGCCGCCGCCGCAGCTCGCTCCCCGGTCGCCTCCGCCCCGCTGGCCCTCCTCGGGTCTGAGCAGCGCGCGTCCCCGCGGCGCTCACTGCGCCGGCCGCCCGAACCCCAAGTCTCCTCGCCGGCTTCTAATGGCCACCAGCGCCGCGCCCTCCCCTCCCCGCGGGCCAAGCCCCGGACACCCAGCCGGGAACCGCAGAGTCCGGCTCCGGCCTTCGCCCGCTGAGGGAGGCCGTGAAATGGGCGGCGATGGCCGGGCCGGGGCTGGGGGACCCTCTGCCGGATCCCACGCTCAGGGACCGCCGCGGCGGAGGCCCGGGAACCAGGGCGGCGGGGCGGAAGCGGCGCCCCGAGGGGGCGGCAACGTCACCCGCCCGCGGGCCCGTAGCTGGGCGTCTGCCCATCACGTGACCCAGTCCCCCGCGGGCCCCGCGCGCGCAGCGTCTCCCGCCCCTCCCCCGCCCTACTGTCAACAGCGCCAGCCCCGCCCCTCTCCCGCGCACTGCGTAACCGCCACCGCGGCGTGGCGGGCTTTTGCGCGCAGGCCCGGGCGCCTGCAAGAGAGCGTGCCCCGTCCCCACCTTGCCCCCCGGTTCTCGGCGCACTTGGTGCGCGGCGGCGTGCTCTGCCCTCCCACACCAGCCCCGGACGAGGCGGGGATGCCAGGTCCGTGCGCAGAGGCGCGCTCGGCGGCCTCTGGGCCTGAGCGCTTCGCCGCAAGGGGTCGGCGCCCGGGCCGGGAGCCCGCCCACTACCGCGCCCGGCCCCCCGCGCCTCCGCGCCTCCGCCGGGCCAGCGCACGCTAGTCCTGCCTCCGTTTCCGGCCGCGCTGCGGGCCTCGGCCGTGCGACGGGTTCAGGCGCAGACCTCCTCCTTGAGTCCCTCTGGCCACCCCGCCGTGGGCTGCTGGGGTTGCAGATTTGGTGGTTGTCACTGCTCTGCCTCGTTCTGTTTTTTGCCCTCAACACCCTTCTAAAAGTAGAGACCTGGGGGAGGGGAAAAATCCCAGTGTAGAAAGGGGAGGTACGGACTGACCTGTCAGCGGCGGCGGAGGAAGACCCCGAGTCGGGGCGAACTCTCGAGCCCGCGCAGGGGCCGAAGGCCTGGGTGCGCGCGACGCCGCGGCAGCCGTGCCTTAGCCAGGTGTGCCCCCTCGGCGGGGCCCGCGCGGCCGCGCCCACCCCCTGCCCTGGCGCCGCGCTCCCCGCCCATCGCCAGGGACCAGGGAACCCCCGGACTCGATTTTTTGTGCAGTTTCAGCAAAGCTCCGAGGAAGTTGGTCCTTTTGTTCCACTATTTATAGATTGCGTCAACATTGCGAAAAGGAGAAGGCGGAGCGGTGGCCCCTCCCCTTCCCCCGCCCGCTCCTGAGAGAGAAAAGCCCCAACACACGACCTGAGTACACAGCGCGCCCGCCGCCCGCTCGCCCCCGGCTCTCCGCTTCCCCCTCTCCCAGCCCGGGCCAGAGCCGCCAACACCGTCATGTGAGCTCCAGGGAGAACCCGCTCTCCGGGGCTCCGCGCCGTCCGCCCGGCTGCCTGGCTCAGACGCGCGCCTAGCTCGTGGGCTCCGGCCGCGGCTCGGGCGTGGCGCACCGTGCGGACACCCGCGCCCTGGCCACCCAGCGGGGACCTGTGAGCCCGCGGCTCGCGCGGGTGCTCGCGGGCGGTCTGCGCCTCCGCCCTTTCCCTCTCCCCTCCTCCCGCTTCGGGGGCGCCTCCGCCCGGGAGCGCAGTGCGCGCGCGTTCGGGCCTCGCCTAGCAGCCGGGGGCCTGGTTTGGCCGCTTCCTCAGACGTGGGACGCCAGTGCCCCTGGCCAGGCACGACTGGGGTGGCGCGGTGGCTCGCAGCCGCTCTGCGTCGGCAGGCGGTTCCAAGGCGCGCCGGACGCTTTCCCTCCAACGCAGGTGCAGCGAGGCGTTGCGCGCGCTCACTTACCGCTCCCGGGACAGCTGCGGGCCGGAGAAATTGCAGAGCCGAGCCGCAGCGGGTGGAATAGTTTCTCAGGCGTTACTGGGAGTTAGACCTGCGTCAAAAACATTCGAAATTTCCTTCAAAACCCGATGACGAAATAACAGGCCCTGCCATCTCCCGAAATGAAACTGAGCTCTCTGCCGGCCTCTAGTCTGTTCCTGAAGTCGGTGTACACAAGGGGAGCAGCAACCGCGAGCGCGGGCCTTGTAGCAAAACCGAGTCACGGAATGGCCCGGGTATAGTTCCCCTTGGCAGATTCCGGTCCTTTCCTGAAGGGACTTATTTACATCTCAGTTTAACTTTCCAGAGTCGGAATGAAATTATTAGTCCATGAAACCACGGGCAGAGGAAAGCCCGGGCGGAATCGGGACAGGCGCAGGAAACGCGTCGGAGTTTTCCGGGCAGCGGGACAGTGTGGTAAACAGTCTGGAAGGGCTACGCTATTTTCTGAGGAGTGTGGAGAGACGTCCCGGCGCTCTCGCTCTCGCTGGGGCTCGAGTGCAGGCCCGGGGAGCGGGCGGGACCGCGCGCCCGCCGAGCTGCGCACCCGGGCCCCGCTCTGGGCCGGTGCAGGCCTGTGAGAGCTCTGGCCGGGGCCACGCAGGCAGCAGTAAGCGTGCCTCTATTTGAGAAGCCCACCCAGATTTGGGCCTTTTTCCCCCTCCCCCCACTGTAGACCTTCAGGCCGTGTGTTCATCAATTTAGCAACGTGTGCTTCCTTGCCCTAAAGAGAGGCGAGAAGTAGGAAAGCGAACCTATGCAGCAGCTGCTGGTTTTCCGAAGCGCGGGGCCGAGGGGACCTGCAGCGAGTTGGACGGCGCATTGGATCCTCACGCCTGAGGTGTTCAGGCCTTGGGTGCGAGCCGGCTCCTGTCCCGGCCCTCGTGCCTTCTCTCTCGGTTTCCTAACAGCGTGGTGAAAGGCCATGGCCGCCCGTCTTCCCACCGTTCCACCTGCCTTGTTGTCTGTATTCGAAAGACCCAGCCCGCCTACAAGGGTGAATTCGTTTCAGAGCCAGTCCGGTTGTATCAACATCTGCAAACCACGTTTCTTTGCGTGAAGAGAACAAACAAGCCAGGGCCTCGGGCTTGCACCGCCGCTATACGGGACTGAAGCGCCCAGGCCTCAGCATTAGGCTCCCTCCCCAGAGGCGCGTCGGGCGGAACCGCGGTGACCAATCCCTCCTCCGAGCTTGTGAACATGCGCTTCCCACCCCCCCACACACTTTGTTCCGCCGCAGTTTTCCCAGCTGCAGAGGCAGCGAAAGCAAAACGAAAGCGCCCGGGGGCCTCGGTCTAGCGGTTCCCTGCGGCGCGGCCGCGAGAGCCCAGGGTCTGGATCGCGAGGCGAGGGTGGGCGCCGGAGCTGCGTGGAAACCGCGAGGGGACGGTCCCGGAGGGCGCCCGGGGGCTGCCAGGAGCGCTGTTGCTCCTCCTGCCCCCGGGAAAGGCGAGCGCCCACGACTCTGCGCCAGCCCCGAGGGAGAGTTTGGCCTGGGTCCTGAGCTGAAATTCGAGACAGACGAGGACCTTGCAGCGGGGACAGGGGTAACTGCACGGGGGCGAGCGTTGGCCCCGGCGGCGGATTCCCGGGAGAGGCCGGGGCGCGGGAGCGCGGCGAGGGCGCGCAGAGGCCGCCAAGGATTAGAGGCCCGCGCAGCTGTGCACTAGGGCTGCAGAAGCATCCCGCCTTCCCGCAGAAGCCGGAGTTCGCCGCGGTTTAAAGAAGTCGGGAAACTTTGGTGACAACCTCCGCGCCCGCCCCCCTTCCGCGCTGTAGTCACCGCGGGGACACACGGTCTGCGCAGATAGGGAGCAGGCGCGGCCGCGTGGGCTGCCGGACCCGCTGCTTGTTTTTCAGTTAAGGGGAGGCACGGGAGGTGAGGGTGACCCCCCACGACCACCCATGGGGGGTCGCAGCCCGTAGAGACTGCTCAGCTGACCCACCCAGCCCCGCAGGGAGCCATCCCTAGGAGACCGGCCTGCCTGTGGCTCGGGCTGTCCCTCCAGTACATGTGTGCAGCCAAACGCCTGAAAAGCCCCATCGTACCTTAATAAACAACTAACTTTATTCTATTTAATGGCACCTTTGTTGAAGCGGTATCTGTGTTTTTTGTCAACTGTTTAAAAATCATTTGATCCTAAATGAGTCGAATGTGGAAGCCTAGCTTTCCGTGCGAGCGGTTGGCTCTGCTCTCTTAACTGGCACCTCTAGTGCGCTGCTCACAGCTGATCCATCTCTGGCTGTTCAGAGGGGCTTTCGCACCCCACCCTCTCGCTCTTTAAAGAGGGAGAACTGGATTTGTGTACTTGCTTGCGTTTAGATTCTGCGCCGTTGCTTGGTTATTCATTTCACCATCAGTACTCAAAAGCGGCCATTATTTTACAAGATGCAAATTGAGCTCGCTCAGGCGAACCAGGGACCAGGGAAGGCAGGCTTGGTTTCCTGCTAATGTTTTGCTGGTAACAGGAGTCAGAAAATCCCAGACCACCTTTGTTCGTTTTCACTTTCTTCTCTCTTCACAACTGCAGGCAACAGAAAGTTCTAACTGTAAAAGAGATGGTCCACTCCACCCAAATTTCTTTATATAGTGGTAAGAGGAGAACTACAGGTGAAATAGACCCTTAGGGTATATATTGTTTTGGAAAGAACCCCTATTTCTTGAAAAAGCTACTCAGCAAAAGCTGTTTTTGATCCAAAAGACGTTAAAAAGCCTGCTTTATGCTCGCTCTTAGGTTTCACATGTGGCCGCTGTTGCCACATTTTTTGCGAGTTTTTCCCCCTTGTAACGTATTTTTGTGGAACAGAGGTTCTGTCAGGTTATCTTGCTAACCTGGGTGTCTTACAATTATGAAGTTGGTCTTTTCTCCTCCAAACACGTGAACAAAAAGGACACACACACACGGCTTTGAAAACTGGTAGTTGTCTTTATTTCGCACCCTACTTTTTTTTAACCTCCGCATTCGCAAATGATGCTTTGCGTGGACCAGGTTCCGACTTCAGTGCCTGAACATTACCTCTACCCCATCCTCAGGCAGTCCCCTGAGCCATCTTTACTTTTTTTACAAATCTTTACTTTTCGCGATGAAATGGGAATTTGCCCAAGCGATGCATCCGGCTTTAGATTTTATGGGAATATGATCTGGAAAAGGGAACGCCTGCTTAAGGCGCGGCAACATGCCCCGCGCGTAACCCCGGGGGCTCCCTCCTGGGAACAGCGCACGAGGGTCTGGACCCCCAGGGCCGCAGCTCCCTCTCGGCGTCCTGGTTCCGGTGACGGGTGACCCCATACTAGCGCTCTCCCTTCTCGGCCTCGCCTGCGGGTCGCTCTCCGCGGCCTACGAAGCCTTTAGGCTAGAGGAGGAAGTTTGAGGCTGAAGACCAGATGTTCTTAAAGGGGCTGGGGAAGGAAAGAGGGTCTTCGCAGTTAGTGCTAGGAATTCGGACACCCCGCGCTCCGCACAGGCCAAGAAAACTGTCCTGGGGGAGCAGAAGTGTTCCCGAGACTGCCAAAGTTGCCAGAGTCCGGAGGTAGCGTGTCCCGCACCGCTGCCCACTGCCTGGTTATTTCACAATCCCCTCCAGGCTGCATTCGGCGACTTCCCCGGGGTGGGGGGCGATGAGGAGAGGTGGAGAGGGTGGACCTTCCGTTTCTCACCCCTCGGCACGGAAACCTGTAAGGGGTTAAAGTAGCCGGTGGGGTGGGCGTGGGGAGTGGTGCCCGCGTTCGGCCCCGACGGGCGGGAGAGGCGGGGCGGGGTGTGGGATCCCGGTCTGGGCGGGGAAAGGGGGGACCAAGGGGAGAACGGAAGCGAGAGCTTCTGCTATTGGGCTGGTTCCCGGGAAGATGCCAGCGGTTAAGGGAATCGAGCCCGCAGCAGGGAGCCAAGCAAGGGTTAGTGCCCATCTCGGCACCCCACCGGACAGGATGAGATCAGGATCGTGCCGCGGACCGAGCTCCGGCCCAGGGAGATACTCCCGCTCGGGCTCTCCGCGCGCGGCGCTGGGCGGCACGGAGGGGCGGAGGGGCGGCGGCGCGCAGAGAGCCAGGGCGCTGAGGTCGGCAAGGCGCTTTCGGAGCGCGCGGCTCCTCTTCCCTGCTCGTGAAAAAGCATCATCTCAAAGAGCACCCCCTTGGCAACAGCTCCCGAGCCCTGGTAAAGTAGAAAGGGGCTCAGGGAGCAAGAGGGGCTCAGGTCAGAGTCCCCGGGCTCCCAAGTTCGCCCAGTGACTGTGGATCTCGGCAGCTCTGGAGGAGCTGCCCGTTTCCCCTCCCAGGACAGACCCGAAGGAGCGCCCCTCCGAAGGCAGCCGATGCGTAGCCCCGCCGGCGCCCCAGGCTCGAGGCTGCCAGCGCCACGGGGAGCGCCTTGTCGGACCGCCCGGGCGCGGAGCGCACAACTCAGGGTGCGCTCGGCGCTGACCCCCTGCGGCACGGGCGTTACAGCAGGAAGTGCTTCGTCCCGTTTTCGGTCTCCCAGTCAAAACATTTGGCTGAATCTCGAAATAACTTTTTTGATAGCCCGGAAAAGAAACATGACAAATAGACTCACCACCAGGCTTGCGTCAGAGAACCATTTCCCCTGGACTATGGAGAGATTGGTTTTTTCATTAGTTGCAGGAACTGAATTTTTTATGATTCACCTTCTTGGGTGTATTCCCTCCCGCTTCTTTCCCACCTCCTCTGGCTGTCAACTCCTTTCTCTTTCTTTTTTAAAATCTCCGGATACTCAATACCATCGTATACCCTGTACATATACAGCTGCCGGTCCAACAGCCTTTATCAGTGGTCAATACAAGCCACAGCGTTTGCACAGCCCTCACAAAACTGCTCTCGTTTCGGTTTCTTTGATCCACAGTGACAGAAAAGTTTTGCTTTGCGTGTTTTTGCTTTTTGTTTTCCCCTCTTCGCGTTCGGTGACGGTGTTCTCCCGGTTACAAGTTCCCTCTCACCCCAAACAGTTCAGGATTGCTGTATTTTTACAGGAACCTATATAGTTGGAAAAAATTTAGCGTGTGCTGGTTCACCTTCACTTTTTTCCTCCCAAACAGGAGTAACAATAATCATGTAATCAGTTAAACAAACCAGACTTTAATATCATTCACCATAGATCTCTCCATTAACCTTGGCCAGTTGTGTCGCTTCATAGAAGGAAGTAATAACGAAATTCTTGCGAATAAATGAAATTATGGAAGTTATTTATCTGAGGTCCGGATGCAGAAGATTTCCATCTTTCTAAATAGAGCTCTTATTTATAAAAATTAAGAAATAAAGTGGGTAAAGTTAGCCTTATCAGGGTGCTTTGCACATAGTAGGTATTCAAAGATTACTTATCCCTCTCCTCCTCATCCCTGGAAGTTCTGGCAG
Source organism: Manis javanica (assembly GCF_040802235.1). Lineage (NCBI taxonomy): Eukaryota > Metazoa > Chordata > Mammalia > Pholidota > Manidae > Manis > Manis javanica. Next base: position 23,246,053 of record NC_133156.1, on the reverse strand, counting down.
GATATACAGACTTCCAGTGGCTAAGGAAATTATGCTCCAACTTCGCTTCTGGTTCATGTAATCCTCACTCACTTAAAAAAATCCCTCACAAAATTTGTCCAGGGAACTTAAATAGCTTATGAAAGCTTAATGGAAATAGCTAGACAAAATAAAAAGTGTGGTGATTATATACAAATAAATTCAATACACATTAAATTATTTCGAGCTTTTCAGTGATTGCAATTGATAACTATTCCCATTTGATTTCATTTACTGATTTCTGCAGTAAAAACGAAAATTGTGGGCTGCTACTCAGTTCTCGCATTTCTGAGAGAGCAGGCTTCACCCACCAACTGATCTATCTCGACCTCGTATTTTTCACAGAGCATATTTTATCTGGACACTGTTCAGCTATCCTCTTTTGAAACGTGCTCATTTTTTTCTTTTCAAGTTACAATGAGAAAATAGAGAAGGGGGTTGCAGCACTCGCGGGTGGAGAAAATCCACCTGCCCGCAGCTCCGGGTCGGCGGGGCAGCCACAGCCGCTCTGCGGACCCCGCAGCGCGGTCGGCCGGGTTTTCTGTCCGGTTCGCTCAGAGTAACAGTCGGCGTCGCATTGAGTTTCCTGGCAATTCAGCGCTGCGCTCTGAGCAGAAGAGAATTCCCGCGCATTTGCCTCCGCTTACAGGCTTTCCTGCCTCAAACTGTTGAGTATTAAGAGGGTAACTCGCGACCTTTTTATTTCTCCTAAATGCGCGGCCGGTCGCGGCGAGTGACCTCGGCGTCTACGGCGGATCTCGGCCTGCGGGGGCGCGGCTGCCCCGTGGGGTGAGCGGGACCCCCTGGGTAGATGCCCTCGGGGAGATGCCCTCGGGAGATGCCCTGGGGGTGAGCGGGACGCCCTGGTGAGACGCCCCCGGGAGATGCCCTCGGGGAGATGCCCTGGCACCGGTCACCAGCGCCCGCAGGGGCGAGCCCGTGAGTCCGCGCTGACGCCTTGGCCCAAGCCCTTCTCCCCTCCTCCCCCATCCCATCCCCGCCCCCCATCTCCCACACCCCAGGCCTCGAGGCCGCGCGAGGAAAACTCGGGGCGCTGGCGTCCTCTTGTCAGACGGGCGGCCTCGGGGCACCTGTGGAGGGGCCGAGGGGCGCGCTAGTGGCTCGCAACCAGGACTTTTCGCTTTGGGATCCACCGAGCTCGTTCCACGCGAGCACGGAGGCGCCGCCTCCCTCTGCCCTCCGGAGGCCTGCGCGGAGCCCCGGGATCGCGCGGGGTCACGGGAGGCCAGAGTAGAGAGCAGCCAGCCCGGGCGCTGCCCGGAGCTGCCGTCCGCCCTCGGAGCGCTCAAGCTGCGGGCCCTGTGCTTTGTCCGAATGGGCGCCCGCCGAGGGGACGGCGGAGCCTCTCGCTGGCCCTCCGTGGGGTCCTGGCGTCCGCGGGGCCAGGGCTCGTCATTCCTCTTGCAAACCGAGACTTGAAGGGCTGACTAGGGCTGTGGCACGTGGACGTCCCCCGGGCCCCCGGTGTCCCCGCCGAGCGCCGCGCCGGCGCCGGGACCCAGCCGGGCCTGTGGAGCCACAGCGAGAGGGCGCGGGCGGAGGCCTCCGGGCCCCTCCTGGAGGGAGCGGCGCGCCAGGACGCGTTCCCGTCCGGCGCAGGCGAGTCTTGCGGGAGGGACACCGGAGGGAAGGGGCCCGTTGGCCGCGGGTCCTGCGGGAACGCGCCGGTCGGCGGGAACCCAGGGGCGAGCGGCGAGGCGTCCGGTGGCCCTGAGCAGGGCGGCCGTGGCCTCCTGGGGCCTCATGCCCTCCAGCCCCGGCGCCGCAGCGGGGCCCGCTCTGTCCCTCGGGGGGAGCCCCTGAGGGCGGCCGGTGGCGCGGAGCCAAACCCCGCGCAGACACCGGGATTCGTGAGGGTGTTTCCAGGCCGCGGCGACCTCTGGGCAGCGGTTAACTCAGAGGCAGGTTTCTTTTTTGACCGAGGAAGAACTCAAATTTCCCAAATCTGCAGTCTGTGAACTCAAGGCTGGCTTCTGTCCTGGGATCCTGTCGGCATTTTTGCCTCTAGAAGAGAGAGTCTGGGACTTCCTTCTGTCCCTCAAGTGACCTTCTTTCCCCCGACAAGCAGGTGGGCTCCAGGCCTGGCAAGGATCCATCCCTGCTCAGGTCTGCGCCTTCCTGGGGGACACGGCGCGTTCCCCACACTCCTGGGCCGGCCGGGGAGCCGGGGAGGTGACTCCCTGCGGCTGGTCGGACGCCGGCGGGCGAAGGGCCTATGGGACCGCCTCGGAGGGACGCAGGGAGGCTTGAACCGAGGGGAGGAGACCCGCGGGTGTGTGGAGACCGGGGCGGTCGGGGGAGCCCCTTCTCCGTGAGGAGGCCTGGGCGGTTTTGCCGCTTGACTAGGAAGAAGGGCGCACGCACGTGCCCAGTGTAAAGGTAGATGGGACGAGGCCTGAGACCGAGGTGGGGTCAGAAATCTGTATTCTCCTGGCTGAGCTTGCTGTATTTTAAGATTTTCACCATTTATTTTCCTTTTACTCTTTAGTCAAGTGTTTTTGAAAGTTTGCAAAAGAAGTCATTCATTAACGGATATTTATAGAGAGCCCACGTGTGCCAAGCACGGGAATGGAAAGTGAACAAGGCACTTCCTGTCCTCACAGAGCTTACAATCCTGTTTTTACCAGGCAATTAAAATACCCATGAAATGGGTTACAGGGGTGCTTCTGCCCATGGTGAAGTTCAACATTTATTTACAACATTTATTTAAAATTTCAACACCCATGGAACATAGAGGGCAGAGGACTGGGTGGGAGGGCAGATAGACAACCTCCAGTGACTAGCCTGGACCCCAGGGAGGAGTTTAAAGGGCGAGCAGTGTACCGTGGGGCCTTCATGGTGGGAACCCAGGAAATAAAGCAGAGGGGCCTTGGTGCTGCACTCGCTCAGGTGCCCCTTGCGTTTTCCTATGTGCTAAGAGTCAAAGGATTCCCTTTTATTTCACTAAAGGAGTTGGTACTCCTGAGCCAGGACCCATTCAGGCACATACAGATAAATAAAACTCACCTATCTCTGCTCCACCTACATAGTTAATACTTTGGACCTTGAAAGAAAAAAACTAAAAACTGATTTTAAGAGAACCCATCTAGCAGAATATTTTGTGAAAATATTGCAGCTAGAGAATTATATTTGAGATTATGCGCTACAGTGCAGAAGACACTGTTCTGTCCTCATAGAGTTTAGAACCCAACAGAAGATACAGAGAAATAAATAAAAGACATGCAACATCCCTGGAAATTAAAGGGCAGCAGAGAGGGCAGACTTTAAGCCAGAAAGTCAGGTCATGGGGGTGGGGGCATTTAGTCCCAGTGGCTCAGGAAGTTCCATGGGTAGATTTGGGAGAATTTCCATAGGATAGAGAAATCTTTCAAGGGTTGACCCAGCCTCCATCCTCTGGAAATGTTAGAGCCCTTACAACACTGTGGGTCTTAGGACTGCTATAAGCTAATGACTCTCTAGAGAGACCAAAGAAAGGTCTTGAAACTAACTAGACTTTGAAAAAGTGTCAGTTTGGTGTCACAGTTATTCATTATGAAAATACCTAGATGTGGTGGTGCCTTTAATTAGAGCTACTGGATCCCGTGGTAGTATTGTTGGTAGGGGCAGAAAGGAACGATTCAGTGAGTGCCAGCTGTGATCACAGGCACTGCATATATACTGCCTTTTCTAACACTCTTATTTTCATGAAGTAGGTGTTTTTTATTTCCATTGTATAGGTTAGGAAACTGAGGCTCAGTGAGTTTATGTGAGATCACTTGGCCAGTAAGTAGCAGAGCTATCTGACTCCAAGTCTGTGTTCTCTTAACTGTTCTTACTGAGTCTCTTCCCAACCCAGAGGGTTATGGCCCTAAAAATAAATATATTAAGATAATTCACATTTGAGACATTATATCCCTGTTGAAAAAATAGGATTGCATGAATCCCTATAAATTATATTTAGGGTTACCAATATAAAAATTAAGGAGATCTCAACAAATAGAACACCAGGAATGCTTTATACAGATTGAATTCACACATGATTAATTTTTCTTCCCCATTTTTTGCTTGCTAGAAAATTTTCAGAATGAAGAGATGCTTATACATTAGTTTTGTTTTATTACATAGAGAAACACGTGTATAGTCTTACATAAATGGAGATTTTCTTTTGATTTTCTAATTTATAGTCTCTAGGTCACTTTGGATTGTGACTAAAGGTGGCTCATTAGTATGTTGACCATCTGAGGTTTGTGATTGGGGGAAAGATTATGGCAATATTATAACTTTATAGGTTGATAACATTTGATAGGTAAAAGGGAAAGCTTAAAAAAAATCCTTGGATTGTATTAATCAACCAATCAATCAGTTTGGTAAATATCTGTTGAACACATACTCCTTGCCCAGCACTGTGCTGTGTACTGAGAATATAACATTAACGAGACAAACTGAGTCCTTGCTGTGGCACCTATGTCAGGAAGGAAGGGAAACCATGCTTGCTCAGCTCCTGCTGTGGCTCAACAGTATTCTGGATTCATTTAACACTTCAGACAAGCCTGCTGCCTGTCCCTGTCTATTCAGTACATACACCAAAAAGGGAGGCTCAGAAAGTTTAAATAACTTGTTCAAGATCACACAGCTAGTAAGAGGCAGAGCTCCATTCAAACCCAGCAAAAAGGACTTTGCTTTTTCACTATGGCACACTGCATCTTTGCCTATGCAAGCACTAAAAATATTGTATTTGCTACTTATTTCACCCTTCCTTGGTCTTTTTCCTAAACTAAAACAGCTGGATAACTATTCTTACCCTGTTTACTTTATGAAGCACTCTTAAAACCCAGAAGCACTATAAAAAAATTAATCAAAAAAAGCTGTTCCTAATTGGAGAAAAAGTATATGAACTCTAAGAGTTACATGCAAGAGAATGAAAGAGAATTACTCCCTAACACCATATGCAAAAGTAAACTCTAAATAGATTAAAGACCTAAATATAAGACATGAAACCATAAAACATTTAGAGGAAAACATAGGCAAAAATCTTGTGAACATAAGCATGAGTAATTTTTTTCTGGACTCGTCTCTTTGGGCAAGGGAAATAAAAGCAAAAATAAACAAGTAGGACTACATCAAACTAAAAAACTTCTGTACAGCAAATGCCACCATCAACAAAACAAAAAGACAACCAAGAGTATGGGAGAATATATTCATAAATGGTATATCCCATAAGGGGTTGACACCCAAAATATATAAAGAATTCATATGACTCAACACCAAATAACACAATTTAAAAATGGTTAGATGGCCTCAATAGACACTTTTCTAAAGAAGACATAGATGGCCAACAGGCATATGCAAAGATGTTCTACATTTCTCATCAGCAGGGAAATGCAAATCAAAGCCACAGTGAGATACCACCTCACACCAGTTCAGAATGGCCACTTGCCAAAGACAAGAAATAACAAGTGTTGGTGAGGATGTGGAAAAAGGGAAACCCTCCTACATTGTTGGTGGAAATGTGAATTGATACAGCCATTGTGGAAAGCAGTATGGAGGGTCCTCATGAAACTAAAAATATCAATACTATACAACCCAGTAATTCCACTCCTAGGAATTTAACCAAAGAAAACAAAATCTGATTCAAAAAGATATATGCACCCCCACGTTTATTGCTTCATTAGGTACAATAGCCATGATATGAAGCAACCAAAGTGTCCATCAATAAATGAATGGATAAAGAAAAGGTGATACATATACACAATGGAACATTATTCAGCCATAAAAAAGAAAGAAATGCTGCCATTTGCAGCATCAGGGGGATAAAAGTACAGCATAGATAATATAGTCAATAGTTATGTAATATCTTCCTATGTTTACAGATAGTAACCACGCTAGTTGGGGTGAGGATTTAATAATGTAGATAATTTGAATCACTATATTGTATACTTGAAACCGATATCATATTGTGTATCAACTATACTTCAATAAAAATATATAAAAAGTATATATTTTAGACACCTGGGCACCTGGTTACGAACAGAATCGCAATTCACTATTGTAAAGTCAGATTTCCTGGAGGTAGGGCCTGGTTCTCCATTTTAAACGAATTCTCCAATAGTTTTATGAAGCCTGACTAGACCAGCATTTGGGAAAAAGAGTCGGACCACTAGATTATGGTCATGTAGCCAAAGAAAAGCAACCCCAGCCTCTGATAGTGTGGAGTGGGATGGGGTTACACCCTACCAGCAGAACTGAGGATCCCAAACCCACTTCTGGAGTGTGTCTGCTAAGCGTGGAAACTGTTGGTGGGAAGTCTTCAAAGCAGATAAGACACATTTTGCAGGGAGAGCATTTTGACCTTTAGCTTTACCTGTGATCTCATTTGGAACTGTTAACAGATGCTGACCAAGTCTGGAGCATCTAGTTTTGTTTCATGCGGCCCAACTGCCCTCTGGCGTGGGGTACTGAGCTTTGGAAAGAAAGAGGAGGTAATAAAGGCCTGGGTATAGATATTTTCCAGAATTTACAATTAAAAATCTATCTCAGTATGTAGTTGTTCTGAAAAGCAGCGAAGTTGGAGGAAGGCTGATTAGCTGGTCTGTGGCTGCCGCTGTTTCCGAGGGGCATTTTGTTTCCTTCCGGACCTAAGAGCCTTGTTCTTGAGCCCAAATGAGACTTTATCTTAGAAGAACCCCCACCACTTCTGGACGGAGTCTCACACAGGCTGTACATTTGCTTTGGGGACTTTTTTACAAGTCAAGCTTATTTGTGTGGAGGCTGAAATTAGTCACTTGGCCACATTTGTGGTATGAGTCACATTAGAATAAAGATCTAGAAGGGTGGTAAATTTTTCTGCTTCAATTACAGCAGTAATGGCTATGAATATCAGCATTTATAGCTACAAACACTGTCTTAGTCCCTCTCAGTTCAATCTGGACTTGACAATTCCCCCCATGATTTCTACTCAAAGAGTGTATGTGTATTTGTGTATTTGGAAATTTTGCATAAGAGTTCCATATTGTTATAGTATATTACTATAACTGAGTGTTGTCATGCGTGCACTTGTGCACGCGCGCACACACACACACACACACACACACACACACATACACACACACACATCCTTTACCCATTTAGGAAAAGTACACTTTCTTGGCTCACAAAACTGAAAAATTGGCAGAATCTTTAGCTTGTAACTTGCCAGTATCGGCAATTTATAGGCAAGAAAAGACAGCCAAATTGAGTGAAATTGTTTGAAAAATTTTTTGAATCTTAGTGAAAATCATGAAGCTGAGTGTGCCAATTTGGATGTTTTCTGCTTGATTTTAACCGCATTCGTTGGCACCAGAGGTGAAGCTCCCCAGTGAGGCTTGTAATCTCTGGAAAGGTGTGAGGTTTATGTCCCTCATCCATGTTGTTGATGTTGAAAGGACTGGTGGTATAATTGTTTTGAAATATTGATTGGGGAAATATGAAATGTGATTTTATCTGCACTTCATGACTCCGTCTTAATCATCAATTACATAACAGAGCTCAAGAGTGGGGAGGTCAAAATCGGACATGTTTTCTGGCCTGAGCTTTTTTCGCGGGTTCCTGGAGTGTTCGTGCTGCCTGAGGCACTGGGGGCCTGAGGGCTCTGGTGCTCTCTCTTGAACGTGGGGGCTTCGCGGTGATGGAGGGTCCCTGAAGTCATGAAGAGCTGTTTGCTTTTAGAACGTTCAGGCAGCCGTACAAACATCTGGGAACTTATTTAAATATTCCTGTTCCCTGGATTCCCATTTCCTTAAAATTATTTTATTTACTTTTCCAAGGGGAATACATTTGTACTTTCTGTTTTTCCCAGTTCAACTGTGTTGGGCTCATTTCAGCATTTAGGTTGCTTGTTTTTTTTCTTTTATTTTTAATTATATATATATGTATTTTATTCTGGTATCATTAATGTACAATTACACGAGCAACATTATGGTTACTAGACTCCCCCTATTCTCAAGTCCCCACCACATACCCCATTACAGTCACTGTCCATCAGGTTGCTTGGTTTTTAAGGACACCAGGTAAGGCCCTATTGCATAAGCTATGATGTCAGGTGTGAGGGGCAAAGAGATGGTTGTGTGTTCATCACACTGCAGTTTTACTTCTTACAGACTAAATAAAACAAATGGCTACAAAAGCTAGTGTATCTTTTAAACAATAGTTAAGCAACAGTATTTACTCAGTAGTGGGACTGGGCAAAAGGGTCACCATCTTTCTCCTTTTCAGAACTCAGTTCTCTTTCTTCATCCTTTCTCTCCCTCAGCCTGCAAGGTCTCCAATGGTGAGGATGTGTGAGTGGGGGGACATGGTGAGAGGGCAGGAGTCAGAATATCTAGTCAGGCAGGATGAGAGAAACTGGCTTGACTTCTGCTCTTAGAACATGGATTACATGGAATGTAATCTAGCTGATTTATTTAGCAGGCATCTGAGATGCCACAGTTAATACTGTGCACTTCAGTGGGTTGTAAGCACAGTTGTTGCTGTGCAGCCCTGGATATGAAAACACAGGGCTGGCTTTACAGATACTTAATGGATTTGGTGGTATAATCTGGCAGTTGCCTATTTGAATATCCTGCTGCCAGTTTGAATGCTTATCTCATTAAAGTAGCTTGCAGAAAATATTTTTAAAAATTCCAGCTGTATGAACTGGCTATTTTATTTTTAAAAATTAAACAGTAGTTAATTGTGATTTGTGGGTCACTTCCTTTTCCCTGTTGATTTAATCTTTGCTTGCTTCAATAAATGAAGGAATATTCTGGATTTTGCCTCCTCCACCTCAAATTTAGGAATGTTGTGAAGTGAGACCATGACACTAGACTGTGGAAAGGCATGTGTTTGTGCCCAAGTACCTGGGTGCTCTCTCTCTGGTTCAGATGGTATCATCAATTTTACATCTAGATCCAGCGAAATAAAAACTGAGGGGGAGGGACCTCCCACTCACCCTTTTCTGAAACGTCCTGTTGCCTGACATGAACGATGCTCAGCCACACTTTGGTTCCTGTGCATCTGTGAGCACATGCACACTGCCTGACTGGGGAGGATGCCCTGTGAGGACGATGGCCCAAGCCCGGTAAGTGTAAAGAGGCATCACAGACGAGTCCCAGAAGCAGTTCATGGCGGAGACCCGGAGTTCCTCGTCTGGCGTACTGACACAGAGCTACAGGAAGGGTTTCGTCACCAGGAAGTAAAGTGCCTAGTGCTAGTGGGTCAAACTCCCTTGAACAGCGGGAGGGCTGAGGGTTGTGTTTTGGTGCATCTGTGTGTGTGCAGAGGGTGTTTGGCGAGGGCCAGGCAGTGTGAGAACACTTCTAGGGGTCTGACCTCATTGGGAACAGCGCCGAGTCTCTCATCTGATCCTGGTGTCTTTCGTTATTTGCTAGCATGGTCGTGGCTCTTAAGAAATGGGTCACTTCACAGCTGCATAGAAACTGATCCCTCTGCCATGTGGTTGCCTGCTTTCCCTCACCCCTCACTGGGCCATTCATCCTTGGGTCTGTGTCACTGCCTTGAGGAAGGGTGGAAAAAAGTGGGACCAGCAGCTATCCCAGTGATCTGGGTTCTAATGGATTAGGGTCTGTTGTTTTCCTTCTTGTTTTGGGAATTTTGGTCCTTTAGGCAGTCTGTGGGAAGAATGCATTTCTTAATGAATAACTCAGCCTCAAGCTTTTCTGGACCCAGGAGGGGATATAAAAAATAATTAGCTGCAAGGGGCACAATTGAAAGTATAAGATTTACACTCAAGCCAAGAACTTTATTTGCATATCAAATAAATGACAGATCATGCTTAATGTCTCAGACGCTCTAGCTACCCTAATCAGCAAAGAAAGTGAAAACAGATGTTTTCATTTAGGCTTTGCGTTGTATTACTACTAAAATGAAAATCAAGTTTCTGTAAGTATCCTCTAGGTCCACTCTAATCATTCCTCTAGAAAGAATTCTCAGGAAGGCCAATGGGATTTTGAGAGCAGAACCCAGTGTTTTGGTGGATTTAACAGTTCTCCATGAGCTACATACAAATTTTGTCCATTTTTCATTTGCTGTACATTTGTTAAAGTGCTATTTTTGTTGTGGTTTCAGTGAGCCTCTTCCAGAACATAGCAGCATCATGTCATGGAAAAATACTGGGAGAATCAATTCCCATCTCAGCTCTTGTATTAAGTGAAAAGATCTGAGCTTTTGGAAAACCACTTTTACTCTTTGAGCATCAGTTTCATCGGTGCATAGGTCAGCTACAGAACGTCCCTTCTTTCATCTAACATTTTGAGTTTTTAGTAGAGAACACACGTCAGTGTGAGCTCAGAGGATGAAATCTGACATCCAAGCTTCGGCGTAACACTGCTCATGTATCACTTAGCATCTAGAGTGGACGCCAGTGCTGGCAGGAGGCGTTAGTGAGCAAACACCAATAACTTATTGAACTGACAATTCAAAAAAATTTATATATATTAAGAATAATGTTTAATGTTTTCTCTGTTATGCTAGTTATCCATGCTCATTGCAGAAAATATTTGAAATTCAGAAAAAAAAAATGATCTTAGTCTCACCACTCAGAACTAACCAGCAGTATTTTGACATGTCTTCATTCCTTCTGACTTGGTATATTTCTCTTATAGTTTATGCCATATATGATTTACTTTTATAAGATGGGATCATATTTTTTTGTGATATTTTGTACCTTGTTAGTTTTCATTGGAGAAACATGAGTTGCTTCCCATGTCCTTATTCTGAAATATGATTTTTTTTTAACTTTTTATTTTTTGTTTTTGAACTGTAAAACAAATACTCGCTAGACCTAAAGACTGAAGCAGTACCTAGTTGGTTTTTTTTTATTTTGCTATCATTAATGTACAATTACATGAACAACATTATGGTTACCAGACTCTCCCTATTACCAAGTCCCCCCTACAAACCCCATCACAGGCACTGTCCATCAGTGTAGTAAGATGCTGTAGAGTCACTACTTGTCTTCTCCGTGTTATACTGCCTTCCCTGTGTCCGCCACCCACACATTATACGTGCTAATCATGATGCCCATTTTTCCCCCTAATCCCTCCCTTCCCACCCATCCTCCCCAGTCCCTTTCCCTTTGGTAACTGTTAGTCCATTCTTGGATTCTGTGATTCTGCTGCTGTTTTGCTCCTTCAGTTTTTGCTTTACTCTTTACTCCACAGATGAGTGAAATCATTTGGTACTTGCCTTTCTCCACCTGGCTTATTTCACTGACCATAATACCCTTTAGCTCCAGCCATGTTGTTGCAAATGGTAGGATTTGTTTTCTTCTTATGGCTGAATAATATTCCATTGTGTATATGTACCACATGTTCTTTATCCATTCATCTACTGATGGGCACTTAGGTTGCTTCCATTTCTTGGCTATTGTAAATAGTGCTGCAATAAACAGGGATGCATATGTCTTTTTCAAACTGGGCTGCTGCATTCTTAGGGTAAATTCCTAGGAGTGCAATTCCTGGGTCAAATGGTATTTCTATTTTGAGTTTTTTGAGAAGCCTCCATACTGCTTTCCACAACGGTTGAACTATTTTACATTCCCACCAGCAGTGTAGGAGGGTTTCCCTTTCTCCACATCCTCTCCAACATTTGTTGCTGTTTGTCTTTTGGATGTTGGCCATCCTAACTGGTGTAAGGTGATATCTCATATGGTTTTAATTTGCATTTCTCTGATGATTAGGGATGTGGAGCATCTTTTCATGTGCCTGCTGGCCATCTGAATTTCTTCTTTGGAGAAGTGTCTGTTCAGCTCCTCTGCCCATTTTTTAATTGGCTTATTTGCTTTTTGTTTGTTGAGGTGCATTAGTTCTTTATATAATTTGGATGTCAACCCCTTATTGGATATGTCATCTATGAATATATTCTCCCATGCTGTAGGATGCCCTTTTGTTCTACTGATGGTGTCCTTTGCTGTACAGAAGTTTTTAGTTTGATATAGTCCTACTTGTTCATTTTTGCTTTTGTTTCCCTTCCCTGGGGAGATATGTTCATGAAGAAGTTGCTCATGTTTATGTTCAAGAGATTTTTGCCTATGTTTTTTCCTAAGAGTTTTATAGTTTAAGGACTTATATTCAGGGCTTTGATCCATTTTGAGTTTAAGGATTATGCAAAATAATGTACAAATCCTGATATTATTACAGTGCCCCCGAAACTTCAAAGCATCAGGAAAGTCTTTTTTTAGCTAAACCAGATTCAGCTGCCTACCACACTTGGCTATAGAGCCCTAAAGAAGAGGCAGAAGTCGATCCTTGCACCCACAGCACAGGACTGATCCTTGCACCCACAGCACAGGACTGATCCTTGCACCCACAGCACAGGACTGATCCTTGCACCCACAGCACAGGATTGATCCTTGCACCCACAGCACAGGACTGATCCTTGCACCCACAGCACAGGATTGATCCTTGCACCCACAGCACAGGATTGATCCTTGCACCCACAGCACAGGACCCCCATTAACTCCAGCAGAGACTTAAGTGCATTAAAGGATTCCAGGATCAAAAGGTTACCTCTATGGGGAGCTGTGTCTGGCCCAAGCAATCTGTTTATTTTTTTCTATCGACAGTGAAAATGTTTTATAGTTCTTTTTCAAAGTTGTTCAAACTTTTATAAAAACAGGCTACTTGTGAAAAAGTGAGGAGGCATCAAGTTGAACTATATCCAGAGGAAATTATGGCAGAGAACAACAGGAAGGAAAACATTTCTAGACTACAAGGATATTTGTCAAATCATTTATCTTTAAAAGCTAAAGTATTTGAGGTAACGACTGAGGGAAATTTGCATTATGAAACCTGGTTGGGCTAAGAGGCAGATGTGCGATAAGCTAAAACAGGAAGCTCATAAGTTCTTATCTTTGTCTGCTAATGACAACACTGGCAAGATTATTCAATCTTTGCGTATTATGAAATCTATGAAATAGAAAGAAATGCATGCTATATCTAAATAGTATGGATGAGCCAACACTTAATTCATTGCTAGGAAAATAAATGCCTTAAAACATTTCAAAAAGAGAAGCTGCCCTAGGGAGAGTAATCACAAAGCAGAGTAACAGTAGCATTTTTGAAGAAAGTGAGATGGTTCTACATGTTACGATTCTAAATTTTCTACATTTATTGGAGCTTGTTAGCATATCTAAGAATTCATTCATTCATTCATCAAACATTTTTTGTGTACTTATGAGGTGCCCAATGTTAATCTAATAGTTTTCCAAAACTTCAATAACATAAGTATATAAGGAAATGGATCACATTTAGAATCAGGACCCACAGCTAGGGGTGGGAGTGTATATATAGCTCAAGTATTTTTGCCAGTCACTCACCATGAGTAAATTTGCTTTAAGAATTTTCTCTAGCTTAACCTGGAACATACAAATGTTGAATGGCAATGACCTTTGTGAGCTTTCCTGTGAATAAGCACGGTGATGTTTTATCCCAACATATGTGCTAGCCAGGGAATGCTATGTCAGACTAACTCAAAAAGCAGGTTTTATAATCAGAGAATAGAGTTAGTGTCCCTGGAGTTTTGGCCCTCAGCACCCTCCACAGCAAGGGCAGGGAAGGCTTGGTGAGGAGCTTGTCTGAACGGTTGTCTTGATTCTTCACATAATTGGGTTCGACAGTTTTCCACCGGTGCGGGGGGAACACAGTTGAAGGTGCTCATGTTTTTACTTAAAGGCCATTGGATTGTATTAGAAACTTTGTACTATACTCTCATAATCCTGTAAGTCATTTTTGAGTTGCATGATTGAAAGTGAAAAATAATGTACCACAGAACATAAATTACTCATGCAGTTAAAGCTTTTATTCTGTGTAGTTTTAGAAACATTCAGTCCAGAAAGAAGAGGGCTCATGAAGGAAATGAAAACACACACTCACTCTCACCTACTCCTTGCGTCCTGGGCCTACCCAGACGTGGTGAGGCCATGAAGCCGCTGAACCTGGGGGGTATAGGATAGCTAATTCCTCAGCTTCTGGAAGGACCGGGCTACTGCTTACAGAGGCAGGATTCCCAGTTGTGATCCGTGGGGGCAGTTCTGTCAAACTCTTCCAGTTAGCATGTGCCTAAAGCCACAAAGAAATCGGGGACTTCTTTTTTTCAATTTCCTTAGATTTTCTTTGGAATTTTAGGTGTTCTGTGGGATGTGTTTTTGCTTAGTGGTTAAGCTGGCTTGCTGAGATGGATCTAGAAAGACCCAGGCCAGCGACTAGTGGAAAAAGTTGCTGAATGGGCTGAGAAAACCAAGGGAGGGTGACAGGGAGCAGGTTCTGTCTCAGGCCACAAGTCTGTCTTCTGACCAGTTAACCCCAAGTCTGAAATGCCCCATTAGTGTCATCCAGACCGTGGTTTCCAGAAGGGCCTATTCAAACTCAAATATTTACCTTTGGAGCACTGGCGCAGTGTCCGGCTACCCAAGCAGTTACCTGTGGAACTAAGAAAGAAAGGTCCAGGCAGAGCAGGACAGACACTCAGGTGCTAACAGAGAAGAAGCCGAAGGAAGGAAGCCGTAAGGGTCTGTAGCATCTGTGCAAGGTAGGCCATGTGTGTAGTATGGGATTGGACAGCTGGATTTAGCACGAACATCGCAGAATGATGGCTTTGCTGGGGTGGGGACCATAGAAACAATGGGGCAACTCCAGGGCTTAGTGGTCCATGATGGCAGAGATGACAGGGTCTGGTCCTCACAAGGGTCAGAAAAGCCTGGGCCATCCAGCCAACAAGTCTGCAATTCCAGGCAGCCTCTACCAGCCACAGGATTCTCTTTGCATGTTGGTATTGACCTGGAAAATTGCTTTTTGAGGAGAGAAGGAAGTGACATTTTTAGAACTGGATCAGCATTTCCAGCACATGTTTCTAGGGCTGGCTCCTCAGTACTTACATGCAATGGACAGCTGTCACTCATGCTGCTCACATTACGGGGGATCAGGATGTTGCTCACTGGAGCAGACGGGGTGAGGGAAATGAGCACATTGAGTCACTGTTGACACTGTAGCTGCGATTCTTCTCGATTTCTTCTCTCAATCACACTGTAAATTCTCACGTCCTGGGGAGAGGAGTTTTGAAGACAAAAAGCATTGAATCATCTTTACTGTAATGAGTTTTTCTTGAATGCTTGCTCTGTTTGTGATACTGTGCTGAGTCCTGTGGGGGATACAGATGAAGAGGGAATACAGGGTTTCTGTTCTGAAGGAACTTGTAATCTATTAAGAGAGACAAGACATTCTTGAAACAGGTAAACAATGAAATAAGACAGTACATATGACACATACACATACAATGATTTAGTAGTTTAGAAAAAGGAGGGAGCAGTGGGATTAAGGGCAAAAATACCCACAGTCTGCTTCTCTCACTTTAGTGGGCAAGGACCCCAAAACCCTGTGAGAAAGGGGGTGGGGAGGGTGGTAAAAGGCTTATTACTCACTTATTACTTCCTCGCTCATGTGGTGTTCCTACTGAAGAGTTAGTGTTTGTGGGAATTTGGGAACTGATGGGAAAATGATTTTAGGAAATGGAGGTGGAGGCAGTAATGGAAGAATACTATGCAACCGCAGCTCTTGCCTTCTGTCCACCCGCCCGGAGAGCCAGATGTACGTGTGTCATCTTCTCGCTGGATTCCTGGACGTCATGGGTCTGTCTGGGATCACAGAGACTCGCCTGGATTCCTGTTCGCGCAGCTCGGTCACCAGTGGCTGTTTCTTCTTCCTTGCTTCCCCCCTTCTCTGACCTCCCTGCTCCATCTCCATTCCTTACCTTTGAAACGATCTCTCTCTCCCTTCCTCCTAGCAATACTCCTCCCTCCTAGTGTTCCTGGTTTCCTCCTCTCAGCTGTTCAGGGCCCTCTACACATCATTATCTCTAAGCCCAAAGAAGGAAAAAGGATGAACCAGGTGTTGCCAAGCAAAACCTTCCCTTCCTTCTGTCTTTGGGAAACTACCTCCTGGAATACAGCTCTTGAAGTGCAGGAATTGAATTATATTTGTTGAATTGCTCAGTATGCTCAGGATGTCTCAGCAAGATGACCTGGAGAAACAGCGATCCCTTGTTATGCAGAACTTCCCGAGCTGCCTCCTGGAGGGGGGTGGGCATTGCTCTGTCGCTCCCATTCACTCATGGATTCCTTCACTGATTCACTGAACAAAAAGGTAAGTGGGCACCAGAAGCCAGTAGGCCTTCCAGGCCATAATGAAGAGCTTAGCTTTGATTTTAAGAACTGTGGGAGGCTGTAGGGCTGTCATGGTGTGATCTGTGTTTTTTAATGTTCTGGCTGCAGTGTGACAGTGGATGGAAGACGTCAAGGGTGGGAGCAGGTGACCAGTTAGAGAAGCTATTGCAGAACACCAGGCTGGAGATAATGGTGGCTTAGACTAAGATGTTTGAAGTGGAACAAGTGGACCAGTTCTTGCCAAAATGTGTATTTGGAGGCTGAACCCTATTTCTTATGCTAGTGCAGCCTTCATTTACAGCTGGGGCTGGCTTCGTGTGCTGAGGTCTGCATCTGAGCAGCTGGCTTAGACCGCAGAAGCAAGGCGTCACTGGGTCTCCTTGTCAGGTCACACGTAGTGCTGGGCCTCTAGCGGCTCATGCCTGTCTTAGAGGCATGATGCTGCTCAGGATGTTGCTTGACGGTTTGATTATTGATTCACCTTATAGTTCACTGGCTTAAAATATTTTTTAATGAAAAAGAGATGCTGGAACTGATGGTCCAATACATGGCAAAACGCTTTTCCCAACCATTTCCCACTTGCATTGTCCTGTGGGGTGTATCACCCAATCAATCTGTCAAAATAAGTATTTCATGTGGGGGCACAAGGATGCCACTGTTGCTTTGGAAAACACCATGTCAGCTGTCACCAAAAGGCACTGGATGTGCAGGGCTTGTCACAGAGAGACGTGTGATGGGCTAAATGTGCACAAGATGAGAAGAAATATGTGGCCTGTGCCTCCACGAAGCTGGAGAGGAAGGGAGAGTGACAAAAATTACGATCTTTCAAGTGCTGGCCTTTAACATCTGTGACTTGTCCAGCCTTTGCAATGCCTCTGGGGTGGGTGATATGCTTACCTTACTTAAAAGGAGCCCTGTCATCTTGGGTCACATTGCTCTTCTGCGCTGAGTTAGGAGCTAAGCCCAAAGCCCACAGCCTCCCCTCTTTACCTTGTAGGTGCCACTTCACAAGATGTCAGAGGTCTTCCGTTTGAATACTGTCCCTGCCCCTTTTCTGCTGCAAAATCTTGGAGAAAATGTCTTAATCTCTCTGAGTCTCAGTTTCTTAATTTACAAAGTATGGGTATATTATGGATATAATATGAAGTGATATTTCCTTCTGAAGGGTATATATGAAGCATATTTGAAAGTTCCTGGTAAAGAAGCCAGCAATGAAATTTTGTGTGCCCATCCTTTTGTGAACCTGCATTATGCGTGAGGTGGTTTTATTGTAGACCCTGAGTGAGCACGGTGAGGCATTGTGCTTTTCGACCTCACAACTGTCAGAAAAGCCTTAGCTAAGCATTTGGGCTTAGGACATGGGATAGCCTGCAAGGGGGAGGGATTTGTGTGCAGAGTATCTGTATCTGGGAAGAGAGGCATTCTGCAGCTCCCTGGCCTCTCAGCAGGTAGCCACGGGGGAGGAAAGAGGCCCTCGTTTACATAAGGCGTGTAAATGAAGGTCTCAGATCCTCAGGGGTCAATTTTGTCTGTTCTGTGGAGCTGAAATTAATGGATATTTTCCTTTGAAGGATCAACTCTAGAGGCAATATCCAATGGCATAAAGGGCCCTCACTTGTTGTTTTGTTAAGGATCATATGAATTTTGCAATCCTTGGTGAAAAATGATTTGCCTTCCCTGAATCTAGATGTGTAAGCTTTGATGATCTAAGAGGGGAGGAAAGATAATGATAGCCACCTTCCTTGCTCTTAAAACTAATTCATGGGACAATAAATACATGGCAGGTCCTTCTACAAAGCGGGCACATGAGGAAGATGGAAACTACCGCTGTGGGAGAAAACAAGGCCGAGAGGCCGACCAGAGTGATTGAGCTGAAGTTCTTTCCAGTGGATTGAGGAGGCGGTGTGTGGGGACCCCGGCTCGCTGGCTGGCAAACAGCACCTGCTGGTCTTTACTTTTCTTCCCTTGCCCTGGGTCTGTGTTGAACCATCTTGTCTGATAGAGAGGGGACGCCAGCGCCTCCCAGCCCTTGGCTGGTTCTCTTCCAATTCTATTTTCCTAGAGCGCTACATACTCTGCACCCGCGGCCAGTCTCCAGCAAGCCGACGAAGGATCTGCAGGGGGCGCAACCAGTGTGTTTGGTGGTCCTGTGTTTCTAGACTTTGCAACAGCAAGATGTTTCAAATGCAGTTGCTGTTTCTGCCCTGACTTCTTGGCCATCACAAACGGTCAGCTGGCATCTAAGCGAGGAGTGTATTTTGGATCTGGCAAAGAGGAAGTTGAATTGGGGATACATGCAGTTCAGTGGGATATTTTTTATGTAGTTTGCAGTGCATGTCTGGGGAGGGATGACTTCTGGGAACACTCCTGCCACCCAGCATGGGTGGCGAGCAAGGGGAGGGCTAGGGGTCTGGAGGTGTGAGCCGGTCTTGTGGCCCTCATCACTGGATGTGCGGGTGGTGGAGAAAGAAAAAAAGGGTTTTTCTTTCACTTTAAAAAATTTTTATTTTGGTATCATAAATCTACAATTACATGAAGACCATTATGTTTACTAGGCTCCCCCCTTCACCAAGTCCCCTGCCCAAACCTCATTACAGTCACTGTCCATCAGTGTAGTAAGATGCTGTAGAATCACTACATGTCTTTGTTGTGTGGCACAGCCCTCCCCATACCCCCACCACATTATACATGCTAATTGTAATGCCCCCTTTCTTTTTCCCCACCCTTATCCCTCCCTTCCCACCTTTCCTCCCCTGTCCCTTTGTTAACTGTTATTCCATTCTTGGGTTCTGTGCTTCTACTGCTGTTTTGTTCCTTCAGTGTTTCTTTGTTCTTATACTCCACATATGAGTGAAATCATTTGGTACTTGTCTTTCTCCACCTATTTCACTGACCATAATACCCTCTAGCTCCATCCATGTTGTTGCAAATGGTAGGATTTGTTTTCTTCTTATGGCTGAATAATATTCCATTGTGTATATGTACCACATCTTCTTTATCCATTCATCTACTGATGGACACTTAGGTTGCTTCCATTTCTTGGCTATTGTGAATAGTGCTGCGATAAACATAGGGGTGCCTCTGTCTTTTTCAAACTGGGCTGCTTGCTGCATTCTTAGGGTAAATTCCTAGAAGTGGAATTCCTGGGTCAAATGGTATTTCTATTTTGAAGAAAAAAGGGTTTTGCAGCAAGGTTTTAGGAGCTCAACTGTGGACAATTCTCACCTTCAGCAGATACAAAATTATGAGCAGGAGATGATGCCATACCCTCTCCTTTCTGGAATATGCTTGATAATCCTGACTGTGCAATTGCAAGCTTGCCAGAATATTTTTCTTTTCTCCATGTGTAAAGCATAGAATAGATTTTTATCAGAATTCTTGTGTTTGAGGGCACAGCTGACAGGTGGTGGAGACAGCAAGAGCATCTGTGTGAGAAATCAAAGTTTGTGGGCCCTACTGGGTCCTGTCGCAGAGAGAAGACAGTTTGCTGGTTTCAGAGGAAACCAGACAGCACGTCAGTATTTAGCTAACTTTGTGTTTCCAGCTCCCAGACCCACCTCACAGAGGCCATCCATGTGCATGTGGCAGAGGAAAGGATGTGCAAACTTGCCACCAAAGCAAGAGAAACACCCTGAGAAATTAGTGTTCTGGTGACAAACTCTCCTGTATATTCATCAGTAAGTCACAGTATGTAGTGTAAGAGGAATTCAGTTATGTAACTCAAAGCAACGTAAGAACATTTGGATTGTTCTTATGGTATGCCTTAATTTCAGGGTAATTTTGTATTTTTTTTTCAGAATCATTGTTCATATCAAAATACAGCTATGATAGGAAGGACATAACCCTACTGAAAGTGTGTAAATTGAAAGCAAGTATGAAAGCCAGAGTGTAAATTGAAAGCAAGTATTTGTGATATTTGTCATCTTTAAGAAAATTTGTCATTTGTGTAATTTCATTACTCATTCTCAATAAATCTTCATTTTTGTATCTAATTTTGTGTTTTATTTTCCTTAAGAGGGTAACAAAATTTGCATCAGCTTTAGGCTCTGTAAAAACCCAGATCCAGCTTGTTGCATAGCTTCATTCTCACATGGAAATGTTGAGCAACAGCTGCAGGTACATACGTGAGGGCGAGAGGCACGTTCTGACGGAGGGAGAAACCTCGGTTCTGCCACCTACGAGCTGTGTGGCTTCAGCAAGTTTATCAGCCTCTGGGCACTTTAGTCTCCTTGGCTGTCAAGTTTGGATGATAGATGGTTCTTCATAGGTTGTCCTGAGACCTGAAGGAGACAGCATAGTGCTTGGCATGTGATAAGCACTCAAATATTTCCCTTTTCCCTGTGATCTTTCTCTCGAATGGTTCTCAGGTTTATCTTAGGTCATGGAGTCATAGGAAATCTCTCTTTTCAAAATAAATTTTGGTGTAAGGGTGTGAAAGGAGAGCTGGGGTTTCTCCTGTGATTCTTATTTTTAAAATTCTCTGCACAAAATGAACCACAGTGGTCTTTTCTCTGGGTATAAAGCAAAGAATGCAGGGCTGTCGTCAGCTGTGTAGAGCAGTGGGTCAGCAGTTCCATTTCAGTCTCACACACACACACACACACAGATACCTTCTCACATTTATTTGATGTGGCCCAAGGATTAGATTATTTTAAGTCACTGTGGTTTGCTACAAAGCTTCATCTTTCCATTAAAAAATACTGATGCATAATGCCTGGGCTAGGTGCTAGATTCTCATGACATGTAGGAATCTGGGAACTACAGTTTGCTGTTCATGGGGTGTCCTGATGAGCTATGTACCCTAGAATAGTGCAGTCTTTCTGATGTGTTTGCTTCAGCCACATGCACATGGATGGCCTCCGTGAGGTGGGTCTGGGAGCTGGAAACACAAAGTTAGCTAAATACTGATGTGCTGTCTGGGGATGAGGCAGTCCTCATATCAGACTAGGGTACTGCCTACAGTGGCAGACAATGGACTCTTTTCTTTGAGGGTAAAATCCAAGAAGCTATTTTCTCCCAGTGTCAACCAGGGCTAGTACATAGTAGGAGTTTGTAGTACTTATTGAATTGATTTATGTTCTACATTCACCAGGGGCAAAAAGAAAGACTTCTAACAGTCCCTAAAGGGTTTTCCTTTTTGAAAGAAAACTAGAGCTTTTAATTAATAAGCCCGGTAATGATGCTTCTTGCCCTGGTGTTTTGGAAGACGGGGAATGTTTTGAAATCAGAAATCAGTAACAGTTTACTTCACATAGTTTCCCAATACGCTCTTCCTTCTCTGTGTGAAGGAAACCAAACTTAACAAGTCCAGGGAAGTCTGAGAAGTCAGCCTGCTTGTAAAGACCAACAGCCACAGGCAGACTGCCAGCCAAGGGCGGGTCAGTGTGGACACCTCTGAGATCGCCTCTGCGCCTGCCACTGGGGCACATGCCTGGCTCCTGATGAGGAGGAGCCCTTGGTTAAGAGTCTGTGTGGTATGTGTCATGGTTATGGGTTTCCCTACTAATCAAGAAACGTGGGTGCATACAGCTTGCCCGCATTTTATTTGAGGCCGTCTTGATTAATTTTCCTGCATTCTAAAATAAACTCATTAAGGTGATGTGAAAGTGAATCCGCCTAATCTCATTAACATCCTGGTGTCCATATGAGATCTACCCAGGATCTACTTTATCTAGTTTAGGGCTGAACACACACACATACACACACGTGTTTGTTTAAAAATATTCATCAATGTCCACTGTGTGCCAGGGAGTGGGCTGGCCACTAAGGAGAGAGCCAGTGCAGTGCCATTCCTCTGAATCCTGCAGTTCAGGGCAGAGGAGCAGAGCAGCTGTCTCTTATTTGGGTCTTGCAGGAGACCTGTGGCTTATGCTACATTCCCAGCTGTGTTTCCAGGGATGGCCGCTGCTCTCCCAGGAGTCAGGCATGCAGGGTGCCACTGAGGCAGGTGCCCATTCATTGTCTTGTGGGCCATGTGATCCTTGACACACTGATTAAACATATGAAAGAAAAGAAAAAGCTTCAGATAATGATAATTTCTCAGTCATATTTAAAATGCTAACTTTCAAATGGAGTAAAGTGTTTAACATAACTGAGATAATTTTAAGGCCCTAAATAATAACTACCCTTAATTGCAGCAGTTTGGACACAGATTTAAGACTGTTCAGAAAATGCGATTGAAATAGTGCTTTTCTTATTTTGTCAAATTTTAAGTACCTGGGTATTTAAAGGCATCGAGATTTAGCCTTTACATGTTCCTGAACATTAGTTGTTTCAGACTGGACTGTGACTGGCTATAGCTCTTAGAGTAAAATTCTTGCAGTTCGTCCCCTCTTCTCCTACCAGCAGGTGTCATTATGGAAATATGAAAATTTTGTAAATTCCAAAGTTGTATGAACTGGCTGTGTGAAAGAGAAGTAGCATTTAGGCTGCTAAAAAACAGCAAAAAGCAAAGAAGTCATTGAGTGCTAACCAAGGACAGCATGTTTAATTACTGATTTAACAATGTTTTACAATAGACTATAAGTGACACAGGATTTCAAGACACAAATTTATTTTAATTAGGATTAAGCAAATTATTAAGATCCACTCTAGGTTCCTAGGAGTCTCAATAGAGAAATAAGATATAATTCTTATCCTTAAGGAGCTGGCATGATATTTGAGGAGAAGAGGATACATCCATGAAATAATTAGTTAACGGAGTGATTAGTCCTTCTTAACATGCCAGATTGAAGTGCACAGACATTAAAATAGTAAAAGTTCCAGCTGGAGGGGCTGTGTAGTCTTGTTGATCCTGGGTTAATCAAAGAATACTTTTTACACATTTAACAGACACGAACCTTACAAAAATCTGGTCACATGGCAGCTCATTCTTTTCTTACTACCTGGGATCCCCTGTCTTTCCCCATACTTCTAAATCAGTAATTGTAACAGTTACATATTAGTCAACCAAGGGTGTAACAATTGTCTGTCACAATTTGCTAAAATCAACTGATAATGTCATTGAGTCTTCCTAAGAACTAAGGTAGACCCCGCCCGTGGGCACTTTGCCAGGACACTTACACCAGAAGCGGTAAGAGAGTCTGCATTCAGCTGAGGGTCAGTGATTCCCTCTCCACACTCGGCCTCCAAGGCAGGGGCGTGGCATTCCTCTCTGCATGCCTGCCCCTCTGGTTCCAGGTTGGGTCTTCCATGGGCTCTCAGGATGTGTGTATTGACTGGCTGTGTGAATGATGCTGTCACCAAAGGGTGGGTACTGGTAGCCCTTCATACATTCTGCTGTTAGAATGCATGCTGATATCAGACTTGGAAATATCAGGTCAAATGATTCAGAAAACCAGATTGAAAAATTGATGGACCCTAACATTTTCCTTTGATTCCATTAGTCCATCCAAGGAAATTCATCTCGGAAATTATTTCAACATGCTCTATGGAGGACACTATAGTTCAGCTCCATAGAATGTGCTTAACATTAGACCAAAGGATGAGTATACTATCCTTTATTTCCATACCTTTTCAATAACTTGCTTCTTGGTATCAATCAACCTTTTTGTGAAGACAGTTTATTCACTCACCCTCATACTGACTCTTTTTATTGGCAGGCCATTTTTAACTCACTGGCTGCCACATGGTGGGGCAGGTGTCCTCAGCCTGCCTTTTGTAGGCAGAGCCAACCACCCTTATAAGTCACCACTTGCTTTTATCTCCAGCTGCATACTGGACTTCTCCATTTCTGTTGTCACCTCCAGCTTAATACATCAAGAAGGTTTCGAAGTCATTGTTTAAGCCTTAAGCCACTTTCTTCTTAATGGTACCATTATTTTTCTACTCCCTAGGCTAAGAACTTTGGTATTTTCTTTTTCTTAACCCATTTCTCCATAAAAATCAATCAACAATTAATTTATACTTCTGTTCTGAGTTTTGATATAAATTCTTTTCTTCCTTCATGTTACTATTACCAGGACCCTGGGTTAGAACGTGCATGATGAAACAGACTCCTGGACCATCTGCCATCAGTTTCTCCTTCTCTTTTTCCCCATGAATGACCATAAACATTTTAGTTAAAATCATTCAAACATTAGTACCAAGTCCAAACTCTTAGGAGATTGCCTCATGAAATACCGATTGATCATCCCTCTAACTCAAATCTTGCACACTTCAAATGCTTTGCTCAGTCATATAGAAAAATGCAATTTCCAAGTCTAGCCTTTCTCACTTTGACTTCCAGATTGTGGCAAAATATGCATAATATAAAACTTACCATTTTAATAATTTGGGTAAAAATTCGGATAAATTTTTATAAAAATTTTGTAGTTCAGTGGCATTAGTACATTCATGTGCAAGCATCATCACCACCCATCTTCAGAAATTCTAATTTCCAAACTGGGACTCTGAACAATAACTCTCTGTTCCCCTCCCCCCACCTCCGACGGCCACCCTTCTCTATGACTTTGACCACTTTAGGGACCTCACATACGTGGAATCACTGCATGTGTCCTTTAGTCACTGGCTTATTTCACTTAATCCATGTTGTAGCATGTGTCAGAATTCCTTCTTTTTTAAGCCTGAGTAATACTCCACTGATGTGTACACCATATTTTGGTTATGCATTCCTCTATCAAGGGACATTTGGATTGCAGCTTCTCTTCTATATACCCTACTAATGGTAAACAGACTCATCTTCCTACACCTTACGTCAGTCATATTACTGGACGGTTCAGAAGGCTTTATCGGGTTCCTTCTTACGAACAGGATCTGACAGTGTTCACAGCCTAATCCCTGTAGCTCTGCACTGCCTGGGTCCTGACCTAAGTGGAGAATTTTATTATCTGTCATTAATCTCCAACATTTATTCATGAAACAAGTATTTTTTGAAAGCCCAAGATGTGGTGAGCTGATGCAGCAGTCAGCCAAATGGATCTGGACTCTCGCCTCATAACACTGACTTGGAAGCCAAGAGAGCCCTTTATCTGGGCCAGAACGCTCTCCGCTTTCACCCTGGAAGCTGCCTGCTTCACCCAATGTGAAATCGCCAGAAAATGTTGCCAAAAGCTGATTCTCTAATGATCATTTATGAAAATTTATGAATTTTCTGAAAAACTGAGTTTTTGAACCATGTATTTTTTGCCGTGATGTCACTGCACCTTTTCTGGATAACTGCTATTTAATATCGACTTTGTATTGTCTGATGATTGCTCAGCAAAGTGGTCATTCATTGAAGTAGTCCTTAGGGACTGATCGTTTGGCAAATCAGTTACCAAAATATTTTGAAATGTATTCTCTCCCTTACAGTAAATTAAAGAGAAGGATTTTCTTTTATTTTCAGGTCTGTCCTCTCTGTTTGAACCATAATATCTTTTAATAGCTCTGTAGCCTTATTTTATGTTGTGATCAGAACCAGTAGTTTGTTGGTTAATCATGAGAAGTGGGAATCATATAAAATGATACAGATAAATCTTTTTAAAATAAAGCATACCAGTGAACATTCTGTTAGCCACCCTTCTAGTGCAGGGTTAAGCATTGTCCCTGAACATGGCTGACTGATTATTCGTATCATCTGTCTAACACAAACCATACTCATCATGCATCACCTACGATTTTCAGTTTCATTCTCTTTTAGGACACAGGCCCTGTCGGGGGGGGGGCAGGCGCAGGCTGGTGGTCTGGGCACCAGGTGGAATCGAGGGGGTGCTTTGCCAGTTGATTGGGTGGAGAAGACTTGGTGGATGAACCATCTGCCAAGAGGGAGGCGAAGAGGGGATCAAAGCTCAGGCGGAGAAAGGAGTTGGGCGCTTAGTTTTGGAACAGAAGGAAACGGAGAAGATGGGTGGAAATAAAACCTGAAAGGAGGAAGAAATGGAGGTTGTGGACGATGTTTGGTGTTTCTGAAAATTGGGAAGCCACGTTGTCTTGTGAGGCTCAGGGGCCAGGGGTGGGGAGGTGAAGACCGCAACCTGCTCTGCAGCGCTGCCGTGGACACACAGCCGAGGGCAGAGTGGGGTTCCTCACTTTGTGGTTCAGGTGGTCAGCGTGGCTTTGTGATTCTCTCCAGGCACCAGAACTGTCTGCACTGGGGACTGTCAGGGAGCAAAGACAGGACAGGACCGCAGAGCCTATGGGAATGTGGCTGAGCTGATGGCCAAGGGCTCAAGGCTTGTTCCAGAGGGATCCCAAGTGCTTTTGGGTTTCCGTTGTGCCTGAGGACAAAGAACACGCAGGCATGCGCTCACCCTCACATTGAATGGTGGAAGTCCGCTCCAGTCCCTCTCTAGCCCCTGCTGCAGACCTGGGCTCTGGGGAAGAGGGAGGGAGTTCCCGGGTGAAGGTCCCTCTCTTTCAGTGGTTGTGGGCGCTTGCTGATGGAAGGTGATAGAATGAGGGCTTCTTCAGCCAGCCGTGGGATCTGTTGCGTTCAGGACGGAGAGGCAGCACGTCTGCTAGGGAAGCCAGGGGTGACATCATCCTGCTAGTTCAAGAGCCCCACGGGGGAGCCCCGGGCCTCACTTTATGGGCCTCACTGGGAGAAGCCATGGGTCTATCAGTTGCCACCTGCCATCAGCTGTTTTCTCTCCACCTGGTTCCAGCCACTCTAACACACTTATTAAAAGTTCAAACCAGCACGTACATCACCATCATAACATTGCTCACAGTTCTAGGCAGAGAGAACTTTACTGACTTGAGCAGTAGTGTGGTGATCAAATAGGGGGGCCCATTACGTGGGCTCTGAGTCAAGGAAACAGTCTCCAGGGGGATTTCCTGGCGTTTCCTCCAGCCACAGGTGTGGCGGGAGGCCGTGTTGGGAAGGGCCGATATCCTGGAAGAAAAGGCAGGCTGGACACGTGCTGAAGTGGAGGAGGAGGTGACAAAGTAGAGGGTATGGCCAGAGGTCACGTTTAGATGCTTCTGAGGCAGTGCTGAGAGGAGAGCGCGAACTGGGGGTTCTGACGGCGTGGTTTGGAGTCCCAGGCCCTGTTGTCTGAATAGGGGTGTTCCAGCCACATGTGCGGTTTGTTGTGAGGGTTACAGATAAGGATGCAAAGTTACTGACGTGGTGCTGGGTACTCGGGAGGGCCGAGAAGTCAGATTGGTGAGGTCATTGGCATGAGCCCCGAGGCTGCCAGATGCCAGAGCCCAGGAGAGAAGAGCCGCTGAGCCAGACACCAAGGCCTTAGCACTGCGGGACGGGCCGAGAGGGTGCGCGCCTTCTGAGGGGAGGCCCGCCAGGAAGGAGAGCAGCGGCAGTTTGGAAAAGACAATGAGGATGGAGGTCGGCCTCCCCGTGGGTGAGCCTAGAGGAGTGTGCTGCCTCCCAGGCCCCAGAGGCGCTTCCACCGCCCCGCCCAGGGCCAGCTCAGATGCTCGTCCTGCCTCTGGGTAATTGCCCTCCTCCTTTTCCTCTCTCCTCCTCCTGCCCCTCCAGTACCCTGTCCTCCTGCCCCTCCTGCCCCCCCACCCCCCGCAGGCTCCTGGGTATCTGTTTTCCTTTCCTTTCAGTGATTCCTACCACTCCTCTCCTTTAGGTCTCTGATCTCAGAATTACTTATGAAGGGGGACATATTCACCTATTTACATTTCCCTTTTCTTTGTTGACCCAAAGATCGGCAAATACCATTAAAAGTTTTCTTAACTGTGGTAAAGCACAACATAAAGTCTTCCATCCTAACCATCTTGAAGTGCCCAGCTCAGGGGCGTCAAGCACGTTCACACTACACACTCCCACCCCCACCATCCACCTCCGTGATTCTCGCCTTGCACAGCCAATGCTCTGTGTTCACTAACAGCGTCTCCCCACCTGCCACTTCCCCAGCCTCTGCTTTCTTCCTCTGCACACCAGCAATTCCATTCCGCTTTGAGGGCTGTGGAGTCTTCACTGCAAAGACGCCACAGAAGATGGCAAGCTGGCAGTGCACCTCCGGCAGCAGCGCCTCCACAGCCCTGTCACTACAGGTCATCTGCTGCCAGCGCTGGAGGGGAAGGTGGCCTTCCCATTTCTGTTTTAGGGTGGGGCAGCCGCCAGGCTGCTGAGGCCCCTGCAGGTGCTTCTGCGCCCTCCCCACTGCAGCCATGAGCCCCAGGTCACAGAGGGCCCTCCTTCAGGCCAGCCTCTGCAGGACCCCACATGGGGACCTGGGCTCCCTCCCCGAGGGCCTCTCTCCATGCTGGTCCTCCCCAGGCAGGATGCTGGGGATGGGTATGGATCTGGGCAGCTGGTTCACCTTCTCCATGTGGAGGAAGGATCAGAGTTTATGACCTGCCTGTTTCCACAGGGACAGACGCCACTCCTCGTGACTCCAGCAGGCATCCCCAAGCCTGCCCTACGTCCTGTTCCCATCTGCTTCTCTTTTGTCGTCCCTCCGCCCCTCTGTCAAGCCCTCTGTCCTTCCCTCAGGGAGCTGCTTGCGCCTTCTGTGGAGAGGGCTGCACTTCTCAGGCTTCAGGCTGCTGCTTGGGGGGCCCCAGAAGTGGGGGTCAGTGGTCCCTTGGTTCCTGGGGCCTGCACGGGCACGGAGAAGTGCTGAGGGCAGCTGAGCCACCCTGTCCTGGCAGACAGGACACAGCGTGGCATGGTGTTTAGTTTTCCCTCACTGTTTCACTCTGGGAGAGAAGCATGTGTGTGTGCCTGTGTCCGTGCATGCATCCACGTGCAAGTCGTAGAGCTGCCCTGTGTTTGAAGAATAAAGCAAAACCATCGGAAGCTCAGATTTATATTCTGAAACCACAGCCTGTGTATGACAGCTGTACTTACGTTCAGCCTGAATTGTCTACCCCATTGCCTGTAGTGGGGCGAAAGGCACAGGCAGGCTAAGAGTTACAGCAAAACAAACTCTCAGAGGCACTTTATTCACTAGAATTTCACACATTTTATTTTGTTATTTTTACTTTCTTGCATCAGGCCTTTTAAACCCTGCAAGGAGACCAGACATTTGGGAATATTTTTTCTTCTGCTCAGTGTGGAAATAAACTCTTAGAGTGACGACTCAGACAGGCCGTTTGGGCTGCCACTGGGAATACTCCGGAGGCGGCAGGGAGACGAGGCCATGATCAAGGTGACTGAGTCCAGAACTGCACTCAGTGTCTCCTGCGAGGTACAGTGGAAAGGCACGATTGGCGCCCAACCCACAAGAATAGCCTGAGATCTCTGGCCAAAGTGCTGTTCTTAGATTTGCTCGGTTATGAGGACTAGGCCCCAGGGATGGGGCTGTGGTGGTCCTTCCTGCGTACCACTGAGGGGGCTTGCACGCGTGGGTCCGCAGGTGGGGCTGGGCACTGGTCAGGGCTGCTGATGTCTGCTTGGGGCATGGGAGTGGGAACATTTCCTGTGTCTCAAAAGGGCTGGTAGATGCAGATCACCCGAATGCGTTTCTCTTAAGCTGGACCATATTCCAGGCTGCACAGAGCACGTTAGGGACACACCGTGACGCTAGACTGCCTTTAGGGTGGTGGTGCGTGCACCAGGGGCAGCAATCCTGATAAATGACCCAGCGTCCGGGTGTGTGGCAGGGCCTCAACTGCGTTGTTCACTAGTTACAGGACTAGTTAAGTACACAGTGGTGGCTAGGCACCAAATAAGGGAAAACCAGATGATGTTGAAATTCCTATACAGTACTCTGTAACAGGAAGGTGAGTGTGGTATTGATCATCGGAAATCTGTTGGCAACTATAAACTACACCTTTACCTTCCAATTTCTCCAAGAAAGCGCTGTCAAATTGTCTCACCCGGCCTGGAGTTGTACAGTGTGCTCTTCTCCCCGACAGTTGTCAGCCATTGCTTGTTTACAAAAAGTATGAGCACCAATTGAAGGACTCTTGTTGATGTGATTTAACGGATATATCTATTAACATTCTTATGTCTAAATTCATAGTATTTTCTTCTAAAAGTAATCTTTGCTCCACCTGCTTTCATAGTTTATGAATCACTGGGGCTGACAGATACCTTAGACCAAGCATTTCAATGGCCTATGTGGGAGGTGAGAGAACTGCGGTCCAGAAAGGCCAAGTGCTCCCTCCATGGGCACAGCTGTTAAGAGGCACAGCAGGACCTGTAATACACCCGATATAGATCTTCCTATTCACATCACTGTGGTTGTTCATATGAAATATAGTCCTGGTCCTCACTGCAAGTTTTATTCTCTAATCAACATACTGAAAGAGACCAACAACAGAACAGCCGAATGTGAGCGCCCAGAGGCACGAGGGGCTTGGGAAGAAGAGGTGCACTTTCTGTGACATTGGGTTTGGGGATGGTTTCTTAGATACAACACTCAAAACACAAGCAAACAAAGAAAACTAGGTGAGTTGGATTTAAATAAAAATTTTGGACTTCAAAAGACACTATTAAGAAAGTGAAAACAAACTCACACACTGGGAAAAAATATTTGCACATCATACATCTGATAAAGGTGTAGCCAGAATATAGGAAGAGCTGTTACAATTTAACAATAAAGAGACAACCTCATTAAAAAATGGGTGAAACATTTGAAAAGACATTTCTCCAAAGAAGTATACAAATGACCGATGAGCACATGAAAAGATGTTTAAAATCATAGACATTAGGAAAATGCAAATCAAAACTACAGTGTAATACCAACTAATACCCAATGGAATGGTTAAAATAAAAAAGACAAGTGTTGGTGAGGACATGAGAAGCTGGGGATGTAACTGTTGTGGCCACTTTGGAAAACAGTCTGGTAGTTCCTCAAAAATGTAAACAGAGTTACTATACACAACTCAGCAATTCCACTCCTACGTATATACCCAAGAGAACTGAAAGCACATGTCCACACAAAAACTTGTACATGAATGTTTACAACAGCATTATTCACAAGCTAAAAAGTGGAAACCAACAATTGCCAATCAATTGATGAACAGATAAATAAAATGCTGTATATCCATACAATGAAATATGCAGCTAATAAAAAGGCACTAGTACTGATAGATGCTCTACAAGATGGGTGAACCTTGGTAAAGTTAAAAAGTCTCCTTCTAACTTTAGAAACGTGACTTCCTGTACAGTCTGGCCAGTGGAGTTTTGGGCTGTTAAGTTTCACCAGGCAGTTTCTCAGCGAGCCCCAAGCCAACCATCTGTGAACTCCAGGACAACAGTAAGCATGTAGGGGAGATGTTGCTTTCAGGGGAAAGCCCCCCAAGGCCCTCCCCTCAATCTGCTTTGCGTGCAACTTCTGTTGTCCATTTGGGCTGTTCCCAGGCCATGGCACGGTGATCAGGGATTTGCTGGGTGCCCATCATGTCAGGCATCCGGGAGAGACCAGAGCACAGGCCCCAGAGCCACCTGCATACATACTTAAGTACAGTTGTGATGGCAGCCTTGTGAAGCATGGGGTGCTTGCAGGGCAAACCACAGAATTTCACCTGGGCTGGCAACCGGAGAAGGTTCTGGAAGGAGCACAGTTTTAGCTGAGAGGAGGGACTTCAGGTGAAGAGTGGGAGGGGCATATCTGGTGGGGGGAATGGCATTGGGAACTGTCTGACGGGGGCAAGGACTTAAGGGAACCCTGGAGCCCTGAGGTGCGGTGGGAGGTGCTGGGTGCGAGGTAGAGGGCGAGGATCGCCATGAGGCCAAGCTGGAGGACGAAGCCACAAGGGAGCCACTGAGAAGGGCTGAGCCCAGGGAGATCTTCAAGAACAACCCTGGGGGTACAGCACAGCACAGACGGGGGCTGGGAGCCCAGGGGAGGTCAGGAGCCTGCGGGAGGCCAGTCAGGTGATGCTGGAGGCCCAGGGGATGGGGCTGAGATGGGTGACTGATGAAGGGAGTCAGCCGAGCGGAGAGAAAATTCAGAGGTGGAGTCAACAAAACGCTTATGAAGTGATAAGTGACGTAACTTACAGATGCCGATAAGAACACACAGGTAGCTTTACTAAAAATAATCCACACGAAATAATATCAGAAAGCAAACAACAGAACATGGTCTGACCAGGGGGTTCAGTGTGAAACAAGACTGCAGTGTGAAGCAAGGCCGGCCACAGTCAGGAATTCCTGGTGTTCTTTTAAAAGCACTTATTCCTCCAAAACTGTCATGACAGTGTTTTTCAAAAAGTTGGCTTGCTCCTTATCAAATTATATAAGATTTGTTACATAAAATTTGTGTCTGTTTCCCATGTTGCCAGGGGCTGGAGATAGTGACATGTCTTAGGGGTTGGAGGAAAGAGTGTGGTTTGAAAGGAAGTCTCAGAGGCGGGCCTGGTTCTGTCGTGGCCGCCCGGGGAGGTGATTCAGAATGCTGTCCCAGCGAGGCGCTCAGCGACAAGGCAGGCCGGGGTCAGGATCTGCGATCCACACAGCTCCTGCCTGGCTGCCTTACAGAGGTCTCTCGGCTGGAGCATTTGGGCTGCCTGGAATACGGCCTCCACACAACCCTTAGACTCTATTTACAAGTGCATTCTCTAACACACAAGCACACTTTTATGGCATCTGGAGCATTTTGCTGAATGACTTAGTAATGCACTGCTGACCTGACTGCACATTGCCAGGTTTAGATTCTAGGAGAAAACAGCAAGCGGTAAGTTCAGCTGCAGGTCAGAGCGTAGTTAGGCCACAACCACTCACCAAGCCCCAGCTCCGGCCTGGGGGGAACAGTGCGCACATTCGACATAGATTCCCTAGCCATGTGCTTTTGTGACTGACGGCCACATACTGGGAACATGCTGTTACCACATCATAAACATTATTAATATCAGAAAGAAGATGGGGATAGCCAAGGATTGGCATGCAAAACTGATAGAACTGTCCCAGGACAGTCTTAGTATTTTCTGAACATTTATGAGCTGTAGGAGGTTGGTGCAGCTTGTAAAAAGCAGAGGTGATGAGAAACATTCACCAAAGTGTATCAATTTTTCTGCAAATTGGGTGCATCCTACATGTTTTAGGCTCTTGGTGATGGGATAAATTTGAGAGGGCATAAAATGTTCTCTGACAAATCGCTTTCTGAGAGTCAGGAGTTCATACATTAGTTCACAAGGATAAAAGACTCAGAGCTTTTCAAATTATGATCACATTTAACACTTAAAGTTATTGTCTAGTTCGTCCAGTTTTACTTTTAAGAGGGAGGGAGAATTATATGTCAATTATACTTCAGGAAAAAAAAAAGAGTGAGGAAGGATTACAAATTGTAGGCATGTTAAATATATAAAACCTTAATTTTAAATGGTGGATGTCAGCAAATTTGCCCTCAATGAGACAAAAATTTAAAAAGGTTCGTAGTGGAGATGCCAGGCATTGCTTGCATACCCACAGTCCCTAAATAGACTATCTGGACTCTGTGGGGCTCTTCCCCTCACACCCGGGCACGTCTCCAGTGTCGGCCGACCAGTCACCAGGACATGTGTGCACTGGCACTATGGGCCTTAGGACCCGGAGATGGAGAGCAGAGCCCCAGCCAGCTTGAGGCTCACGGGGCAGAGGTGGGGCCGAGGCAGCCACTTCGGTCAGGTGCCAGCTGAAGCGACAAGGAGGCCCTTTGTTAAGGAAAGAGTGAAACGGGAGGAGAGATGTACAGACAGGGAGAGAGCAGCACCCCAAGTCCCGGTAGTTGCTGAGCCAGGTCCAGCCCATTTCCGTTTAACAGAAACCAGCCTTTTCCTTGTGGTAACCTGAATGCAGCTCAATGCAAGAACAGTCTTTGTCTCCGACATCTGCCTCTGGTTGGTGGGTGATTAACACCTGCAGCAGGAGAGACCCCTATGGATAAAGTGAAGGTTCCTGTGGCCAGGATTCTCACCTGGCCCTGGTCAGCTAGCTCACTACACACATGTGAGCAATGCATTGTTATTGACTCTATATAAAGAGCCCCGCCCAGTGCTCTGGGCGACACGGCGGTACAGCTGCAATGCTGCAGGAGAGCAAAGCAGAGGCTGGAGTGGTGGCAGCACTGAGGACAGAGGCCCAGAGGAGGCTGTGCAGGCAGAGAGGCCGGCCCAGAGGCAGAGACCACTGGCTGCCTGCAGACTCGCGCTGAGTGGATGGGATTCTAGTGACTGACCTGCCACCGTGGGAGTAAAGTTGGGTATAAACTCTTTCACCCCAAGAATGTTCCATTGTCATCTTTTGGTCTCATTGAATCCAGAGTGAACTTGCCCAGGGCTGAAACTCACTGGCAAGACACTGTGAATCATGGTTAGCTATGAAATTAGGCTTTAAAACTGGAGATTTTAAACATTATTACTTCCTTGTTCAGTCCTGGCTATTTGGGCCACCGACATTACTTCTGTTTCTCCAGGGCATACTTGCCCGTGGAAAAGATGTGTCTCATCCGTGGTGAGATTTCCTTAAAAGAAAATACTATAACCACTGCAGCTGTTGCTTTGGCCACAGACAGAACAAGCACACAGCCCACTTTTGCCCTCTTTGGCTTGCATGGAAGAAAACGGGGAGGCATGCACCAAGCTTCCCTGGGCCCGCGTGCCTGATGGCAGGAGGCACTGCACAGGCGTTGAGTCAGCAACATGCTTCTTGCTGAGCTCACGTTGCCTGCAAACCCCCACTCTTTCCAGCAAATACTATTTTGGATGTCAGTGTACGGAGCTGTTCTCTAGGGTTTGGCTAAATTTGACTCTGTGGGAGAATAAAATGGAATTCTAAATGTGGTGACCCCAACAGAGATGCGGTGCAAGACCAGCTTTCCACTTGTGCCAGGTAGGTCTGCTCGTATCTCACATGGAAACGGGAGATGTCAGTTGGAGTGTTGTCTTGCCCAAACACAAAGAAGTAATCTAGGTTTTATTTTAAACAGGCATTGGAGTCTTGGTAGTCCAAAGTCTTAATTTCGGGAGGAGTGTGGGGGAATGGCAGAGGATGGGTGCTGGGTGGCCCTCTGGTGAAGGGTGGGGAGGCATGGGGCCTCCTGTGATGCAAGAGTTGCTTTGGACAGAGAAGTGAGAACTCTTGAGTCCAGGTCTTCCCAGGCATCTGTAGCTGGATCTAAAGAGCTGTCAAATGCTGTGATTTGGGCCGGTGGTTCCTTCTCTGACAGGCAGATGATGAGCAAACTTTAAGGATTAAAGCATAAGCTGACTGCGGTGTTTAAACATTGACCCAGTTTCAGCACTGACCTAATCAGGGTGGCCTGGGAGAAGGGGGTTGGGGAGCAGCTTGGAAGAAATAGGTCAGAAGGATTTCCCAGCTCTTCTCTGGCAGACACAATGGGCCTTTGCCTTCTTTGTGCAAAGCCCAGGGGCTGCAGCAAGAATTTACCCCAAATGCCCCTCTAAGCAGCTGACTCTTACCCAAGGGGGTTCCTGTGCTGCTGGGTCCTTCTCTCGGTTTGAGGAGGACGTGCAGGGGGTCCATGCAGTCAGTGCTCATTAAGCACATAGTAATTCCTGGTACTGTGTAGATGGCTGAGGATACAGCAGTCAATGAAACAAAGTCTCTGTTCTCAAGGACCCTCTTTACTAGCGGCCAAAGCTTGAGTTCAAAACCAACTCCACCAGCTTTTAGCCTGTTGTGTTATGAAGACTTGAATGAGTTAATCTCTCTGTACCTTTGGTTTCTGTTTCTGTAAAGTGGAGTGACAAAATTGTATCTCCTTTCCGAGGTGGTTCTGAGGTTTAAATGAGGCAATACATACGAAGAGCTTACAATGGTAGATGGATTCTACTCAGGACAAAACGTTAGCAACACCTATCACCTGAGCTCTGGCTGCTTCACAAGGACTGGGCAGAGCAAACAGGCATCCACACTTCTGGTTAGCATGGGGCAGGTGTTTTCATGAGGCCCTCTGCTGCAGGTGGCTGCTGGGCATGGGCTTCAGAACCTGTGAGAAGCACAGGGACCAGAAACCATCTTTTAAGTGAGTCTTAGCCTTTGAAATAGATGCCTATGTGGAAATGTATAGAAATCGACTGGCTTCTTCCTACACGATGTGTGTAGACCAGAGGTCCTGCTTAGAATTAGTAGATATTATGAAAAATTTGGGTCCCTTTAGGGAAGGAAGTGCTGCCCTTGCCCTTGTGGAAGACTTGCTATGTGGATTTGCTGGTGGGCCAGGTGGTGTTTGATACTATGCCTCCACCTTGCACAGAGGAGAGTGACTCCGTGATTGTTTTTGTATGAAATCTTGGAGTTCTGTGATTTCCAATCCTGGTGTTAATGTAAATCTGGTTGTTTGAGCTGACACATCACTCCATTACCTCCCAGCTCAGTTTCTTTACCTGCAAAACAGAGGAAGCTGGTTGGAGCAGGATGCCCCTGGTAAGCGGTTCCACATGAATGGGCCACATAGCTAGGATGCCTGGGATGCTGTGCAGAGATGCTAGGTGCATGTGTCCAACTTCACGGTGGCACTCATACCTAGAGAAGATTCTGACAGGCAGTGCTGGTTCTGTATGCTTACGGACACAACAGACTTGAAATAGATTGTTCCTCCCAGTGACTTCTAGCTGTTGTGGTCTGTGCCTCTGAAATGTCCATATATGGTTCTGGAGAAAATGGGTACATGTTCTTTCTTTTTGGAGCAAAGGGTTTTTGGAACAAGGACCGTGTTACTGATGAAAATGTTATATTGTGTCTCATGATAATTCATTTATTACTTTCTTGACCTTGTGTCATTCAGGGAGTGTCAAAACCCACATGGTGCTTTCTGAGCCCTACAATTTTGTAGTTTAGTCTGATTTAGCTGACAGGTGTTAAAACACAGACACAGACAGGTAACTCCCCAGTGACAACACAGATGCAAAGACTGAGAAGGGCAGTTACTCCAGCTTGAGAATGGGTTATATCGTCCACATTTTTTCTGCTGAGAGCCCTTGCATTCTAATATGGCTTAGGTTAGAGGAAACTGAGTTCTCCTTCCTTGTGGCTGATCAGTCTCCATCAATAGCCCTCAGAAAATATGCAGATCTGGGGCTCAGGAGACTCTTGGAAATGGGAATATTACCAGTAATGCTGGGCTCAAGTCTCTTACGGTCAACACAGCTCTGAGCAACTTTTGGCTCTGAAGAGAAAATAACACTTAGATCTGCAGGGAACTCCCCTTGGTGCTCCCCCAGTCCTATTACGGATCAGAGAATATGAGGCCCATAGCGACTTTATCTCAGTCAGGGCGACACCAGCAGAGCCAGGACAACACCAGGTCTCTGGATTCTGCACTATGTCTTTCCCCAGGGGTCCTGCGCCCGTGCGCATCCTCTGCCTGTCGCCTCGCCTCCCCTCCAGCTGGTGGTAGAATTGGGGAAGGTCTGGCTTGGCATGTCTCGGGCGTGCCTCCTCTCGGCCCATCTTCCCGGGGAACGTGACCCACAAATGCGGTTGGTTTGGCCGTGAAGAAGCTTGAAACTGAGTTGATAAGGAAACCGAGGCTCAGAGAGGGGGTGTAACTTGCTCAAGTTTCCACAGCAAGTCAGGAAGCCAATGACAGTATTTATCAAGCAGACGGGTGGATGCTGCTGGGGCTTTGAGCAGGAATGAGACGTGGTTCTTAACCAGAGAACCTCTGCCCCGTAGCAGGCCAGGCGGGAAGGAAGTCACAGTGGCAGGTGTGCCTCGGAGGTGCGGGGTCCTGCTGGGGAACTTAACCTGGCCCTTGGGACGTTGGTGGAGAGTTCAAAGCCCGGCAAAGATACCTCTGAGGTGATCTGCTTTCTTACCCTATTTAGAAGTTTGGATCAATTTAAAAATTCTCTTTATGAAAGGTTGTTTTGGTGCTTTTAAAATATTTCCATCACTATTCTGTTACTGCACTGAAACATCTGCTCTAAGTATGGCTTGCCACTCTGGGAGAGACCCAGGTGGGTGCCGGCCAGTTCTTGGGGCTCGTGGGGGAGCAGAGGGCCCCCGCCCCTGGGGGAGAGCCGCTCCCTCCAGGACTTCTGGTTTTCTCTAGAAAAACGGCAAAAACTCCACTCGGGTTTGCGCCGCTTGCCAATGGCCTCTGCTTGCCTGGGCTGCAGTCAGATGGCCTGGCGCGACGGTCCCTCGGGACCGGGCCCCTTTCCTCCGTGTTCTGTGTCTCAGGCTCGGGAACTTTCCGCGTGCAGCCGTTTTCCTCGCTGAGAGGCGGTGTACCGGGCCTTGCCTGGAGTCGTGCTCCCCCACCCGCTTCTGCTGCAAGCCTGCCTCCTCCCGGCCGCGGCGCCCCCACCTCCGGCAGACACCCCCCCTTGTGTGCAGCTGCATACGCCTATGTACTCAGAACGTTTTGTGTTCCTGTCTTTTTCATTATGTGCAGCCTCTTTCCTCCTCTGGGTCACAAATGCCCTGAAAAGAGGGCTTGGGGCTCCTATTTCCTGTAGGGCTTAGATTACTGAGAGCTCAGTCGGCCAGGCGGGACCCTGGCACTTCAGAAGCAGTGGGGAGACCAGGAGGGGACGCTCCGTGCCAGGAGCACAGGGAGGCGGTCGCCGGAGGTGGGGAGATGCTTCTGCTGTGCGGCTCCGGCGGGTTGGTCTGTGCTGTGTGGACGCACAGCACCTCCTCACCTGCGATCTGGTGCTGTGATCTCTGGGGCGGGGCCTGAACAGTGTGGATCGTTAGGACCCGTCCTGGGGTCCTGCTCTCAGACTTGCCGAGTAAGTGGAGGCCAGGAAATGTCCCTCAGGCTTTCCTGAGCTGGGTCGGACCCTGACCCGCCAGGTCCAGTCCTGCTCCTCGCCAGGGGGACAGACAGTGCTGGGCCACCCTGACGACAGAGCGTAGGCGCTGCAGAGGAGGCCCTTCAATAAGAAAACAAAAAAAAAGTCTTGAAAAAGTTTTAATATTCGATATATGTATGATAGCTGATACCCATATCTAAGTGCATCAACGTATATAACAGCACGGGGGTTGGCATGTATGACGGAACCTCAAAACTTGGTGGGATTTCATTATACTTATT
Organism: Manis javanica; assembly: GCF_040802235.1. Classification (NCBI taxonomy): domain Eukaryota; kingdom Metazoa; phylum Chordata; class Mammalia; order Pholidota; family Manidae; genus Manis; species Manis javanica. The sequence continues at coordinate 23,207,014 of NC_133156.1, read as the reverse complement.
TTAGGGTTTAAGGGTTGTTTGTAATTTCAGTCACAGCTAGGGGGTGGGCACAACACTCTCTTCTTTGCTCAAGGCCTAGAAGCCCTTCGGTCACTGATGTGGGAGCTGGCCCTCCGTCCCCCACCCAGACGCATGCCTGCCGCCCCTTCTGGCCTGTCACTGCCCTCTCTTTGTTTCCTATGGTGGTAAAGACGCGTAAGTGCCCCAGCCCAGCATGGCCGCGCAGCCGCCACTGGGACACTGTCTGCGTTCAAGAAAGGGTGGTGCTTGATGCAGAGGCTGTGGGGGGGGGAATGCTTACCTACTGAGGTAGAGGGTCTCAACTTGTTTATTGACAGCAGAGCAAATTATTGCCACCTTTTATGGGCATTAAATTCCCTTCTGGGCATATACCTCCAAAGAATGGCTCAAAGAGGTATTTCCACACTCATGCACAGCAGCATTATTCACAATAGCCACAGTGGAGGGGGAGACAACCTAAGTGTCCTAATGGATAAGTAAAATGGGGTGAATCTGTACACATATACAGGAATGTTGTTCACCTACAACATGAATGAGTCTCTAGGACATTATGCTGAGTGAAATAAGCCAGTTGCAAAAAAACCAAATACTTTATAATTCCTCTCATATGAGAAATTGAGAATAGACAACATCATAGAGACAGAACATAGAATGGTAGGTGCCAGGAGCAGGGTGGTGGGTGGAGAATGGGACATTATTGTTTAATGGGTAGAGAATTTCAGTTTTGCAAGATGAAAAGAATTCTGGATATTGGTGGCACATGATGTGAATATACTTAACACTACTGAATGGTATATTCAAAATAGTTAAGATGGTAAGTTTTATATAATGTGTATTTTGCCACAATTAAAAACAAAGAAACAAACTCTAAAGCCCAGGCTGTACCTCCGACCAAGTAAATCAGCATCTCTGGGTGAACCTCCACATATCTGGGTTCAAACCATTTCCCCAGGTGAACCAAGGAGGAGAAGCACAGGACTGAGGGCAGGTGGCCCCATGCCGAGGTCACTGCTGGGATCCAGGGGTGCAGTGAGAAGGGTGGGAGTTACAGGAAGTGAACGAATCAGATGGATGGCTCGAGGGGAGAAACGCCAGTGTTCAGCCATAGCCGAGGTCCAGGGAAGAAGATAAAGGGTGAATCAAAGAGGTTCGTGGGGTCTTAGGCTAAACTGTGGATTTGTGGAAAGTAGAATATTTGTGGGGAGGTGTTTGGGGTGATTTACTTGATGATTTGGTAATGTAGTGGGGTGTAGTGGGGTATATTCAAAAGAATTCATCCATTTCTCCCGTAGAAGCCAGAGTTCCATTGGAACTGTTTTTTAAATAAGAGCAAAAGCAGAAAACCTGCCCAGTGGATCTTACATCTTCAGGAGCCAGTGACATGCCCACCATTTCAGACTTGCGGCACAGCTGTGGTGTGGAGTGTGGGCGGGAGGCAGCCCTCCGCCTGCTGTCCTCAGCCTGCTTTCTCAGGGCCCCTGTGTGTGGCTGGCCAGTTCGCTCCGACTTTCTACAATAAGGCAACAGAAACTTCCCATGGTAGCTTTTCAAATTTTTAAAACAAACTGAATGAAGAGAACAGTATTTAATAAAGAGGAATAAACCTTGAATGATAATATTTCAGGAAGGAGAAATTTTGGATGAGAAAGGCCGATCGTCTTGGGTCTCTGGGAAGCACTTCTGCGCACAGTCCTGGTGGCATGTTGAGACCCAACATGAGAAGTGACTCAGTGGCTCATGTGCACCCAGACAGTGAATGGGCATCAGGGGCAGGCCATGGCGGTCGTGGGAAAAATGTCACAAAAGGGACACTAAGTGCGTCATCTTCATGTATCACTGAGTCTTGTTTTCTGACCAAAACAGAGCCGTGCCTCTCTTGCTCACAAAGCAGTATTCAGTAGACGGAGGGTTCCAGGGACCTCTCAGAACTTTCCCCAAAGTGGACTCAGAGATGCCGGCACCCCTGGGCCTGCCAGCGTGGGCCATGACTTCATGCCACGGCATGTTTATTGTGGAGAGTGTATGGAGGAAAGCACGGGTGCTCATAGGAACTCCGACCCATCTGGGACAGACATGGAACCACAGTGCGGAGCCCTCTGCTCTCTGTCTCGTTCAGTGTCTGTCAAGTAGAGGTAGTTGAATGGATGAAAGCCCAGCAGAAATAGCATCTGTGTGAGTGACTGAGTGGCTGTGTGTTTGCTGCGCTGACTGTGTGGGGTGGTGTGTTGAAGGGAGACCTGGGAGGCCTGGGTTCAGCCCCATGTTGTTACTCCATGGCTCTGTGACACCGGCCCAGATCTCGCTTTCCTCAGCTCATCTCTCACTTGTGAAGTGGGGACAGTGAAGCCATCTATCCTGCTCCAGTGGCTGTTGTTTGCATTAAATGAGATAAAGGGCACAAAAGTATTTGAAAACTCTGTGGCGCTACAAATGCAGAGAACAATCATTTCGAAAGCACGTGGTTTTGAAGAGGATTATATGAATTAATGTACATTGATCAAGACGTGTGTCTCATTAGGCAAAAACTGAAAGTAAAACATACTTTAGGATGTGAAACTCAGCAACTTGTGTAACACTAATTTCAAGTAGTAAATTTGTAAAAAAAAGAAAAATTGAGATGTGAAAAATGTTCAACTGTTGTTGCCTCTGGCTTACTCCCAAAGCCCAACATTTTTACAATCTCCCTCAGAAATTTGTAAAACTGCTAAAACCCATCATATCCATGAACAAATACTGAGTTCCTGCCATGTGTCAGGTACTGTTAGGCACCAGGTACCAGGGGTATGTTTCTCTGCTTTTCTTAGAGTGATCATCGGTTTATTTGGCTTGTGGCTGCTAGTCACTGCAGGTGTGTGTGCGCGTGCATGTGTGTCTTCCCTATCACAGCAGTCCCACTAGTGTGGCAAAGTGTATACACTTACTTATATGACAAATGCCTGTTGATGTGTTAACAGCCTTAACATATATAGGGTCATCAGGAGCTATGTACCTGTTTTCCTATGTCTAATCCTTGTCTGATGTATATTCTTGAATAGCCATTGGACGTAAGTTTAATTTATGTGGGTTATGTGGGTGAATAAAGTTTCCGTTACTGTATTCTCTTCAAAATGTGCAGTCTTGTTACAGTGCAGAAAGGTAAACTGACCTTTTAATTTGACTTTGGCTGAAATGAATCATGCTTAAATATCTTGTAGTTGTTTATAAAGTTTGGCTTCTCTGTAGTGTGTTAGAGAACCTGTTTAAATGTTGACCATAAATTTGGTGAAAATGACAAGCATCTTTCAGTCTTTGATTCTGTTCATTTTCCCCCAAGTACAGCTTTATCCATAATAATGAGAGAGCAAATGACTACCTCTGTTTTAAACCAGTATGCCCTTGCACAGTAATTTTCTTATTACATTTTGCAAGTGCCATAATCTGGGCAAAGGCACTGATAAAAGTCAGAGATGTAGCAAGAAAGAGTGAGTAAACGTTCTTAGGTCAGATGCATTTGCTGCTTATGTACTTAAAAAAACTAAATAGGAAAATCTTACTCAGCTTGGTAGAAAAACAGAGTAGAGATTCCCACTTGGGGACTTTGTGATATTTTGCCTGTGTGCCATTTGTCAGAAGGCAATTTATCTAAAACTGAAGAAGGCTCTGGTTTGGCTGACTAAACTGTGGAGTGACACAAGCGGTACATAGCAGTAGAAATGCTCAGGGGAATTTTCGGGGTGCTCAAGTCAAGTGTTTGTTCTGTGTGGGTGTAAAGAGCAGGCGTGTCCCTCTGCCTCTCTTTTTGCACAGTCTTCAAAACTGTGAAAGTTGCTGACATTTTGCACCACGCGCTGGACTGTTAAATTGCATTCTACGTGGTCGCTTGTAAATATGCCCTGTGGGGGAAACTTGCTTGTGCCCAGCATGCTTCTTTCCCATATGCCTCTCCTCATCTCGAACTGCACAGAGATTTGGAGTCCAGGGCTCTCTAACTGGAGAGCGATTTGGGTGAGAACTCTGGAACTGACTTATTTTCATCGGGTGTTTGGCAAATGGAGGTCTGTACGGAAATCCAGGAAAGCCGTCTCTGAGCCCCAGACAACAATCCTCCCTCCCGCCGCTTGCCGCAACGCCTGAAATTCTGCCCGGAAGGTATTTCTTCCTCCCTGGCCCTGGGATTTGAATCCCTAGGTACGTTAGTGGGGCCAGTCAGTCAAACTCACCTTTATCTTGTGGGTAAAGTGGGGCCACTGATGATGCTCGGTAATGAGCAGAACGATCGGTACAGGTAAATGGCACCTACCCATGCGTACGCTGGGGCTGCTGGCAGTCCCCGGAGGGAGTCTGTGGGACCACATGAGGCTTGCCAGTCAGAAGCTGGGCGTGATGCCCAGAGGTGGTGGTGGCATTGTTACCCCTTCTCCTTCTGTCAGGGGGACAAGGCAGGGCACAGGCCATTAATGTAGTGGGACTTCCCTTCCCAGCTGCTCTGAAGGGAGGCTTGGGGCTTCCCGGCCTAAGAGGGCTTCTTGGAGGGGCTCATCGAGAAAGATCCCCAGTGAGATGCCCACCGGGGAGGAGGAGGGCGCCGCACATGGTATGCTCACTTGCCGGGTGCTTTGGTTTTGCGAGGCACTAAGTCACCTACATTTGTTTCCACAATATGTGGGTGAAGTTGGCACAGGAAGTTTCCCTCTCCTACAGGTAAGGAAGTTGGAAGGCAGGCAGGTAGAGGAGCTCATCTTTGCCACACAGGTTAGTGCTACAAGTGGGAAAAGACCCAGGTCCCAGATCCTGAGCACGTCACCCTCTTTATTAGGCAACTTTCTCAGGTTTGTGTGAGGAAACCTGGGCCCCTGCTGATGAGCCTTATGGGTGCCCTGAAGATGGTGGGGGAGCCGTGATGGACAGACAAGGACCGGTGTTCACTTCCTGGCCATGGACGGAGGTTACTTCCAGATCACTGGCAGGGAGCTCCCCTCTAGCCTGCAGTCTTGCCTAACAGCACCTCTGCCTGACTCCCAAGTCCAGTGGCTTTTCTGAAAGGAAGGAGAGGAGATGCCAGCATAGCCAATGAGAAATGGTGGGAAAATGTGATGCTGAGGCCTTTCTATCACCTTCCCAATTCCCTCCCTCATTTTGTTCATTTTCTTGATACAAAATAATTCCAGGAAATCAGAGAGGGATTCTATAGGTGTTAAGCCTTCATGTCGTGATTTTTAACTACAAAGCTCTATTGGATTTCCTAATGGTTTTGGGACCATTATTCAATTTTACACATAAAAGGGTTTACTGAGGGTCAGTGTAATTCCAAAATCATCAGCATACAGATCATCTGACCATGTGTGAAAATTCAATAACAATAAAGGCAATTCTCTGGGAAAGTAAAAAAAAAAAAAAAAAAAAAAGAGATACACAGGTCTTTGACCAGAAGTAAAGATTTGGAACACTTCTTTATGCACAGAGAATCTCCGGTAGGCAAACCTGGGTTCATGTTAGCTGTCATAAGGTAATTGGAGTATTTATAATTTATTAATTTATCTATTTTTTTAAATGAAGAAGAATTAAGGTGGTTTAGGTAAGAACACAAACACACCAAAACCAAAACAGACAAACTCAAGCAAACATCTGGAAAGAAAAAAGGAAAAAGGAGAGGGTAATAGAACAGCAGGGAGAGCCCCTGGCCAAGGACAGACAGAATGCATATCAACTCTTGAATGTCCTGGTGGCTCGAGGCAAGACGGTGCCAGGTCCCATGGGGAGCTCTCCTTGTCCTCTCTAGTATCAGAGCGCCTGTTTAGTTCATTCCTTCATTTATTCACTCACTAATTACCGCATTCCGATGGAAGTTACTTGGTCTGCCTTGTGTGATGCAGCAGTATGCTGAGCCCCAGAAACGGCAGCGAACATGGCTTAGGGATCTGCCTGCATGGAGCTATCTTTGCTTGGGAAGGCAGGTACACAATTATGACCCTGTGCGGAGGTGTGCCAGATGTGCAGAGAGGGATGGGAGCGTCCAGCAGGTGCACCTAACCAGGAATGGAGGCAGGGAGATTTCTATTACCCACAAAAATGTTTTGAACAACCCCAGCTTCCCAGGAATATAATAGCTTGTTACGGGATTTTAAGACTAGTTTTCAAAAGGAGAGTCTGATTTAGTCCCACATAACTTTAAAGTTAATTAATTAAACCAAAGTTGGCAAGCACTTTCTAAGTGCCAGGTGCTCTACTAGTCTGTATTTGGTGATTTATGGCTTGAAATAGGATCTTCATTATTTGATATTTTCCTTAGCATGAGATTTCCTTCCTGGTTCTGGGTCCCTTTGCTGTCTCTTCAGATACCTTTAATATGAGAGCTTGGCCTGGTCATAAAAACTCCATATGTATTATTTTACCAGACTTGAATGAGAAAATAGGATGACATAATGAATCAGAATATTAATGCTCTGAGGGTCCTTTGGAGAATTTAGGTTTTTAATGAAATTTGAAATACAGAGTGGATGACACAAAGCTGAAATAGCTTTGGTTCGAAAAACATTAGTATATGGTACATGTAAAATATTTTTGCCAAACCATCAAAAGAGCTCCGGATTTTATAGTGTGGAGAATTCTTTAAGGCGGGGGTGGGGGCGTAGCTGTGCCTTTGTGCAGGTCACCCGAACCCTCTGTGTTGCCGCTTCCTCATCACTGAACAGAGGCTGATAAGAGCACTTACCTCGCGGGGCTCTTGTGAGGATTAAGTGAAGTAATGGAAGTAAAGTGTCCAGAACGATGGCCAATGGCTCTCAGCAGAATTATATTATTTATCTCACTAAGAGGTGCTCCTTTACTGCAGGTGCTTTTCACCGATTTTCTTGTTTTTACTTATGTATCTCCAGTACTTGAAAAGTGCCTGGCATGGCAGTTGTTCAATAAATACTTGTTGAATGAAAAAATATATGACAGTTCTGTTAGTCAAACAGGAGGATGAAAAAGCTGGGATAAAGTTTTGGCACTTATTGAAGCTGTGTGGCAGGTGCATGGAAGTCTATTAGCTGAGCCTCTCCACTTTTTTATATGACCAGGAAGTCGTTATAATAAAAGATTAGAAAACGACTATATTGATATAATCATTGGAGATAACTAGGGATTAAAAACATCTTTTTATCCCTTTTCGTTAAGGCTTAAGAAAGTGAAAAGACATCTTTTGCTACTAAACACTACTGCAATGCGATTGGTGACCTGGTCTCCAAAAGACGTTTGCTTCTGTTTTAAGGACTCAGAAGGCGAGCAAGAATTCCAATAAGAGTTAGCACAGCTGAGGTGCTAACCAGCACTGTTCTTCTGTGTCATCACCCTGTCATCACACCCCCAGAGCCTGGGGAGCCTTGGAGGGCAATTTGTCCACCTCTTCCAGAGGCAGTTTGGCAGCTCAGTCAGCTGCCAGTGTTGCCCCCTCCCTGCCGGCAGCTCCCCTTGCTCCAGGCCAGAGCTCGTGACCCTGCATGTGACTTCTCCACACACTCCTCTGTCCTGACACTGCTGTCCCTGCAGACCCTGCCTATGGGCCGTTTCTCTAAACCTCTGTCCAGCTCACTTTCGTGGGTTCTCCTGACTGTCCTTTCTCATCCTGCCCTGAAGGGGCAGTAACAGCCCCAGGATGCGCACCTCCGCCCCCCAGGCACTCCTTGTGGGACACCGGAAGCTGTCCTTGGCGTCTCTGGTTACAGCTGGAGTGGGAGGGCTCCCCTCTGCAGGAGACACGCTTAGGCCCCCAGATTGCTGTTCTCTGCTCTCCTGTGGCCCCCTGCCTTCTGGGAAGTGCTGTCTGATAAGCGGCTTAAAGGACAGCGCTGAGCATGGCTCTGTGGGGAGAGCTCTGGGGTCACAGTCCTTGACCTTTTGAGGTGGGAAGCACTGAACGCTTGAGAGCGTTTGTGTTAACAAATGCACGTATTTTACATAATGAGGTTGATTCTCGCTGTTTGTGGGAGTTCTGTTCTGTAAAGTCACTGCAAACACTGAATTAAAGAATACTGAATATTACTCCTACGGGAAATACATGTTCATTTCCTGCCAGCCCCTGGTCATAACATTTTTGTCATTGACCAATTCATAACCTTGTTTTATGTATTTCTAGTAAGATGCCTTATTTAATAAACAGCGGATTCAATAACATTGAACTCACAGAAAACTGTTAACTCACGTCTGACTGAAGCTTATCTAACACAGGTATGTTCTCCTGCACTTGGGAACATTGGACAGCATCTCAGCACTGGGTTTGGGGGCCATTTAAACAAGGAAATTACCAACAAAAAGCACAACAAAGCAAAAAACGTGGCTGGCACTAAATAATGACATTTGTTTATACTATGAGTTGAAACAGGAAGGCAGAGTTTTGCCTCGTCTGAACCCAGCTGGGAATGTGCCTGTTAGGCTATGCAAAGTGCTCACGGCTCCTCACATCTGCAAATGACCGTGAGAGGAGTCCTGTGAGTATTGCTTTTGGGATGATCAATAAATTTAAACAAGTAGGGGAATTTGCAAATATGGAATCCACGAATGAGGACTGACTGTATCCATTAAGTGTGCACATTATGTTATGTCCAATAAAGCAAAACTGCAGTTTACTACATATGTTGCAAAATATTATATGTAGCTATGTAAAGCCATATCTTTGATCCAGGAAATCTAAAATGAGAAAATTAGATTGTAAGGTGAACTACAATATTTTAAAATACATGCTGTCTTAAGCTTTAAACCTTTAGACTACAGGTATTGTTTATATATTCATGTGCATTTTATGTAAATTATGTCATACTTTATCATCTGTATAGCTTATAATCTTAAAGTTATATTAATTGCATTAGAAAAAGTTCAGTTGAGACAATTTTCAGTGATTACCTGAAATGTCATGTTTACATCTAAAAAATATATTAAAACCTAAGCACTGTAAATCGAACCTAGCCAGCAGGGGTGGAGAGCACAGAGTGGAGTCTGCTGGAGTCTGTGTGGCGGGGGCTCTCCAGGGGTGCCCAGCCCTTGAGCTGATGCCTCCAGATCAGCAGATGAATCTCCTTCACATACAGTCCTGGTGCTTTCCAAATTGCTGGGTTTTTTGTTTGTTTTTTGTTTTTGTTTTCTTCTGAGTCCTGGAGCTAGTGGGACCACATGAGAGCCCTCCAGGAGGGAAATCTCAGTCTCCTACAGCACTCTGGGGCCCTGGGTATCAGCCCCGCTGTAATGGGGGGATACATCCCAGGAGTTGGGGTATGCAGTGGGGCGTGCTAGCCCCCTGCTCCTCTGGGAAGGTGTCAGCTGGCGAGATCCCTCCCTGCCATGTGTCCCTGGGCCAGGGCCTATTTTTGTCAGACCCTGTGTCTGCCTTTCCTCCTTGTCTCAGTGTGGTCTTTACCCTTTGTGGTGGGGAGCAGTTTATCTAGTTTTCAGCTCTTTTTCAGAGGGAAATGATCCATATGAAGCTGTAGGTTTGGTGTATCTGGGAAGAGGCCAGCTCAGGCTCTGCCCTCGCTGTCCTCTCCAGCCAGCCGCCACCTCGGACTGAGGCCGTGGTGGGAGGGGGCTTCACCCCGACAGATCCAGGGGCTGCCGCCTGTTGCAGCAGACTGAGTTTGCTGGATTGGAAGGGGTTTTCCATCTTTCTCCAGGTCTGTTCTAGAGCATAGGTCCTATGGGCTGCAGAGGGAAAGAGATTCTTGTGTTTTATCAAAGCTAAGATGCCATTGATTATTGGAAGAATCATTATTTTATGAATTTCTGAGAAAGAAAAAAGCTACTCTATCAGTCAGGGTTCAACTAGAGAGAGAAAACTGGTAGGAAATATGTATTAAAAGATTCACACAAAGAGCTGGCTTACACGATTGTGGGGGTCAGCTGGGCAGGCCCAGAGTGCTTCTGCTGGTCGAGAGGAAGAGCTGGGGGATGTCTCCTGGGCCAGCTGCCCGTAGGCGGGAGCCCCTCCTCACGGGGGAGGCTCAGCTTTGCTCTAAAGGCTTTTCAACAGCATGAATCAGGCCCGCTCAGATTATCTAGGATAATCTGCTTTACTGTGATGTACTCTGATCATATCTGTGAGATACCTGCACAATAACACCTAGGTTAGTGTTTGATTGAATCCCTGGGGTTGTAGCCTAGTCAAGCTGACACACGAAGCTGACCGTTGCAGCTGCCGGTTACTCTCTGTAACGTGTGTCGGTTTCAGAGATGCTGACGTGTAAAGAAAAGTACGTCTTAGACTATGGAATGTGGTACGTTTTCTGGGTGTAGTGTGAGTCATCTAGAGCTCTTGTTAACATAACTTCATATAGTAATTCTGGAGATTTGAGGAGCTTCTGTGGCCCTGTAATGATTTCTGGTTGATTAGCAGTGATTTGAACTACTTGTTTGCAGACAGGGAGTCTGAAATGCAAAGAAAGGGACCTCATTCTGAGGGTCTCGTCAGGCAGGGCTGAAATTAGGGTCGTTTCCTGCCTCATGGTTCTTTGACTCTAGATCTCTCTGTTTATTAAGATCACTGCAAAGCACATGTGTGGTGAACTGTGAATTGTGATTCCCAAACTGGGGGTTCCAAAGAGTATAAGACTATTTCAAGGAGCCTAGTGGAAAGTGTACATTTAATCTGAGGCGAAGTTTCATGGGCTAAATAAGGTGTTAAGTTGCTTTGCTTTTGGCCAGAGTTCCATGTCGTCATGTGCTGGTATTAGAAGCTCTGACTGTCAGCCAGATGGGGCTGCGGGTCATGTACTATTTGCATCAAATCCATTGCCCACCTTCCCCTATTCTGCTCTGTATCAGAGGGCCCTGCATTTCCCAGGTTCACTTGCTAATTGACTTCTGAGTAGGTTCAGCCAGTGGGAGACATCAGAGGAAGACTAGAGGTTGGGAGGCAGGGGGGACACCAGGAGCTGCTTCTGCTCTGCCTTGGGCTGTGACTCCTCCATCGGCTGTGTCCCCAGTGGCTCTAACTCCAGCTGGACAGCCCCTCCTTCCTGGGTCCCATCCCAGCAGGCAGCCTGCGCTGTGGCCCTCGTTCCTGCCGAATGACTCCGCTTTGGACCCTAACAGCATCGCCTCGCTGCTTCCTCGGCCACAGGCACAGAGCAGCTTCCTGCCCTTGCTGCGCTCTGGGATGACACGTCGTTCCCCGGGTGCGCTCTCAGCTCTCCTGCCACCCACGCAATGAGGTCCGCGTAGAGTCCTCTCTGGAGCCTGCAGTCGCTTCTGTTCTCCTCACTGGACCTTAACACAGAATTTAAAAAAATTAATGACAATGGGAAACTAAATGAGTTATTACCTGACAGAGATATATTTGGGTAGATACTATTGTTCTAAAGATGACTTCCAAGAGGAAAAATAAGGTCCTTGCGGTGGAAGGGCTGAGCTGCCGAGCAGAACACACAAGATGAAGCTGAAGAGAGCTGAGCTGCATGAGGGAACCAAGTCCCAGGGAAACTCAGCCAGACAGTGAATGCCCAGCGCCCGAATCCAGTTGCTTCCAGACACTTCCTGCCCTGCAGGATTGGAAGGGCGTTTGCAGCAGGGAGCCAGGTCAGCCCAGCCCCACTGCTGATTTGCTCTGTGACCTCGGGCAAGTCACTCGTCATCTCTGAATCTCAGTTTTCTCATCTCTAAAGTGGACACAAACTTTACAGGATCAGTGAGTCTGAACACGGTCCCTGGAAGAGCCGCTGGCAGGCACTCGGCCAGAGCTGTCACTAGATACATGTTACCTTCCCTTTCTCCCATACATGGCTTTCCTGTCACATTATCCAGGAACAATCAAAATTTCCAAGAAAGGTTTTATTTTTATAACTTTCTGAAAACTTCTCTTCTCCTTTCAGTTTTTTGCAACAAAATGATAAAGAGGAGCTGACAAAATGCTTCAATAATGTAACTCAAGACTTTAAAAAAAATACAGCAGTGCTCTGAGCATTGTTCTCTGGGCTGGCTGAACAGTGAGCTTGACACGTTCCTTTGTGCCATCTTTGCTTGCCATTTTGCCCCTTAAGACACTAGAGGGAAAATTGCATCTTTATGAAGTTACACATGCCGTGAACTGCTCTGTGATGGGTGGCAATCAGCAATCATTCAGGCCTCAAAATATGATTCTTTTCAGAGGCCTGCGGCTATGGGTTCATGCTCTGGGAGCTCCAACCCTCTGGCCCAGCTGAAAAAGCTGACCAGCCCCAGGGTCACAAGTGCTCCAGGCCCTCTCCAGCTTCGTTCTGCTGCAAATGTCAGGAAGCAGCTACTTTTGCTACTCGACCCTGTTCTGTTTCGAGATCCTATAGGATTGGAGAATACCTGGGAGAGAAAGTCGCTTTTGCTCTCAGAGGCTGATGCCTGGAGGGCAGGGAGCCACCCCCCTTGCCCTGCCCTGATCCCCTCACCAAAGCCATGGCTTGGAGACTGTGCTATACGAATCTTTTGTTAAATGCCTATGAATACTGTTGTCACTCACGTGGCACCCTGATATTCCAGGCTTCATATGGAGAACGTCTTCACTTCAGAGTGAGTGTGGACTTGGAAGGTGATTATTTTCTTGGGGTTCTCTCTCCAGTATGTCCATTGCGCAGAGCCACAATGCAAAGCAGACGAGGGGCTGGCTTGAAGCATTAGTGTGGGGCAAGGCCGTGGAAACAGACTTTTCCCCAGTTGATGCTATAGGTTTGCTCTTATTAAATACGTGGATGAGATAGGCTGAGGATAGTAGGTTCTGGAGTCCACACTTGCCTTGCCAAGACCACCAGAAAAGCTGGTGGACATGGTGATGTTTAGAAGGCTGTTTAGAGGGCTAATGAAGGGGTTTAAATTCTGCACTGACTGCATTTCGGCTCTCCGTTTTAGAATGCTCTGAGGACTGGAAACAAGGGCCTCAGGAATGCAGTCCTGTGCGTGACCTGGGGCGATAGGACTCCTCTATTTATGGCAAATGGCTTTGACATCTGTGGGATTGGGTCATATTGTTACAGCTGCAAGACTAAAAAGGATTTGAATGATTATATTTTGACTAGAATTCTTCCTACGCTTTTAAGGAACAGGGAAACTTGAGTTTCTGTCTTTCCCCGATCTCGCCTAGCTTTCCCTGATCCAGCCCTCTCGCACTTCTCCGGGGGCCTTTTTGGAGGCCGTGTCTCACTGATCTTTTATTAATCGTCATGGGCAATTATTTGCCACTCATGTAGTGTGTCTCTGTCTTCCTGGCCACATGTGAGAACATCTTCACTTTGAAGTGCATTTGGATCTAGAAGATTTTTGTTTTTCTGTGGTTTCCTTTCAGGCAACTGTGTTGTATGTGATAATGATGCAAAATAGGCCGAGCTGGCAGGATGGGCAAGAGCTATGGAAACAGACTCTTCCCTGCTTGATGCTGTAGATGTGCCTGACTCCAGTGCCAGCCCAGTGACACAGCTGATTGTTGTCAGCAAAGAGAAAGAGTAGCAAGAGGGAATGAAGGAGGAGCATGTGATTAAAAAGAAAAAGAGAAACAGGATCTGTGGTAATTAGATGCCAAGAACTTGTCAAAGCATCTCAGCTTTCCACCATAGTTATTTTCGTTTTAAGAAACTAGTGATTGCAGTTCAGTGTACTTTTTACTCAGTGGTGGGAAAGGGAACTAATATCTGTCCATGTCTGCACTTTACCGGACTGTGTACTGGGCCCTTTATTTCCATCACTGTATTTAAGTCCTGCAATGACACTGAGATAAGCATATTCTGGTCTGTGGGACACAGACCAAGAGCTTAGCATGTGCACACATGCACACATAGGTACACATACATGTACTGCAACCCTGTTGGAATTCTTTAATTAAAAGAACTGGGATGGCAGTGAAATAGCTCCAATCCCCAGCCTATAAAGCTACTGGAGATTTTAGTTCTGGCATGACAAACTAAACCCATACAAGCCATTTGTTTCATTGATTGACTACAACTAAACACCAGACAGAATAGAAACAAAACAAAACACTACTTGAAGTTTATGAAAACTAAAGAAAAGCAGGCAGATTTTTCGGGGAGCAAAACATGGAAAGTGGCCACATGGTGGTGAGATCCCCGTTTTCCCTCTTTCTGGCAACTGTGACCCGAGGGCAGGAACCCATCACAAAGCAGTGAGGGTCAGAGGCAGTGTGGGCAGGGGGAGTCTTACTAGAAACCCCGTGTGTCTCTGGTCAGAGGAGCCAGGAGGGGCCCCTGGGAGCCGGGAAGTGGCAGGACAGCACCAGAGCGGAAAGAACAGGAGTAAGGATCCCCAGTGCTGCCCATGAATCTGCACATGTCGGACTCATTTTCAAGTGCAAATAGGAGTCACATGTAACCAGTGTCGCATGAGCTTTGACGGCTGAACTGAAGTTTGAACCGGTGCCCATGAGTGGCAAGATAGAGCTTGCAGTCTGAGCCTCAGTAGCTGATTGCCGCTAAGAGAAGAACATCAACTTCTCCAGAAGACTGTAAAAGGACTCAGTGTCTAAAAAAATATGACATTCACAATGCCCCCACACATTTCAAAAGTTACATGACATATTAAAAAAACCGGGAAAATGTGTTCACATCTTTACCCTAACAGAAAAGACAGTCAGCATATGCCCAACTCAACCAGATGTTGAACCATCATGCACAAACTTTAAAACAGCTATTATAATCATGCACCATGTGGTAAGGAGAAAACACTTTAAATGTATAGAAAGATAGAAGCTCTTAGCAGAGAAATAGAGAACCAGATGGATATTTTAGAACTGAAAAATAATAAAATAGGAAATTTAGAACTAAAAACATATGCAATATCTGAAAACTGGATGTTCTCCATAGCAAAATGGAAATAATAAAGAAAAGAAGTCTGTGAACCTGAGGTGGATCAATAGGAGTCATCGAATCTGAAGAACAGAGGAAGGATTGACAGAATGAATGGAAGCTCACGGGCCTGTGGTGTGATATCAGTAGGTGTGGTTGGGGTCCCAGAGACAAGAATAAAGGTACAGGGACAGAAAAATATATCTAAAGAAATAATGGCCAAAATATTCCCTAAATTTGGTGGAAGACATTAACTGACAGGTTCAAGAAGCTCAGTGAATCCCAAACAGGATAAAAGTTCAAAAAATATATGCCTAGAACTCATTAAAATCAAACTTCTAAAAATCAGTAATAAATTGTATCTACCTCAATTAAAAATCAATTAATTAAAAAAACAATGATAAATAAAAGATGTCTTGAAAGAAACTAGAGAAAAATAGCACACGGCACTTACAGGAGGCCAGCAATTCAAAATGACTGGATTTCTCATTGGAAGAGGATAGTGGGACAGCGTGGGAGAAAATGACTGTTAAGCCAGAATTCACCCTCCAGTGAAAATATCTTTCAGGAATGAAAGTTAACTAAAGGCATTCTCAGGTGAATAAAATCTAAGAGAATTAATGAGCATTACAAGACTAAACCCAGCTCTTCAAGTCGAGGAGGGTGGTGCCGGAGGGAGGCTGACTTTTCAGGAATGATGAAAAAGCGACAGGAACGGTCAATGTCTTTCCCCCGTGTATTTATGTATGGGCCCTGGAGACAAATATACAATTTTGAAGGGATTTATACTCACATGCAGAAAGAGTACGTATGACAAGTATATCGTAAGGGTCAGTGAAGGGGTGAGGGCGTGTGTGTGGCAGCAGGACAACTCCGTGTAGAATGTGAGGATCAGGTGTGTGGATTGTGGTCACTGGGTAAATCGTTAAGGACAAAAGATCGAATCAAAAATTCCAAGACAGAACACAAAGCCAAAGATAGATTAAAATGGAATACTAAAAGATATTCAAATAATCCCAAAGGAAAAAAAAAGGATTGGAGTTAAGAGAACTACAGCAACAGCAAAAAAAAAGAAGAAAAACAAAGACAAACAGGAAACAAATTAAAAGATGGCAGACCTAAATTCAGCCATGGCAATAATTACATTAAATGTTAATGACCTTAATACTCCACGAAGAGGAAATCAGCAGAGAGAATAAAAAAGCAGGACTATATGCTACTTTTAAGGAATACACTTTAAATGTATGGACACAAAATGGTTGAAAGTAAATAGGTGGAAAAAGACACATCCAAATATTAGGCATGGGAAGGTTGGAGTGGCAATTTTAATATCAGGTAAAATAAGTATTCCTTATTTTACCTGATGTTAAAGAGTATTCCTAGAGATAAGGGGAGGCAGTATCACTTGGTAAAAGTGCCATTTCATGAGGAAGACTTCAAGTGTATGTGTGTTTACACTCTAAGAAAGCCCGAAATATGTGCAGTAAAGACTGACCAAATTATAGGGAGGAGTAGAAACTCCACAACTGGGAAAGATTTTAATATTCTCTCTCAGCGTCTGGTAGAACAGCTACACAAAATCAGTAAATACATGGCTAATTTAACAACACTGTCAACCTTCTCGATATAATGGATATTCATAAAACACTCTGTCCAGCAATAGCAGAATTATGTTCCTTTCAAGTGCACATAATGTTCACCAGGATGAACACATTGATGAGACCCATACTGGGCACTGGGCACCACTGTGGGTTCTGGACTATAGCGGTGATGAGAACAAATACAGTCCCCACCCCCTAGGACATTTTATCCAGCAGGATGGCAGAGAAAAAGGCAACTAACAAAATAACTAAGCACTCTGATGGGGGACAGGAAGTGTGGGCATATTAGGAGGAGACCTAACACAGTGCAGGAGGACCGTGTGGGAGGGACACCACCGATGGCGACCTGCAGCGGACGACTGTAGGGCTGTGGCCTGGAGGGTGAGTGGGGCTGAGTGACCGAGACGAGTGAGATGCTCCAGCTGGAGGAGGCATCAGGGCAGGTCAGGGGCGGGGAGGCAGGGGAATAGGAAGCCTCCTGGAAGACGGACAGCCTGGCTCAGGATGCGGTGCGCTCTCCATCCCTCGAGGGCCCCTGCCTCCTGCACTGCCCCCCACGGTGCACATCCCCCTCCTCTCACTTTCCGAGTGCTTTGGGGTCAGTTCCTCCCATCTAAGCTTGAAGCCAATGATCTGATCTGGAGCAGATGACTTTCAGCAAACCACGGGGCGCCTGCCCTCCCCACCTCAGGGACAGCCGAGACTGACTCGGAGCCACGCAAGCCTTGGAGACACCTACTGGGCTCATGACCCTTCCCAAAATATCTTCCTCAAACAGAGGAATTTTGTGGGTTTGTTTGATCTTTTTATTTTGCTGTTGTCAGGATGTAACTTTTCCCCTTTCCTCTCAAGCCTGGGCCCTAGGCAGGTACCAGGAGAGGAGGGGTCTGGAGTCCTTGGCTGGTTCCATGGCGCACATCAAGGCAGAGACGGGCACGCAGGCGACTGGCCTGGGATGTCTCTATGAGCACCCCTCGGACAGCTTGGCTGACGCCGTCTTCTGGCGTCAGAGCTCAATGGTTTTAACAACACAGTTTGATGAAAACATTTTCTTTAGCAGTCATGTTACAGTCATCAAGATGACCTTGGGAACTCATTACATGATCTAATTCCTCTTTGAACTAATTTCCCTCATTTTATAGACATTTACTGTTTATTTTCCCAGGTATAAAAGGAGTTTTTAAAATGACATTCATATGGGTTCTCTGCTTAGCAGAATTCTCTACTGATTTTGAGTATACTGAATCACTTCCAGTTTTAAAATGGAGATAATAATCAGGTTTAAAAGTTCTTATCTGGGCTTGGGGCCAGATTTGGTTAAGAATAAAACTTGTTGCAGATATTAGAGAGATAATACGGTGGCTGCATTACACAGAATCCTAGGCAGGCTTGGGCAGCACCCTCTCACGCAGCATAGTAATTCTGATGCGGAGCGTCTGAACATTCAACTGTGTGGAATGACCTGAGGTAGTCAACCAAATGAGTTTTTGGGGCCAAGCTTGGGAAGAAACTTCAGGTTTTCAGAGCATTTGGATTTTGGAATTGCTAATAAAGAATTATGTACCTGGCCTCGTCTTGCTTCACTCAGAGAGTTGTATCAAATGTGGTGTTAATCAGAAAAACGTTACTTCAGCATAAAATACTGTTTTATAGCCTAGCTCAGCAGCAATGGAAATCTTTGTCCTTTTTTTGGCACATACATGCTTACAGAATCTTTTCTAAGGAAAGTAATTCCTCCATCTGGAAGTTCCATATAGTACTCTTTAGTTTTACTTATAATCCTACTATCAGTTGCTCTTTGCTGAGCTGGGGGCTTTCCAATATGTATATTTCTTTTATTACAGATTGCAGGGTTTCTCCTCTTTAAATAATCTGTTGAACACAGCCCTTTAGTTCTCTATCATCTGTTTGGAGAAGCTTTTCTGACGT
The DNA here is from genome assembly GCF_040802235.1 of Manis javanica. NCBI lineage: Eukaryota > Metazoa > Chordata > Mammalia > Pholidota > Manidae > Manis > Manis javanica. Next base: position 23,188,698 of record NC_133156.1, on the reverse strand, counting down.
TAGCTGTTCAGTTGCCCGTGTTGGTCCAGTGGGCGCCTCACAGTTTTTTTCGGTCTAGAGAACATGCTACTTGGGGGCATGGAAAGAGAAAACTGTGAGGAATACGTAGGACTCCTGGAATTGCACTTTATTTATGATTTTTTCTAGCTATGGTGATGATGGCACATAATTCAGTTGATTTGTGTCTTAAATTTTCACCTTCAAATTGGGAATCATAGTAAATGGTTTTGTTATTTCTCAGGTGTGGTGTGAAGTGAAATGAGATGTTGGTGCAGCTGAAAAGATCCATTTGAAATTTACATTCAAGTGCGGGGAACCTTGAATCTAAGTTCAAGGTTTACACATACTTAAGGGAGTATCTATTGATAAATGTTGGGTCATATGGCTTTATTCCTGCTCAGATCTGGACATGAACCATTTATTGAGTGTCTGCTATATCGGGAACCACAGGAGCCATCTTTGTGTAATCCTAATGGCACCCCTTTGGGGGGGCTTCCCTCACTCTCCCCTGGGGAGGTGGCAGAGACGTGGCCCAAGTCTGAGCAGGGCTGGAAAACAGATTCGTCTGATGGTTAAGTCAGCACCCTCCTAGTCGCAAAGACGACTTTGCAAAAGTGAATGTTTTGTGGCGGTGGTTTTGTGCTTTGCAAGGTGAGAACAAGATGAGATCCATAAAAATTTAGATAATTCACTTCTCTTGGATGTAAATTCCAGATGGTATCAATAAACCACACATGTTGGAAGCTAAGGGGAAATCAGTCATTATTCAATGCCTTGGAAAATCTTCATTCGTTCCTGTGTGGTGTGATTTACTTCCATCACACAATCCTTATAAACAAGCAAAGTGTTTGACTAGTTTAAAAAATGTTTACCAATCCGTGCTTCCTTCCTAAGGTCTCAGAGACAGAAAACTACACCATTTTTCTTTACGATCCTCTTGGCTTATCGTTTGCTTGCCTTGAGTGAACTGTTGAGTTGAGAAACCCATGCAAACCTCCCAAAACATCCACCTTATTTCCAGCAAATGCTCCAAATCCACAAGGCTCCCGCAGCCACGCGCAGCAGCTGAGCGCCTGGGTGCTATCACTCAGAGATGCGGAAGCTGGCCGGGGGACAGGTGGGCACTGGGGATGGACAGGTAATCACCGCAGAGTCTCTTTGTTTTGGTCTCTGGCAGCATCTGTCTCTCTCCTTTAGGAAGAGCAGAGCAGGTTTGCTGGCTGTGAGCAGCAGCCCCCAGGGGTTGGGAGAAGGTGCGCAGTCCACAGAGACCTCCTGTGACCCATCTCTTTGCCAAGTAGGTTTTCATTCTGGAGAGTAAGAGCCTCTTTATGGATTCCCTATCCTATTAACCAGATAACATTTTGTCCATGTGTTTTAAATCTGGATAAATTTCTACTGTGGTGCTCATGAGATTCTTTCCAAACTGGCACAGCGTCCAATACATCATTTCTGAACACGATATGTGTTCACTGTGTGTTTGCCTAATAGCTTGATCCCAACAGATGCTGGTCATTGGGGCTACTGTTCTTTAAGCCAGGTTTTGAAAGAGGAGGAAGTGTTACCCAGTGGAACAAAAAGGAGAAGGACCTTCCTGGTAAGGGGCGAGCACCGGAGAGGGCACAAAGGCCAGCAAAAGCCATGACCAAGGGAAGCCTGTCCCTGGAGCTCAGCAAGCGTGTTAAGGAGGGTGGAGAGTCAGACATGGTCACATCATAAAGGGCCTTTCAGGCTGTGCTGAGAAATTTAAACTTAAATTATAATAGATGGAAAATCATCACATGACTTTAAGCAGGAGAGGGACATTGATCAAACTGACGTTGGGAAATTTAGGTAAATTATTCTTATTTATTCTAAACAGAGGAAAGACTTGGAAAAGATGTGATTGAAGTCTGGGCAATTCATTAGGATGGAAAATGCTACTTTTATCACCAATATTTCAGAAATGTGGATGATAGTATCAGAAGGGCTAGCAAGAAACAGACTTGGGAAATAATTAGATGGTAAAACTGCCCACTGTAGCCTTTCACTGGCTTTAAGCACAGACAAGAAGACAGCACAGCCTGCAGGGAAAATTTCCAGGCTGGGAACCAGGGAGCCTGGCTGTGACATCAGCATTTACTAGCTACCTCTCCCCTGAGGACATCTGCTTCATCTTTATAAATACTTTCTGTACTAGATGGTCTTTGAAGTCTCTCACAGCTTTAACAATTCTGCTCTCATGGTTGTAGGCTCCAGATTAGTGTTTTGAAACTACAAAGTAGCCTGAGAAATCTTGTGAAAACAGGAACTGGTACTTTTCTAGGATTTTTACTTCCTGTTTTTGTAAAATTTGAGCTGAGAGTACCCAGAGATGTTAGGAGGAGCTGCCACCTGCTGCCTGGCAAGCTAACAGCGGAGCTCTGCGATGCCCAGAGGTGAGACGGTTTGTTTAGGGACAGACGGCAGGTGCACAGAACATTTTCCACTGCTGACCTCTGCAGTGTGTCCCAGATGGCCACCATTGCCTCTCGCTGTCTTGTGACAGAAACCCCAAATGAAGACAGAAATGACTGCCAAGTAGTGAAGGACATGCAACTATTGGAAATTCAGACACCATGGCTCAAATTCATTGGCAGTTTAGGTAAAATTTGGGGTTTGGTTCAGTCAGTTGTAAAGTGCTTGTCCAGCTCTGTAGCTAACGACTTTCTGGAAGGGTCACCTTGCCTCGTCACTTTAGTCTTCAGTGGGGGCAGGGAAACCGAAGGAAGAGAAGGAGAAACGCCTTGCATTTCAGGTGTTCCTGGCTCTTCGGTGTTTAGTTGGCCCTTTTCTGTCATTTCTGTTTGAGGCGTTAGAATTGGGTCTACATTCTGCCGTCTGCTTTGTGGTCTTACCTAGGGAATCTGTATGCAGCCTAACCTTGCCGAGGGAGGCTGCACTAAAGGTGCAGAATTCCACTCCCCGAGCCATTAGCTGTGTCTTGCTGACGTGAAGCTTATCACGCTACCCTCAGAAAATCTCCATCCCATCACGGGCTGCATTGTAAATAATGGAAAGAGCTGTCTGAGGCAGGGAGTGCTTTTTCCTACTCATTTGGAAATGTCCAGCATTATGTACTTGATAGAAGACCTGTGACCTCCGGGGTGACAGCAGGAAGACGAAGAATGGCTTCTGGAGTCAGCCAAAAAGAGCCCGTAATTTCCCTGCACATGTTTTTTATTGTTTTGTGCAAAATCTCTGCATGTGGTTACCACGCATAGCAAGTGAACTCACTTTAGGAGAAAAGCTCAGCAGAGGGCCTTCACTCCTCAAGTGGAAAACTTTAAAAAGCCTTTTATTTATGTGCCTATAATCTTAAGAGGGAGTTTTAAATTAAATGTTGTTATGAAAATTTATTAGTGTCTTTAGGAAGCAATTTTAGGGAAGTCTTAGGTTAATATCTAAGTTTTTATATATTTAAAATTCTTCTAGGTAAATTTAAGGACAAAGTTTGTAGGACTGAGTATATTTTGCTGATAGCTTAAAAATGAAATTTTCTCAAAACTCTCACTTTTGTTCTTAAAACTCTTTGCACACATGAAGCATCTCCAGATTTTATGAAGTCACCATCTCTACCTTTGTTTCCTGGTCTGAAACAGAATCAAAGGGATATTGGACTCAGAGCCATGCATTTTATTTCTCTTCAGGTTTGCTCACTCATTCAGCCTGAAATGTCCTGTTCCCTCAATTTCTGCCTATAAAGTTATATTTGTCCTTTGAGATTCAGATCAGATGTTACCTTCCTCTGTTTCCTAGAACAGATTTCTTAAGAGGAAAAGGTCTGATAGCACTTAGGGAAGGAGGGATCATTAGCACCTGCGTAGATATTGATAAAGAGGTCCTTCCACACTGACCTCATCTCCTTTTGATAGCCTCTGGCCCAGGGACAGCACAGTCAGGTGGATTAGTATCTGGCTAAAAGGCTGAGGCCTCAACGCCCTGATTTATGAGTTTTAGGCTGTGAGACTGCTTCCTGTGGGATGCTGCCAGGTTTTGTCCTCAGCCTATCTTAGAGAAAAAGAATTTATTAATGATAAATCAGGCAAGATGGATTTAGGCCATGCTAGAGGGAGAAACAGCTCTCCAAGTGTAGTATCTTAATCAGTAAAGGCTGACCTTGCTCTCACATGCAGGGCTGTTCCAAGGTGACGGGGAATGGCTGGGGGCCTTGGTCTGCACAGTCGTCACGCTCACTGTCTGGAGCGTGCTGACTGCAGAGGCTGCGGGAAAGAGACTGTGGAAGCCTGGATGGGCACACGGCCACCCCTAACCTCAGCAGGTGGGCATGAAAGCTGGCCTGTGTAAGGAGAGGCAGGCTGTGGGTGAACAGCTCTGAGGACCCCCACACCTGACTGAACCAGCAGAAACCTAAGCGATCAGTGGATGACTGGAAACTGGGGCCACAGTCACGGATTTCTGGTCAGAAGCCCTGGTGGCAAGTCTGGACTCATCCACTTGTTATTTGTATGTGCTGGGCAGTCACTTAACTTTCCTAAATCTGTTTTCTTACCTATAAGACAAGACCTTCAATGACATGGACATCCCAGGGTTATTGTGAAAGGCACTATTATCTCCTAGCTTGGAATTACCTTTATATATTGGTGCCTTATTTTTAGCTGTATAAAAGATTTCTATTGTAAAATATTTACCTCAGAGAGTTTCATTTATCAATTTTTAAAAATTGGCTTCTTTTTAAATTTAATGTAATTGGTTTCAAATTGCATATTACATTAGCTGGATATGTCCTTGGCAATCTTAAAAAATAATGCATTCTTTACGTGGGTTGTAATGAGAAAAATGGGAAAAGCACCGACTGAAGGTAGATTGTTTGAGGTCTCTGGACTTTCAGGCCCAGAGTAGGTGTTCAGGGAGGGGACAGGGACAGGAGACCTGCACACAAGCCGGCTCCAGGGAGGTGGCCAGCCTCCCACTTTGCCATCTCCAGGTCATGCCTTTCCGAGTGGCTCCTCTGTCCTGCTTTGTAGAGGACCATTGTGAAATCAGAGACATTCTTCAGTGAATAATAGTTCTCTGCTTTTAAGATGCTTTTAGTCTGTGGTACACCACTTGGTTATGGATTCTAGATTTAGATGCTAGGTTCATCCAGCGGAGAGGCCAGGTCCAACTTCCTGCCCTCCGAGGGCCTCCAGCAGGACATCCAGTGGCCTGGTTTGATGACTCAGTGTTGATCTGGCCCCTGCCTAGCAGGGGACCCATTCCTCTGGAGGAATTTCCTATGTTCAATTAACTTTTGAGTCGCCTTGCCGTCACTCAGCCCAAGTGAGGTACTGTCGGCCTATGACATCTGCGCAGCCCAGTGTTGGTGTTGGGAGGGAGGGAATCATGCCATGTCCCTGCCTCTCAGGAATGAAGGTAGCCCTAGAGGAAGACGGCTCCTGACTGCTGAGCAGCTCCTTGAAGGCAGGATGGCCCCACATCTTACTTGCTGGCTCATGGAGTACTCCACTGAGATGCACAGACAGCCTTAGGCAGCCAGCTGCTTCTCAAAGGGGCTGTTTTGTAGGATTATTCCATCACCATGCAGCGACCCGACTATTCTGCTCTGGGGACCTGCTGTGCTAACAGTTCCGTTCACTCCAATTCAATTGCTATCTATTAAAAGCCCACTAGTACGAGTCCCATGGGGATCTGTACACACAGGGCGAGCCCTTGGATGAAATGGTGGGGGCTTACCTCTAGGGCATTTGGTTTGTGGAATCTATTTATTTTCAAGCCTTTTCCATCAACTAACACCAGCTGATGTCAAGGAGAGAGGGAGACAGATTGTCTGTCGTCTCTGTTGAAAGCCCCTCACATTCGGCAGAAAGTCCCTTGGAGAAATCCTCGGCCTAGAAGGAGTTAAGTTGCGCCTGCCCAGCGTGGCTTTGCCCTGGCGGCGGCCCACCAGCTTAGCTCATTCCTGATGACTTCACTCTGCTGGTGACAGGCGCCTCTGCACTCTTGAAGGTGGATTCATGTGCGGTCGCTTCAGATGCCCACTCCCAGAGTCCCAGACCACTCCCGCTGATATATGGACACCTTGCCTTCCTTGGGCCGCGGTCTGGCCTCTGCACTGCATCTGAGCTCACCGCATCCCAGTACTGCCTGGACGTTATGTCACTGGCTGGCACAACCCTGCTCAAGAATGAGATGTGCTTGTTGCAAGCGAAAAAGCAAGAGTCAGCATCAGCTCCCCCTGTGCCCGACCCAGGAATAAAAGAAAAAGGTCAGGAGGAGGACTTGACTATATTTAGTCTGATATTTTTCTAACTGTCCTTGGCCTCCACTCCTTCTATGTGGCCTGAATGTTGATGGAATCTTTATCACAGTTTTCAGCCCCTCATACCCACTAAATCTTGAAAATGGTTACTGAGGGCCAGATTGGATCCAAGACCTTGAGATGGCTTAGTTTGGCCTTGTTCTAAGCTACCAAGGCTGTGAATGAAACCAGCCTGCTTCCCTCCAAGACCATTTCCTTTCCTTTGCTTTCCAGTGTCCTGGACAGGAGCAGCCTGGGCTCATCAGGTGGGCGGGTGTGCTTCCACCAGCGTGGTGCTGCCCTGCACACCGGGGTGCGATGCCTCCAGGGCCCATGGGACGTGGCTGGGACGTCGTCCCTGGAGGCTGCCTCCTCTTGAGCCAGTGCGAGCACATTACGCCCCTTACCGCCCTCTCCCACGGTGACATCTGTGTCACGAGAGCCCAGATGCTGCAGAGCACCCCCCTCCCCCTGAGTCCCACGTTCTCCCCTGGCTCTGCCTGTGCAGGGATGGGGGACGTGCTCTGCTCGGGGCCCTGTGTCCTCAGCTGGGACCGAGGCCAAAATGGGGCAGAGGAGGCCAGCCTCTCGCAGAGTCCCCACCCCATTTCCTGTCATCCACTCCTTCCTGCTGGCACACAGGATCAGCAGGGTACGTGCTGGGGCTTAAAACCACGTCAGGAAAGTTTCATACTAACGTAGTCTTTCTAAGAGGAAAGACTGGTGTCTAAACAAGCCGATACAATGCCATTCTCACTATTTATTTTCATTACGTGCTGAGGGGAAAGAAAGAACTGAACGGAGTTTTCACTCTTCCAGTGCATCAGGGCAGTTTTCAAGCCGTTTGGCCACGTGTGTTCAGGTCGGGGCTCAGCCCACAGACTGCAGAAGTGCTGGAAAGATACTCTTCTTTTTCTCTGTGTCTTCTCAGAATAAATCTAGAGGCTCTCGTTTCTTTGAGGAAGGAAGTCAGATCCCTGGATGACTTGCTGGTATATTTTTAAATTCTCGGGCAGTTATGCTTTCTGAGCTTCAGATCTGCTTTATTTGGGGGTGGGGGTGGGGTGGGGTGGGGGCCTGGCTGCTCAGAGGAAACTGGCAGATCTGAGTCCAGGATGCCGGCCCCCTTGCCATTCACATCTGCGCAGGATGTACGAAGGTCGCAGGCGTTTTAAACGTCTAGAATGAAGTAAAACAACTTCCTTTCCTTTCCCACTGCATCTCCAAGGAGGTGGGAATACTAGAGAAACCTCTCTACAAACACATTCTCAATACCATTCTCTTTCTTGGCTCATGCAGAGAAAAAAATAGGAGGAATAAAGGGAAGTGCCAGAAAACCTTAATTAAAATAAATGGGGAAAAAAAATCTTGTGCCTAAATTCTAGCAGCATGACTGTTTTCATACATGCACACGCTTCATACGTGCCCACGCTGACTCCCTTCCCACCAAACAGCCCCCCGAGGGACTGGAATCTTCTGCTTCCCTGCTCCCCCGGGCTCCCTGAGAACAAGCAGGTACAGCCTCCATATGCGGCTGAGCAGCCTGGAGGCCGAGCAGCCTGGAGGCCGAGCAGCCTGGAGGCCGAGCAGCCTGGAGGCCGAGCAGCCTGGAGGAGCGCCTCCTCTGCAGTGAGATGCCTCCTGTGGATGGCTGGGCCCTCGTCTGCTTTGAGATGGAAGCGGTGCAGATGTCCGCCTCTTCCGGCGGGAGCTGGGTTATACGGTGGTGCCGAGGGCTGGCTGAGCCCTGTGCCTTCCCCGTGTGCACTGCCGGGCGGTCACCGGAGAGGGAACGCTGGCTTCCTTTCTGGTTTTGAAGGAGAGAGATGTCTGCTTTTGTACTTGGAGAGGAAAGGCTGGCAGTGGCTGTCGCAGGCTAGGTGGTTTGTGCCAGGGGTCCTTCCTTGGGTGACGGCCTGTCGCTGGTATTGACCACTGCTTTCTGCAGACCAGCGGGCTCTTTGACAGTGGGACTGCTAAGCCACCAGCGGGCCGCCTTCGCCCAGGGAGGGACTGGAAGCCGACTGCGTGGTGTCCACTGTCTGACCGACCCCGCCCAGTGGGAAAGCCGCCTCCCTGCCTCCCTCCCAGGCTCCTCTGCTCGGATGAGGCTCACGGGAGCTCAGGACCAGCAGCGCCATCACCCTGGATGCGGACGGGGAAGGTGCGGCGGGTGCAGGCGCAGGGGAGGGAGCCTCTCCCGGGAAGACTGACGTGCACGCGCACATCCGCCCAAGGCTGCGGGCGCGGGCGCTCCAATCAGCAGACTTTTCGTTGAAACCCTGCCGCTTACTGACCGCGCGACCTTGAGCAGGACCCGTAACCCCGCGCGAGGTCTGTGACTTGAGCCGGGCCTCGGGCTCTGGAGGGGGAAGGTGCACGCCGGAGCCGTCTTCATCCGAGCCGCTGCGGTGGCAGCTCCGGTACCCGTGGCCCCGAGTGCTGGCTCGACCAGAGCAGTCCGGCTGCCTGGGGAGGAGTCCGCCCTGGGAGGAGGCCGGCTGAGGGGCTCCGGCCGTGCCCGCGGCGCTTCCCGACCTGCCTCGCCCACCACGCCCCTGTGAGTCTGCGACCTGGTCTGAATCAGACACACCATCTGTGTGACATTCCCACCTCCACGGACCTCGTGCCACCAAAGCCCGAGGTCCTTGAGTGCTGGGCACTCACGTCTCAGTGAGGGGCCTTCCCCTCTGGTCCTGCCCTGGAGCAAAGCCTGGCACACACGGGCACTCGGGAACTACTTGATGAATTGAGTTGTTGAAATCAGCTAAAATGTGCTGTCCCAGATAAACCCCGTAGAGGCTGTAGACAGCTCATTAAGTTTCAGTGATCCCAACTACATGAAAACATGTATTTCTGTGAAGGACCATTCTTGAAATACATACCCAAGCCACCTGCTTTTCCTTCTGTTTGATGCATTTTAACAGCGAGGCCACGGAGTAGGTCTGAAAAGGTCTAAATCCACCGTGTTCTTCAGAATGGGCATCTTATAGCGTCTTGCTGGGCTGCTGTTTAACCTCTCTGTTAAAGAATTCAAGGAGGTGCCTTCCGTGGAGGTGACTTCTCAGATGATCCGTTTCCTGCAAAATCCTCACCCAGCATCTTCTTGACAAAGAAGGAGCAGCCTTTGTTTGTTCACATCAGGTTTCCACACTAACTTTGTGCATGGTTCTCTCTCCCGCCCTCCTCGGCCCTCTGCCCCGCCCCTTCCACCCTCACTGCACCGGGACGGCGCCCAGAGGTCGGCGATCATGCTGACCTGCCAACCACCCAAACCGCTCCCTTTGCCCTGCACCCCGACCTAGAAGATGCTCAGTGTCACTGTGCTTAGTGAATGAACTGGAAGGAACGAATGGTGGCTGGTGAAAACACAGGGGTTCCTGCCTTGCTTGGTCATGGCACTGGACCCTGACAGCTCTCAGCATGTGTGAAAAAGCAATGTACACTCAGCGCTCTGTTGCATCCAGTTGTGGCAGGAGCATTGGTGTCTGGTCAGCAGCTTCTCGCGTTGGGCATGTCTCGCTCACAGCCTGCCCAGAGAAGTCCGTTTTGTTGTTAATTTAGCATCATCAAGCTGAGGAACATTACATACATGAGAACTGCACATGACAGACAGTGCAGCTGCGTGACTTAAAGTAAAGCAAATAACTGCCGAGCTGCCTTCCCCTTCTGCCCGCAGAGGCGGCCGTGCTCTGGCTTCTGTGGGGACAGCATCGCATACTTCCTCATGGCTTACACCTGAGGATGTTTGTGTCCCCAGATGCTAAGATTTAGTTCGGCTTATTCTTCTTCAACATTATATAAATGGAATCACCTAGCATGTCACTTTTCCTGTCTCTGCCTGCTTTAGCACACCGTGTCCTGTGGGTTTCGTCTGTGCTGTTGTGAGTGGCTGTAGTTCAAATATCTGTTTATTTGGGTTTTGTGTTCCAATGTAATGTAAATACACTACAACCTATCTGTTCCACTATCAGACTTCTCACACTTTTGTCTGTTACAAACAATGTTTTATAATGTTCTTAACATCTTTGCATGAATGTCTTGGTGTAACTGATAAATGATAGGACATGAGTATCTTCAATTTCGGTAGATAATGCCAAACAGTTTTCCAAAAGGGTTGTGCTACATTTTTCTCTCACCAGACAGAGAGTTCCCAGTGGCCTACAACTTTTCTGGTATTGGCGTTGTCAGCCTTCAAGTTTAGCCATTCTGGTATTTTGTGCTCTGTCAGCTCGGGGTAGAATACACTGCCTCTACTGTGCTGCTCTGTCTGCATATTGAATAACTGAGGTCTTCCAAAGTTTTTCTTTTCTGACAACATCTTAATTATTAGTAGCCATTTGCATTCACATGAAAACATTGGAATCAGCTTATCAAGTCTCTCCTCTTCTTATTTAAGGTTGACATATTGATGGGGATTTCATAGAATCTACAGACCAGTTTGCAGAGAACTGAGCTCTTTACCATATTGAGTTTTCAAATCTAGGAACGAGTTCCCTCTGTGTTTTTGGACCATAATGTGTTTTTCAATAAAGTTTGGGTTTTCTGAGGGAATTTCTACATATGTTATAAGTTACATATTGATGTTCATTTTTCGCATGTAGGTACCCAATTGTTCCCTCACCATTTGTTGAAAAGACAGTTGTTTCTCTATTGAACTGACTTTTCACTTTGTCAAAAATTAGTCCATATATATTTGCATTTATTTCTGGACTTTCTGCTCTCTTCTGGTAATTTATTTGTTGGCTTTATGTCTATACCACACTGTGCTGGTTAGAGTAATTTTATAAGTCTTGAAATCAAGTAGTGTAAGTCCTCCAACTTTTTCAAAGTTCTGGCTATGCCAGGGCCTTTGTATTTTAGTTCGCCTTAAAAATGCCTACTGAGATTTCAGTTGGGATTATATGTTGCATCTATAGATCAGCTTAGCAAAATCTGACATCTTGGAAATATTGATTTTCATGAACAAGGTATTTGAATCCATGAACAAGATATATCTCTCCATTTATTTTGGTCTTCTTAAGTTCTCTCAGCATTGTTTTCTTATTTTCCTAAGTCATATTTTTTAATGTTATTTTGTGTGGTATTGGTTTTTAAATTTTCATTTCTGATTGTTCATAGCTTATATGTAGAAATATAATTACTTTTCACATACTGGTATTGTAATAGCGCAAAATGCTCAAAGAGGCTCATTAGTTTCAGAAACCTCTTTGACATGCCATCAGATTTTCCATAGATGATCATGTCATTTTCTCCCTTTTACTTCTCACTTTCTAATCTTTATGTCTTTAATTTTCTTACTTAATTGCACTAGTTATAACCTTCAGTATACTGTTGAATAAAAATGGTGAGAATAGACATCTTTGTATTGTTCCTGATCTTAGAGGAAAGAAATCCAGTCTCTCACCGTTAAGTGTGATGTTGACTAGGTTTTTTGTAGATACTTTTTATCTATTTGAGGAAGTTCCCTTCTATTCATAGTTTGCTGAGAGTTTTCGTAAGGATGTTTTTGTAAGAATGGTTGGGTTTTGTCATATTCTTTTTATACATGTATTGAAATGGTACGTGGTTTTTCTTTTTTGGTTTGCTAATATGTAAATGACATTGATTGTTTTTTGAATGTTAAATCAGACTCAGCATTCCTGAGACTAACCCCACTTGGTCATGACATCTTATTCTTCTTACATGTTGTTGAATCGGTTTGCTAAAATTGTGCTTAGAATTTTTGTTTCCTTACTTATGAGGAATCCTGGACTGTAGTTTTCTTTTCTCATAAAGTCTTTGGTTTTGTTATCAGTGTAATAATGGCCTTGCAGAATGAATTGGGATGTATTCCCTCTTCTTTAATTTTCTGGAAGAGTTTGTGTAGAAATTGTATTATTTCTTTCCTAAATGTTTTATTGAATTTACTAGTGAAGCCAGTTTGGCCTGGGGTTTGTAGGAAGGGTTTTAATGATGAATTTAATTTCTTTAGAAAAGAAAGGGCAATTCAGGTAACCTATTTATTTTTGTGTGAGTTTTAGTAATTTGCATCTTTCAAAGAATCTGTTCATTTCACTTAAGTTGTCGGATTTGTTGGGAAAGGTTTTTACAGTATTTCCTTCTTTTCTTTTTAATATGTGAGGATTCTGTAACGAAGTTACCTGTCTCCTTGCCGATACTCATAGTTTGTATCTTTATTCTTTTTCTCTTTATTCATCTGAGCAGAGGCTTGTCTATTTTCTTGAAACTCTCAAAGAGACAGGTTTTGATTTTATTAATTTCTTTCTTGTTTTTCTTTTTACTATTCCATCAATATCTCTTCTGACATTTTTAGTTGCTTACTTTGGTAGTTTCTTAAACTGGAAGCTTTATGCTATTGATTGGATTCCTTCAGTATTAGGGCTATAGAGTTGCTTTTAAATTATTGCTTCAGCATCTCACACTTTGGATATACTGAATATTCATTTTTATTCAGCTCAAGATACTTTTTGATTTCCCTTTTGATTTATGGATTATGGATTATTTATAAGTATTTTACTTAGTTTCTAAGGATCTGGAGGATTTTCCAGAGATAATTCTGTTATTGATTTCCAATTTAAAAATTTCACGGTGGTTGGAGAACATACTTTGTATGACTTGCAAATCTATTGAGACTTCTTTTAGAGCCAAGAATATGTTCTGTGTGACCTTGGGGAGATTATTTTTGCTGTTGGTGGTTGGACTGTTCCATAAATTCAATCAGATCAAGTTAGTTGATTGTGTTTTTCAAATCTTCCACAACCTTCCTGATTTTCTCTATTTTTTTCAATCAAGTACTGCGAGAGGCATTGAAATCTCTGAGCTTCATTAATGGAAGGAGTCCTTGGGGTAAATCCATCGTCCATGAGAAACTAGCCTGAAGCCAGAAGCTCATTTTACCTTGTACCCCGTAATGTCCATCAGATGGTGAGGCTTGTCTGGCACTGATATTTTTCTGGGCTGGTACTAAGAGACCAGTGTAAGGGTCCTTAATATTTTGCAGTAAGTCATACACAAACAAGGCCAGGTTTGTTGAAGCTTAATGTGTTAGGATTGTCCAGGGGCAATCTGTTGTTGGCCTGTGAACACTGAGGAGATGTAAGAAGATGGATATAATGTATAAAATGAAAGACAAGTAGTGGAGGTGGGGAGTGGGGAACCTGTTTCCAGTGACAGAGCTCAAGTTCGTAAAATGAAATCTATATTTCATGCAGCAGAAGGTATAAATCTGTATCGCATTAACTCTGAAATTCTAACCAAAACAAAGACAGGATGGCAAATATTTAAACACTGATTAAAACATTGCCCAGGCAATAGGAAATGTCTGTTCTTGCCAACTGTTTGCTTGCACAAAATAAAATAAATTAGGGACACACAAACCGTGTCTTCCAGCTTGTGCTCAGGGACCCTTCTCTGGCTTAGGGGCCACTCCCTCAGTCATTAACTTGAGTCCTGTGGGTCCCAGTGGAAGGAACCCTTAAGACTGTTCATGGCTGAAATGGCCTGTGAGATACATTTTTCTTTTAGCATAGTATACATCTATAAATGGCAGGGTATAATCAGAGCAGATTTCCCTACCAGAAGTTGGAATGCTTAATTCAAAACAAACCCATGTTTGATTTGATAGTGTCACTTCCTCCCGACCCCCTCATCCGGCTCTTTGCCCGCTGTTTGTCTAATTGCCTCAGTGGCAGCCTGAGATTCTGCAGCCCTCGAGGGCAACTTGGTTCCTGATCACAGAGATGCTGTCACTGAAAGGCCTGAAACGATGGGACAGCCTAGAAGTGACGGAGGATGCCCCCAAATCTATATCCCATTAAAGCTCAGACTTGCCACTATGTCATGAATGACGCTGAAGAATCCTCATTCCAGCTTTGAGTCAGGATGACCACAATTCTGATGCACCCATACGTTTTCTGCAGGGGTCCTGAACCTGAAGCTCTTGGGCACATTGGCACCTCTGTCCTGTGGACGGCAGGTGGCCTGGTGATGTCCTGAGCATCAGCAAACGCCATTCCTGGTTGTCTCAGCTACAGGTGGGCAGCTGAGGAGGGGAAGTGTTATGGGTTGAGTGGCATCCTTCCCTCCAAAATATGTTGAATTCCTCACCCCCAGGACCTCAGAATGGGACCTTCTTTGGAAGTAGGGTCGCTGCAGGTGTTATTAGTTAAGATGAAGTCAGGCTGGGGTGATTAGGCTCCTCTTCTAACGTGACTGGTGTCCTGAGAGGAAGATGGTCCCAAGAAGACAGATGTGGGGGCACTGTGTGACGACGCAGGCAGAGACTGGCGTGGAGGCAGCTGAGAGCTGGGGCTCGCCAGAGGGTGCTGGCAGCCACCAAGCCACCAGCAGCCAGGAGAGAGACAAGCAAGGATTGTCACCTGCAAGTTTCAGCAGGAACACAGCCCTGCTGACACCTGGACTTCAGACTTTTGGGCTCCAGAACTGTGAGATAACAAATTTCTGCTATTCTAAGCCACTTGGTTTGTGGGACTTTGTTCTGACACCCCTATGATGCCTCTTGTGCTCAGCCAGCACAGGACCTAGTGATGGGCATGTTGTGGGAGGATAAAACATGGGTAGAGGGAGGCCCAGTGTGGACGAAATTCCCAAAGGAGGTAGATTTTAACCTGGTTTCAAGGGTCATGATGATGGAAGTCCTTGAAGGTATTTGAAGTGGGGTTTCCGCCAGTGATGTCTGGCCCCCAGGAAAGGCAATTCGTAATCTGGCTGAAATCGCCCCACCTTTCTCTCACATTTTTTACACTCATCAGATAAGATGAACTGGCCCCAGCTTAATAGACACCCTCTTTAGTGCTAGTGGGCCAGCAAAAGTAGAGGGTAGCCTGATCACGTAGGAAAGAAGAATCTGGAATGTGGAGTGTCGAAGCCAGTTACTCCATGTCTGACAGGATCCCCACAAAGCAAGCGGCTGTTCTCAGACCCGGGTGACAGGACCCTGATGGGACTTCCTTCCACAGTGCTGGAGCAGAGGTCAGACACCTGGAATTTCTGATTTCGGGCTTTTGGAGCCGGTGCCTATGCAGCGGCCTGTTCCGGCCGTCAGGTCAGGAGAGCACTGATGCCCAGTGGTGAAGGGGGCCCCCCTGCCATAGCAGGGCTGTGACCCTCCAAGGCAGGGACCTGGGCCTGTCACTCCCTGCGTGCAGCCTGCAGCGACACCGAATCCAAGCATGACGCTTGACAAGCAGCCGTGGCCTGTGCCTTCTCTGCGCCCCTCTCCCGCCACGCGCTCTGGCTGCATGGACCTGCTCGGCCCCAGGGGCATCCCCACGTGCCCCCATGACTTTAGCTGGACCACCGTCCCCTTACACAGCTTTTCCTTCTTTCCCTACTGGGAAAACTCCAGTTGATCTTCAAAACTTTGTAAGGGACATTTCCTGTGAAAGGCTTCCTTGACCAGCACCTCCAAACAGACTTAATAACTTCTTTCTTTGTACTGTTTTTAGAGACTTTTAGAGAGTGAGTAAATTTAGTGCCTATATCACAATAAAAAAAAAATCTCTGCCTTTGTGGGGCTCATGTTCTAGTTGAGGGAGGCATAAACAGATTACATGTGTATATTATGAGCTCCTGTCAGAAGGAGATGAGCGGTTCAGAACAAAGCAGAGAAGGTTAAACGGGATTGGGATGGCGGTGGGCAGGGAGAGAAGTTTTCAGTTTAAAAGAAAGGTGGTTAGTTCTGTCGTCTTTTTCGGCTAAAGTTAATACATTGTCAATGAAGTGTGTCAGCCATGAAGCTGTGACGCCTTCCTTGGCATCCATGCTTTGCCCAGAAATCCCTGGCTTGTGGGAGTCTTGGGTGCGAATTTAAAGTCTCTCAGAAATGCCCTCTAAAAACCATCGTGAGGAGTCCAGAGCACCTAGGTGGGTGGAGTGTCCCATGGAAGCTCCCAGAGGGGCCTGTTTTCAAATCTGAGGGAGACAGCCAGGAGGGGTGCACGTTAGGGAGTAAGAATACCAGGGGAGAGGTGGGAACTGAGGGCAAGTGACGTGGCGGGTGGGGGGCATTCGGCAGGGGAAGAGGCTCTATACCCGGTAGGCTTGGTGATGGTAAGGAAGCAAAGGGTTCTAGTGTTGATTCTTATTTACGCTGCTCACTGACTCCTTCAGCAAGCGCCCTGAGGGCCACCCCTGCACGTGCCTCTGGGCCAGTTCCTGGGGCTTGGGGTAGAAAGAGTGGGGACCCTCAGGATGTGCATAATCTTTTAGGAAAGTCAGAACATATGTCCCTCATGAATATGTAAACAACAGTGCCATCTGGTTTGTGTTAAAATATCCAGGTGCATGACAGACAGCAAATGCTGTAAGAATGGCAATCAGAATATTTAACAACAGGTTTCTGCACAGACATAAGATGGGATTAGAATGGATGTAACCTCCTCAGCCATACTCTAGGGATGCACAGTCTCAGACCTTGACAGGAACACCAGTCTTGGTTATGGGGGCTCAGGTCTGTGGGGCTGGGGCCACCCCAGGATGGTTCAGAGAGGAGCTGGAGCCCAGATGGAGCCTGGGGGTGGGAAGGGAGAGGGGCGCAGGGGTAATTAAGTTCATTTCATGGTGTAAATGGGACTCTCAGGAGATTGCTCTGACGGCCGGCTGTGTGTGGGATGGAGTAGGCTGTTCTCAGACCCGAGTGGGAGGTGGGGAGCACGGCTGTGACAGAGGAGGGGGACTCTCTGGGAGGGCTGAGGACGGAGAGGAGGGTCTGCATCTCACACCACCAGGGCAAAGTGTTTCTTTCTTACCAGGAATTGTTCAGGTGTGACGAGGAGGTGTAATAAAAGCATAATAAAGTGTGAATTTAAGCTGCAGATGCTGCTCCCACTCCCTTCCCTGAAATTCCTCTCTTATGACCCAGTAAGAGTTGAAAAATAGCATTTCTGAAGATGGCTTGCAGACTAGAGCTGGGTCTCCCCCAGGAGTAGCCTTGTCAGTAGGAGTCACTCTGGGGTCTAAGTGTTTAAGGGCAATGAGGTGAGTGTCTCAACCTCAACCTCTGGCCTTGGTCTGAAAGAATGTTACGAACTCCTTGAAGTTCCCAAGCTCTGGAAACTTGTCCTGATCAGTCCTACCTCAGGGCTCTGTCTGGGTCTCCAGAGCCATGGGAAGTTTCCCGATCTTCTGTTCCAGTGGAGCCTGAGCTTATCTTTGTTTTTCAGTGAACTAGAACAAATAGTTCTAAAATTCATATGGAATTACAAAAGGCCCTGAATAGCTAAAGCAATCCTGAGAAACAACAAAACTGGGGGGATTACGGTCCTTGACTTCAAGCTATACTACAAAGCTACAGTAATCAAAACAGTATGATACTAGCAGAAGAACAGACACATAGATCAATGGGACAGAATAGAGAGCCCAGAAGTAAAACCAAACATATATGGTCAATTAATATATGACAAAAGAGTAATGAATATACAATGGGGAAAAGACAGGTTCTTCAGTAGGTGGTGTTGGGAAAACTAGACAGCTACATGCAAGAGAATGAAAATGGACTGCTAACTCCATACACTAAGGTAAACTTGAAATGGGTTAAAGACCTAAATGTAAGACACAAAACCATAAAACTCACAGAAGAAAATGTAGGCAAAAATCTCCTGAATATAAGCATGAGCAATTTTTTTCTGGACACATTTCCCTGGGCAAGGGCAACAAAAGTAAAATTAAACTTTTAATTTTGAGATAATTATAGATTTATATGCAGTTGTACGAAACAATACAGAGATATCCAAGCTTGCCACAGTGTTAACATCTTTGAAAACTATAGTACAATTTCACAACCATGACAGTGACATCCACACTACCCAGACACTGTCCAGTTTTTCCCAGTTTCATTTGCACTTTTGTCTGTGTTTGTGTGTGTGCATATGTAGTTCTGTAGAGCATTATCACATGTCCTGTGGTGATCTGTGTGTGCACCACCGCAGCTGAGATACAGAACACCCCATCACCACAAATTCGGTAACCCTTTCATAACACGTCCACCTCCCTCCTGCCCACTGGCCATCTCTGACACTAATCTCTTCTTCATTCTATAATGCTGTCATTTAGTGAATGTATATACATAGAGTCATACAGTATGTAACCTTGTGGGACTGGCTTTTTCCATTCTAGATAATTCCCTGGTGATTCATTCATTTATTCAGGTTCTTGCATGTGTTTATATTTCATTCCTTTTTATTGCTGAGTAGTAATCTGTGGTATAGATATTCTGTGGTGTTTTAAATCATTCACTCATTGAAGGGCATCTAGGTTGTTTCAGTTTTTGGCAATTACAAATAAAGCTGCTATGAACATTCGTGTGCAGATTTTTGTGTGACTACAAGTCCATCTCCCTGAAATAAATGCCCAGGAGCGCAATTGCTTGGTTGTGTGGCAATGCAAGTTTACTTTCATAAGAAACTGCCAAGCTTGTACAGGGTGGCTGTGTCATTTACATATATATGTAAATACATAATAAATAGGTAATAATATAAATTAGAAAATTACAATGCTCTGGTAAAACAGAGCAGGATAAAGGAGATGGGGTGTGCCAGGAGAAGGCATGGATCACAATTTTAAATGGATGGTTGGGATTAACTTTATTGAGATGACTTTTGAGCAACAGTTTGAAGAAGACCCAGCAGAGATATTTAGCACTTACAGAATTTTGTGCTTCTGTGCATTTCCCAGACCCCTGGCAGCACCTGGTGACTAGTCTTGATCAAGAGGCTATTACTGGAAATGATTTGGGTAGAAGTGTTTGAGAATCTGTATGTGATCCCCAACTCTCTCTGGCCTGCTGTGGCGACTGCAGAAGCCTGTGTGGCACTTGTGGAGTCCCAGGGTGGAAGCAACACCCGCTATTTGGCCACCACTTGCAAGGTGTTTGTGCCCACGAACAGCTCCCACAGGACCACTGAGGGGTGAGGGTCGGTTGTGATTGCAGCCTAGCCAAACCTTATGAATTTAGGAGATGAGAGAGCCCCGTGGCTGTCTGGGGGAAGAGCATTTGAGGCAGAGGGAGCAGCCAGAGTGAAGGCATGCCTGTTGTTCTGGCAATTTATATACAAGGTTACTTCTGAAGCATTGTTTTTTCAGTAGCAGAAGATTGGAAACAAATGTTCTTTGATAGGGGACTTTAAAATGATGATGGCACACCCATTCCAGGAACTACTAGGCAACTAATATGATATGCTGACAAAGCTGTAACTAGTTAACAATATAGTAATATAATTTGTAACTAATATTGCAAACAATATTTCAAATAATTAGGTGACCCTTTATGCAATGATATATAATGATATACATATCTCTGAGATACACAATTATGAAAGAATGTAAGACTAGAATAGTGTGATAGAATTGTATGGTTTTAAATAAATGCTCTACTTACTAAGAAAAATCAGAGTATACACATAGGTATATGCTTGTTTCAGAGCAAGGTTGTGAATGGTAGGATGTCACCCACGGAAAAATGAAAATGTGTCACATTCAAGGAGTAAGACAGTCAAGGCTCTCAGTCCAGGGGACATTCAGCCGTGTCTGGAGACACCTTCAGTTGTCAGACCTGGGGAGGGGGCTGCCAGCCTCTGGTGGGTGGGGGCCAGGGGATGCTGCTGACACCCACAGGCACAGGACAGGCCCTGCAACGAGGAGTCATCTGTCCCAAATGTCCGTAGTGCCAAGGTGGAGAAGCCTCGGTTTTGGGGGCCTTGATGAAAAGGTTTCAAGTGGGTTGCTCTGAAATGGTGAAATGTACTCGTGAGCTTCAGGGCAGGGATTGGTTTTCGTCTGTACGGTGAGACCTACGGTCTTCACAGGAGCCAGTTGCCAGGGAAAGACAATCAGACAAGAAATTTTCATCAGCTTCTTTTAACCAAATCCTTCTGCTAGCTGGTTAAAAAAATGGCTTTCTATCTTTTAGCAAAATCTCCATCTGTATCTGAAATACTCTTTTGGTTAAAACAAATAATGTGCTTCGGCAAATGAAGAAAGCATCATAAATGGCAACAGATGTAGTTTAGGGCTGACTGTCGGTGGTGGTGAGTCCCCTTCTAGGGCAGGCGCTGCTTCCCGCGGAGCCATCAACAAAACGCCACAAATTAGGAACTAATGATCACCGCTTTACTTGTTGAACTGGACAAACAGGCTTCTGCCTGCTGACTCTATTACTGACCCCCAATTAGCTGTGGTGTTTGGACATTCTGGGACCTATGATAAGATAAAGAGTATTTATGGTTTTGTCAATGTAGCAAATCCTTGTTTATGAAATGCAGTGCAGTATGAAATGCTCTTCTCTCCCAGAGCGTAGACCACAGAGTGACCAGGCACTTACTCTGGGGCTGTGGC
Organism: Manis javanica; assembly: GCF_040802235.1. NCBI lineage: Eukaryota > Metazoa > Chordata > Mammalia > Pholidota > Manidae > Manis > Manis javanica. The sequence goes on along the minus strand of NC_133156.1, from coordinate 23,168,063 downwards.
AGAAGCCCTGGAGCCCGGTATGGGTAATCTTCACGGAGACGCTCTAACCGCAGAGGTCAAAGTGCTCAGCAGTGGCTCAGGCCCACACACTCTCCCCGATGGGTCCTCAGCCAGCACCCTCAGCATGGCCATGTACGCTTTGGGTGGAACTGAGGAAGGGTAGCATTAAGTACACTGAGTAATCTGAAAATTGAAGGTGGGGGAATTAAAAACGGGTTCATTCGGGTTCAAGGAAAATTTCTACTTATCAGCATTCTCTGTGTTAGGGAAAAAGATGTCTTTTAAAACTTTCCTGTAGTATAACTTGCTAAAATCTCATCAGTGCATATGTAAACTAAAATAGTGGGGAGAAGAAATTTTAAAACCATCTACAAAAATATAATGTCTCAAAGACCCATACTAAAATCCCGGAATAATATATCAACGGAGACAAATAGACCTGTTTTCCTATCAGTAAAATAAGGGGAAACAATCCCTTATCTGAAATGCTGGGAACCAGAAGAGTCTATATTTTTAGAATTTTCAGACTTTTACAGGATTTTTATTATTTTAGAAAAGTAATAAAGTATACATGTTATTTATTGTATAGAATCCTAAGAGGGGTTTGGGATGGTCTTCCTTATTAAAACACATTAGTAGTTCTGTGGTGAGATATGCACCAAATAGGTTGAATAAAGACTAGGTAGCCTCATATTAGATCAAGTCAGGTTTTGCCACCAAGTAAGTTTGATCTAGACTTATGAAAAGATTGACTTTTCAGAGCTTTTGGATTTATGAATTGCAAATGAGGGACTGTGTATCTCTGCGTGGGGAAGTAATAGGGTAAAATGCTATAATGGATAAACTGCGTAAGCAGTAACAGTGGCTATTAGGTTGAGTCATGTGAATTTTTGTTTTTTACAGATAAAAAATAATCAGATAGTTTAATTAAAATATTATTATCACCATCAGGATTCTCTGGGTTAATATCATTTTGACTCCATTACTATTCCATTGCTTTTCTTTCCTTCCTTTGCATCCCCTTCCTCCCCACCCCCGACCACAAGACTTTCACCTTCAAATCTGTGCATATAAAAAGTGCTGTAAGTGGTCATCTCTGACCTGGTTTGTTCACTAAGGGGCTCTTTCAGTTTCATCTGCTTGTATATGGGTGGAAGGCCTTTGCTTAAAAAGGACAGAAACAAAAACAAAAATAGTAGAACAGGCAGCCAGCATTTTATTTGTCTTAAATTTCCATGCCCTTCTTTCTCAGCAAGACCTAAGTGTTCTGACCACAATGATTCTGATGACCAGGGATCCCAGGGCTGGCGTCTGGGCTGAGCCAGACACCAGAGGGGTTTGAGCTGGATCAGCACAGTGTCCAGGCCAAAGTCGTGGTGAGCTGACATGAAAGGGAAAAACCCCTAACCAATGCAAAGCAGCCCGCCAGCTGGCACCACCGCGGAAGTGCACCCAAAGGACCTGTTCCTCGTTACCTCACCCCTGGGCCCCGCTTCTCTGCGTTCTTTTCTGACTGTGGAACTTCGAGCCACTCTCTGAGATGGTTCTAGATCTTAAACGGTGTGACGAGCCATCCACAGGGACAGAGAGGCCCACAAACTCAGGAACTGCATCCTGTTTACAAATTTATTTCCAAGGCTGATTATTTATTGTTTAATTAAGGAGTTCTGTATCCAAAAGAGGACCTGAGTAATCAAAAGATGCTTTTATTTTATTAATATGCTTTGTAAATTCTGATTTCATAGTAGAAATGAATGTAGGCTTGTCAAACACATTCATGGTAATTTTGAAGATGGAAGAACTTAATTAGCCAAATAATTTATAATGACAATAAAGGCATAGAAAAATGGAACAAATATCACTAAGTCTCGTAGCCTTCTGGAACATTGTTTGCTCTGTAACTGTGATTCTTAAACTGGGTCCTGTGGTTAACTGGTATTTGAAGAAAAAGAACAAGGATTCTGGGTTCAAATAACTTTGGGAAACTTTGCCTTGAGCAAAATCAAGTGAGTTTCCCTCAGAGCCTTTAGTTTATTTATCTGCATTATGAATCTCCAAGACAGGACTGAGTTTGTGGGAACTCCTGTGACGACTTGAACTCGGAGACTTCCCTTTTGCCAGCAAATTTGATGTCTCGTGGGACATCAGAGTGGCCTGTGTGCAGCCTGAAACATTGCACCGCCTGCAGGGAGGGGAGTCGTGATGCCTAGACACCCAGGTCTTCCTCTGAGCCATTGATCAGTAGCAGCCATACTCTGAACTATCCCCTCCTCACAGCTGTTTGGAGCAGGGGTGGGCTCCTGATTCCAGGATGTCCAAGCTCATGGATGGGCCAGAGCTAAGTGTGGGAAGGGCCAGTTGGTTAGCAAGACCCAGAAAGAGGCTGCAATAGGGCCCCTCAGGGGCCCTGAGTAAGTCAGAGCCATGCATAGGCAGAAATTTTAAGAACAAGGCAGGAAAGATAAGCAGAGTGGAGGGTAAAGGGTCTGATGAGCTGTGTCAAGAGCTGTGGAAGCAGAGACAGGGCATGTGAGTCACCAAAGGGGAGGTAAATTTTGACTACTGGTTCTGGAGGGGCAAAGAGGTCACCCCCTCCCTAGCTCAACCCTAGGACTTCCCAACTGCTTTTCTAGGCTGTGATGTGCAGCTTCCTGGGTTCCTCAAGATACTCCTGTTCTTGTCGGGAACTCCCTCATTAACAATGTGTTCTCAGGTCAGTTCATCAGACTTTGAAGTGACTTGACGACTCTTGCACCTTGTAGCTTAAAAAGTCCAACAAATGCTTGTGGTTTGTTCCAAAGACTTTTTCTATCTATTAAAAATAACTTATTTTTCTTTCTAAAAAACTGATGCACAGAAAATTTAAAAGCCCGATTAAGAGCAAGACAGACAATAGAAATTACCTACAACGCCCCTCACTTGGACAGTCCCTGTTAAATTCTGATAAATGTCTCTGTCAGGCTGTCTCTCATTCTCTTTCTAGTTGCAAAAATGGGAGGCACTGGATACGCCATTTTGTTTTTTTTTCACTCAACAGTTGTAAATATCTTTTCCTTTTTATCTAATACATTTAATGGTTAGACCATATTCTGTTGTGTGTACAAAGTTTATTTATTTAATCCCCAATGTCGGACATTTTGGTTGTCTGTATTTTTGCTACTATGAACACTTTTGTGATAAATAACTTTGTAGCTAAATATTTGCACACACACGTGCTTATCTCCCAGGATAAAGTCCTAGAACTGGAGGGTCAAAGTGTATGCACAGTTTTAAGGATTTTGGTTCTTATGGGCAAATTGCCATCCAGAAAATCCATGCTAATTGACGGCCAGCCAGCAGCCTCTGACAGTTGAGCTTTCCTTCTGTGGCTTCTCTCTCCAAGCTTTTCACTGCTTCTGCGATGAAATTGCTCATCCTGAACCTTTGTCTCAGAACGCTATGCAACCTTCTTCTCCCCTTTCTGCCACCAGATCTCCCTCTGTTGAATTGCCCACAGAACAGCAGAAGAGGAAAGAAGCAAACCCAGTTTTATTTGCACCCCATCCAGCCCTGGGGAGGCAGCAGCAGTACCCGCAAATTAAACTCAAGCCTCACAAATCTGCTCCCATGGGAAAATGAAAGACCCTTAAGTTTCAAGGAGCCCATTAGTGGCAAATAAATAAGAGCATAAACCCAGAGGATGCCTGCAGCTTGCAGCTGGGCATTACAGGGCTGCTCACAGTTCATGTAATTTCTCGTTGCTAAAATGTGTTTACAGACATTCCTGGGACCCTAGCTGGGACCAAGCCCCTGGGGTGCACTTGGGACAGGGGCCACATGACACAGCCAGCTTAGAGGGAGGAACTAGAGCTGCCTGTATGGTGTGGCTTTTCATCTTTGCATTTAGGGGCACGGGCCTGAGCGTCCCATTTATGGGCTGACACCATGTGACATGTCAACCACACCTCAATACCAAAAAATAAACATGGGTATATTGTGGAAAACTTGCAAGGTGTAGATTCCAAAGGAATTCCATGCTTATCGAAGACTGTTTTGAGATCTCCTTAAGATTCTCAAGAGTATAAGTGGAAGGATTTGTGAAGTGGGCTAATATTAAATATATATATATATATTCAATATTATATATCTATTCATCTACATCTATTAATTATATATAGTAATGTATATATGTATATATTGTGTTTATATGTACATATATTGAATATATACACACTCAATATTAGTTCACAGAAAACTTTCTCCCTATGAAACCTTCTTTAACCTACTACAGTATTGTATGTGTGTGTGTATATATGTACCATCTCTTTCTCCTTTTGGCAGTACCCCAGTGACCACGTGGTACAGATTGAATTGTGAGCCTCCAAAGTTTATATACTGAAGTCCTAACCCCTTGGCATATGCCTATATTTGGATATTGGGCTTCAAAGAGGTAGTTAAACTGACATGAGCTGACACAGGCGTCCTGGTGTCCTGGTTTCTTGCTGAGAAGAGGAGGTGAGGACAGAGACAGAGGGAAGTCTGTGTGAGCCCCTGGGGAGGGGGTGGCCGCCAGCCAGCCCCGGAGGGAGGCCCCAGAGGACGCCAGCACCTTAGTCGTGGCTTCCTAGGCTCCAGAGCTGTGAGGAAATTGACTTAGTTCTGGGGTACATTACGTAGGCAGCCCCAGGGCACTAACACACCCTGAGAGTGCTGCTTACCTGCTGTGTCATTCCATTAATTTATTTTCCACCATTGTTTTCTCCATTCTCACTCACCAACATATTGTGACTTTCAACTCCTGATCCGAAGTTGAAGGGAGAAGGTTGGGCAGCCGGTGCTGAAACTTAGGTGCCTTAGGGACCAGCTGCCTGTGAATGTGGGAGTCGGGGGTGTTGGGTAGCAGGGTTGGTGGTCGCACTGACAGTGGGAGGGTGCAGTCCCCACTTAGACGCTTTCAGATTCACACGTCTTAAAAAACTCTGTGCCCCCTGAATGAACTGTCCTCAGTGGGACTGTCAGGCCATTGGCATCTCTCACCAAGGCTGCCTGGACCTCATCGTCATAATTCCCCTGATACATTACAAGAGGTCCACACATGCACATGCCAACCACACCTTCCCAGCAGACTCCTTAATGCCACTTGTATATCCACCTCCTAGTAACCTGCAAACTAATTTGATACATTCCAAATTCACTTAAGAGTAGCCTTATCTACAGATCTCCATCATGATGTAATTATGGGTTTATCCAGACTTGAAAAAAACATATTATTTAAATTATACAAGTAATACATGAGTTTATGTTTCCTCCTGGGAATCTTTTACTTGGAATCCTGGTTCTGATTCTGATCCTGTTGGTCCCTTTGAACATACTCTCTCCCTCTTCTGGGCCCCTCAAAGCAGCGCTACCACCTCCGGCCAAAAGGACTGCAGGGAAAGATAGGATCCCGTCGCGGAGTTATTTGGCTGGTTGCTCACCAGGTCTGCATATACATGTTAAAGTTCTCTGAGTTGTTAGAGCGGCTCTTGCAACTGAAAATAATTCAGCCAATGGGATCATTTTCCATGTAGTTTTTGGGTTCGGTAACTGGCCAGAAGCGTTGGAACTTGAGTCACCGTTAGCTGCCTTAGCCTATCTCCACATGTCACAGGCTGGTAACTTGATCTACAGCTCGCCTGCAGTGAGTTTGCACTGAGCACAGAAAGCTCTGTTTTTTCCCTCTTTTTGCCAAATGTTAAATGGACTTACATGCATCTTTTTTCCCCTTACAAAATCATGACTTGATTCAACAAAAATATTATGCACCATCTTCCTGAGGGTTGTGTGTCCTTTTCTTGGACTCACAGCCACACGTTTCTGGCGGCCGCCTGCCCTCCATTCACCAGGGAGCCCACGTACCTGAGACTGGGAGAGACAGGCGTGAACTTAGCTGCGCCAGAGGAAGCACGGGCCACGGTAAGAAGGGTCTTGCAGCGGCCTTTCCTTCCCAGACCCGGCTGTCTGCTCCTTCCCAGGGCCCTTATCACTGCTGAGAAGTTTGGGTTCCTGAGCCGCCAGAGTGGCTTCCGGGGTGCATCAGCGCAGAAGCTGAAAGGGCCTCCTGTATTAGGGCCGGAGGGGCTCCTCGGTGGGGTGGGGGGCAGCCCGGCCCAGCCGCTCCTGGCCGCCTCCCAGAGGCCAGCACCAGGGCCGGTGTCAGGTGATGGGGACGACGGAGGCCCCTTCAGCCGCGGAAGCCAGCGCGCTGCTCAGGCCCCTGCGACTGCGGTGGGTGCGGCAGAGTGCCCGAGGGCGAGCTGCTGCTCACCGTGCAGCAGGTGGCCTGCTCTCCTTCCGCTTTGCCTTGTGTGGTGTCCAGACACCCTGGCAGGAAGGCTTGGAGGCCCACAGGGCCCAAGCAGCACGGCTGAACTCGGCTGCTTCCACATTTTAATTTCACCCTAACCTGTGGCTGAAATACCTGAGACAGTACTGGCCTCGGTGATGTGCTGTTCAGAGCACCGAAAATATTGTGAAATGTGTTTTTTGCTGAAGCCAGTTTATCAGACGGTTGTAACGTTCATATCGGTGGTACTTGGGGTCCTGTCTGTCTGATCAACCAGCAGTACTCTTAAAGAAAGATTAAATATAAGTCTTCAGAATCACTGAAGTTCTTACACCATTTTCTTTCCTATTGGATCCACTTTTTTGGAATCTCATTGTGGTTTAGATGGTATCTGTTGGTGATTGACACAAAATGCCTCAGGTGTAAGGATTGTGTGTTTGGGGTCGTGCAGCCGTCTGAGGGACCTCCTGCACACGTCAGTGCAGGGAAAGGTCTCTGCTTATTACCTGGAGCGTCCAAGGGGAGCAGGGGCCTCATGCTAGAGTGGATGATGCTCAGGCTCAAACCATGTGTGCACCGTACCCCAGCAAGCAGAGTCCCAGCGGCTGCCACCCACTCCCAGACTTTTAGAGCAAAGGTTATGAAGGGGCTGATAGGCAGGCAAAGAGCCCAACCAAATAACTTGATTGTAACTGTTTGTGATCACTTCTGTGGGAGTGTGTGAGAGACACTAATTGGGTTCTGATTCTGGAACCGCAGCCTTGAATGCAGCTCAGAAGGACGACATCCCCAGAGCTCAGCTCCAGGGGATGATGTCCCAGAAAGGTCCTGGGTGGCCATTGCCTGAGGAGTAGGTGGCCCAGAAGCCTACCGTCTGTTGGCTGGGGGCAGCCCAGGAATCCTGGCTTTGCTACTGCCCTCTGCAAAGGGGGGCAGCAGGCTGGAGGCCCCCAGACACATGGCTGAAGTTTGGAATAAAATACTTAAAAGGTTAAAAAGCCTCTAAAAGAGGTGGACCTGTGGTCTCCCCTTGGAAAATGGTCAAATACTATTAAAATATTCCCATTTCTGGTAAATCAATCAACCCAAATATTTATAGAGTACCTTCCACAGTCAAATTCTGTATACAGAACTGCTCATTAGAGCAATTCCGTCAGCAGAAAGAGACTGCCGCCATCGCATGGCACGTCACAACCCTGTACAGGTGCCCAGTGCTGCCCCCCACTCAGCAATGCGGGCTTGTGGCTCATGTGGGTGGGGGTGGCCGGCCTCCCATCTGGACTCTGCTGAGGGGTCAGGGAATTCAGGGACAGTGACCACTGTAGCGTACGGGAAGGGTACAGCTTTGAAAGAGGAAATGGAAATCAATAAGTAAACTATAAAATAAATTGAGCACACAGCTTTCTGTTACATGTTATACACCACATAGCATTTGCCTTAGAAAATGACCGGCTTACTTGGAGGGCCAGCAACCTCAGAATCTCTCTTTTCATTGAAATGGACGTGGGAGCGATGTGGGACATGCTTCAGGCCTAGGTCTGTTTCTTTGTAAATTCTGAATTGGGGAGGTATGATATATGTCAAAAGATTTTTTTCTTTTAATATGACATGCCATCTTATGGCAAAATGAACATTTGCTCTGAATTTGAATCTGGGTATTGTACTTAGGCACACTTCATCGAATAAGTACAGGGAGCCAGACCCTGTTTTTAGCACTGAAATGCATAGTCTTACTTAACTGCTTTAACAGTATGATGTAGGTACTGTTGTCACCCCCACTTTGCAGATGAAGAAACTGGGGATGAAAGTTACGCTGTTGCCTGAGACTAAGTCATGCCAGGAACTCAGGCCTGCTGTCTCCAGAGCCTGAGAAATGGATCTGTTCTGCTGGCATGAACTCTGTGTCAAGAGTCCCACCATCTGAAGAGGGAGCTTCTGGGGACCATGGGCCGATGTTTAAAGAATATTTAAGTGAGATGGACACAGTACAAGTCCCATACTGCACTGGGATTTTTTTAAAAGTAAAATTGCTTTAAAATGAACATAAGAGGGGTCTTTGACCACCAAACTCAGATCTCCAAACTGGCTGAATGTGCCATGTCCTATTTCTCTAGCATTTGGGTTTCAGAAGACAGCAAAGCTGGAAAGACTACTCCTTTCCCTGGGCTTCAAAGGCTTTATAAAAATGTGCTGCCTGTCCCCAGACTTGGAGGGCTCTGAATTTCAGGATTGGCATGTGATGTCTGAAGGGAATGGTCAGGGTGCAGTGGAAAGAGAATAGGGTCTGTGGTCTGAAGAGGGTAAGGGAATCCCACGGCCCCACCCTGCTTTAGTCTCAGTCTTCCCACTTTAATGGAAATGATATTAGTACCCACTCAGCTGGAGTGTTGGTATTAAATTAGACAATACCTGTGAATGATACGAGTTATTGCTTTTGGAGGCCTTGAAGGTGTCCCCTCCGTGGCCTGAGGAGACGTGGTCTGGCCCGTCCCCACCCTCTGTGTCTCAGGACCTGTTAAAGTCAATTTTTCTGGGGTGTGCTCCACCTGCTGGGTCCTGGCAGGAAACAGGTGGTGCCCTCCTGCTGCAAATGGTTTAATAGAAGGGCTGTTCACAAAGGTGTGTGCAGGATTTAGGAAAAGCCAAGATTTAGCAGCACCCCAGTGGGGAGTCATCACTGGCCTGAAAAGGGGCAGGGGGGAGTGTGCCCCGGAACCTGGAGGCCTGGGAGGGCCGCCTGAGCAGGAGCCTTGGCCTTTGGTGGAGGGTGGCAGTCCACCCTCAGAGACCTGCCAGGAAGAGACACTTACCGGGGAGAGAGCTTCCAGACCTCACTCTCTCCCCCTGGGGTCTCCTGCAGTTTCAGCACTGGCTGACTCCGAGTGGAAGCAGAGGGCAGGGGGGCCCTGATGCAGCGCATGCAGGCCAGCCTGGGCGGCGAGCAGGGCGTGAGTGAGCATGGCTCAGGGCCAACAGGAGGCGTGGAGCTCAGTCACAGGGCCTTGCAAATAAGTCAGCCAAGGACCTGTCACTCCTGCCCATCAGGCGGGTGGACGGAGCCCAGCGTCCTCCTGCTAGGCAGCTCCGCCTCCCTGTAGGATTTTCTCCCTCCTGGAGGCACCCGCTCTTCTGGCCCAGATGTCTGGCACCCCTTTGCTCCTCTGTGTCTTCTTGCTGGAAAAAAATTAATGCAAAAAGTCTATTCACGCACTTAAATGCCTTACGCGCAATGTTATCCTTAGAAGTACTGATTTTCGTTCCTGGGATGGCTAGGTTGCTACCAGACTGGCCACAGATGGGAAGTACAAGGAGCAGTCACCTGAAGGTGCTGGAATAAACTGAGCAGGTTACGGAGGTAGCTGGCACTTGGGTGCAGGGGTAACAGGAGTTCCTTCCCTCGTTCATGATTTTAGCCAAAGAGCAGGTCACAGGCGAGGTCCGTGGTCTTTCTGGAAGGACTTGAGAGCAGCCACGGCCTTTGGGAAGTGACAGGGAGTCTTTGGGAGGGTTGCACTGTCCTCAGAGCCCCAGATTCTGTGTATGAGCTGTCCCCCGAGTCATGGCTTTGTGGCAGATGAAGGCAGCTCAGTGAAGGGTGAGGTAGACTGAACTGAGGTATGAGCCCAATAAACAAAGGACTTCCATTTTTTACGTTTTTTGCAGTTTTGCCAAAGCAAATATCATACACTTTGGGGAAGTATAATAGAATCCAGAGTCCTCATAACAAAACATCCAGGACACCATCCAGAGCTGCTTGGCATCCAGGGAGCAGAAGGAGCTTTATGACCTATTCTTGAGCGAAAATATGACCAATGTAGATCAATCCTGAGGTGCAGGTACTGGAATTGGCAGGCGTGGATTTTAACTATGGGAATAATTTATATAATTTAAGGGCTTATATTAGAAGAAAAGAAAGTTCTAAATGGATGATTCAAGGTACTACTTTAGAAAGGTTACAGCAAATTAAACCCAACTCAGTAAAAGGATGGAGCTGATTTATCTTAAGAAAAAAACTTGATGAAAAAGAAAACAATTAGAGAAACCATGTTATAAGAGCAGCACCTTAAGTATGAAGATGCAGATATAAAGTTGATTCTTGAAAAGATCAAGAAAATTGATAGACCCATAGCTAGACTGATCAAGAAAAAAGGAGAGAACACAAACCACTCATAGGGAGAATGAAGAAGGGGTAGGGCCGTGGATCCCACGGAGAGGCGGGAAGACGCCACGCTGACTCTGTCTGTGACTCCTGGGCCCGCAGCGGCCAGCGTGCCCGTCCGCAGCCACAGCTCCCAGCTCGGGGCAGTGTGTCCTCCAGCAGGGATGCCTTTTAGGACCACGTCCTCCAGCTCTGCCGGGCCGAGTGTGGAGCCAGGAAGGACCGACTGCCCCAGTGGGTCCCTGGAGGTGACGGCTAGTGAGCGGCTCTTGGCTCTGCTCTGGCTGCGTATTAGCGGAAGCACTTCAGGGCTTTTTGGCTGGTACTCTGGGGCCCAGGGGTGCTGTCGCTGGGAAGGTCTTTCTGCACGGACCTAACGGGCTTGCTCATCCCTGTGGCTGGACTTCCATTGTTTTTCACCCCTGTCCACGTGACATGTCTCAGAGCAGACACACTCGCTGCTTAAACAGCTTATCCAGCTGGCGCCCTGCCACGTCTGGAGGGGAGAAGGGGGTAGAGTGGGAAGACCTGGGCTTGTCTGCAGGGATGAAGCTAATGGCCAGCCTGTGTTTGCCTCCCTTAGTTCCCTTTGCATTAGTCTGGGGCCATGTGATCAGCTCTGGTCAGTGGACTGTGAACAGATCTTCTGGGCTGAAGAATCTAAGATATGAAAATGCAAAGAGCTGGTGTGGTGTTCTGGCCCCAGTAGGGCAGCCTTGGAGACCAGACACCAGAGACAGTGCTGCTCTGAGATGAAGGAGGGCTGCCCAGCACATCCCCACCGGACTATATTGTGCTGAGCCTCTAGGATTTCCTGTTTATTGGTTGCAGTAGCAAGTGCTAATTCCTGTGATGAATAAATTTATTCTTTCCACACCCCGAGCCACAAAAATCATTAACAACCCTAACTGTAAATATATTTACACTTGGGAAAGGATTGCTCAATTATGACTTTGTTACACGTTAAGCTGGCGTCTTGCTGTTGAGTGTCCACTCTGGGCAGGTGGAATCCTCTTTCCTGGTGGTGGTGACCTCCCTTGCACCACCAGATAAATAGAGGCTAAGATACTTTAAAAGCATGCCAGGCCAGCTTTATTCCCACCAGGGTGTGGAGAAGATTGCAGGCCGCCCAGCTGCGTGCAGTGTGCATGCACAGCATAGCATGTTCTGGCTCCTTCTCTGCCAACCTTCTGATCCTTGCTATGTGCCATTCCTAAAACCAGCATCACCAGTGAATCTCTCAGTGCGCACACAGCAGATCCCGCTGTGCGCTCTGTCCAGCCGTGGGCATGGGAGCTGTTACCACGGCACCCACGTGGGCGTCTGAGTCTGGGGAGGCTTGTGAGCTGCTCCTGCTGCTGCAGTCACTGGCTCCTCAATCACTATCTTATCTGCTCAGCCTTCTGTTTGCACCCACACTTTGTTGCCTTGTCCTTACAAGTCTTTTGTTTTCCTCTTTATCCTTTCATTAAATAAAACACACTAACCCTGTAACCAGACCGGCAGAATGTCAGGTGACTCATGTGCAGTTAGTGTCCACCTTGGGAGGCAGGTGCTTTTATTCCCTCTTCAAAGATGAGAAGCTGAAAGTTCAGCGAGGACACAAGAGAAATCTGAGTAGAGAAATAATATGGACATGAGGGAAGTTTTTTACAATAGCGTCTGTGTGTGTACTGTAAACAAGTAAACTGTGCCAAGAGGAATTAAAGAAGGCCTACATGAATGGAGAGATATGCTGAATTCTTGGATTGGGAGACTCAATATCGTTAAATTGTTAAATTGGGGGCAGATGTGGGTGGTGCAGGGAGGGGAGAGATTACTACCAGGCTGGAAGAAACTCCCGGGAGTGATGGTCACGTCATGATCCCGACGGTGGCGGCAGGTTCACAGGTGTGCAAAGGCATCGGATTGTTCATTGCACATGTTCAGTTTGTTGCATGTCAACTGCACTTTAACAAAGTTCCAGAAATAGCCATAAGAATCGGGAATGTCGTGGGGAGGCAGGAGATGATAGTCTAGAGACTGAGCTCTGAAGCCAGAATGCCTTGGGTGCCAGTTCTGTCTTTTCCACTTACTAGTCGTATGACTTGGGGCAGGTTAGCTCCCCTGAACCTGTTTATATACACATACATGTATACACACACACACACACACACACACACACACAGAAGGTTTAGGTAATTGATGTAAAGCCTTCGGTATTCTATGGCCAATAGGAGGCATTAAACAGAAGTCAGGAAGTCATGTGCTGGGCGCTATGGTGAGCGCTTTGTAACAATTATGTCATTTAACCTTCACAGCCCTGTGGAACAAATACACTATCATTATTTTACAGATGAGAAGACTGAGGTGCCGGAGGAGCTGTAACCTATCCCAGGTGGATTGTGCAGGAGGCAAGTAAAGGAATCTGGATGTGAATAAAGGCCGTTAAACTCCGCACACTTTTCACCCTACAAATGAGGGTTAACGGATGGCCCTGACTCAGACGCTAAGAAAACTGTCCAGACAGCGCCCGTGTTCTCTAGGACATTATCTGAGATAATGTGCAGATACTCGAGATCGACATGTTCGTCCAGCTTCCCGTGAGCTCCTCTTGTGGCGCTCCTGGCGCCTGGCTCAGCGCTCACCGCACCTGCGGCTCCATCCCAGACCGCAGGCAGAGGACGCGAGCAGCCCTCCTGCAGCCCGTGAGGCCAAGGGACATGTTCTTGCCAATGGAAAGTGAACAAAACGGCTTGTATCCCCTCCAAGCCTGGCAGGTAGGAGAGGTGGGCTTTCTCCATTCCCAGTCCCCCACAGCACCTGCCGGTTCATGTTTAGGATGCAGGAGTCACAGTGCCAGGTGAGACCTGGGGCACTTACTGCTCACCTGACTGAACAGCCTTTGATGGCTTACATTGCTGAAATTTTGATATTTGAGATAGTTTGTTATAGCACTTAGTATACCCTGGTTAATGCATTACACTTAGAGAATATTATTTGTGTCTTAGCCCATCTCTCAGAATTTCTGGAATATTAGTCTACTGCTTGGAGATGGACTGCAGAAGAATAAGGGTAGAAGTTTAACTAATAAGAGATAATCTCTGATTAATAGGAGATAATGTATGAATAGTAGTACATGGACCCTAAGTGTTTCAGTTCTTAAATTCCCTCCCAAATCCCAATGGCTAATGCCCTTCATCTCACTCATGGTGGCCGAGCGGTGGCGTGCGCTCGGTTCGAGTCCCCAGTGGCTTCCGCTGTGCAATCTTCCTGCTTCATGGGACCTCAGTTGTGGGCATCAACTCGAGGGTTTCCAAGACCCACAAGAAACAGGATCCTCCGTGGTCCTCTCGGATGCGTGACCGACTCCCTGGTTGATTTGACATCTTCCATCCACACTCACAATCTTACTCAATGGTACAAGCTGCCCCTGTGTTTTTCCATGGCCATTTCCCCTTCTCGTTCAAGGGAGGTTTGCCTTCCTTCACTTGACCAGCTTCCCGTCTGTGGTGTCTTCCCTTCCGCTGTGCCCTTGTCAGCTGTGACAGCTCCCGGAGTGCTGACAGGCCTGTGGTCCTGGCCACTCACAGTGGGGGATGTGGCTGCATCGTGGTCCTGCCATAGGGGGCTTCGCTCAGGTCCGAGGGCTTCCGAGTGAGAGGAAGAAGGACGGCTCACTGCCCCGGCTTGGGGGTCTGTGCTGCTGGAGCCCTGGTAACTGTGATGTCCCCTCTCCCCTTTGTGGTCCTGGGTTGAGAACGAAGTGCAGGGTGCTTTCTGTGCCACTTGAGTTCAGGAGGTTCTGGGTGAGAACAGCTGTTCATCAGGCTGGACAGCGAGAACCTTGCCCCCTGGTCATGGAGAGGGGCTTGGTTCTGGGCATCTGGTCTGGGCAGCTGATGTTTGTGGCCAAAGGTGGTCACTTTTCCCAGTGGTCAGTGGCTATCTGTGATTGGACCCTCTGTTCTCAAGTCCTTGTTTCCCTGATGAGCAACCCAGCCCGGCCAGACAGAGCTCTTCAGAGGGCAGCCCTCGGACTGGGCCCACCTGCAGACCGCTGCTGGCAGCAGGGTAGGCACAGACGGCCAGGGAGGGCAGCGATCAGAACTTTCATGGAGGTTTGACAGAGCATTTGCCAATTGACACTAATAAAAAAAGTAGGCTTATGTTATGAATGTTTTTGAAAAATTCATTTGTAATTAACATATTTCACTTCTTGTAGTGAACTGCACTTTTAGGATAATTTTAGACTTAAAGAAACATTGAGGAGACAGCACCGAGAGTTCCTACATCCCTGCTCCCGGTTTCCCTATTATTAATGCATTCCTCGAGTGTGGTATGTTTGCAAGCAGCTAATGAGCTTGCTGATATATTATTATTAACTTAAGTACATGCTTTATTCACATTTCCTTACTTCCTGATCTAATATCCTTCTCCTGGCCCAAGACCCATTCAGGCACCACATCATCTTTAGCTGCCATGTCTCCTTAGATTCCCCTTAGCTGTGACAATTGTTGGTTTTGATGACTGACGGTTTGAAGGAATGATGTCAGGAGTTTTGTGTGGCATCCTTCAGCTGGGATTCATCTAGTGTTTTCTCATGATCACAGTGAGTGTGTGGGTTCTGGGGAAGAAGTCCAGAGAGGCAGGGGCTGTTCCCCCCTCATCATCCCAAGCCACAAGCTGTTGGCGTAGGTCCCCCCTGCTGTTGGCCTCGACCACCTGCTTGTGGCAGAGCCTCTCAGTCCTCTGCCATCTCTCCCTGGATCCAGGCGCTTCCTAATTTACAGCAGAACTGCCTCCTGGCCTGTGGGAGTGGGACAGAGGCCCATTTCAGAGCCACCTTTGTCCTGGGAGCCGCGCCGTGCTGTGTGGCCCAGACGGCTCTACTCCGGGTGCCCACTGGCAGGGGACACACACATACCGCTTCCCACAGGGGCCACTGGCAGGGCAGCAATGAGGGCAGGGGGTGAGAAGCCATCACGTTTGAGGAAAGACATGTTTATAATGACAGAAACCTTATAGCCCTTCCTAGAAACACAAGGTCAGTACAATTTTCAGTGACCGTCTGCCAGTTTGGCCCACACACTGCCCATCCACCCATGCTTCCATCCCGTAGCCTGCCCACAGGGGAGCCCGGGGACAGAGCTGCAGGCCCTGCTCAGTCTGACAACTGACAGGCCGATGTTTCCAGACACTGGATGTAGATGTCCTGCCTCGTGAACAAAAGGACTTGTGACTGAGTGTGTCTGGTGGGAAAAATACGGGCTCTTGACATTTCTATGTTAAAAGATACCTCCCCAAATCATTTTACCAGCATTTTAGACTATAAAATATATTATGAATTTAGGAGAGAAAAATCAGAGAAGGCACTCTTAACATGTAGAGTATTTTAGCTGGAAACTTAGAGATAAAAAAACCCACATATTTTTAACTTGGGACCACTTTGTCTCAAAGGAGGCTAAGAAATATCAAGAGCTTCAAAGCAGGTGGTCACTCACTGTATTCATGGCTGAGGGAAGCTTCAACATGCAATGTTCAGTGATTTTTAAAAAAGTTCAGCTGAAAGACGTCATTTTGGGGTAGGAAAAGCAGTCTGTTCTTTGGCCCCAGCCTCTCCAGAGCAGGGATGGATTCTGTGCCCACGTCACAGGGCGGGTGAGTTTCCTTTGGGCTGAGGCAAGCCCGGGTGATCTCAGCATGAAATGATGACTTTCTGGTATTTCGGGGAGTGGGTGCAGTCATGTGGAGTAGTGGGCATTGCCACCTGGATCAGTGACTTGACTAGTTAGGATTCCTGCCAAGAAAAAAGGAAGATTGAATTTCACAGACCTAACAGACCGCCGGAAACACAACTTCTGTGTGTTCAAGGGGTGCTTTTCAGGATTAGTAGGGAGCAAAGCTCTCCCTGGAACGTGAACGCAAGCTGACACCCACCTGCGCCTTGAGCGACCTGTGTGCACGGGCCCCTTGGCCCCAGTGACCCGTGAGTGGTACTGTCTTGCTTCCCAGAGGAGAACGATGGGGCACAGGGAGGTGAAGTCATGGAGTGGGGTCAGCGCGTCGTTCCCTTAGAAAGTACGTCTAGGTCCTCGCGTGCGAATGACCGAGCACTCCTGCTTTGTGGCTGCTTGGTTTTCTCTCTCAAGTTGGGAGTGTTTTCTCTGTGCTCCATGAATACTGGTAAGCTCGTCGTCCTTTGAAGGAAAGTAAAAGGCCAGAGGAGAGTTTTGAAATGCACTACATGAATCCAAGAAGTGGGAAGAAGACCCGACTCCCTGAGTGGGATGCTGCCCACATTGTTGGCACAGGGCTTGTTCTTGGGCTGCTTTCTCTCCAAGTACCCCTTCAGTTTCTTTCTCAGATAAAAGGGAACAAGACATAGTCAACTGACTCACTTTTTAACTGAATGACACATTCACCCTCTCTTGTAAGTCTCAGAAATTTCCTGATGCTTAGGACACATGAAATACACTTTTCTCTTCCTAAAACGGCCTTTGCTAGCGCGACCTCCATCGCTCATTCCTGATGCTCTCATGTTGAGGAAGCTTCCTGGCTGTTCTGTGGACGACGGTGTTCAGTCTGTCCTCAGCGGACGCCGGGCTCCCAGTTTCCCATGTGCCCCTTACAGCGAGCTGCCGGACGACTGGAGTCGAGCTGTGGATCACTCTTGCTGCTGAATCATTTCTGGCCGCAGGTGTGCCAGTCAGAATGCCCCCGAGCCTGGACCTGTTTAACCCGACTTGGCGCAGATGGGGTCTCTTTGCTGTGGGGTCTCAAGCAACCTGTCCTGCCCCCTTCTCTGCTTCCCTCCTTTCCTGACCTGCTGACACGCGGCGAGTCTCTCTGCATTTTTCCTGGGCGTACCTCTTTGTTTTCGAGAGCCCTTGCCGTTCGGGGGTGCAGGCTTTTGTCAGGAATCCCATCACCTCCCAGCCTTCCTCGTGCCATTTGCTCCTGGTTTCCTCGCCGACAGACCCGTCCTGCTCACCGTTCCATCTGCCATTCGGTTCAAGCTCTTAAATCCCCTTTGCTTTCGTGCTCTCCCGGGTTGTCTTGCTTTTCCCTCACAGCCAGACCGCAGCCCCGGCCGCAGAAGCAGTTTCGCTTCTTCATCTCCGTGGGGTCGGCTGGTGCTTCCTCTCTGTCAGCCCCTTTGGTTGAGAGACCTCACAACCTGCCCTCCCTGAGGTTCTCCCTTCACCACGGAGAAGGGAAGCTAGTAGCTGGGGGGCACAGCCAACTGCTGCTGCTGGTCTCTGACTCCTCAGATATATAGGGAGCCCTTTCCTTATGTGAGAAAGCATCCCCAAGGCTGGGGTGCAGAGGAGCGGGGGGCCTGTCCTGAGGGGCTTTGCGGATGGTGCAGGAGACACACGCCGCCCTCTGCAGGATGCCAGGAGGAGGGGTGGATTTGGAGCAGGGACGCCTCATTCCGTATCAGGGAAGGGGCCGCCTGGTTCAGCAAGGGGCAGGGTGTCAGCCAAGTGCCACCAGAAGCCCCGGTTAAGTCGTGCTCTGAAGCAGGATGAGGTGGACACCGGGCTGTCAGCCAGGGAGGTCGTGGTGGTGGGAGCAGTGCAGGCAAGGGCTCGCATGCAAGAGGGTTGATGACGCCCATTGTTTATGAACCTTGTCAAAGATCAGATAATCTTGCCTTTACGCATTTCTTTCCAGCCCTACAAGCAGAATGCGCTTGTGGTGGGTTATCAGGAAAGGTCAAAGCCTGCATGGCTGGTGTGAGGGGCTGGGCGACTGGGTAGGGACGGGTGAGTCACTTGGAAGCTTTGTGTGCTGAGACAAAGCTCTTAAAGGGGCTCTGGGGTTTTTGCCAAAGGAGAGAGCGCCCAAAGGCAGATTAGGGGGCCAACAGCGAACCAGTAAATGGCTTCCCTGGGGCCGGTGCTGGGGCGCTTTGGCAGCCCTGTGTATTTGACTTGGGGCTCTCTGCCATCCAACACCACTGTGACCCTCCTGTGGACGCCCATAAGGAGCTAGGGTGAAAATATAAAGCTTTTAAACATCTTAACATGATTTCAATTGCATTTTAATTTTTAATAAAACTTTTAATAAAGTTCTGCTTTAAAAGCCACAGGAATCAAAAGATTTCATTTACCAGGGAGTCCGATATTACAGTGGGACACAGATGGTTTTCCAAGACTGCAGCACCTCTCTCTCTAGCAAATGCAGTAAACGGTGCTGTTGGAGGGATAAAAAGCAAAGGTCTTTTTGTTTTTCTGGGTGTCCAGGAATTTCACTCTTTCGAAGGACTTGCTGAGCTGCTGGCGTCTGTGACTGACTTTCTCGTAGGCTGGTCACGCTGCTTCAGAGACAGTACAGATGCTCCACCAGACCTTTCTCTCTTTCGTTTGCAAGAAATAGGCCTGCCCATTTTGGCTCCAAGAAAATGTCCTGTTGGAAATGTGTGAAAATACATTATATGACAGCGGCTGAAAATGTTTCAGATGCAGCAATAAACTGATTGTGGTTTTTGGGCCAGATGTGCACCATGTTTAGAATTCACTGTGCTGCTCCATATTTGAGGTCTATGCTCGTGTAACTAGAAAGAAAGGCTCTGCTTTTCAATAAAGCTCCTGAGGCATGTGAATGGCATGTGTTTTTCTGTCTAGTGGCAGTAAATTGTAGGAATCATGCAAACTGGAGCTATCCACTCTCCTCACAGACAGTGTGGCTGGAGGGACCGACACTAGGGACCTGGTGTCCTGTTCTCACTTCTGAGGTTAAGAGTGAGACATCGCATAACTGTTCTGCAGGTTGGGGCTCACGTAGAAACTAAGGAAACGCATCTGAGCGGTGTTTCAAGCCCTGCCTTGCAATTTAATGTATGGCTGGAGCTAATTAGAACTTGATTATTTAAAAAGGCCGAAGGAGACATTCCTGCCGGACTCGAAGTGGCCTTTGCTATAGGTGTTAGACACCGGACACTTGTTTTTCTAAAGCTATTTCTAAAGATATTAGAAAGACATTTTCTCAATAAAGTATCTTTCTGGGCACAGCAGTGGTCTGTGTGTCTTGACTGTCTGCTGTTTTATGCTATCTCATCTTCCATTGCATTCCAGCGTGCGTTGGTCTTGAATGGTTAAAGATATGCCTCCTTTCTTTGCCAACTGCGATTATGTTCAGCTTTTTGCTAATTCTGGGCACTTCAACAATTGCCACTGATCATGTCCTGTGTCACTGTGTGGGGGTTCCTCGGACCCTGGGACCAGTGTAGGAAAGCAGTGAGATAACTCACGGAGGCAGGAGGCCCGGAGACTCACATGCTAGACAGCATTTAATGCTCACAGCAACTCTCAGTTTTGCAAGGAGTGGGTGTTTATTTCTTTATTTTACAAATAATGAAACTAGACCTCATGGAGCTCAGAAAGTAGGCTCAAGCCTACAGCTGCTTGATTTCAGGGCCCATGCCCTCCTTCTCGCTCACTGTCTGACTGGTTGGAGTATACATGGCAATGAGTACCAGGCTAGAAAAATTAGAATAAACACAAACATCTGCACTATGGCATTAAAATGCTGCAAGGGCTAGAAAGGGACCACTGTGCACACTGCAGTCAGGCTTCCTTGGAGGAACCCCTGAGCTGTGTTTGGAAGCCTGGAAGGATGAGGGCAGAATCTCCTGCGCCGAGGCGCTGAAGGGCTGGGCTTGCAGCATTGACAAGCAGCCTCCGATTGCTGGGGGCAGGACTGCAGAGCAGGGGTGCAGGGGAAGCGGTCGGTGCAGGGCGGGGGCGGAGGGTGAAGGGCCCCAGGTGCAGAAACGAGGGTTTAGAGCCTGTGAGAAGCTGTGTGTGTATACACATGCATGCCAGAGAAGTTTCTAAAATGTGGAGGGAGAGTACCAGTTAAGTAAAAATTGCAACATTTGGGGATTCTATGATATTGAACTTTCCCTTTGTAGCAAGAAAAAGTGGTGTTTTAATAATGAGGAGAATGTAACTTTCTTATGCCGCCCACCAGGGAATAAAAGGACTGCTGCTTTGCCTGAGAGTGTCTGAGAAATGTTGGCAACATGAATGTTCCCTTGGAGCCTTGGTGAGAGAAGGCAGAAATGGAGGGGCAGAGGGCACAGTAGGAGGACATGAGGCTGGCCACCGCAGCCCGCAGCCTCTCTCATTTACTGCAGATGCCCAGGCACTAGGAGGCAGGTGGAAACGTATAAGAAAGAAAACCCAGCGGGAAAGGTTGACGAGCCCGAGGAGCTGCTGGGTGGCTCTTTGGAGGGGGCAGAACTGGCATTTTGGAGGGGCTCATTGCCGCTCCCAGAGAGTATATAACCTTTTACCTAAAAAGGTTAACCTAAGAGTAGATAACCTTAAAACTAAAAAAATAGTTTTTGTGCCAGGCACCGAGGCATGAAGACATAAAGTATAATTTCCTCCCTTTTTTTTGGTTTTCTATTTCTAGGGAGACATGGAGCAATTGTTTATAAATGTTTTAAGTGATTCAGACGTGTGATTTTATAATGGGGCAGAAGAAAAAAAAAGTAAGATTTGATGGATAAAGAATCCCTTTGTTGTAATCACAGATGCTGAACTATCCCAGACCTGTTTGAAGCATGGAAAGTGAATGTGAGAGAAAAATGCACACCACATTCACACTTGGGCATTACTAGTGATTTGAAAGGAAGAAAGGGAGTTGTATCAAGTATTTGAAAAACTGATATGAAATTTTTGGTGTGTGCATGATCATTCATGTGGCTGACTCCTGGCTGTGCTAGGGATTTTAAGAGGAAATCCAGGGAGCTTGCAATCTGCTGAGGGTGTCAGAGAAACGTGTTAGCAGAGAAAAGTGGTTGTTGCTGCAGTGTGCAGCAGGTGGTGGAGATACAAACGATCCATGCAGACTGCATGTCGGGCAGTATGGAGTGGGTTTTGCAGTATTGATAGGAGTTCAGGTAGAAAAGAGAGAAGTGAAGTGAAGGAGAATGATGGGCATTCTAAGCAGAGAAATACACAGGTCGGAGTTCAACTACATCACAGTGCGCCACCCGTCAGGAACTACCCACAGGCCTGGGGGGCGGCGATGTATGAGAAGGAAGTGGTAATAGGAGTGGCCTGTGTGGATGGAGGCAGATGGTGGTAGCTGTAAAAACGTTACTAAGAAGTTTGAACTATTCCGTAGACTTAG
This sequence comes from Manis javanica, assembly GCF_040802235.1. Classification (NCBI taxonomy): domain Eukaryota; kingdom Metazoa; phylum Chordata; class Mammalia; order Pholidota; family Manidae; genus Manis; species Manis javanica. The sequence goes on along the minus strand of NC_133156.1, from coordinate 23,146,470 downwards.
GTTTCTCAAGGTGTTTTCTTTTCTTCTTCTTCTTTCAGTATTATCTGTAATATGCCCTGGAAGAAAAGCGGTCTATGCTCATAAATTCGGGAGGTGTTGTAACCATGCACTGTTCTCTTGGAGATGCCCAAGTTATCACTGCACTGATGCATTTCAGCGTAAAACCTGAGGGTTCTTGAAAACATAACAACACAATCAAATAGCCTAACTATTTTATCCTTTGCTTCCCAAATCTGTTGCTGCACGCCCTGTTCGCATGTCGTTCCTTCTCAGATTCCCTGGGCCTAACATTCCCTTGCCCTACACTGGGAAATGCCCCTGGGGGCCACTGAGTTCTTCAGCAGGAAGGGGATTCACTCTGGAATGGCTGGAAGGAGGGACCCGGTGCCAGCACTGACGCCTGAGGGGTGGGGGACCCGGCCCGGGACATGGTGGAACCTGCTCTAGATTCCCCAGAGCAGGAAGCCCTGGGGAACTGCGGGGGCTCATGCAGAAGCTCCGTGTGGATGGCCCCTGAGGAGGAGCTCGTGCCCTGTCCTTGCCAGGGCCGGCCTCGGGGAGGCGTGACTGCGCAGCTGCAATGGGACCTGCGAGGCTGGAAGCCCTACACCAGGGCGGTGCCCGAGGGGAAGTGACTGTGTGGGGCGAGGGCCCTAAGTAGCCTGGTGCCCGTGGCCCTGTGTCGGGGGAGAGCCGTACCCTGAGCCACGGAGCTGGGTTCCCAGTGGCCCCGCAGCCTCTCCCGGTGTGGAGCAGGAAGTGAATGCCTGGTCCTAGAGCAGGGGCAGGAGAAGGAACCGGTGGGATGGTGGGCCAGGCAGCGTGGGCTTGGGGTGGGCCAGGGGACATCTCAGCAGGTGCCGCGGTGACCGCGAACAGCAGCCACGGGGAGCGCAGTGTCCACCACCTCCTCCCTGCCTCCTTGGTGGCCCTCAGCTGCCCAGAACCCTGCGGCGGGGGACCAAGCTGTGGCCACCCCTTCCCCATGGGCCCCCAAATAGGGTAACACTGTGGTGGAGAAACACAAAGTCTTATTTCCTACACGCATGGCTCTGGGCTGAGGGTCAAGCCTGCTTTTGTGTAATAATGGAAACCTCCACTGGATGCTGCCTGGTTGAGAACGGGCACGTCTCTGTCCTGTAAAGATCAGGAGACCCTTAAGTCCAGGCAAACACAAAGAGGAATTTTTTTTGGAAGGATGCACAAAAGTGTCTTGGGGACCAAGAGCAGAGGACTGTCACTGGGTCCGAGGCGATTCCCGGAAAGTGCACGATGCAGCTCGTGCCCTCATCTCTAAGGGGCTGCACGGCCTCTCTCATCTCTGCCTCTGTGTCTCGCCTCCCTCTTCACTCCTGCTTTCTTCCGCCTCCTGCCTGGGCTGTAGGGACACCCGGCCCGGCCTCACGTCTCTTGCCTGCTCTGTTCCCCCACCCGGGAGCTGCCTTCGATCCCTGGGCACCTGAGGCTGAGGGTGCATGGCCACATCATTGCCTCCGGGGGCACCCCTGGATGTGTGTAGCACACAACCTGTTGGGCAGATGTGGGGGTTCCAGACAAAACCTTTATGCTTCTGTGGCACAAATGTAATCAAAAGGTGGAACTCATGGCTGTTGCTCTTTGATTTTAGGGAAAATCTTCCCGACATATGTTGGCGGCCTTGCGAGTGCCTAAGCAGGGCTTGCCTACCTGAATGTCCATGGAGAGCAGAGGGTGGCCACCCTGTCTCCCCGTTTACCTTACTTGGAGGCCTGGCTTTGATGTTAGCAGACCTGCGTGCAAATCCCGGTTCTGCTTATAAAATGGGACAGTGGCCAGGTTACTTGATTTCTCTAAGTCTCTGTCTTCATCAGTGAAGTGGGGGCATAATTTCTACCCTACAGGGGATTCTTATAAGGATTAAGGGGTTCAGTGAGTTTAAGGAATTTAGGTGGGTGTCTGGGACATCACAATAGCCTGACAAGTACCAGATATCCTCAGTCCCATAAACCTCAGGGTAATAAACCATATAAACTAAGCAGTCACACAACGTTGACCATTGTGTAGAAAGCACTCACCTATCTAAGTTGAAGGCAATTGCCATGCACTTAGTAAAAGTCTACATGGCAAAGCTGAAATTGGAATCAAAATGTTACCCCAAATTGATACGTGTAATAATTAATGACAGTCACAACAATGTTCATAAAGATGGAGAAGTAAATCTGGGGAACATTCTCTCTCAGGCTTTTTCTTGTGTTATAGGTATGCACATATGCATTACATCTGATTTTGATTTTACTTAAAAATCTTTGTCTTAATGGTTTTTTCCTTAACATCTTGACCTTATTGTGACATTTAGCAAGATGTGATTTTTTTTCAAGCTCCGTTTCATAAACAAAATATATGTTTATAACTGGCTGTACCCAAGCTGCTAATTATGGGCATCTCTTTCTATAGCTCACTATCAATCACTCACGTCTTTGAGGTTATATAGAAAACAATTTATGTTATGAAATAAAGTCCTCCCTTAAAAATGTTTGCCCTGGGAACGAGGAGGGAGGAAATCACAAACTGTTATTATTTTCCCTTAGATGAATCTAAATATTAACATTCCCTTAGCTTTAAAAGATTATTTTTATGCCGCTCCTTTATAAACAACCGAACCACACTAACCCTTCTGCTGTCTGGGGCTCTGTCTGCAGCACACCCAAACAGCTAAGCTAAAAAAAAAAAGGGAAAATAAATTCAACAGGTTATCTGGCATTGCTTGCAGAACATACACATGTTTGACAAACTTAAAACGTTTTTTAAAGCCCAGCATATAGCAAACTGATTTGAATGTTTAAACACAGCTTATGTCCAGATCTCACTGCAGCCATATCACCCAGCCTCCAGGACGCTGGTGGTGGGGTAGCAGCGTTTCAGGAGGAAGAATGAGGCTTCTGTTCACGACCCCAAGAGCAGCAGTTGCGATAGCCATCGCTGTGTGGACGCTGTCTGGGCGCTGCATGCACAGTGACGTTTACTCTTTACAGCAGCCTTCAGAGCTGGCGAGGAAAGAACCGGCCTCTCAAGGCTGCAGTGGCGAGTGAGGGACAAGGACGCGGCCACACGCCTTCCCTACCGTCACGCTCACCCACGCGTTCCCACAGCCGGCCTGGCCAGCAGGCTTCCTTGTTATGCCCACTTTTCAGGAGGAAACCCGAGCTGGAGGCCTGACTAAGCCAAGGGCAGACAAGGGCCTGAGACAGGGCCCCAGGCGGCAACTGCAGCCTCACCTTTCATTTGGGGTGAGCGGTCGTGTCTGTAGGCTCTGCATGCACGGATGTGTTGAGAGACGGAATGTCCCCTAAGCAGAAGCCTTGCCCCCGACAGCTACCCCGGGCAGCTTTCCCCTAAGGCCCAGCCTGGGAAGCAGCCACTCTTCCTGGACGCTGAGGGCCCTGCAGTAGTGGGGAGGCAGGAGAGAAAGGTGAATGGGGTGATGGCTTGCACAGATTTTAGGGGGACACCAAAAATTCAATAATCAAGGCAAATAATGTTGTAATGCACTACTTAAAATATGTAAATACTATATACATAAAATAAAAGTACTTAAAAAATATCTGAACAAAGTATCAATATGAGAAGAACAATAGAACACGTATGGGCTTTGGTAAGGTGGTGCCAGGCCCCCGGTAGAGACCAGGTCACCCAGCTGGACTCACCCCACAGGGCCTCTGTGGGCCCTTGCCACATCCGGCCCCCCAGGGGACATCGTTGAAACAATACTTTATTAAGTACTATTTTTAAAAAATGAGGATGGCATTTCCCAGGGATATGCTAAAAAGGGTGAACCTCTTCCTTTCCACCCTTTTTCTCTCTAACTCAGCCAAGGATGTTATTTAAAAGGGACAGTCAATCCGATTGCAGATCTGTGTGTTGGGCGGCTCCTGGTGTCTCTCCTATTCGCTGCTTGGGGTGTCGACCTAAGGAAGCATGGGCCTTCCTGCCGGCCGTCAGCTGGGATGCGTGCCCCCCACAACACCCCCTGTCCGCCCAGCACCTTTGGGCTTGGAGGGTTCAACCCGGCAGCCATGCTGTTGAATATGCATAGAGCTGCTTCCTACCCCAAAAGACATTTTATTTATTATTTCAAAAATATTTTCTTTGGGCTCCTTTAATCCTAAGGGACATTTGCTTGATGAATAGCAAATAAATTTCCTAACCAGACTGTTGTTATAAATATCCATGGCGTTAATTCAAACCATTTGCATTGGAAACTTTTTTTTTCCTGGAGGAATAGGGGGTGGCTGACCTAACCTCAGCATTTGGGACATGATTTCCCTAAAATAACCACAACATCCATTATTTTTTTTTTTCCTGCTGGTATGTCAATTTTTTTTAATGAGAGACTGGGTCCCTTCGGTACCTTTGGTCCTCATAGTAACAATTCCATGTGTTTATTCTGGCTTATGGACATAAAACACTGAGGAAAAAGCTCAGTGACTCATTTTTGATTGGGGGTTACTGTAATTAGAAGATGATTATTTAAACATTGATCACTAATGTGCTTAAAAATAAGATCCATGGCAGGCTTTGTGAATGACGAATTATAAACTCTTAGACAGTCAGATGTCTCCAAACTCTGGCTGCTGCTTCACAGATGCAGGTGTTTCTAAAGTTATCATTGTTTCATCCGTGTTAACCATCCTTGACTTCCTGCCCTTCCCTCCTGGTACTGGAATCTGAGTAAGGCAAGAAGTAATGGGTGAAAGTGCCTTGAATGACCAGGGCAGTTCCAGGAGCCCATTTGGACCTGTGGTGTGTGCGTCTGACATGAACCAAACCCATCTGATGAAGTCTTTCTGAGATGCCCAGTGAGTGGCCAGGAGAGGCGGACACATGTGGGTTCTGTCACTTCAAGTTGTGTTTTGGCTGAGTGGGAAGGCTGCTGCCTTGGGCCGCCATTCTTTGGCTTGGCAGGCATCATGTCTCTGTTTCCTGGCCTGTAAAATGGGAACAACAGCAGGATTTTCAGCATAGGGTGTTGGAGGGAGTTAAGTGCAGTAATACTGTATTGCATGCACACCTCTTAGCAAAGGGCAGACTCCTAGTAAACACCAAGTAAGCAGTGGCTGTTACATTCGCTATTTTTATCTTTGTGATTAGATTATCACTTTGGCCTTTGGATTGAGTTCCATTAATCTCAAGGAAATTGTTCAAATCTAAGATAAGATTGAATAGCAAGTAAAATTTCCACAGAGAGCAGCAAAACCGTTTGAGCAGGTGTGGGGCATGTCGGTCTGTGTGGAATACTGTGTCTCTCCTTCCACCCTGCTTAGGACTCTGTGAGCTCAGCTCTGTCATCTGGGAGCCATGGGGAATTTTTTTTTGAGCTCCAGTTCCCAGGATGAAGGGCACAGCCTAGGTGGAGAATCTGCCCCCCCCATGCCAGGTGGCTGCATCTTGATCAGTAACTAACGTATAAAGATACGAGGAATGTGGCAAAGTAAAGCTAATAGAACCAGAAAGTAGAATGGTGATTGATAGGGGCTGGGGTGGGCAAAGGGGGAGACATTGTTTAAAGGGATAAACTTTCAGTTATAAGATGACTAAGTCCTAGGGATCAAACGTACAGCATGGTGACAATAGTTAATAATAATGTATGTGTCCTTGAAATTAGCTAGGAGAGTGAAATTAGCTAGGAGAGTGAAAGAGTGTGTGCCACACACACACACACACACACACACACACACACACACACACACACAGTAACTGTGTGACATGATGGATGTATCAGTTAATTTGATGTGGTAATTGTTTCACAATGTGTACATATATTAACTCATGTTGTACACCCTAAAGTTATATATTTTTCCTTTGCCAATTATAACTCAAGGCAGCTGGGGGAGAAAAAACACACAAAAAGATCCAGTTTCAACTGGTAGAACTGGAAGTTAGCTGCATCTCTGGACCCTTATCAGTTACCTGTGTATGAATCCATGAGACGCTGCGAGACCAGTGTGGACGCAGGCTGAGTGGACCTGCGGAGAAGTTACAGAGAACAGCCGGTATCTTCTCTCTGCTGTGGTTACCATCTGTCACCATACAAAGAGGTCACAATATTACTGACTCTATTCCCTATGCTGTACATTTCATCCCTGTGACTTATGGGGTTTATTTCATAATGGGAATTTTGTCCGTCTTTATCCCTTTCACTTTTTCACCCATCTGCCCATCCTCCTGCCCTTGTGTGGACCACACAGCTGTTGTCTGTATTTATGAGTCTTTCTGTTTTGTTTGTTTGCTTGTATTTTTAGATTCCACATATAAGTGAGATCACATGGTGTTTGTCTTCTTCTGTTTTGCCCTTGCTGGTGAACAATATTTTTACAGTCTATGCAGCTCTAGGTTGATCATTTTTTCTTCAACACGTGGAAGATATTCAACTGTTTGGTTTTTGTTGTGATTATTCTAATATCCCTAATAATAAATTATTCTAATATTATATGTTAAAGGTCAGTCTAATTATCACTTCTTTAAAAATAGTCTGTCTTGTCTTTGAGTGTTTTTATAGCATTTTAACATTGGTCACCTTTAAATGGGGCTGAACTGCATGACCTTGGCCTCCACAGTGGCCTTATCTCGAGCATCCAGCCCTCTCACTCACTCTCAGGATCACTGACAATCGGAGAATCTGAGACCAGAGCTCCTCACCACTCCCCGCAGAGGACGGCTCTGGGCCAGTGGGGTTCGCAGGCTGTCCCCCTCCTGTGCCCCTGCAGGAGAGGGGAGGGAACGACCCCTCCTCTTCCCTTTATTTCTCATAGTCTTTTGATTCCAGAACCGAGTGTCCTCTGCTCCTTTTCACTTTCCATCGTGAACAAAATACCCTGTTAGTCTCCAAAGTGGTTCCGAGCACACTCCCGCTGTTCCATCCACAAACACTCCGATCAGGGACACGCTCTATTGATCTGGACTTTGGGATTGTCTTTCAGTAGCCCTTGGAAAAGGTTTATTAGGCGCTCGAGGGCCTGGGGAACTTGTAGGTCATGTAACGTGACAGCCTCTCTGCTAGGAGGCCGGGGGCTCTCCCCGTGACTCCGCGTCCCCGCATGTGGGCTTCGTGCCGTGGGTCACCTGCCTGCTTTCAGGAAGTAGGGTTATAGTCCCAATAACGTGTCATCTTTTCTGGGATTTGGAAAGAAACCTGAGAAGGCTTTCCTAGCAAAATACACAGACACAGTTTCCTCCAACACCTGCTCTCTCAAGTCATGGGATGTTTGAAAATAAGTACACAAGTTCCTTTTGAATACTGACCAGAGCAATGTAAAAATTTTGGTCATGTGAGAAGATGTCAGGTGCCACCTCTGTCCCGCCCCTGCCCCTGGATTCACATGCAGTGAACATGTCTATTGTTTGGGAATGTGGATGGGTTATTTTGGTTCTGTGTAATTAATTCACAGATGAAAAAACATGCCTTTTAGAAGTAAAATACCTAATGTCACATTGCTATTAAGTAAAGGAGGCAGAATTCTGATTCCATATTCCAAATACTCACCCACCATGCTAGGCTTGGAAAAGCTTAAAAACTGTGCAAAAAAGTGCATTCGCATTGTGGAAAAATTAGAAAAGAGAGATGCATAAAAAAAGAAAGTTAACGTGAAAAAAAACTAAATCCCATCCTTCAGAGGTGACATCACTGTTAATATTTTGGTTCACTTCCTTCTAGATGTCTCCACACAAATATAATCACAAATACTTTTCAAAGATGGGCTATGCTTTACAACTTCATTTTCCCTTTAATAATATCTTGTGTTTTGTTAATGTCTATGTCATGAGTATAGATTTGTATCATCATCTTTATAATATGCACTGTTTTCCATTCCAGGATGCCAGTATTATTTATTAATACTTGATTATTGTTCTCTTCTGAGCCTGACCACCACTTGGTTGGCCAGTCCCCCTGTTTCAGGACCTGTATTGAGTGCTAATGGTATTCCAAGCTTATGCTATGCACTTTAAATCCATTATTTTATTAATGTAACTTGTTAACAGTTTCTTGATGTCACCGACAGTGTTTAGTGTCTGTGTACCTCTCTGTATGATCACACAATGCTTACTTATGTGCTTTTCTTAATATCGCCAAAGTATCCTCCAGAAAGCTTCTAACAAGTGACACAAAGTATCAAAGGTGTTTCAGATCCACAGAACCAGTGGGTGTTATAAACTTTTAAAGTATTCTCTGATCTTTTAAGGAAAAATGATACTTAATTACTTTAACTTGGATTTACTTGATCCCTAGAGAAGCAAATATTTTTCTGTTGGTGCATTCACTTTTTTCTGTACAGTATTTAAACTCTGGCCTTTTGTGGCCATCCACTCACAGGCTAGCGGCCTAAATGAAGGTCAGTCCCTTTGTGACTTCTGATGGGAGCAAGAACTGTAACAGGCATTTCAACACACCTGCCACATTCTCAGGAGTGTGTCTCCCCCTCTTTCTGAAGAACTGAGGCAGAGGTGCCTGCTCGATCCATGCCCGTCCGGAGGGGCGATGAAGGGCAGGTGCTGTGCGATGACACCACAGAGGCCGGCAAACGGACAAGATAAAGGTAGCGCAGGTTTACAGGAAGGAATGTGTCGTCTGCACCGAATGAGGGCAGCGGGAGAAGGCAAGCAGCGCGGCTGTGTGCCTGGGCCTTCACCCCAGCAAGGTGGTGACCCAGGACTGGAACTGGCAGAGACGCAAAAAGATGCTTCAGTGTAAAGCCAAACCTCCACCAGCGGGAAAGGAGAAGGGCAGATATAAAAAAGAAACAATCAAGGAGGTGCAGGAATGAAGTAATCACATACGCCACTTTCCATAAAAACTTAAAATGAAAAAAAGTAAAATCTAATGTATATTTTAAAATGATACATATTTTAACTAAATGTACCCACAATACATCATTTTTGTCAAGTGCATACTTTTAGAATTAAGAACTACTCTTTTCACTGTAAGTTTTTTTCTCTTTTTATTTGCTCCATCCTTCCTCTCAAGTCAGCCTTTCTACCTCCCAAGTAGCTGGTAAAATAGCATCAAATGCATCCTTTTCTGCACATTTTTACCCACCCTCATATAATCCTCATATAATGTATACTAGGCATGTACACACTGCACACATATACGAGGTTTGTTTTATGTTTTTTGATGAAAGTAGCATCACGTATCACACACTTTTTGGCATCCTGCTTTCCTCACCCAACAGCGTCCCCCTGGAAGATCCGCCGAGCCGTCGGGTAGCCCTCTGCTCCATTATTCTCAATGACTAGAAGTTTTAAACAGCCGTTCTCCTAGGTTATGGATTGCTTTCCTTCTATTTTTCTTTTTGTTCTACCACCACTACCACTACTGCAATCAACCTTTTTTTTTTTACATACATCTTTATAAATACTTTTATTGTGGTGGAATATCCAAGAATGTTATTGCTCTGTGGGTCTAAGTGTGAATATGTGTTTTAATTATAATAAATGATGCCAGATTGCTCTCCCTGAGGACTGCAACACATTGTTTTTCAGCATTACACGAGAGCTTCTTTGTCTTTACATCACAGCCAGCAATAGATGCTGTGGTCCATGGGAATTTTTGATGTCAGTTTTATGTATGTAAAGTGACAGTCATGATGTCAGTGTAGTTTGCATATTTGTGTATTAATGGTTGCTACTTGTGAATTTCTGCATCTTTTCATCTGCCTACAACAAGACTTAATCAACTGTGAATGGTCTTCACCCATTATTTTACTGGGTTATTTGTCTCTCGTCTATTTGTAAGAGATTTTGTATATTATTAATTTAAACTTATATCATCTGTGTTACAAATATTTTTTCCACATCTATTGTTTGTCTACTATTCTTGTTTATGAGATCTGTTGTCATATAAAGATTTTAGTTTTTTTATTTAGTCAAATGCATCTTGTCTGAGCTTCTAGGTTTCTAGCCATAGTTAAGAAGTCATGCATTCTGGACTCTCCTAGATTGTGAGGTCTCAGATTTTCTTACAGGTTCTTAATTTTGTTGTTTAATGGCTTCAATCCATCTAGAATTTATTTCTGTATTTGTTATAAGAAATAGTCCATATTAATTTTATTCCAGATACATATCTAGGATATTAGTAGCAATTACTAAATAATGCATAATTTTTCCCATAGAAAATATATGACTTTTGTAATATGTTAAATTGTCATCTACACTGGGATTTATTTCTGTAGTATCTTGTTTCATTGCTCCATTTTCTTGTTCCTATTTGATTATAATGGCTTTATAATATATTTTGATATTTGGTAAGGCAGATATTCCCATATAATTTTTGTTTTGTTTTCTTTTTGCACATAGATATCCAATTCTTCCAGCATCAGTTACTGAAAAGAACATATTCTTTCTTCATTGAACTGTCTTGTGCCTTTGCAGAAAATTAGTAGTCCATATACGTGTGAGTCTATTTCTGGACTCTCTGTTTCATTCTATTGATCTGTAAGTCTGTCTTTGTGCCAGTATCACACTATTTTGATCACTGTAACTTTACAGTAAGTCTTAACAGTGGGTAGAATTAGTTCTCCAATTTTGTTCTTTTTTAAAGATGCATTTCCATATGAATTTTAGAAACAGCTTGTCAACTTCTACAAAAAAACCCTCTAAGTCATCCCTCAACAGGATACTTCTTTGTGGGGGAAAGGGAAGATTACTCATCATGCTAACACCAGAGCTCCCAGAAGTCACTAAACTTCGATTTTTAAGACAGTGTCATAAAGGGACCAGGACTTTGTAATGAACACTTCAAGGAGGCACTTAGGCAGTGACGTCTTCGTGCTTTATCCTGAGAGGTTTCTTCTTTTTATTTTAAAATTAACTCTTGAATGTCTTTCTGAGGATATTTTTTCACTTGAAAGTAGGGACTTGAAGTTCTGTTGTATGGAGTTTTGATTTCAGGCAAAAAAGCCACTTGTATAAAGAATCTTTCAGAGTGTTTACACATGTCTCAGTGTTTAGTATGTTCCTTTTAGATCCAATCCACTGGAGCCACGGGGTACTCTGGGCCCAGGCTGTGCAGTGTAACATTAACTTAATGGTTTTGACCCCTGCTCTGAAGTGGGTTATACAGTCATGCTTTGCATGTCCTGAAGTCATTAGCTTGGCATGAAATGGCCCTGTGTTGTCTTATAATTATTTCTGAGCTGGGCTTCTGTAAAATGACCACATCTATTTTAAGACTTGAAGAATGCAAGAGCGAACTGCTTGTGGGGATGACAGCATTTGAGGGCCAGTAACTTTCTGATCTCTCCACCCGCTTAGCTACCAGGGGTATTAGCTCAGCAATGTGAGTGGCGCCCCTCTCAGGAAGGGTATGTCCCTATATGGCTACAGAAACGGTCTGTATGCTGGCCAGGCGAACCCCAAGCAGTAGGTTGGGAACTTGATATGCTTATTTTATTATTGAATATTTGCCTATTAATTTGGGGCCCTAAGTGTGTCTCAGCTTTTTAACACGTGGTCCTCAGTAGCACTCTCTGTCTTCACTCACACTGAGAGCCGAGGCATGTAGCGCCATCAGTTTGACGATTTGCTAAATGCTTACTGCGTGTGTCTGCGTACGGCTCTGTGTCTTACTGAAATCTAAGGTAGCTAACCAGTGACCTTTGAATGACAAGGTGACCACATTCAGGGCAAAGAGAGGACTTGAACTGAGTAAGTAAGTGTTGTAGTATGTTAGAAGGTGGCAGGGGCCTTGAAGACAAATAAATGGAGATGGGAAGTTTGAGGGTAGTGGATATTGCAGTTTTTAATAGTGTGACCAGGAAAGGTGACACTAGTCATGTGACATTTGGACAAAAACTTGAATAGGCTGAGGGAAGAGCAAGCAGGAGGCCTTCTAGGTTGGCAAAGGAGCTGACCTGTGGCTGGTAGGGGCGACTGAGGGGAGTGGGGCAGGAGGTGAGGCCAGAGAAGCCAGTCCAGGGCTGAGGGAGGGACAAGGGAGCAGAGGAGAGGAGGCACTGGACAGGGGCACAGCTGGAATCGTGTGGCACCCTGGGGCCAAGTGAAGCAAGGGTGTCAACAGGGAGTGATGGACTGTGCCCAGGGGTGCAGAAGGGCTGTGCAAGGTGCGATCTGAGGACCCACTGTGGGGTCTAGATTCACGCCGGCTGGCTGAAGCAGGGTGAGCAGTGAGTGGGCAGAGAGGGAGTGTAGGCACCTCTTCAGAGGAGTGTGGTGGTAGGCGTGGGGGGCAGAGCTGGGAAAGGTTTTGTGTTTTGAGAAGGTAGAGGTTGCAGCGTGTTTGCAAGCCCATGAGAATAATCAAGAGGGAAAAATTGATGACAGAGAGTGAGAGGAGAGAGGTGAGGGGTGGGTCCACAGAGATCCTGGCCTTCAGTGGAGGCCTGGCCAGTGCCACCATGGGGAGGGGAGGGTAGTGGGCACACTGGCCAGCAGGCGGGTAGGTGGAGAGGTGGGGCACATGGAACTCTCTCCTGATTGCTGTGTTTTCTCAGGACGGCAAAGAGCACTGGCTGGGAGTGGAAATGGGGAGGACTTCTGAGCTTTGAGGGAGGAGGAGGCGGCGTGCGGAACTGTCTGCAAGGGGAGGGGAGTGAATGAACATGCAGTGGCACTGGGACTGGTGACATAGACACAAAGGATGTAAAGAGAAGAAAGAACTGGGGTCTGAGAGGTAAGTGGGGGCAGATCTCGTAGAGCCTCGCAGGCTACGGTGGTGACTTGGGTTCTGTTCCCACGGGGCTGGGCAGCCTTGGAGGGTTTGAGCAGAATGGTGACGCCATCTGGCTCAGAGCTCATGCAGATCATCCCACAAATGCAGGAAGAAGGCTTATTCCATCGTTTAAATGAAAGATGCTAGGGTGGAAGTGGTAAAGGTGGGGAGAAGGGGCTGGATTTGAGTTACAGTTTAAAGGTAGAGCTGATAGGATTTGCCAGCTAAAAGCAGAGTGTGAGAAAAAGCTGTCAAGGATGAATTCAAGGTCTAATCCCGAGCATCACATGAATGTTAGTGCTCAGTAGATACCAGGTTTCTCAGCCTCAAAGACACATACAAGGTCAACACTAGCCGTGCTAACATCTTCAGCCAAGCAACAAAATGATCTCCGTGTGGACCGAGGCTGTGGTTCCATTTAGGTTCACGTTGCTAATAGCTTCACATTTCAGATAAAAGAGAAGCTGATTTTGTCATGAACACACCACACGGAAGCACAGGATGTGTAGTTTTCCTAAGTATCTTAGCATGTTTTCTTTAAATTTTTATGATTCCAAGATTAAGTAGATACCAACTTAACTTACTTCTGGAAATGTGCTAGAAATTTCTTCTTTCAAAAAATGGCTGGAGTTAACCGTCTGGAGCTCCGCAGTGGTCTCCAAACAATGAAACACAGTGTATTTATTTTAATGGGAAGCTCTGCGCTGTCCATTCAGCATGTTAATGTTTTCACTTTTTCCTTCTTTTAAAACTTGAGTGAACTATAAAAGCCTGAAAAATGAATACACCATCAATTTGAAAAAGAAAGGGCACTTTGCTTCTCCTTTTTAAAGAGCAGCTCATCTCCATTTCCCCGAGCTCTGTGTCCTTGCCGTCCTACGAGCCCTGTGCTGGGCCCGTCTTGCTGCAGAGCCCGCTGCTGCGCCGTGTTCTCATCGGCACACGTCTGGACCACCAAGAGACAACTGTCTTCACTTCTGTCCCCTGAAACATAATGACTTCAGACGTTTCCACGACAACTGAGTAACCAGACAAAATGAGACAAAAGGATTGTAATATGCTGTCCCAAAGTACAGTCTAGTCATTTTCTTTATTGGGTTTTCAAACGAAGCCACTGGAACTGAGGGAGGACATGAACGGACTGCCTGGGAATTTTCTTTGGTGGTTTGGGGAGATCAAGGAGAAAACACCTGGACCCTTTATTATTCAGTTTGTTTGGCTCTTTGCTCTCTGTAGAGGGAGTGGGTCACTCCAGGGGGAAGGAGACAGGCCTTCTGAGCCTTGGCCCATTAACAGTTGCTCACCGTGAACTCCGTGGTGCCTACCGTTGGTGCCTCAGTGGGAACAGCCGTCAGGCTTATTTACATGAAATTGTATATGTGAATCATATATACATGACTGTACAGATGAGTTTTTATTATCTATATATATACACACACATATATATGTGAATAAGATGATTTGGATTAAGTAAAATAGCACTTTACATTCTTTGAGCATCCAAAGGTCTAGACCAATATTTCCCTTATGGCATCAGTCAGATTAAACAATGACTGTATATGTGAAGGGAATATTTAGAATGAAATGAAAGGCGTAGAGAGCGATAGAGCACACTCCCATGCAGTCGCCTTTTAGATTTAACGAGTGTTAATGTTTGCATTTTATGAGGTCTGGCTGCCATTACAGAAGGCCGTGGAGTACACGGCTCAAACAACAGGAATTCATTTTCTCACCGTTCTGGAGGCCAGTCCCAGACCAGCATGCCAGGTGATGCCGCTCCTGGTGGGAGCTCCTCCCGGACCGCAGACTTCGCGGCATGGCCTCACTCGGCCTCCCCTCGGTGTGTGCACAGAGGCCAGCTGCCTGGCGTCTGCTCTTAAGGCTGCTGATCCCGTGGGGTGGGCCGGGTGGGCCGGGTGGGCCCCGCCCGGGGCCCCGCCCTTACGGCCCACTTGATCTCGGTTACCCCTGGAAGCCCTGTCCCCACAGACAGCCACGCTGGGGTCAAGGCTTCAACCCGTGAGTTTGGGAGAGCACACGATTCAGTCCATAAGAGCCGCATGTCTGATTTTTACCTCCTAGAGTTCTTCCCAGATGTTGACCTTTCGGAAGTTAGTGTGTGTTCCCCATTTCTATACAACACACTAACTGTGCACACACGCATATTTATGTACTGCAGTACATCACCTGGTGTGACTCACGCTAGACACCGATGGTATTTGCTTCTTTCACCATTTTGCTTCTGACATTTATGCCCATTGATACCTGTGAGTCTAGAAAATTCATTTAACTGCTGATTGGTGCACTGTTGAGTGAATATATTGTGATGTATTTATTTGTCCAATAACAGTGGACATGAAAAAGGAGTTTCTATTTTTCCACTGTTATGAATGATGCTGAAAGGATGAGCATTCTGTGCATGATTCCTTTAGGGAATCTCTTCAGGGCATGCATACTTAGGCTTGGAAGTCTTGGCTGGTAGAGTACATTCAGTTTTATTAGATGCTGACAATTTACTTGCTTAATAATAGTTGACACAAATTTAACTTCCACCAGTGGAATTTTCATTTTTACACATCTTTCATGACTCTTTTCAGACTTTTTAATTTTTGCTTATGTCCAAGTATGAAATGCTATCTTATTGTTGTTTTAGTTTACATTTCTGCAGTTCCTTATGTGGTTAGGAATCTTTCATGTGTGCTGACCAGTACGGTGGCTCCTTTGTGAATTGACTATTTATGTCTTTGTATACTTTCTATTGGGTTAGTTGTATTTTTCTTTATATTAAAGTTATTTATATATTTTTATCACTACAATTTTGTTTATAGTGATTGGAACTATCTTTTCCTAGTCTTTGGTTTCTAAAAAATAAAGTTCAATTATATAGGCTTATTTCTAATATAGTTGAATTTATTATTCTTCCCCCTTTATGCTTTGGGTTGATTATGTCTTATTTAAGAAACTATTTTCTACCCAAAGTCCTAAAGATATTTTCTTTGACAAGTTTTAATTTCTGAGCTCTCTATTTTCCACTGGTCTGTCAATCTTTTTGCACAGCACACTGTTTTGATTATTACAGATTTAGAGTAGATTTGGTATCTGATAGAGCAAGACACCTTTTGTTCATCTTCTTTAAAGAGATCTTGGCCATTTTTAACTTTTTACTCACATAAAATTCAGGAAAAGCCTGTCAATTTTCATTACAAGCTATAATATTTATTGAGGTTGCCTTGAATTTGCAGATTAATCTGGGAAGAATTGTCATCTTTATTATATTGAGAGCCTTCTGGTAAATGAATATAATCTATCTTTCTATTTACTTGAGAGTTCCTTTCTATCCTTCATTTAAAGTTCTATAATTTCATCCTTTCAGGTAATACACTACTTTTGTTAGTTTTATTCCCAGGAATTTGATAAAGTAAAATTTTTTCCATTTATAATGGAATGGATATTTTAGTTGATCATTCACTTTCTAATTGGTGGATTTTATGCATGGGAATGCCATTTATTTTTTAAATATTAATTGATCTTATATTTCATGACCTTACTGAACTCCATTAGTTCTTACAGTTTGTGAATTCTTTTGGCTTTTCAGTAGAAAATAATATGTTCTACAACAGTGACAATTTTGAACCACCCCTCTCCACTTTCCTCTTATTTTTCTTTCTAATTTACAGATTTGGTGAAGTTCTCCAGTTAAAAATTGAACAGTTGTGCTAACAACAGGCATCTTCATTATATTCCAGACTTTATAGCAAATGGTTTTATCACTGATCACAAAGTAGGAGACTTAAACAAAAACCAAAGTAGGAGATTTACTTCTTCTTGAGAAAGAAGTTTTTTCTCTTCCTAGTTCGCTAAAACTCTTTATTATGAAAGGATGTTGACTTTTTCATCATGCAATTTTCTCTATCTACTTAGGTTTTTTTCCTTAAGCTATTAGCACAATGTTTACATTAATAGATTTTGCACCCATTAAATCATCCTACATTCCTGTTTATTGCTCGGTTGCTAACATTATATGCAGAATTTTTGCACTTATACTCTATATTCATGAGAGTAATTAAACCAATAGTTTCACTTTCTCAAACTGTTTTTGACTAGTTTTGATATTAATGTTTTGCTAACCTCATAATAGGAATCGGAGGGCTTTTCCTCACTCTTGGTCTCTAGAATAGTTTGAATAAGAAAAAGGATATGTACTTCTTAAGGAGGTGATATACCTCATAAGGGCTGTATAAAATATAAAATATGCCTGTAAACTTCCTGGGTCTGGTGCTTTGGGGCTTCTTTATGGGACACTTATACATTTTTAACTACCAATTAACCTTCTTTGATGGATATATGTTTCTTTAGGCTTTTTGTTTCTTCTTGAGTCAGTTTTGGAAAATTGCAATATTTTTCCAGGAAACAGTCCCTTGTATTTAAATGTTGAAATGTGCTAATTTGTTCATGGCATCCTCTCATGATTTTACAGATCTTTACTGTATCTCTCTATTTTGACTCTCTTTGTTTCTCATATTGTTTATTCTGCACATAAACTCTCCCTCTCATCTACTCTCTCTTGCCAAAAATTTATCTATTCAAACAGAGTGTGATTTTGTTGATATTTTTTCCTTCTTTTCTATTTAATTAATTTCTTCTCTTACATGAATTTCCTTCTTTTTTTTCCCTCACTGGATTTACTGTGTAGCTTTTAAAATAATGTCTTCAGTTGAATGCATTAATTATTCATTTTTGAACTTCATTTCCTAATCCGAATTTAAGTCTATGCATTTTTTTCCTGTAGTTACCACTATATCTGCTTAATTATAAATATTTCATAATTTCCCCTTACATTGCTTAATTATAAATATTTCATAATTTCCATTACAATTCTTCTTTGACCTTTGAATTATTTAGAAGTATATTTTTAGTCTTGAAATACATGAATCAAGTATTTAAAAATTTATTTCTTATTTTATTCCATTATGGTTAGAGAATGTGGTCTATATGATAACATTTCTTTGGTATTTCCTGAGACATCCTTAATTTACCTCAAGGATGTTGGCAGTGTTCATGGGTCCTCAGAACAGCATTCTCTGTGCAATGCTGCTCATTAGATCAAGCTTGTTTATTCTGTTGTTTGAATATCCTATACTTTCTTTATTTTTTTCCAGTCTGTTTTAGGAATGTTAAAATCTTTCACTATAGTTATAATTTGTCAGATTCTCTTTATAGCTCATCAATTTATAATTTATATATTGTGAAGTTATCTTATTCAGTGAATATAGCCACGGGTCTATAGGGACAGTTACAAACATGGAGCATAGGATTTGGCAGATGTCAAATACTAGAGAAGCTAGAAAAGAAAAACTTCTTCTAAAGCCTAAGCCAAGTGTTGACACCAAAGAAGTGCCAGGTGATGTCTGCCAAGCCATGGGAAGCATACTCATGCCAGGGTTCATGCGCTGTGAATGACAGCACACACTGAAGCCAGCTGGATGCAGCCTGCGGCCCCTGCTATCTGCGGCCTTCCCTGCATACGTGTTTGGAAGGGGCTGGAATTACAGGCTGCTACCTGACTCTGAGTCTTGCAGGATGAACTTTTTTTGTTGTTGACTGAAGTACATCAGAGCAACTTCTAACATTTAATCAATTCCCGCTCACACTTACATTTTGGAAGGATATTCCTGACTCTCATACACTTTTAAAAATCTTAACATCACATTTTATATTGCTCTTTGTTCTCCAGGAGGGTGAATTATTCTAATTGTCTTACTTAATTGGCTGTTATTGTCTGGAGGAAACTTTAGTGGGTTCAATTTACCTGGTAGCTTTTCCATCTAAGATTTTGTTTCTGGGAGACTTTACCACTGGGCAAAAATACTCTGATTACAGTACTCAGTTTATCTATGGATGAAAACCTTGCATTTTAAATAAAACACTCAGCTGGTGGGGCCATGATTGGCTCTGTTTCTCTTCACTGGTGCTTCTAGTCTGCCTGCCGCGTCTGAGGTCCTGGACTCAGGCCTCTTGGAGGGACACTAGGGGTAAAGGTGCTTTTCATTGTATGTGAAAAATGGCATTTTGCTAAAGGTATTTTTGCTCAATTGCTGCAAAGTAATTTATCTTGGGGAGTAGAGACCAAGTCTGAGACATTCAAGACTAAAAGAAAACCAGTTTTTTTTAAAAGTACATATAGTTATAATCAATCAACAAAGGGAGCTTATGATGAAAATTATTCTTCAGTCCTGACAGTGACATTCTCTGTGGTGAAAGGTGCAGCGCTCTTGTCAACACAGGGAAAATATAACTCCTCTCTTCTCATTCTTTTATTACTTTCAGTCTCTTAGTTTTGGGCAAAGAAAGCAAGCAGAGTCTATGATGAGATTTATTTTAGTGAAACAGACAGTTACCCAGATGACTCAAGATTCTGCCTTGTTCCAATTCCATACAAACATTTATCTCCTTTATGAAGCTATTGCAAATGAAGGATGCTTCCATGGAAGGTTGGGGGTGCACCGAATACTCCATAATTGCAGATTTTAATTTCGATTGCCTAGTACACACCTGGTATCCAAGATGGTCACATTCTCAGTCTCCAGAAATCTTAAAATGAGCTTTAAATGTTCTGCTGCTGAGTCTGGCCAGTGTCGTCTTCGGTCATTTTCCTGCCTTTAGATTATTCTGTCCAGATTCTGCACGGAGGGTCTGGCCCCAGATTCCTCCCATGAAGAGCCATTGCTTTTCAAAATTCAAAAATGTAGAATCAACAAAGCTAGATTAAGCAGTAGATGATCTGAGATTGTTACCCTGTCACCTATATTAGGATTTGTAAATTGAGTCCCAAGGAAGTTGTTGATTTTCCTGTGGCTTTAGGTTCAGGTAGGTGACCACACACCGAGTTTCTGGGGCACCTTCAGCCCTGCCTTTGCCATGGCCCCACCTCGGCCAGTTGCATCAAAGCCCGGTGGTGAGCTTGGGCACTGGGAGGACTTCATTAGGGGCCACAGTGAGAGCTGGAGGGCAGGGTGTGGGGCTCCCAGTGCCTTGTGATGGCCCAGCTGTGAGGTACACAGCAGCCTGACATGGCTCACAGGTGAGATTACCTGAGCAAAGGTTCCAATTTTCTTTTTTCTATTATTCTATCAAACCACAACTCATTGCTAAAGTAGATAAATGTTGAACAATGAAGATGGATCCCAAGAGTGAATTAAGAAAAAGTCCTTCACACTCATTCTTAACTATATGAACTTATTCTGTAGTCAGATCTTTTCACAAATCTCCATTATAGTCACTCTTCCTGCCCATTGCTGTTGCTTTTAACTTGAATATAAAAGTTCTTCTTGGAGCATTTATAAAATTCTGGAAACAGTGATCCTTACGACAGTAGCTGTCCTGACGGTTCCCTGGGCACCGGCCCCCTGTGAGCTGTGCAGGTGCACCTCCTTGTGCTCATGACCATCCATGTGAGGTGGCATGACTGAGTTCCCTTGGTCAGGTGAGGCCCAGTGTGGGGCTGTGTCCTAGAAGAGCAAAGTAGTGACTGGGTTCTGACCTAGGATCTCACAGAACCTGCAAGTTGTCACTTCCCCTCTCTGAGCTCTGGTTTCCTTGTCTGTAAAACAGGAGCCATTCACCTGTGGATTCGCCATAGTTACTATGCAGTTATTATGCTGCTATGAAGATGGTAACCACAGTTGACATGAAGATGGTAACTGCAGGCACAACAAGTGCTCATAGGTGGCACCTATCAATGGATTAACGACCACATGTGCTGCTATGAGGTCCTGCTTTCTAACTGGACGGTGCTGACAGTCCTGCTGCAGCTGATATCACAAGCTCTGAACAAGCAGCCCGTACTTTTCTCATTTGCTGGCCTTTCCGTCCACACTTGCTTGATGCCCAGGTCGGCCGCTCGTGAGTGACCAGCATCAGACAGGCCTCCACCTTCCGTGGGACTGCACTGGCCCTCTTTTTTGTCAGGCAGCCTATTTTTCTGGAAGGCCAGGGTCATAACTCTCTCGGTAGTCCTCAGCACTGCCTGGCTCACGGCGAGATGCTGGGAAGAGAAGGGTGGAGGTCTCACTCACAAGGATAAGGCCCTTTTTTCCAATATGGAACCAGGAAGGCACAGGAGGATGGTCTGTCCTGTTCTGAGAGAATGAAATGTTACCCTAATTCCAACTTAAAGGTGAACCAAACTGGAACTGACCAGGGGGCGGAGCAAAATCTGCAGCCTGAGGGATTTCATAAAATCTATAGAGAACTATTTTTAAATCTCTTTAGCAAAACTTTCCCCTTTTTCTTTTAACACCTTCCCCAAATCTAAACCCATGTGAACTTTGAGGGAAATTTCATTACCTTTTTTTTCCCCAGCTGAAAGGAAGCAGGTGCTATTCAGACAGTGAAGGAAAGCATGGCTTGGGTCGGGCCCCTTGCTCTCCCCATTTCCCCGGAAGGGCACTGGGATGTGGCCAGTGAACCGTCATTGAAACTGAGTTTCAGAAGGCTTCTCTGCTCAGATATCCGCACCAGGACCTTGACTAGAAGCCCCACCCCGGATGCCTCGTGCAGGTCTCTTCCTGGAGCACGGGGTGTGTTTGGAGACCAGCTTCCCACTCAGCAGGCAGAGGCCTCGGCAGCCTGGCTCCGCTGGGTGACTTGGGAACTGCTCCTGGAAGAACCCAGCGTGTGTTTTGTCAGCCGTCTCAACACTCCGCGAGCCCAGCACACCATCATAGGCCTGGTTCTGCTTAAACAAGCCCACCGAATTCTTTTCTCTGCGTTGGAACCCTGACCACAGCTCGGGAATGAGGGGCGGATCAAGAGTCAGGAGGGTCAGTCTCCCCGGTTGCTGTTGCTTTGATTTTAGACAATTATTTGCAAAACCGCTGATGTGTAGCTTTGGTTCCTGAATTACAAGCTATTGTGCATTTGTCCACCACATTCTAGTAAGTGCTAAGCAATTAGAAATCCACGGTTCTGGGCTTTATTTGTTTAGTAAAATATTGAACCAGTTACATATTAAATTCTGATGTGTTCAGAAAAGTGTTGAACCTTTGAACTTCTCCCCACAAGAGCTCAAGTTAGAACTGCCTTGTCTGTTGATGGGCCGTTGCTTCGGGGTATGTCAGAGACCTCCGATGACGTACAGTACAAAACGATACTTGTAACCGCTATAATAAAGCGCTCAGCTTGCCCTGTTCCTTATGGTTTTTGAAAACATGATGTCAGCGTTAAGGGAGGCATTGCACAATAAGATTGAGAGAAGTAGGGCAGTTTGTTGACATGCATCAGGTTAGTTAATAAATGGCAGAACCAGACCTACACCAGGCCAGAAAAGCTTATCTTTGAGAACAAGGAAAGCAACTGCTGGTGTAACAGGTTTCCTTCTGTAACCAGCCAAGACAGCCTGAGACACCCAAAGCAGGCAGCCAGCTCCCCCTCTCAAACAGTGTAACTGAAGGAGCTGCGCTGGGCAGAGCACAGCATGCCTGGCGTGTGCAAAGGCCTGTGGTGTTGCCTGGAGCTGTGGGGGATGGGAGGGAGCTGATCCCCTGCTCTGTTCGGGCCGAGGCAAGCATGGTTGCGGCTTTATTCCATTAAACCAGGGCGTGGAGGGCACCTTAAGGAAAGGTCGCCAGGATGGGTGAGGCTGGGAGCACAGGGGGTGACTTGAGGGGGAGGAGGGCAGACTACCTGCTCGGCTTGGTACCTCCCTGAGCACTTTTTTTGGTTCTTGCTAGTAATTCCTATTATTAAAGTGTCCTTCAAAAGAACACGATGGCTTTGCAACGGCAGGGAACGAAGCATTCTTTTCCACCAGATACCCCTCTGCCCTTGGGGCTCAGACTTCCCTGGACTTGGTTTTAGATTACCGGTACGTGAACAGGTTTCCTTTTGCTGTGGAAGGATTTACATGTAGCCAAATGCTTCGAGGCCCTATCTGTAATGTGCTTTAAAGCCTTTTCTGAAAGTGAAATTTATTTAAAGCAAAGGCTGTTTCCTACTCGTTGGAACGGCAGCTACACGTGTGGCTCAAGCCGCTAGTCCCCGGAGCTCGGGCAGTAGGAACTCGCCTAGGAGCAAGCTGAAAGCACATTGACCTTTGTGACATTGCAGGTCTGTCGCCAGTGGCCCTGCCACTAACAACCCAGGTATTTCCATTGCCTCCTGGTGTTCTGCTCCCCTAGGGAGGGCGAAGCATTTGGTTGGTAGTAGTGACTGAGGCTGCCCGCATTTGGCGCACTGTTATCCCAGGAGGTGAATTGGTGGTTGAGGGGGCGGTGAAGGAGGCTGAGGGCCTCCCTGCTTCCAGGACCTCCTCAGAAACCCTACCTGGTCTATGTATGGAACCTGGGCCAGAAGGGGGCTCATATCCTTCTATCATGCAAGCTGGATAGGCTTTGCGCGCAGACAGCAGGGTTGAGTCACTTTACTAGCTGTTTGGTATTGGGCAAATGATAATCTCTTTTAGTTTGGGTTTCCTCATTTGTAAAATAACGATGATGATGCTATCAAAGATGAAAAAAGTGCTTTTAAGGCACTCAAAGTAGTAGGTACTCAACAGATTGCAGGTGACCATTCTGATTATGCTCATGGTTATTTGCTGGCTATTTCCTTAACCAGTGCTTTCCTAGTTTCCCTTTAAGGTAAAATCTGTTATACATCTATTAAAGTC
The DNA here is from genome assembly GCF_040802235.1 of Manis javanica. NCBI lineage: Eukaryota > Metazoa > Chordata > Mammalia > Pholidota > Manidae > Manis > Manis javanica. The sequence continues at coordinate 23,123,101 of NC_133156.1, read as the reverse complement.
TGTTCTTCCCTATTCCTGTATTTGTTATGAGAATGAGGTTTACATGTAGTGTTTTTAGTTCTTTAATCTCAAAACGCCTATATTTGAAAAACTTATCCTTATAATAGGCTGACAAAGCAGGCAGCCAGGAAAGTAAGTGTCTTTATTTCAGAGGGACATTCAGAGTGAATAATAAATTAAGAGACACTAGAAAATAAGAGGTAGAGAGGGACTAAAACAGGAGTCTTTAATCTGGGCTTATGGGCTTTAACTCCCTGAAAATGAGTGCAAAAAATTTTGGGGGGTGTTGTGACTGAGAAAAGGTCTACAGCTTTCACTGAACTCTCAGCGGGGTCTGGGATCCACCCCAAGTCCATGAGCCGCTGTGCGTAGAGACGCCCGAGTCCGGGGAGCTACCGAGGCAGCTTCTGGTTTCAGCACTCACGGGGCGGAAGGGTGGTGGGTGACCGGACTACTGCCCTCCGAGCCCGCAGGCTGCCTGTCAAACGCGAATTCCTCTGCCGTAGAAGCGGAGTCCCGAGCCCCTGGCTGGAGGGTCCGGCCCTTGATGAACGCCCCAGGTGGTTTCGTGGCTGCTGAAGCCCGGCCGGCCCCTGGGTTTGGAGTCGGAGCGCGAGTACAGTGCCACCACCTGCAGCCGTGGGGACTGGGGCCGTTCCAGTGTCCTCGTTGCAAAATGGGCCGAAGGACCCTACTTCGCCCATAAAACGTTTGTGGGCATTGAAACAGCTAACGTCTGAGGCGGTGTGAGCTAAGGGCTTAGTGGGGTGAGTGCTCGGCGGACCAGGCTGGGCCGACGATGACGTCCTTGTGATCACCAGCACCGCTGCTCAGGGAGGCGGGGCAAATCGAAGGCCCTGACCATCCGGGAAATTAGTGGACGGAGCCCACTGGGCATTTGCTTCAGCTGCTGTCGTGCATTGTCCGCTCCAGCCACTTAGTGCTGGTCAGTGGTCAGTTCTGAACTGGAAGGGCCAATGAAATGGACAACTAAGTAAATATATAATAATATAGGTAATGGGAAGTCTCCTTTCTTTCTCTTAAGTTTCCAATTTTCTACAAGTATGTATGATTTAAAAACAAAACCTTTGTTCTCAAAGAAAGTTTTTTACTGTACAATTTATTGAAAAATAATTTATACTTGATCATCTGTGACATTGTGATAAATTCTTTTAGCTAACTGATCAGGGATTTCACCCCCTCTATTATGTTACCAGAAAAAAATTAGATTTTGTACTCAAATCGCTTTGGCTTAGAGGGCCTTTCTTAGGGACTGAAGCACGAACTCAGCAGGAGGCCTGTCTGGGAGGCATGATGTGGTTGCAGGATTTAAAATTCTAGAGGGCGTTGCCTGGTGTTGGAACTGTTGACTGTCTTCATGAAAGACTGGAAAATTCATTTGAGAGTCTTTCTGAGCTTATGAAGTGACTGAGAAAAACCTTGAAAACACTCTCACGCATCTTCAAAAGGACAGAGAGTTTTTTCATGTGTCAAACTTATTTTTAAAAAGATAAATGAAGTTTAAAAAAAAGAACTGGTCTATCTAACACATCACCGTTTAGAATAATACGTGTGTTTTCATGTGTAAGAGATTGAAAAATCACACAGTTCAGGTCAAGACGAGGAGTCAGGCCAAAGGACAAACAACCAAGTGTTAATGATGCTGCCGTGCAGAGCCGAACCTTGGCCTTAGGACTGGTTCCTGCGTTCGCTGACCAGCTGCCCGTGAGAGGACCGAGTGGAGAATCCTGTGGTCAGCAAAGTAAGAAAGACACACAGCAAAGGACAACAAAGCTCAGGGACATAAGCTGACCATGAGGAACAGCATAAAACCCAAATTTAAAGCCCCCGTAAGTCTCCAGAGAAATATTTTAAGGAAACACAATTGTGAGGCTGTGGTTTGTGGAAACTGATGAGGAAAAAATGCAAGATAGTGAAGTGGTGACAGAAGAATGTGCTGAGAAAAGAGTCTGTTTCTTTTTGTCTTTCATCTTCTCTTGGGTAATTAATTGTCTTTAAGTAGTCATTTACCTTCTCACTGTCTTGTTATGGAGTGATGTCCCATGTCTTGTGCACAAGCAGATGACATAGCACCTCTAGGCCTGAAGACTGGACTTAGCTCACTGGTATACTATCTGGTTATCCTGCAAGCTCTTGAGGGACTTAAAAGCTTTATTTTTGACTTTAATAATTCAAGTCTTATACGGAATATTTCCAGGCATTTCTCACTGGGGCACTTTCCTTCGACAGATTCAACTTGAAACTCTCCTTGTGATACATGGAGGTGGGCTGCCATCAGGGGAAAAGGGCTAGGAACTCCATCCTCAAAGCTCCTGCCTTACCCGCCTCTGGTCCTGATGCTGGCCTTCCAGGCACAAGCCAGGCACATGAATTTCCCCCTGAGCCTGAATAAATCAAATGAAGAAGTACATGAAAGGTGTTGGTTTCCAGCACTGAATTTCTCTTGTGGCTGGGCTGTTAGGCAAAGCCAGGGACCATTCTGACACAGCAGGGCTGCATGAATAAAAGTATCAGTTAAACGCTGGCAGCTTACTTCAGGGGCAATCCATCTAACATGGGAATGGTTTGGTGAAGGGAATCCAAAAGGAGGAATGGTGTATAATTTTGATCTTCTTCCAAGTTTGTATTAGTGTGTTAATGTGGCTGGGTCTGTAGAAGATACCACATCAGCGGAGCTGGCATAGAATCCACTGACACATGTGAGGCCATTTAGAGCCCTTGGATTGACAAGGAAGAGCACAGAATCATCTCACATTGTACAGTAGCCATGCCTGATTTGATGTACTCCAATCTATAAGCTCTTAATAGTTTTAGCAAGATAGGATTGGTTTTATTCTGTGTTCAACCCTTGTCAACAATTTCTGTATTGCCTTGTACTATTTTAACCCATATATTTTCTTTGAAGTACTTCTCCAACATGATTATTTCGTGTGGTACTTCCCTTAGATGATGGTTTCCCCTCTACTCTGATTCTCTTTCTTAAATGTTCTTTCTCTGTCTTTACCACCCTGGGGTTTCGTAGCCCTGGGACTTAGTGGGCCATCTTTCCAGTGTCGCCAGCATTTCATCCACAGCCTCTCGGGGTTCCTTCACATGATTCAGCCTTGCTTACACGTCTTAAAACTTTAAAGCCTTCTATTAAATAAGTACACACCTGAGAACACATAAAAATTGGGTTAAAAAGAAACCTTTCAGAAATGAATACAACTCTTTTAAACACATTTATGTACCATATTAAGTTCAAAATAGTGTGTTTAACTTTGCACATTGTAGAAATTCTAAGTTTAATTTCTAAGAGGTGGAGTAAATATACACTAAGGAATGTCTACAGTTCCTTAGAAAAGCAGTTCCTATCTGCCTGTCGGCTGTCAGTGCAACATTTATAAGTTAACAGACATGCTTTGACATAGTCACTATATCCTTGTCTTTCTCTGGAGTGATCATGTGAAAGTCATGTCCAGCTTCATGTTGGGAGAAAATACAAATTTACATAGAAAGAACACTAGAAAATAGATTTTTTCAGCAGTGGATCTGTCTCAAAGTTTTAGGGGCTTTATTCATGTCCAGTTAGGCCAGTGCTCACATCTGATGGCCAGTTCTGTGCTTCAGGGATGGTGATACTAGATTAAAGCATTTGGTTGTGAAAATATTTTTATTAAACAATGCCCATGGGTCAGCCAAGACCTGTGTACATACACATGCACACATAGACACAAACCATAAAAAATGCCGGACTTTCAAAACTGTGGCATACCCCTCAGGATGGAGGGATGATGCTGCCTTGCAGGGACTCAGGAGGTCATGGGTTCCTTCTTCCTCCCAAGAACCTACGGGTTTGAATGTTTCCCTTGGTCTCCAGCCCTGTGCCCCTTTGTCATGCAATGCTGCGGTGGGTAAATCTGCTTATGGTGGATTCACTGCATCAGGGGCTCCAGGGAGCGGCCCCCCTATGATCACACCCTTTGCAGTGTGACTTTGCTGCCTCTCCACACAGTCTGCTCCCACACTTCGTAGATCTGGAGCCCCCAGCCCCGACCCCCCTGGGGTCCCAGCCCCAAGACCCCAGCTGCAGACAGCCCGGGGTCCCTACTCCCGAGCCCCCCCAGGGGCCCCACAGCGCTTTCCAGCTGATGTGTAACATACATCACCGCCTATTATTTTACTCCGTTGTGCTTTGTGGTTGTCACATGGCGTTGCTATGGTGACGGCTCACCAACACACTGACCTTTCTTCAACGTGAAACTAGCTTTAGTGCTTATGCTGGTATAAAACTAAGTTCAGTTAATATAGAACATCCGAACGATGCTGTGGTATTAGAGAAAGCATTAGATCACCAAAATATTTTTACTGAGCACTGCCTGTGGTCCAGAGACCTTGTAAAAACACACAGGTTTCTTGAACTGGAAACAGGAATGGAGAACACACTAGTGGTTGCCAGGGGTCAGGAAGGAGGTGGGGCAGAGTAGGAAGGAAGTGAATGCGGCTAAAGGACAAGATCGGGGACCCTCACGATGGAAATCTTCAGTCCCTGGACGGTGTCAGTATCAAGATCCTGGTTGTGGCATCGTATCGCAATTTTGTAAGAGGATCATTAGGGACGATTCGTTGAGGGACACAGAAGGATCTCTCTGCACTGTTTTATAGGAGTGCACACAGATCCACAATTACCCAAGAATGTAAAGTTCAAGTTAAAACACACACCGGTTTGGTGAGCATTCCTGTGCGTGTATATCTGTTTCCCTGGGCTGCATTCGCAGAGGTGAGATTTCTCCCACAAATTGTTCTAACACTTTTAGGACCTTTGAAAACACATTATCAGATTGCTTTTAAAAGGAGGGCTTGTACGTTTGCATGACCCTGTATTTTTTGGTGATGTAGGCTGTAGCTGCAGGTTTTCTCAGATTCCTGCTGTTTGTGGGGCACTGCGTTAGGCACTTCGCCTCTCACTTGAGCTCCCCAGAAGGCCCGCGGGCAGGCCTGATGTCACCCTCACTGTGTGGATGTGGCAACAGAGACTTACAGAGGCTGGAGAAGCTGTCCAGGCTCCACGCGGGCTGGCGGTGTGTTTGAGATGCCCAGTCGGCTCCCTTAATGCCCAGGCCAGTGTGTTAACACTTATGCTCTTGTTCCTTAGACTGCCTGCTAGTTGCTAGTCATGCAGTCTAAGTATTAAGAGAATATTATATATTCATACAGAGACAAGAAACATAATTTTTGTCTGAATAGCGCTGAGACTTGAGAAGACCTAGGGTCATGGGACTCTGACACTTGCAGAGCCAGTATTCATTGACATTGACCCTTGGTCCTCTGGCTCTTCAGGATTCTGCAGAATTAAATGGTGGCCCAAGTCTTTGTCACGTCCTTTCAGCTTCTCTGACAGCATGGAGGTGAGGGGCTGCCTGGGACTGGTGTGTTTCTGTTAAAGACTTAGTCCTCATTGTTTAATCACCATGTCTATAAAGTGTGTAGTTTCATTCTCAGCTCATTTCTAGGCCAAATGGGATGTGGAAATCAGGAGGGCACGTGACACGGCACACGGCCACTCCACACGCTGTAGCTTCCCAGTGGGACCTTGGAAACACGCCCCAGCCCTCATCCCACAGGCGTCCTGCTGGGGTGTCACTCTCTTTATTGAGTGTTTCCCAGGCAGCGTTGTTTCAGGAAAACTTCTTTTTGTCGTATGATTTTCAGATTTCATTTTAGGTACTGGGTGGGGTTCTCCAGGAAAATGACATTTTCATGGTGGTCCTTTGTGTATGTAGGACCGTATTTCACTTGAAACTACTCGATTTGATCTATTTGTCAATTTATTAAGGTATAGCTGATAACACTTCAATGAGAGACTGACGGCTTTTCTAGTCCAGAGAAAGTCAGAAACCAACGTCTTGCTAAGAGACTTCTTAGAACCTGAAGTTTTATATGATTTTATACCCAAAATCATTTCATTTATTTAATCCAACTGAAATAAATGCTATAGTAGTCCCATCAGTTAATAAAAATCGGGTTAAAATTTTGAATTGTTATAATTGTGACTATATAGGTTCTGGTTAAAGTGAATTGGTTAACTTGCAGAGCAAGCCAATTATTCATTCATTGGTCTGTTTTGTTCTTGTTTTGTTACATCTATGCTATTTCACATTTCCTTAATGACTTTGAACTATTGTGCTCCTTTTCCAAAAGCAAAGTCCTAGGTTTTCCAATCTCTCTGTCTGTGGAGATCCTCACTCTAACCTGCTTTCTTTTTATTGCTTTTTTATAAAATTTTTCCCTTTTGGGAGAAGATGACCCTAAATGATAAAGATAAGTCATGGATGATTTATGAAATATAGTAGTAATATATCCCACATTTTTCCAAATCTCTCTCTACTGCTGCCTTCCATTTTTTTTTGGATGGCCGCTGTGTATTGACACACATCTTCATCGAGCTGCCCAGAAAGACACCTGAGTCTTTTTAGAGGTCTGGAAGCAATCCACGTCTTCCCTCGTAGCCAATATTAAGAAGCATTGTAAATTGCCAAGAAAGCAAAAATAAGAACTCAGATGTAATGAGCATTTTAGGACAGGAGTGATTGAATTCTTGGAAGCGAATGGTAATTGAATCTGGTTGTGGAGGCCCATTGTTTACAGCAGGAACACGTGTAGGATTTGTGAGCCTGGATGGCCCCTCCACCCTGCGTGTGAGCAGTGTTAGCCCCGACAACACAATCAAGTGTGTTCCTTCAATTCATGCTCCTTCTTGGGCCAACAGAGGAGGGACACCCTCTCCCAGGGCGGCTCAGGCCCTTCTGCCCGGGGTCTGCAGGAAGGTGCCCCAGGCAGCTCTCTGTGCTTCTAACCACTTCACGTCATTCGCCTGTGTGATGTGCACATTTGACTTCAGGGACTCCCAGCAACGGCGGGGGCGAAGGCTGGGTGAGAGCTGGGCACACCTGGGATGTCAGCAAAGTATTGGGGAGTGTGCTCTGAAAATGCCTCCTGGGAGATGATGACCCCCTCTTCTGCCCAGGGGCACCGTCCCCACAGCAGCATAAGGGAACTGCACGTTGAATGTTCTCCCAATGAAACAGAAATTTCCAAATAAATATACTCTTTTCTTGGAAAGTCGTGGATTACAAAGATGGATCCCAAAAGAAAAAATTATATAGACAAAAGTCCTGTCAGCTTCCAAGGAACAGATAATTCAGTCACATAAATAAGCTGTTCCTGTCTAACCATGTGTGATCCTGATAATTTTTTAAACAAAATGCACTTGCATGGTATTAGTTGTAGGGAAAAAAATGATTAGAAACAAAGACCTCAAAATATTAAAGGCATTTATATCTGGTTGGTGGGATTTGGGGTCTTACATGTTTCTTCACACTTTATTTTTCAAATTCTCTATATCGAACATGGAATATTCTTATAATTTTGTCTTTAAAATTTCATAATTCAAAGCCAATGCATCATCTTTTCTTGAAGGAAGTAGATGTGAATATGGTGAGTGACAGGCCACCGGAACACAGTGTGCAAAGCCTGCGACAAATGGCATGGAAGAGGCCTCCACGCAGTAGCTGCTCTCACTGGTGGAAGCAGGACCCGAGGGACCCCAGGCCAGTGGCTGCCCAGCCTGACGGAGCGTGGGGATCGCCTAGGGCATCAGCGGCTGCCTCCCAGGCGCTGGGGCGTCCCAGCCGAGCTCCAGGTGACCGCCTGCAGCCACGTTCAGACCATTCAGACACGTGCACCAGGCGCGTGTCCGGCAGTTCTGGCACTCTGGCTGATCTCAGGGCCAGGCAGGCAGAAGCTGAGGGTCCCTCTAGCAGGACGAGTGGAGGCCTGTCCCCACCTTCAGTCGGTTTCTGGCGCTGTGTCGGGCCGATGCTGCACTTGACTGTGTCTGCCAGGCGTCCATTCGGAACATCCGTCCTCCACTGAGGTGCAATTTGGGATAATAGCTCTCTAGTGAAAATTACTCAGTATGAGGCTATTGTTTACGTGAACTCTCTTCGGTTCAGCCCTTCTGAGGGAACGGAAGGCTTAGTGTGGTTCCTGGTGATGCGCAGTTCTAAGAATTTCCATTATACCTGGCTTGGATGTCAGTTCTATTTCTTATCACTCAATAAAACAATTTGTTAGGAAAATAAGGTTTAAAAGTGCCAGACTACATATAATATGGCCCTTGAAAATCACAAATGTTCTAAATCTTGTTGGACAGCAGGAGAGGCAACTAGAATGTCTTTATGGCTCCTGGCTGGGAGCTGGGTCCTGAGGTCTGCGCGGGGCTGGGGAAGGCAGTGCGGATGGCTGGAGGCCGAGTGTGAAGGGTGTGGACAAAGGCTGCTGGCTCCGGGCTGAGGCCTGGCTGTGGGCTGTGGGCTTGTCAGCTCTAGATCACACAGTCATCACCACCGATAGACATCCCAGTTTCTTGGCAGAAGCCAGGATGAGGAGCCAGGTGTGCTGAAGGCGTGTGACATGGAACACTGCTGTCATCGATGCCTGTGCTTTTCAGTGACCGTGGAGGTGGGGCAGTAAGGTCATGCCTGTGGGAGAATGGAGAGCGGACACTTCTCTGTCCCAAACTTCCCCAAGTTTCTCGTCACGTCCCTATCCATTTTAGGTGATTCACCTTTGAAATCCGAGCTCACTGGTGTGGTAGGAAAATCATTACTGCACTTATAGCTGCAGGAACATTAAAAGCTTTCCTGAAACCCAGTCTCTCTCCCTTCTTGCCCTCATCATCCAGTGAACCACAAAGATTTTGTAGATACAAGTATTTTCCATCAGGCTTATGAATAGCACCATTTGGCAGAGGACCCCGAGCAAAGAACCAGACGGCAGTGTTTCACAGCGACTTTACATACAATGCGCCTTAATTGCTGGCAAGCCTGTCAAGAGCTTATTCCCACATGTGTCAACGCTTTCTTAATACCCTGTAATTCATCATGTCAGCAGGGCAGAAACCTGGGATTCTGTGTCCCGGCACTCCGCCTTCTGCAGAGGCTGGTCTTGAGCTTGCATCCCAGTGCGGCATCCTTGTCTGGGGAGCAAGGACCAGGCGACAGCAGTGAATCAGCGAGACCCCTGGCGTCCCTCAGGACTGTACACCACTGAGCTCCGGGGCCTGCTCTCCAGGGCAGCTCCACATCCAAGAAGCGCAGCTTTGTGGCCAAAAAGACGTTTGCTTAATAGGGGCAGTAAATCCTGAAAGGCAGTCTAATTTTAGAGAACTTGGCAAAAGGGAATCCTATCATTTACTCCTTTGACAATTTTATTCATTGAGTTCATTTTCATGCTGGTTGTGTGATTAAATTAAGATAGGAATTTATTTCTCTTTATTTCCAAAAAGAATGCCTCTTGAATTGGAAGGAGGAGGGCAGAAGGGGAAAAGAAGTCCAAATAGTAAACACTGCATTTCAGCTGGAAATAGAGAAATTTGAAATGCTGTCTCGTGCTTTCTGGGTCATCTCTTAACCCTCTGGCTCTTTGGAGTGAATTTTGAAATGGGCTCTGAGCCTGATTTTAGAGGTTCTGGGGAAGAAGTGGTGAATCTGAGTCCCATCTCAGAGGAAAACTGGCACTGAATTCTGAAGCAACTTTGTTTTTAATAGCTATTCAGACTGCTTATTCTACTTTTTGCATTTCATTTTTATAGCCCAGGAGAGAGAAGATAAATTTATCTACTCAAAAGTGTCAGATTGCCTGAGATATGCTTCCTATGCTCTCCTGGGTAATGCAAGCATTTTTAGAGAGTTCAGAAGGGAGGGACCAAGGATCTGGGTATGGGAACTTTCTTCTTAGTGCTCTGGGGGCTTCAAGGGGTTTTCTTTCTGTGCACCGTCTTGCCATCTCTTGAACCTATTTCCTCATCCTTAACTGCTGAAATACACAAGTGGGTTATAGGTGGCACCTTGTTTAATAAGGGAGAGACCACCTTTTTTTCCTCAATCTTTTATATTACTTCACATGGCATTTTTAAATAATTGTAGCAAGTTACATGTGGTAGAGATATATTAATATTAGCAGTGCTTACATATTAATATTTGTCAAATATTGGGAATGCATCTTATCAGGCACAAGAATGCCATAATACAAACATGGAGATAACCAACCCTCCCCCATCACAGCGGCCATTTCCTATCGCTCTCTGCACATGACTGGGTCATGATGAAGTTAAGGCATAAAAAGAAGCATGCCTGTTTCTGTCTCCTAAAGACCTGAGGTCCAGGTGTGCGGTGCACGAACGGTTAAGTGCAGGAGGAGAGTGCTGAGGGAGGGCCGTGGAGGGCAGGCATGTGGGTGGTGAGTTTTGGCTCCAGGGAGGAGCTGCCCCTGGAATTCGGCCCAGGGCCGGATGAGAGAGCCTATTATGCAGAAGAGAGAGTGGATTCCAGGAAGACAGCAAAACAACGGACAATCACTTTCTGACACCACAATGTTGACACATCTAGAAGAAGCTTTCTGACTTTCTAGGCAGATGTAGCATGTTGAAATATATATTGAATTACTTGATAGGAGGATGAAGCTGAATATATCGTTTTTTCTTCCCAGACTTGATTCTTTTCTTGTGTTCCTTTGTGCATTCATGGAACCACCATCCTGTCTTCCAAGTTTTAAATCTCAAAGGGATCTTTGCTCTTTCCCTTTCACTCCTGCCCACGTCTGAATGTGCACCAAATCCTGTTGATGTTCTGTCCTGTTTCTGAAGCCCTCCCCCCCCTCCCCACTCCATAGTCCCTCCCTGATCTCAGACTAGCAAAAACTTCTCCCCTGGGCTCCCAGCCTCCAGGCTCCATGACTAATTTATTTTATGCTTAGCTGTCAGGTTACGTTTTTTTGAAGCAAAGCTCTTATACTGTTTTCCTCAGAAACCTTCAGTGGTCCTTACTGCTTATAGAAAAGTTTCCAAATTCCCTATCCTGCATGCAAGAGCCTCTATGTTCAGCTCTATAGAACTTTTATGATCTGTGATTCAGTTAAGCAGAACTCTGCTCCACGGCTTCCTTCCTTCTTGATCGTTCTTTCCACTTTGAGCTCCATGTCAGTGGTCAGTGTTTAAACCATGACTTGTTGAATAAGAATATTGAAGTTTGGCATGCAAACAGTCAATTTATTGGAGGCTGTTGTGAATTGTTAATAAAATACTATTAATAGGAATTCATGGAAGTATTACTATCCATATGTAAAACCAACATCTTAAAACACTTCTTCATTTCATTAAATCAATGGTCTTACTGATTGTTGGTAGAATTAGAAATTCTTTGAATCTCTTCCTCCCCAAGAAAATTAGATTCTGATAACCAAAAGCCCAGATATAAGATTATGGGCATCAGAGAAGTTGGAAAAATAGGAAGATCAATGTCCTAGAATAATTTTGTTACCACATTACATTGCATTGATAACTGTCTACACCCCATGATTTAGCAGAACAATATTCATTTCTTGCCACACGAAGTCCAGTGTGGTCAGGCAACCTCTGAGCATTTCTCCTCCATGCAGAGGCTCTGGGGTCCTGACCCCTCCCATCATATGGTGCCACCATGTCAGCACAGGGATGCAGAAGCCCACAGTGCTTATTGTCACACACTGTCTTCTCTCATTTTCTATTGATTATAACTAGTCACATGGTCCTCCTGCAAGACACCAGGGATGTGTGGAGGAGCATGTGGGGCATCTGGTGGCTCTGTCATCTCTGCTGTAGGAAATAGTGACAAGTATATGCGTGGAGCCCCAAGTGAGAGACGTGGTCTGCTGACTCCTGGCTGTGTGACTTGTGGCCAGTTGTCCAATCCTCTGTGCCTCAGTTTTCACATATATAAATGTGTATAAAATGCAGATTATTATAACGATAATTATCTCTGAGGGTTGTAGAGTTTATAATTCTTGTAAAGCAGTTGGAAGAGTGCCTGGAACGTTGTAAGTTTGAGTTGATGGAATATTATTATTATTAATGTGAAACACTTAGGATAGGAGGCAAAGAGAACCATGACTTAGAATAAGGTTCTTAAAAATAGGCTTAGTGGGACCTGCTTTGGGGGAATCATCACAATGGCTAAGTGGTCTCTGAGGTCATTTTCTTGAGGATTTGGGGTAAAGAAGAAATAAAGTTGTTTTGTTATTTGTATTCTTTTAAGGGAGGCTTTATGAAAATCATGCTCAGAGCACCAGATTTTAAACTTGTGGTGTGGATAAAGAGGTTCAGTTGACAGAACCTGTCCTTTAATCAGTGGACAGTAGAACACTCTGGAGGGAGACCTTTCTTATCCTGCAACGAAAGATGGCAGAGGCTCACTTGTCGGGATGACCACACGTGCGGTGTGTCCATGAGCCAGACTGTGGAGCCTGATGCAGGGCAGAGGCACGGCTGGCCACCGGGCACTATGAGCAGCTGGGCTGCAGGGTGCCACTCCCTGCACCTGCCTCTCTCTAACCGTGCAGCCTTCACCCCATACTTCAGCCTCACTGTCTGTAGAACAGGAATAATAATTGTGCCCAGCCACCCAATGCAGTCACTGGAAGGACTAAAGACAGAAATATATTTGAAGTACCTTGGAAATGCTCGCTCCATAATTAGTGCTCATTAATTAGCTGTGATTATTATCTAGCTGAGGACAGTGAAGAAATGAAAGTTACAGTAAAGGTGCCAGGGGAGCAGGTGAGAAGTGGTGAGGAATGCCCGCAGCATATGGTGCCCGTGAGGTAAGTCCTGCTGTGGGGCAGAGGCCCTGGGGAGGAGGGGATCTCTGCAGCCGGCGTCACTTACACTTGGGCCACACACGGGAAGTACGTCGCATGAAGTGTTCTTACCCTAAGGTTATGGACAAGACGGCCTAACCAGGTGTGTTTCACCTGGATCTCTCTGATGACTAGGTTGGAAAGCTGAGGAGACTGGCGGACTGCTTTTTTCAGGGAGGAAAATACCAGGGAAGTTTGCCGCAGTTTATTCAGAACTGTGACTCTGAGCTGAGCGTTGACAGGCATCCTTGCTCCACAGGTGGGGGGGCCCTTCAGTGTCCAAAGGCAGGTGCAGAAAGGGGTCACCACCTGGCTGATTTGGGCCGAAATGTCATGGCAAAATGAGGGAAGGAAGCTTTTGAATTTAAATTATCTGGAAAATTGCTTTAGTTCCCACCATCATTTTGCATGTTACAAACATTCCTGACACCTAGATATTTTGGAAAACAAGTTTGTGGATTGAGAATTTTTTGACTTGCTTTGTAAAGAAAGTTTACTGGATTTTGATATTTCTTTTCGTTGCTTTTAATGTGTCAGACTGAACACGGATGCCACGTATATACTCAAGTAAGTGGGCTCTGCTTTCAGTTTCATTTTCCTTCGTCAGGAGGAAGAAACAGATTCGCTGGAAGCAGTAATGGAGGGAAGTCCGGCACCCCCCGCAGTCACGCGGCACACAGGGTCCGGGGCTCAGTGAGGCTTTAAAAAAGAATTTTCCATACTTCATTATTTACATTTGAAAATAAAGAAAAACAAACCTGGTCGATACAGAGAAGATGTGTGACCCTTACTGGTTTTCAGGGAGGCATGTGTGTGCGTGAGTCTGTATGTACACATGTGTGTATGTACATGTGAGTGTGTCTTTGGGTAGACATAGATATACATGCATATACATAGTCACCCATCTTTTTTTAATGAATCAGGTTCCGATCTCAACGGCAGGAAGACCAGGCTTTTTGACTGCAGCCATCTCAGCTTATGCACACGGGACAGTGCAGCAGAAACGTTTCTGGGTCAGAAATTCAAGAGCTGGGGTCCCAATTCTGGAACTTTGAGCAAGTCACTTAACCTCATCGAACTATCTCCTCACCTGTAAAATGGGAATAATAATACATCCTCTTATGGTCTGTAGAGTTGAAGTATACATATGACAAATGTCAAAATGCTTCTCTGATTGTACAGTGATAGCAGGGGATACTATTATGTTATCATAATATCACTGCTGAGGCACCTGAACAGACCGGAGAGTGGACGTCAAAGACCCACCTGCTGGGAGTCTGGGCACAACGTCCCTCACACACACAAGTACGTACGGTAATTTAAAGAGGCCATAGCTTCTCCATTTCTGGCTAAAGTAGTCAGTCCTTTATAATGTGCTCTTGGTCCCCTCTTCAGAAGGACAGGAAGGACTTTAAAAAGCACAGTAACTCGCCTACGTCTTCCATTTGCACAGTCACCGTGCCTGATAGCGAGCCATCTGTGCATGAATTTACCTTTGAGACCAAAATAAATTATTCTCACTTTATCTTTTCCAGAGGAATGGGAAGATTTAATGTTCTGGCCTAAAATAATCATTTCTCTGAAAATAGCATTTGTTTGCTTACTCAGACTTCTTCTTTTTGCCTGTGGTGTCTGTTTGGCATGAGGCACACAGCTGGGAACTGCAAGCCTTCCGGCATCTTCTCCCTCGGGCATTCGTGACTGGACCCTGGCCTTTGACCTCCTCTGCCTGCGCCCACGGCCCCAGTGCAGGAAGGCAGAGCTATTTACAGGGTATCACATGGTTGTGCAGCTTATGTCTCTGTGGTTAAATACTGGGTTTCTGCCTCCAAATTAGCAGTTTACTATGTTTCCTTAAATGCTGGAAATTTATGGACTTATCGTAGTTGAATATGTGTTCCTAAAACAAAAACAAAGAAAATGCCAGTTGCTGATTTCTGTTTTTACATCATTGGTAGCTTTTATTGCCTGGCTGTACTAAGCAACAGTGTTATAGATTGCTTTCCCCAGGATCTGCTTGCTTTTTTTTGGGTACTCTGTGCCTCTCTCTTACTAATGCTGCTGTCCTCAAATCCAGGAAATTCCAAGTAGAAAGAGGGGTTTATATGATGTTAAATATTAGCCATTTCTATGACTTTTTAATATTTTGTGTGACAGTTAAGGTGATGGGTGAATTATGAAATAGAAGGGTGTGCTGATGATTAGCTAGCAGCTTAGAGGCTATTTCAAATCATTTAAAACCAGGAAGAACATCTGTGGAGGGATTCCTAAAGCTAATTCACATTATCATAAAAGCTCAAGTTAAAAAGCACCTTGGCCCCTGGGAGAATTCCAAATAATTCATGTAGACACCCCCCTGTCTCACGGAGGGGGAGCTTCACTCCCATTCCTTAGGTTTGATCCACACACAGTAACTTCCCTCCAAAGTGTACAGTGTGGAAATGGGGGGTGGGAGTTGGAAGGAGAAGGAAATTACCGCAGAGAAATCTGGGAAATCCTACAGCAGGCGACCGAAGCCAACACTGAGAGTCACAAATCGGTCTGAACATGTGCCATCGATGTGATGTGATGGAAGTGGCACCTTATCTCTGTGGTTTCCCTCCTGGAACCCATAACGCCAGCCTTATTTTGAGAAAAACAGCACGTACATTCCAATAGTGAGTATTCTGCACAATACCAGGCTGGTACTGCTGAAAACCGTTAAGGTTATCAAAAACAAGGACTTTTCCGAGAAACTGCCACAGCAAGGAGGAGCCTGAGGAGATGGGACAGCTAAACGTGATGCAGGATTCTGGACAGACAACAGACTATGGATGGGATCCTGGGACAGACAAAAAAGGCACTGGCAAAAACTAAGGAAACATAAACAGACCACAAACTTTAAGTATTAGTAATGTGTTGACATGGGGTCATTAATTGCACCAAATACATTGTACTAACATAAGATGCTATTAATAATAGGGTGAACTGGGTGTGGGGTGTGTACGAATTCTCTATACTACCTTTCAATTATTCCATAAATCTAAAATTATTCTAAAACATCTGTTTTTTTTATTAGTTTTATTTTGGTATCATTAATCTACAATTACATGAAGGACGTTATGTTTACTAGGTTCCCCCCTTCACCAAGTCCCCCCCACATACCTGTTCACGGTCACTGTCCATCAACATAGTAAGATGCTGTAAAATCACTACTTGTCTTCTCTGTGTTGCACAGCCCTCCCCGTGCCCCCCCCGCCCAACACTATACATGCTAATCGTAATGCCCCCTTTCTTCTTCCCCACCCTTATCCCTCCCTTCCCACCCGTCCTCCCCAGTCCCTTTCCCTTTGGTAACTGTTAGTCCATTCTTGGGTTCTGTGCTTCTGCTGCTGTTTTGTTCCTTCAGTTTTCTTTTGTTCTTATACTCCACATATGAGTGAAATCATTTGGTACTTGTCTTTCTCCGCCTGGCTTATTTCACTGAGCATAATACCCTCTAGCTCCATCCATGTTGTTGCAAATGGTAGGATTTGTTTTTTTTTATAGCTGAGTAATATTCCATTGTGTATATGTACCACATCTTCTTTATCCATTCATCTACTGATGGACATTTAGGTTGCTTCCATATCTTGACTATTGTAAATAGTGCAGCGATAAACATAGGGGTGCATCTGTCTTTTTCAAACTGGAGTACTGCATTCTTGGGGTAAATTACTAGAAGTGGAATTCTTGGGTCAAATGGTATTTCTATTTTGAGCATTTTGAAGAACCTCCATACTGCTTTCCACAATGGTTGAACTAATTTACATTCCCACCAGCAATGTAGCAGGGTTCCCCTTTCTCCACAACCTCGCCAACATTTGTTGTTGTTTGTCTTTTGGATGGTAGCCATCCTTACTGGTGTGAGGTGATATCTCATTGTGGTTTTAATTTGCATTTCTCTGATGGCAAGCGATGTGGAGCATCTTTTCATGTGTCTGTTGGCCATCTGAATTTCTTCTTTAGAGAACTGTCTGTTCTGCTCCTCTGTCCATTTTTTAATTGTATTATTTGCTTTTTGTTTGTTGAGGTGTGTGAGCTCTTTATATATTTTGGATGTCAACCCTTTATCGGATCTGTCATTTATGAATATATTCTCCCATACTGTAGGATGCCTTTTTGTTCTATTGATGGTGTCCTTTGCTGTACAGAAGCTTTTCAGCTTGATATAGTCCCATTTGTTCATTTTTGCTTTTGTTTCCCTTGCCCAGGGAGATATGTTCAAGAAGAGGTCACTCATGTTTATGTCTAAGAGATTTTTGCCTATGTTTTTTTCTAAGAGTTTTATGGTTTCATGACTTACATTCAAGTCTTTGATCCATTTTGAATTTACTTTTGTGTATGGGGTTAGACAGTGATCCAGTTTCATTCTCCTACATGTAGCTGTCCAGTTTTGCCAGCACCATCTGTTGAAGAGACTGTCATTTCCCCATTGTATGTCCATGGCCCCTTTATTGAATATTAGTTGACCATATATGTTTGGGTTAATGTAAAACATCTGTCTTTTTAAAGAGGCACTTTGACAGCTGTCCAGCTGATATCCTTCTAGTGACCACCACTGTCAATATTCAGTGCCTTCTTGAATTCCTTGAATGACAGCCCTCACTACTTCCAAAGGTGGTATTGTGACTAATGCACAGCTCTTAGAATTTTGTCTAGTTTGGTTATTTGGTTTTTGGTGGGGACTAGTATAGTAGCAACCAAAGAAATCTCAGGTGGCCAGGCCAGCCCCTCCCCTGACATCCTGCAAGGTGCTAAAACCAGCCTCAGAAGAGATTCTCCCCAGGCATTTGTTGCACTATCACTAACCGGCAAGCAGGCACAGAAAAGCTCTATGAAGTGGCTGGGTTGGTGAAGCCCAAGCTCTCTTTCATATTTGGCTCTCTGACCACATGTCTATGAAAGATTCACTCCAAGCCAGCATGATCTCCCAGAGTCAGGACTCTGTGCTGTAGGCACCATGCAATCAGAAATCCTCTTAATTTAATGACTGGAATCAGGCATCATTCCTAATCATTCAGATTGCTGGATTCCCTGGATGTTCAAACTGTTCCTGCAAGAGTATTTTTAAATGATTTGGCGAATTCACGTGCCTTTGTACTTGTAACGTCACCATGAGAGACCATTTCTAATACTCATCATACTCAATGGCTCATCACTGGTTAACCAATAAAGCCATTTTTGACAGTCAGGATGCTAATTAGTAAGGAACCTCTTTTATTGAGATGCTGTGGCTGAAGGACTTGTGATAGATACTCTGGGGCACGGCTTTTTCAGACGCAGTGCGAGTGGTCACCCATGAACTGCGCAGTCTGGGGTTCCTGGCAGCTAACCCTCCTTAGAATTAAAGCCTTAGCTAGTCAAACATTGCATCACACTGGTTATATGGGATGTTTTGAAATAAATTCTAGGCATTGGTACAAGTAAATTCCATTTCTTAAGAAATAACTCAACCCAGAAATCTGCTTCTGTGTGTGTCCCCTTTGTCCTTTCTTTCCTTTGCGGCACTAAGCATGCCATGCATGCGTCTGAGGCAAACCTCCTTCCCCGGGGCTGGCATTGCTGACACTGAGCACCCAGTGGCCACAGTACTGAGGACAGTATGATGCAAGGGGGCAAAGAGTGGGGTGAATACCGTGACACAGACGTCCTAGGGTCCACTGTCAGAGAACTATGGTGGCCTAAGGAAATCTTATTTTCCCTAGATCTAAAGTTTTCTAATTTTTTTGACAAGAGTACTAGTTTGAACACATTTCTTAATGGTCCACAGAGTAGTATTCTGTTACATAGCCCACTCCCTTTTCCAATAGTGGAAGGTCAAGTGGGGGAGGGCCGCCACACATATTCCATTGACAAAACAATACAGATAAGAAGTATTAGCATAATAATAGTAGCTTCCATTTATATAGAATTTACCATGGGCCAGGTATAAATTCTGTTAGTTTCCTAAGTACATTATATACATTAACTCATTTAATCCTATGACAAATGTAGGCGATTTATGGGTAACTATTACCCATGGCTGAACAAACCATCTCACCTGTGTACTGGACGTAGTTGCTGCTCTGTGTCAAAATGCTGAGGTGGCAGAGCTAGAGGAACTCTAAAGGGACTGAAGAGAGCATGCCTACAGAAAACTGAAGAATTCAATGCCATTAGCCTCCATTGAGCCCCCACAGAGTGCATGTCTTTGTGTCTAGAATACTGAAAAATACCCAGAAAGTTAACTCAATCCATTCAGGTCCTGTTACAAAAGAACATTTCACTTACATTTTTACAGTCTTCTAAGCCTTTATTATTCCTTAGTCATCCCATAGATGTGTAGATGAGACTTTATTTTCGAGCTCTGTTCATAAGAAATCAGGGAAATAGGAGTCCCGGGAAGATGCTGGCGATGGCTGTATGGTCTACGACTCTCCCTGAATCCCAGTGACAGACAGGACCACACCCAAATGTGAAGATGAAATCTACACTGAAACAGTGAAACCCGCCTGCCCCGAAAACATGAAAAATACCTGTGCACGTGGGGACACAACCCTGACAGCTCAAGGACCTGTGTGCTGTCACCAGAACCGTGCAGGAAGCAGAGGGAGGGACCCAAGGCGCCTGAGGGGCCTTGGCCCTGGGGAGCCCAGACCACCAGCTCGGAGAGCTCAGTGACCCGCTCCTGGGACTGAATCTGGGAGGGGGTTTGCAGGAGCCAGCCCGGTGACCGCCAGGAGGCCGCGGTGAAGTCCAGCGATGCTGCCCGGGGGTGTCTGACTCCTTGCACTCTTGAAAGTGAACGGCTGAAGCTCACTTTCGGAGCGGAAGCCTGCACTGAGAGGGGCCTGCGCTGCTGTGCTGGGGGCACAGCTCTCATGCAGCAGGAGGGGGCGGCGGGGGCGCAGACAGAGAAGGCCCCCACCGAGAGTGGAGCAGAGGAGCAGAGGAGGGACATTTCACACAGTAGGACGCCATATTCTGGGATCCTTCATGGAGAAAACGAAGACAGAAGAGGCCGTCCCAGAGCGTTAATGCAGCCCTTGCCTGCTGCTCTGGAAGTCTAGGGACACAGAAGGATCAGATCACGTCTCACGAAGGTATCAGGAGATGAGAGAGCTGGAGTGACGTCCCTGCGGACAGGCGAGGCAGTCCAGAGCCACAGGCCACAGGCACATGAACACCGTGGCCTAGTTTGTCAAAATGAGCCAAAAGAATTGAGAAGACACTAATAGATGTGAAAGAAAAACACAAATTTGAATTAAGAAAATTCAGAGTTGAGGTGATTGGGAAGATTTGAAAGATGGATGACAGAACTTAGAAAGAACTGATAATGAAATTTTAAAAGTCAAGTTCAGTAATGAAATCTAACCTAGAAGAAACCCAAGAGCAAAGAAACACCTAAGAAAAACAGATGAAGGAAAGAAAATACAAAACTTAAAAATAGAAAAATGAATGAAGAAATCAAAAAGGTTGAAGAGAAGCTGACAATTACAAACGTAGGCAAAGGCAACCAGTGCCTATAGCCATAGGAGCCCCCAGGGAGGGACGGAACAGGAACTCAGCGTCATGACCCAAGAAAAATGATGTGAAAATCCCATGAAAGGTATAGCTGCAAACCTGGGAAAACTGAATCAGGATTTATTCCACTAAAATTACGGGCTTTAAAGAAAAGGAAAGAAATCTTTGGTCATTTAAGCAGAAAGAGGAAGTCACTGATAAAAGAAAGGAGATCAGATGGTATAAGACTTTCAAACAGCAAAACTTTATTGTGACATTTAAGAAAGTCAGGAATGGAAATATGAGTCAAAGACATAACTTGTCAAGTTGGCATTTAATTATGAAGGTCATAGATAAATTGTTTTGACTATGCAAAAACCCTTGGAATATTGTTCCCTTGAAACTTCCTAAAAACAAGCTCGAGACATCTAAGCTGACTGGACAGAGCAGATTGAGAGTGTTAAGTACATATTTATCTGATGAATTAGGATTACATAACGTTCGTAAAGGAGCCATTTTATAATATATAACGGCTGTGTGCTCTGACAATGTAGGTAAGCACGATTATAAAGAATTTGTGAGCTAATCAGGAAATTATTAATATAAGTAAAATAAGATTACATTGCCTAGTAGGTAAAATTGGGAATAAAAGGACATTATTTCAAGTTAGGTACTAGAGAAGCAAAAGAACGGAAGAATAATTTACTTCCTTTTTTCAGTCATGTGCATAATAGGGGATCAATAAATGTAGCAAAACAAAAGTTGAAGGAAAACTAGGGATGCTAGTATAAAAGTAATCATTAGAACAAAAATGTAAAGTTCCCTAGAGAAACAAATAAAAAAGACCACATATTATAAGACTGAATATATAGCGTGCACGCACACACACACACACACACACGCACACACACACACGCACACACACACGAGCACACACACACGCACACACACGCACACACACACACGCAAACACACACACACACACACACAAATAGTAAAAAATTAGAAAGAAAAAAGGCAAAATTATCTTTACTTATAGATTATATTGGATTGAACATCTGGAAATCTCAAAGTTATAAACTGAAGAACTACTATAAATAAAAAACAATTTCATAGAGTGACATTATAAAATCAGCATATAAAAATAAGCAGCTTTTATAAATAAAAACAAAAACAATTTAATACATGTAATGGAGAAAAAGACTCCACTTATAATAGCTAATAAAAAATAAAATAACTTGAAATGAAAGGAAATGAAATGAAGTAAAAGAAAATATCTAGGTGTATATTTAAAATGATATATTAAAAGACTATATGAAGAAAACTGTAAACATTTCCCTCAAAATACTCAAGTAAATGAACTGGAAGGACATGCTGTGCTCTTACACAGGGTGATTCAACATTACAGGTCGTCAACCCTCCTTAAGTTAGTTTATACATTGAATGCCATCAGGTTTTTTATTTTTTATAATCATCTAGATAAGGTGATTAAAAAGTTTATTTGGAATAACAACAAGGTAACCAGGGAAAGAACAAAAATGGAGAATGCAGTTAGCACAGCTGGTCATAAAACACATAGAAGATGTACAATAAAAGAGAGAGACTTGTGTGCATGGATAAACAGATGCATCAGAATAGAAAACCCAGAAACAGATTCAATTACATATGCAAGTCAGTGGGAAAAGAGATGGATTTTTAAGAAGTGTTGTTGGGAAAATGGGATGGCCTATGCAGAGACTGAATTGGCTTCTCGGCTGCACATGCATCAGATACTTCCATTTGGCAATGACATCCTACAGGTACCAGAAGAAAACACAGTAGAGATAACTTCCTGAGACTCAAACTCGGAGCATCACTTAAAGAGACATAATTAGACATCATGTGTCCCTCCTGGCTGAATTTCATATCACCGCTATGAAGTATTCTCACCAAAAAAATTGAACTGAATCTGATCATCTCTAAATCGAATTATCATCTTACAGGATCACAAGAGCAGAACATGTTCAATGAGGTTGAGGGGATGCGGTCAGCAAAAGCTGGATTGGGGAAAATTCTGTAGGACATGCAATCCTGTATTCTCAACAAAAGGCAAAGGAAAAAAGAAGAGAAGAAACAGCTAAAAGAAACATGTCAACAAATAACAATGTGTGGACCTTATTTGCATCTCAAAGAAAAAAAAACCCTCTAAAAACAAATAGGAAATTTGAGCTATTTAGAAATCACTGTTAAAAATTTTTTAGGTATATAATGTTGTGGTAGTTTTGTGTTTAAAAGATTCTTTATCTTTTATTTAAGAATCCTTTAAAATATTTATGGGTGAAATAATGTTTTCTTGGATGTACATTAAATGATCAGGGGCTGGGAGAGGGACTTGGAGTACAGATGAAACCAAAGTGGTGAATTGATAGCTGTTGAAACAGAGCATTGGGTATTCATGGGAGTTCATTAAACTGGGGAGTTTATTCTGCATTTGAATATGTTCAGAATTTTCTGTGATAAATAAATAGACAAGTTAGAGAATGTCTCTTTCCTTACAACACTGGTTAGACCTTGGATGTACCAGATGTTAACCAAGCATATGGAAACTTCTTAAAAATGCTTTTGGAAGTGCTAAAGCCCTAATCACATTATGCCAAATACTCTCCCTTTTATTTGACAAATCATTTGTATTTTGAGTGTGATGTAATCTAAGCATTTTTATTTAGCTCATTCAAATGTTATTGTATGAGAACTATCAGATATGATGTTCAATTTCCACTCATCTACACAGAAAAAAAACCCAGATCAAAAACTAACAGCAAAGGCTAATCTTTTAAGTTTCATTCTATTTACAATTTGAAGCTGTCATTTTGCCAAAATGGACAAAAAATAGCTTCTTGAAAGAATACTGTTTCATTTATTGATTATGGCACAAGAAGCCACCCCAGGCTTCATGGCTTAAAACAACAACCTTACTGTATCTCGAGGTTCTTCTCCTGGGCAGCTCTTGGCATCTCTCGTGCACTTTCCCAGGATGGTGGGAGCTTGTGGCTGATGCTGGTGCCCGCCTTGGGGCTCCTCCGCGTTGCTTCCCTGCTCACACCGTGTCTCAGCTCTCGGAGCCTGTCCTCCGGACCCCCGCCTCCAGCAGAGAGTCCTGGACTCACAGGTGGCAACTCAAGGCTTCTGAATGTCCGGGCAGTCCCAGGATGGAAGTCCCAGACCATTTCTCCAGCAGTCCCAGATTCCTGGAGAAGGGAGACATTCCCCACACTCCATCTCCTGATGAGGAGAGCAGTCTGTACCTACAAGGAAGGGCACACTGGGGTGCTCTTTGGGGACCAGCCCCACAATTAGCTTATGAGCAAAGTCAGAGAGCATGGCTGCCTCCTTATGGAGCCTACTTACCATTAGCTGGCATGATACGTGTATCATCTCTATATAATACAGTATGTATAAGTATAGTATACATATATAAAATAACATATGTGTTTATATATTATACATAAAGCAAATGTATGCTTTGCTGCCAGGTCAGCCAGGTAGGCCACCATGAATGACACATACCCCATTTCTTCTTGAAAGGAACAATTTATTGGTATAGGGAGAGAGTGTAAGGGCCTGGATGGGGGTTTAAGAAGCATACACACTTTATTTGAGAACTTCCCAGTCCACCACATACTCACAGATACGGGTGCAATTCCTAAGAACCATTAGCTCATGACTGACCTGATACACGGCTCTTTTGGGGGAGATGCTTTGTGCTTCAGTGAGTTCTTGCCTTTTCAGTTGTGGGAACTATGTCTTCACACCCGCTGAATGAAGGTAAGCAATAGGCTTCTTCCTTGGCTTCTCGTGAGTGTGGGCACAGTGGCTCCAAGCAGATGTGCCAGTGCCTGCATAAGTGAGCACATTTAGGGTATTGTCAGTCCTGCCCTTTGCTTACACAGTAAAAGGAGACTTCTTATTGTCAGATGGGTTGAACTTGAATCTTCATGGAGTGGAAGAGAGAGGTGAATCCCTGAAATTTTTACTCAGTCCATGAGAACTGGGAGTTCTGGGAATATGTCACATGGTGATGGTGTCTGAGTCAGGAAAAGACAGGATGCTCACCAAATAGGCCAGGGCCTCTCCCCCCAGGTCTCAGGAAGGACGGTAAGGCCACCAGAGCTGCAGGGAAACCCTCTCAAGCTTGCACCACTACAAAGACCATGCCCTTCCCACACAAATCAGAAGAAAAATAGCAATCCACTATAAATAAGAAGAGAGTAGAAGCTATGCTGACTTATTCTGGCTTTCTTCATGTGATTACTTGAATACTTTTTATAAAGAATTAAATTATCAAATTCTTCCAAAGTGTTTTTCCTCACAACTTAGTACTCTGGTTTCACTAGGGTCTAAATAAGTGCATTGCTTTGGAGCAATACAGCATCGGCTCAGACCCATCTCAGGAAGTCCAGCATGTGTCCGGCGTGGCGCATCGACTGACCCTCCGACCTCAGAGTACTGCCTCATGTTGGCTGGAACATGGCTGCTTTGGAGAGAAACTGGCAAGGTTAGGTCATCCTTAGACTTCTTGAAAATATCTTATCATGATAGACCTGGCTGTGCAGAGGGGGGTTGTAATGCCTCATGGATCATCTGGGGGAAAAGCCTGGTCTTCAATGCCACTATTTCAAGAAGCAAACATAAAAACGCTTTAATCCATTTCCCGCCATGTAGATCTCTAAATTTATAAAATTCTGCTTTATGACTGCCATGTATAAACAAGAAGGGATTTGAATTTCTGCTAGGCTATAAGAAACTCTTTTGTAACAGTTCAACTAATAGATTTGAACAAATGCTTCTGGCAGTTCTGTTGAGCACACATGCAAAAAATGGGTTTGCTTTTCCAGTAAGGGATACAGAAAAATCCACGTCCTCTGATCTATGTGTGAGCTGCACACATGAGAATAAATATTAAGAAGAAGATTAAAAAAATCCAGCACATCTATCAGGACGGAGCAAAGCAGTAGCTAAGCAATGCACATAAATAATGTCTGAAAGGCCGAGAATGTGTCACAATCTGATCACACCTCGGGAACACGGTGCACACACCTGGTGGCTTCACCGAGTGTGCAAGCAATTTTTCTGCTCTCCTCTCTTCTTTCCTTCCCCCCGCCCCTGTGCTGATGCCCCCCCTCCTCTCTACTTCTAACAGAAGAGAACACTGTTCTCAGAACTCTCTCAGGCTTTCCTAACTGCAAGCAATGATTCTGAGTCACTCCTTTATATTAAGTGAAACACTCCTGCATGAATCTCCAGGGACAAAGAGCGATCAGCACCGCAAGCAGCCGGCGGACTCTGGCTGTCCCTGCAAGTGGTGGAAAGAATTAAATACAATTTTGCAAAGATAACACTGAAAGAATGGTATTTTCTTTCAAAACATGTCCCTCTCTGAAACATCAGTGCAGACATATGTCAAGATAGAAACCGGATCATATTTCTAACAGTTGAAGACTCAGATTTCTTCAAACAAAGCTGTTTGTTCTCATGCCCAAACTGTATCCTACACTGTCCCCTTGTCTGGACCATAATGGAACATAGCATTAACTTCGGACAGTGGAGGTTGACTTCCTGCCAACCTTGCTAATGAACATGTGGTTTCAATAATAATGTGGCTACTTGCACGGTTAGGTGGCAAAGTGCCAGGTGCTTAACATCGAGGGGGCAACCAATGTAAAAAAGTACCATCTCCCGATGTGATTGCATTTCCAAAAATGCTCTGGGCGCAGACTGAGACCCAGCAAAGCGGGTGCGTCACTCAGCATCAGGGAGTTCAAGGCCCTGACCAGTGAGAGGGGCTCTGCAGTTGCTCTGAGAACCCCCAGGCCCCGGAGTCTGGTGATGACTTAGTGGGTGACCCAGCAGTGCGGAGTCTCAGCCTGGCCCAGGAGCCAGTGGGAGGGGAGCGGATTAGGATCTCTCCTGGCTCCACGTTCCTGGGTTCTGGACTCTGGGACTTGAGGGTCCAAGAGCTGGAAGACAGCAAATGAATTACAGTTTAATGACATTCCCACTCCACTGACGAAATGGATTCAATTACATAATGGTAGCATTAAATGTTATTAAGAAGGGATCCAGAGTCTGAGGCCAGGCTCTCAGAAAAGTCATGATAAGCTGCTTCAATCAGCTGAAATAGCACATTTATAGGCTTTCCAGTCCTGGGTTTGCTGAACAGGAAAGGAGCTACATTTGCTCAAACACTCTGCAGTGCGGGTCTGTATCAGGACCTTCGTAATGGAGAGGGGATGTCAGGGTAGATCTGCTCTGATCATTCCACCTTGAAGTGCACTCTTTTTTTTTACAGAAATGCTTTTGTGAAGCACAGAGCTTGCCTGAGGGCCTGAGGGCCTGTGATGACTCAGTAAGGCAATGATTTTTCTTGGGGCCAGGACCCTGTCTGTAGGTTGACCATGTTTATAAAGGATGGACTACTTTTCTTCAATTCCATCTTCTCCTTTGAATGAAAGACCTTTCATTTTTGTTTCACTTCTAGATTTGCATTCTATAAAATTCGCTCTTTATGGTGTATAGGTTTGACAAGGGGATGGAGTTGTATGTCATGCACCACAATCAACACACAAAAATGTCTTCATGCTGCGTCTATAGTAAATTCTCCTCACCTCCAACTACTGGCAGCTGCCGATCTGGTCTCCACCCTACAGCTTTGCCCTTTTCCTGAACATCATATGAAGGCAATCTGTAGTTTATAGTCTTTTGGGTATGACTTTTTTTCACTTAGCAAAATGCATTTGAGATTCATCCATGTTGTTTCATGTATCAGCAGATTGTTCCTTTTTATTGCTGAGTAGTATTCCATTGAATGGATTTGCCACTGCTTGTTTATCCAGTTGACACATGGGACATTTGTGTTGTTTCCAGTTTTTGGTGGTTATGAATTAAGCAGCTATAAACATTTACATGACAAGTTTTTGTGTGAACAAAAGTTTTTACTTCTTTGGGGTAGAATCCTGCAAATGAGATTGCTGGGCCATATGATCAATGTAGGTTTATTTTTACAAGAAATGGTTAAATTTGTTTTCAAAGGTACTGTACCATTTTGCATTCCCATCAGCAAAGTATAAGAGTTTCAGATGCTCTGCACCCTCACCAACTCTTGATATTGTCTGTTTGCTTTTTAAATTTAAATCATTTAGTAGATTCAATCATTGTGGTTTTAATTTGGATCTCACAGATGACTAACCTTTTCATGTACTTATTTGCCATCTGTGTATCCTTTTTAAGTGTCTGTTGAAATACTTATCTATTTTTAAACTGAGTTGTTTTCCTACTTCGTTTTGAGAGTTCTTTATATATTCTTGAAATAAGTCCTTTGTCAGATATGTTATTTCTAATTATTTTCTCTCAATATTTAGCTTGTCTTTTGATTCCTTTACAATATCTTTTATAGAGCAAAAGTTCTTAATTTTGATGAAGTGCAATATATAAATACTTCTCTAAACTGTCCTTTTTGGTGTTGTATCTGAGAATTTGTTGGTTAATGCAAGGCCACATTGGTTTCTATGTTTTATTCTAGGAATTTTTCTGGTTTTATGTTTTGCATTAGGCCTATGATCGATTCAAGATATTTTTTGCACAAAGTGCAAGGTATGGGTGATGTTCACACACACACACACACACACACACACACACACACACACACACACACTCTGTAATGCAATTTGCTGAAAAGACCATTCTTTACTCATAGAATTGCTTTTGCACCTTTATCTAAAATTAGTTGACTGTATTTGCATATTGTTTTTTGGACTCTGTTTCATTGATCTACATGTGTATTCTTTTATAAATACAAAACTTTTTTATTGTAGCTTTATATTAAATCTTGAGATCAGGCAATAGCTTTATAACAAATCTTAAGAATAGATAAAACAAATCTTGAGAAAAATCACTTTGATTTTTTTCTTCTCCAAAATTGTGTTAGCTTTTCTGTTTGATATTTACAAAAAAATTCTTGTTCATGCATTGAGTTTGCATGGAACCTATGAATCTGGGGAGAACTAAACTCTTAACAATACCGAATCTTCCAATTTATGAACCTTCCAATTATATCTCTCCACTTACGCAGGACTTTGCTTTTTTTTCATCAGTGGTAGTTTTCAGCATGCCTATTCTGCATGCATTTTGTTAGGTTTATACCTAACAAAATAATAAATTTTGGTTCTCTAAATGGTTTATTGTATATTTTTTATTTTACTATTTTATGTATTTTGAATTTCAATTGTTCATTGCTCACTTATAGAAGTAGAGTAGATTTCATATAATAACTTTTTATCCTACAACTTTGCTAAATGCACTTATTAGTTCCAGGAGCATTTTGTTGTTGTTGTTGTTGTTATAGATACTGTGTTTCTCCTTATCTGATCTGCAAATAGACAGTTTCATTTCTTTCTTTCTAGTCTGTATACCTTTCTTTTATTTCTTTTTCCTTCCTTATTGCATCAGCTAGGATTTATAGTATGTTGTTGCATTTGAGTAGTGAGAGGATATTCTTGCCTTGTTCATGATCTTTTGAGAACTGCATTCAGTCTTGTACTAAATATGTTAGCTATGGGTTTATTGTAGATGCCCTCCATCAGGTTAAGAAAGTTCCTGTTTCTAGTTTGCTGAGACTTTCTATCCTAAGTGGTTGTTGAAATGTGTTGAAATGCACATTGTGCCTATATTAAGATGATCATACTATTTACTTCTCTACTTTGTAATATGAATTACATTGATTGATATTTGAGTATTTAATCAGACTCGCATTTATGGGATAAATCCTACTTAGTCATGATATACCCTCTTTTAAAATATATTTTTATATATTGCTACCTATGTTTGCTAATAATTCTATGGGATTTTTGTGACTATGTTCATATATGGACTTAATGCCAATATTTTTCTCTAAGCACTGATTTAGATACATCCCACAACCTTTCTTATGCTGCTTTTAAATTTCCACTTGGTTCAAAATATTTTTTAATTGACTTTGAAACCTTCTCTTTGACACATGCATTGTTTAGAAGTGACTTGTTTAAACTCCAAATATTTGGGGATTTACATATATCTTTCTGTTACTCATTCCCAATTTAACCTCAATATGGCCACAGTATACTATAGCATGATTCCTTTTTTTAAAATTTGGTAAACTTTGTTTTATGGAATAGAATATGATCTATCTTAGTGAATATTATGAATGTGCTTGATAAGAATATATATTCTTCCATTGCATGTAATATTCTGCAAATGTCACTTAGGTAAGTTTGTTTGATATATTGATCAGGACTTCAGTCTATTTGTTCTGTGAATTCCAGAAAGAAGAATGTGAATTTCTCTCTTGCTCATTTATGTTCAATAAATTTTTGCTTCAAGAATTTTGCAGTTCCGTTGTTCAGTGAACACACATTTAGGATTGTTAGGTCTTCCTGGAGAACTTATCCCTTTGCCAAGGGATTATTGTTCTCTTTTTTCCCTGTAATACACCTTTTGAAGTATATTTCATTTATATGAACATGAGTATGCCAGCTTTCCCTTGGATTATTGTTTGTGTGGTATACATTTTTTCTATCCTTGTACCTTAAATTTATCTGTCTTTACATTCAAAGTGAGTTGCTGGTAGACAGTATATATTTGGGTCTTGCTTTTTTATTCAGACTGATAATCTCTGTCTTTTAATTAGTGTGTTGAGATTATTTATATCTAATGCTATTACTGATATGGTTGGATTAAAACCTGCTCACTTACTTGCTGCTTTCTATTTTTTCTATCTGTTCTTTGTTTATTTTTACCCTTTTTGGCCTTTTTTGGGGGGTAATTTAAAATTTTTTATTATTTCATTTTAACTTCAATATTGCCTTGTTATTTATTTTTACTTTTTGTGATTGCCCTAGAGTTATAATATACATCTTTAATTAATCTGAGTTTGCCTTCATATAATGTATTGCTTCATACATGGTGTAAGGACCTTACAACAGTCTATTCCCTGTGCTTCAGTTGTGTACAGCCCAGTTACCAATGTACACACCTTGTGCACATCTTAATTTTACTGTTATAGCACAATAAGCTGCTACTAATTTTTCTTTGCATATTCAGTTGTGTTTTAGAACACTTAATGGTATGAAAATGTATTTTAAAGGAAATCTTTATTCATTCTCTTTTAGCACTTTTCATTTGTGTACATAGACCACACATGATATTGTGGTCCTACCCAGGGAACTTCTTCGAATATTTCCTACAGTACAGGTCTACTGGCAATGAATTTTCTCTCTCTCTCTCCTTTTATTCTTCTTGAGTAAAATCTTTACTTTTCCTTTATTTAAAAAATGTTTTGCTGGATACAGAATTCTGAATTGTCTGGGTTTTTTGTTGTTCTTTTTTTGTTTTTTGTTTTTGTAATCTTTGCTTTCAAGATGTAACTCCTTTTTCTGGTGTTTATGATTGCTGATGAGAAGTTATTTCTTATCTTTGTTTCTCTGTGTGTAGTACATCTTTAGTTTTCTCTTGTTTCTAACAGACTTTATTTTTAGAACAGTTTTGATTTGCAGAAAACTTGTGAAAATAGTATAGAAAGCACCAATATACACCAGACCCAGCTTTGTCTGTGTTAATGTCTTACATTAGTGTGGAAGAAATGGTAGAGTTCATGAACCAATATTGATAAATTATTATTAATTGAAGTCCATATTTGATTCTGATTTTCTTAGTTTTTACCTAATGTCCTTTGTGTTCTAGGAGCCCATCCAGGGACATTACATTTAGTCATCCTGTCCCCCCAGGCTCCTTATGGCTGGGGTAGTGTTAGACTTTCCCTTTGTTTGTTTTTTTATGTCCTTGACAGTTTCCAAGAGTACTTGGTTAGGAGTGCTTTAGAATTTCCCTCAGTTTGGATTATTCTGATGTTTTCTCGTCTTTAGACTGGGGCTTTGGGGTTTGGGAGGAAGACCTCAGAAGCGAGGGCCGTCTGCATCATGTAACATCTTGGTTACTTACTGTCAATGCGACTGATCACTGCTGATGACGACCTTGCCCACCTGGCTGCGGTCGCATTTGCCAGGTTTCCCCTCCGTGCAGGGACGCCTTACTTTTGCACTGTTTGGAGGAAGTCAGTATGCAGAGCCCAGTACTGAGTAGGAGGTTACTCTCCCCTTCCCTGAGGGTGGGATGTCTGCCTAAGTTATTTGGAGTTCTGCAGCTTTGTCTCTTCCTCTTTCTATTTATTCAGTTTTTATGTACTCGGTAATTTATTTGTATCGGTATTAATGCATCTTTGATTCTTGCCGACCTTTGAAATGTTCTCCTCCTTTCCCTGTTTCTGGCAGTTATGTCTAAGGTCGGTGTGTCTGTTTTGTATTGCGTGTACCTTCCTTGGTGTACTTTGTGTTTCTTTGATGTGTAATTTTGTGTCCATGATTAAGTTTGGAAAATTCTTGGCCATTATATTCAAGATTTTCTTATGCCTTGTTCCCTTTCTCTTCTTGTAGGATTCCAATTGAACGTATCTTAGATACATGTCATTATCCTACATCCCTTGGGTGTTCCATTCTGCTTTTTTTACTCTTTTTTTCTTTTTGTGTTTCAAGTCAGGTAATTTTTATTGACCTATAGTGAGTTTTACTGATTCTTTCCTTAACAGTGTTGAATCTTCCACTCAATGGCACCCTTCTTCTCTGTAACCATGTGTGATTTCTGGCATATCTACTTGACCCCCGCTTTGTAGTTTTCATTTCTCTGCTGAAATTACTTGTCTGATCCCACATGTTGTCTCCTTTTTCCAGTAAAGCCTTTATTGTTGTAGTTATTTAAATTTCCTGTCTTCAAGTTTCAAAAATGGTATCATATCTGAGTCTGATTCTACTGATTTACTCTTGACAGTGTGTTGTTTTTCTTGCTTTATTTTTGCATTCTCCATAATTTTTTTGTTGAGAGCTGGACACCTTCTGTAGTGCAGCAGATACAAAAGTATGATTTTTTTACATCTGGAAATAAGCACCCTTCACTCTGCTAGGCCTTAATGGGAATAATGGAGTCAATCTAGTCAGGAATCGAGCTGAAATTGAGGATGTCATTGCTATGGTTACCTGCAACTTACTGTAGACTTTGAATTCCTCTAGCGATACTTTGTGTCTAGGGTGGAGGCTGGCTTGCCAGAGGGCTTTTTCTCACGTCTGTTCTCAGCTTTAGGTTTTCCTTGGCGCTGTGCCTCAGAGAGGGTCTCTTTCCTCACCCATTTAATTCTTCCAGCACCTCCCGCACTGTTGCCTGTTACTTGATACGTGTTAGCCTGGTGATGTGGGGTCAGGGGTACATTCTCTGTTGCTCTCATTAAACCTGTCCTAGGCAGGCACTGAGTCCCTGCAGACCTTTCTCTCTCTATTTTTAAACTTTTTACTTTAAAAGCTATGGTGTTTGTTCTTAAGGGTGTGGGAAGAAGTAAGGAGATGTCTTGATGCAGTTTAATCCAAAAAAACATATTTGAGCACCAACTAGATGCAGGACACAGTGCAAAAAGCTTCGGACGCAAATGTGACCAGGTCCCGGCTCGCCCGTTTGGAAGCCCTGCAGCAGAGGACCGCAGACTGGCAGACGTCATGACCTGGTGTGAGTCACGAGGGGAGGGACTCGGGCACTTTGAAAGCCTTTGGCTTGGTGTTGGTGAGGCTGAAGTTCAGGGAGTTCGTCCTGGAGGAAACCCAGGAAAATCACCATTTCTCTGGGACATCTTACTCTGTGCTTTTTCAGGCAAGTGACAATGGATTTGGGATGAGAGGGAAAGACCTGGACATCTGAACCAAGGATGCAGGCAGTAGATAAGGAAACGGGGGAAATACAGTGCCTTCTGGAAGCCAGGCTCTGCATTATTTCAGGTATCTTCATGTCTGGAAAAAGCAAGAGTTTCGATTCAGACAAATCTGGGTTTGAAATCTGACTTTCTGCCCTACAAACTGAGGAACCTTGGGCAAATTACCTTCCATGGGTTCAGTTCCCTCACATATAAAATGGTATAAAAAGGTGTTTCCTATTTCATAGGGGTGCCGTGAACATCATGTGAGGCTTCCAGCAGATTCAAAATGAGAACCTATTATTATTACTTCAGCTGCTGTTGTTTTAGCCACCAAAATACATGCTTAATCTCTTTAGGTGTCTGATGACCAGCTCGCTCCAAGGTCTTCTGGAAGTCCACTTGGAAATGAGATGCTTCTGTCCTTCTTGTAGTTCTTCCCAGAGGGGTTGATTCTCTGCCAATGGTGAAAGAGCAGCTTGCAAATAAGATCCCATAGAAGTGCACCTACAAAGCTCAACTCTGAGAGCATCTCTTCCAAGAGCTTACATCTCAGTTTTCCCCTGTGACTGTATAGGCCCCGAGGAGTTCATGACCCCGTGGTGTGCTGACCATGTGTTCCCTTCTGGTACATTCACCCACCAGACTGGAACATGATACGTGCTTCCTGGACAGGGTTAAGAGTGAGCCTCTTAGGCTCAAATGACCCCTGCAATCAGGGACAAGAAGGCTGTAATTGAAATGTTTCTCGACAAACATGCCAAGGATAACAGAGGCGGAGATGACTGCCCTGCCTTCGGTGGGTGGGTGCCCTCCTTTCAGGAGACGAGTAAGACGGTCCAAGGATGAGCAGAAGGCAGCCCCAGATCTCTTATACCTGCTTCTTCCTTTAGCACGTAATCTAGCTTTTTTTAGGAACTGAACACCAGTGGTGTGGCTGTGACAGTTTCTCCTGTAGAAAACCAAGATTTATCGTCTTCACAAAGGCTCTAGTGAAGATGGTGGGAGCTGAGTGGATAAAGGGAACTTCAGTGCAAGTTGTGACTCATTTATTTATTCATTCACCAGAAATGTAGTCGGTGTTTTACCTATGACTAGATGGGCTTCAGGGCATAATGATGGATTTTTTTCTTCTCTGCTGGAGTTTATTGTCTGACAGGGGGACATAGCTACTTATCAAATAATTGCAGAGATAAATGCATTTCAGAGATAATTGCTCTGAAGGAGAGTTATCTGATTTGGAGGTTCTGGGAAGGTGCTGGAGCTGGAGGAGAATGACACATTTGATGAATGGGAAGAAGAGCTATGAAAATGCAGCAGAGGGAGTGGGGGGGGGGCAGGGTGCAAAGCAAAGCTGGAAGGGTGAACAGAGGTCATGTCAGCAAGGCCAGAAGGCACAGGTGGGGCTTTGATTGTCATTCACGGGCTTAAGAGTCTTATGTGGAGCGGAACTGGGGTGGGGTCTGATCTGAAATGACCACAGAGGCTGCAGGGTGGAGAAGAGGTTTTCAGGAGAGCAAGAGGGAATGTGGGCAGACCGATGAAGCCTGAGGGCAATTGTTTTTTCCTTTGTTGACTGGGGAAATTTGAGTAAGTATAAATGTCAGTGGGAAAGATTCAAGTGAGAGGAGATGCTGAATAATGATAATAAATACTGAAGGAGAAAGAGGAGGTAGAAAAGGCCAGTGTAATAATTGGAGCAACTGGTCTCTAGAAAGGCAGAGGGCTAATTCTGCTTTAAAAGGAGAGAAGAAAGAGGCTGTAGGTGATGCCAAGACTTCATCCTGGGAGCTCCTGCCTCATGGCTTTTATTTTCCTTGTGAAGTAGAAGTAAGGTCACGTTTTATGAGGGAGAGGATAAAGGGCAAACTAGAGATCTGGAGAAAGTTTGAAATATTCCCTAGAGAAGTCGAGGGAGAATTGATTTAGATGCATATGGTAAGGACATGCTGGCTTTGGTGTCCATAGTGCACTCTGGACCAGTCTGCTCTGGGTGTCACTTTCTCTGTAAATACTTGTCTATTTGGGCTCAGACACAAAGGGAAAAGAAAAAGATAATTGCAGCTAAGTGGCTGTCTCAGGTCTCCTGACTGTACAGTGTTGGGGCCTGGAGCTCTTCTCATTCTGACCTGTCCTTGTTCTTCAGTCCACACCAGTGATGGCTCTCTATGCATTTCCTATTCCCTTAACAATTTTATGCATTGCCTGTGAATCTTACAGGGGCTTATTTAATTGGACAAAAGGAACATTGCAAAATTTAAACATGTTTAAAGGGACGATGACACAATGGGATTGGCATGAGGGTCTTTACAGTTGGACCAACCAAGCAAGACAGAGTGATGGCAGTTCTTGAAAGGCTTGGGAGTAAGTGATTAGCATGCCTAGGTTGGTAGCTTTGGGTGGATAAAGAGTGGCCGAGACACAGTATTCCACCTGGTTATGCTGCAAGTGATCACAATTCAGTCATTCCATTTTGTCTATCCTTACTTACCCAGGGCCATCTCTGGTGCCCTCTTATCTCCACCCCCAAATTTTTTTGGAACTGTACTGCCTGTAACACCAGCTGAAGTTGGGTAGAAACCAATAGAACATCAGCCTAATTCTGCTTCTCACAGGTTCAAGAAATGGTCACTTACTAATCATTGACCATCTTGTATATACTAGGTTCCTGCTAGAAGGAATAAGACACACAAGGTGGTGAAATAGATTCAGGATAGGTTATAAAGGTGTGCTCAAGACGATTGTTAAAGGACTGGGCATAGAGTATGAGCAGAAGATGAGCGAGATGCTCCGTCAGCCCTGGAGGAAGGAGCTGCTGTAACTGGCGCAGGAGGAGGAGGTTTGGGAGGGAGAGGTCAAGAGGGCAGTGTTTGGACTTGCTGACTTTTATCTCCACGAGACACCCAGATGTAGATGTATGGGTCCAAATGGAGATTACAGGTCTTGAGCTCAGTTAACAAACAGACGTATGTGATCACCAAGGAATCAGGGTATATAAAGAAGTGAAGAAGATGGAGGACTGAGCCCTGGGACCTTCCAATAAGACATTATTAATAGGTGAAGGGGATAAAGAGGCACAAAATCTCAATCATAATATAAATTAGTCACAGCGCTGAAAGTGCAGCATGGAGAATATGGCCAATGGTTCTGTAACATCTTCCTGTGTTGACAGACAGTAACCACACGAGTGGGGGTGAGGGTTTAATAATGTGGGTAACTGTCCAATCACTGTGTTGTGTACTTCAAACTGATACAATATTGTATATCAACAATACTTCAATAAAAATTATTCAAAAAAACAGAGGGCAGAGAGATAGCAATAAAACCACCAAGAGACTGAGGGCAGCAGCCAGCAAGGTCAGAGGACTGCCAGGGAGGGTGGGACCTGGAGGCCCAGTGAGGAAAGTTTATCAAGCAGGAAAGAGTGGTCAACTGGGCTAAATGCTGCTGTAGGCCAGGCAAGACACAGGCTGAGAACTGACCTCTAGAGAGAGCAAAGTGGAGATGACTGGAGACTTTGAGAAGAGCAGGGTCAGCGGAGAGCTGAAGGAAAAGGCTGAAAGGACTGGGTTCGAGAGAGGACAGGAGGAGAAATGGGGGCGGTTCAGAACCGCAGGGCCCAATGTGGGATACGAGACACAGGTGGCCGCTGAGCACCTGAAACGTGGCTACCCAGGATTGAAGTGTGCTGTAAGGGTCACAAACCTACACATCAGATTAGAATTTTTTTAAATCTCAGTAATTTTTTATAACAATTACATGTTGACGTATTATTTTGGATATGTTCATTTAAATGAAATACGTTATTAAAATTAATTTCACTTGTTTCTTTTTAGTAAAATAACAATGTGACAGCTGGGAAAATCAAAATACAGATGTGGCTCATATTTCTACTGGACAGCACTGGTATAAATGCTTTCAAGCAGTTTCGTTGTAAAGGGAGCGGTAAATGGGGTGGGTGCTGGTGGTGAAGTGGGGCTCAGAGGAATCCACGCCACGGGGGGCTGACTGTTCATACAGAGTAATGGTCTGTACAGGGAAGTAATGGTCCGGATGCAGAGGTGGGCATTTACAGAGGCCCCTCTTCTGCATTCTTAGTGATACAGGAAGGCAAACTTCAGCTGAGGAAGAGGATGGGCACTATCGACCCCGCAGTTTGACGAAAGCTGCTCAGTGTTCAGAACAGTCCCTCCTGCTGCCGGGGGCCTGGTTTCTTCACGGGGGGATTCCCACAAATGTGTTTGAGTCCAGAGCCTTAAAATTTCCAGCTCGTCCTTTTCTGTTTCTTCTTTTCTGGCTACTTTTCTACTATGGGGAGAAAGGACAGCTGGCCCGGCCCCCCCACTCTAGAGGAGGCCACAGGGCTGGGGAGGCCGAGTCGCCCGGGAGGCTGGCTGCTCCTGGCCTTCTGGCAGCTTCAGAGAGAAACCACTTCCTCCCCGGCCCCAGTGCCAGCTTCATAGGCAACTGGGCTGAGTAAACATTTAAGTTTCACTGCGGGCTACTTTAAACATTTGCATGATTCCAAAAAGCTAAACTGGGAGTGATTTTCAGGTCTCCCATAGGCACACAGGCCATTTTTATACCCCAGGATATTATGTGGTTTTGAAACCTTTCTTCATGATTGCAACACCCAACGGTCAGTGATAATGTTCCAGTAAAATCCTTGCACTGCGGTGTCCAGCCTACTGCACAGCCAGCCGAGCTGGGCCGCAGCGACGTCCAGACAAGCGACGCCCAGAGGTGCCGAATGATGATGCCCTGCTGGGGCAGAAGGAGAAAGGGGCTGAGGTGGCCAGTCAGGGGCACAGATTTGGTTTGAGGCTTGGCTGGGATCAAACTGAAGGGTGGTCAGTGTGCTGACTTCTGTTTTCTTCCCTCCCTGTCTCGGAGCAACAATCACATACGAATACCCTGAGTTTATTTTCTGTGAAATATTTGGAGTTCACCTGTGAGGTGATGAGCATCTGCACCTAAGACACCGTAAGAAATGCAGGCGTTTACAAGATGTTGTGCGTTGTTCCAGTCCAGCGCAGGAGGGGAGGGCACTCCAGGCATGCAAGCGTTCCCAGCACCCACACTTGGGACTGTTAACTGCCCAAAAGGACAGCCGCCCCTCCTGGCTTGCTTCTCCTCCCTTTCCTTACTTTGGCTTCCTTTCTTTCTGTCATTAATTCTTTTTCCCCTCTTCAGAATTACTTTTTCCATTTGGTCCTGCTTGCTTCCGCCAATAATTAGATCAACTTATTAGTTCGGTGTTTAAATATTTTGTAGATTTCTCAGGGCTTGTCACAATTATTTCCTTGGCTGACAGTTCTGGAAGTCATTCCATGTCAGGAGACAGTCTGAACCCAGAAGGACGTTAGTGGGGTGTGGGTTGGGTTACACCTGCTGCTAGAAAGCCAGGCTTATGAATACAAACCCAATCCCAAGCAAGACAAATAAAATAACACAAAAAAATAAAATATGAATGCCTCAAGCTACATGCCTCTTTCTCTACCTGTTGTCATCTTTTATGTGCATGAGATCTATTTGGGTTTTAGAAGGAATATCTCAGTTTATAACCTCCATAATCCTCACTGAATTAATTTATGGGGAAATAAATCATACCCAGAGGGGGCTCCTAAGTCAGAGAGCAGGATTTCTTTGGGGTCTGTAGAGCATTTGAACTTGGACAGCAATTTTTTCCAACTAAATTCTCATTTTAAGAAAAGGTACGATGATACAAAATATGTTTCTAGATAGTGTTGGTTTTAGTTTTTAGTGTAGGGCTTAGTGTTAGGGTTAGTTAAATGTTTTTGCAAATTGGATGAATTTTCTCAATTTTTATAATGCTGAAAAATTAATGACCAGGTGGTAAAATACTCTGCCTGGGGGCATCATGAGGGGCATCATAACAAAGTTAGGCGCAGTTTCCCTCTGACTCCGTAAGGACGTGGCTTCTTAAATGCAACTGGGCTGAATGTTCTCTCGTAATCAGCATTGACAGCTTTCTAGTGACTGGCAGTGCTTTTCAATCCGTCATAAAAATTAGAGAAAGTTTCTAATGGTCAGGAAAAAGAAAGGAAGAGAAAGAGTAGAGACATACCTGCTCCACTGGAAACATTAATCAAGTTTATGAAGATATGAAAATGTTTTTAATGCATGTAGCACAGCTCCTGACATGAGGGCTCTCACATTTTGTCGGAGTGTGCAGCCTTTACAATGGAATCACATCAGACAAGAGAGCCTTGCCCCTTGACCTTGCCAGTAAGAGCTGTATTTTTTGCATTTTTTGCAAGAGGCCTACTTTCATTAGCTCCTGACACAAAAGTCTGGTGCCAATTGAGAAAAGACACAAATTATGATCACCAGAGATCTAGTTCCCAGCATGTAGTGAACATTAGTTGAACTTTTTCTCATTTAACTGTTAAATGGGGATAAGGAAGTTTAGAAGTGGTGGTGGGGGGCAGTTCTCTGAGTATTTATTCAAAAGTTTCAGTTATGCAAGACAAATACTTTCAGGAGATCTAATACACAGCATGGTTAGTATTTAGAGTTAACAACACAGTGTAGTACTTGACATTTGCTAGGAGGGTAGAACTTAAGTGTTCTACATAGATCAAAATACGTATACCGAAACATCAAGTTGTACACCTTAAATATATATGTTGTTTGTCTTTCTCTGACTTATTTCACTGAGCATAATACCTTCTGGGCCCATCCATGTTGCTGCAAATGGCAGGATTTCTTTCTTTCTTATGGTTGAGTAATATTCCATTATGTTTATGTACCACATCTTCTTTATTCTTTCATATATTGATGGACACTTAGGTTGCTTCCATATCTTAGCTATTACGAATAATGCAGCAATAAACATAGCGGTGCATATATCTTTTCTAATTAGTGATTTTATTTTCTTTGGATAAATACTCAGAAGTGGAATTACTGGGTCTTGTGGTATTTCTATTTTTAATTTCTTGAGAGGCCTCCATAGTTTTGTCCACAGTAGCTGCACTAATTTATATTCCCCTTAACAGTGTAGAGGTTTCCCTTTTATCCACATCCTTCCCAATACCTGTTATGTCTTGTCTTTTTATAGTATTCATTCTAACTGGTATGAGGTGGTATCTCACTGTGGTTCTAATTTTCATTTCCCTGGTGGTTAGCAATGTGGAACATCTTTTCATGTGACTGTTGGCCATTTTTATGTCTTCTTTGAAAAATGTCTGTTCAGATCCTCTGCCCATTTTTAAATTGGATTATTTAGGATTTTTTAGTGTTGAGTTGTATGAGTTCTTGATATATTTGGGATACTAACCCCTTAATCAGAGTTTTAATTTACAAATATATTCTCCCATACTGTAGGCTGTCTTTTCATTTTGTTGATGGTGTCCTTTGCTGTGCAGAAGATTTTTAGTTTGCTTTTGTCCCATTTATTTTTACTTATGCTTCCTTGGCCTGGACATACCCAGAAAAAAGCTGTTAATGCTGATGCTCAAAAGTTAACTGCCTATAGTTTCTTTTAGTAGTTTGATGGTTCCAGGTCTTGTATTTAAGTCTTTAATCTATTTAAAATACTAAAATATGGTATTTATGGTACTCCTAGATATGAAATGTGCACAGAAGTACCTTTACTATAGTTCAGAACACAGGCTTTGGGTCAAAACGTGGTTTGAAAATAAATGACTATGATATAGTCATTTATTGAGTATTGGCCCTTTATGGGTGTTTTTTTATCCCCCTGGCCTCAGCTGCAACATCTGTCTGTACACGGTTCTTCTGAGAATTAAATGAGATAATGAGTTAGCACATTTAGTATATTTAGCATAGTGCCTGGTGTGGACAAAAGTTACTTCAATTAAATTTTTTTTTTTGTAATTTCGTTTTCTCCAAAAAACATAGCTGATCTTAACTCATATCTATTAATGTACGTGGGGAGGTCTGATGGTTTGGACGAAGCAAATGGCACATTTAACTCGGCTGTCACCATTCATGATTCGGCAGCCACCACTGGCCCACCAGCCCCAACCCTGCTGCGTGGGCCTCCCCTGACCTGGAGCCCAGGAGAAGGCAGAGACCCTGTCGGGGGCGGGGGTTGTTCATCCCAGTGTAAACTTGGCATCACCAGGTTGGCACCTTGCACGTGGGAGGCAGTCAGGGTGGCAGGTGGTGCCCAAGGCGTCACGGGGTCCCGCGGCACCGAAAGCAGAGCCCTCCTCCGCCTGGCTCTCGTACTGCAAAAATTACAGCCCAGGGCTCAGTAAGTTCCTGAAAGAAGGCTGCTGATGAAAATGCCCAACTCTGCCTTCCGGGGCTGCCGTCCCAGGTCGGGCAGCGGCTTCACGGAAGTCCCGGTCGGCGCCGGGAGACCCCCTCGGCCGGCAGGTCCGCAGGGCAGGCAGAAGGGGGATGGACGCACTGAAAC
The DNA here is from genome assembly GCF_040802235.1 of Manis javanica. Taxonomy (NCBI): domain Eukaryota; kingdom Metazoa; phylum Chordata; class Mammalia; order Pholidota; family Manidae; genus Manis; species Manis javanica. Next base: position 23,081,657 of record NC_133156.1, on the reverse strand, counting down.
GCCGTTGAAATCAGTGAGTCTCAGACGAGGGGCCTTTTAGGTGAAGGACAAAGTTAGCAAATAGAATGTTCTCCATTTTAACCTTTACACACAATTTTTTTAAAAAAAACACGTGTAGCGTCCCTTTCCGCTTTCCGTATGTACTGGTAAGCAAATGCCAATTATATGAACAATTAACAGGCTTATTAAGAGAAAAAATACCGATGGACTAAATGAGGCAGCTTCTCCGCGTGGCATGCAGGTCAGGTATTTTGTGCTTGAGGGAAAGTGGTCGACCCCAGGCTTAGGTGGACTGCGGGCAGTGGGCACCTGCGGGTTTGAGTGCCAGCCGGCCAGATGCCCTCTTCTCCCACCGCCTTCTATACCTCACTTTCCGCCAGGGTAAGGGTGAACATAGGTACTTAGGGGGTAAGAATAAGGACTAGTTACTCACCATAAACGCTGAGAGGCCCTGACAATATGTTACATATGGGCATATGGGCACAGGAGTAAAAGGGGAATACCCGCCTCGAGCTAGACTCGGCCTCTCCCTGGACGGCTGCAGTCTGAGCCTTCCGACGGTCCCGAGGCAGACCAAGGCCCATGCTGTTTAGGGGGGACTGAGCCAGTTCATCCCCGTCCATGCCCTGTACTCACAGACAGCCCCCCAGTGGGGACCCTAGAGCCCCGGAGAGGCCCCTTTACGACGGTATCTAAGTGGGCCGGGAAGGCCGCCAGAGCTGTGTGGGGACCTGGGCAGAGATGCGTCCCAGGAGAAAACGGACCCTACAGGAAAAGGCGATGGAAACCCCTCCTAACTGCTGCAGACATTGTGCTCGAAGGCGTGATTCTCTGGTAACCTTAGTGCAATTTCCTGAAGTGGGTGCGCAGGCCCCGATCTCCCCGGGGGGCGTCCTGTTTGCTCCGACTGTGGGGAGGGGCCCAGACCTGCGCCCCTGCCAGCAGGTCACAGGGCCGCGCTGTCGGCCACCCAATGACCAAGGGGAAGGGCACCTTGGGGATCGCTTCCCAGAACGCGCTCGCTCATTGCCCCTGCAGGGTGCTGCTCACCCTGTAGACGTACAAAACGGGTGCTGGGGCTCCGCAGTGCACTCATTCGCACACGCACACACACATGCATGCACGCACACACACATGTGCACACATGCACACAGACACACGTGCACACACGCACACACGTGCACACACAGACACACGTGTGTGATTGGCACCCTGGGCTGTGAGGACCACCTCTCTTGCTGGCTCTTCTGCCCTGTCGGGCTTGTCAACCCAGCTGCAGCCAGGGAGGAATCCGCTGTGTCTGGAGTTGGGCTTCAGGTTTGCCAACAGAGCTGACCCGTTGGCCATCAGCAGAGAGAAGGTGGCTCTGAAGTGAGCAGCAGAGGACACGGTCCTACTAGCTAAGGGCAGGCTGTAGGTCTGGTTGGAGGCTTGAGAAATAAGAGTGTGCAGCATCTATAGGGACAGAAAACAGATCAGAGGTTTCCAGGGTTGAGGGCAAGAGACAGGAGATCGACTACAAGGGACGCAGAGGACTTCTCGGGGGCTAGAGATACTCTGTCTTGTTTGGGCTGGCGATTAATGTGTAAGGCTGGCAAAATTCATAGAACTGATGCCTTTTTAAAAGTATTTTGGGCTTAAATTTTTATTAAATGTAAATGAATCCTTCATGGCAACTCTTTCCTCTTTAAGATCCATGTGGAAGAATAGAACCTGAATGTTTCAGAGTTGTTTGTACTTTTTATTTGGTCATTTTATATAAATTAATTTTTAATTAAAAAAGAAGTTTATGAAGTTAAGGACAGCTGTGATTCTAAAAAGTTGAATTGGTTTCAATATCTCGAAGTTATGGAGGTGGAGAAAATTTAGGATTTCTAAAGCTAACCTATTTAGAAAACCAGAAACTACTTAGAATTATTACAGTTCATTATGATGCCTAAATGCACATTATACAAAACGTCCATAGCTAGTTAGTGGTTGTAAGTGGGAAAAGAGCTCTTTTACCATATGAGGGAAGCAGAGCAAGGCAAACTCCCAAACAGTAAACAGCAAGACCTGGAAATGAGTGAAAAACAAGTGTGGGGTTTCAAGGAAATAGGTACGAAGCTTCAGGTAATTGTCAAACGCATACCTGAATAAACTGGGACATTTTCCACATTATTGGCTGGTGTCACTTTTTCTCCAATGTTGGGATGACGTACGTACAAGAAGAGAACACGCAGCCCCCGATCGCTTCAGATCCATGGAGGAGATGGAGCTTGTGCAGTGACACATTCTCTGAGTCAAGGAGGGGACCCATGCTTTTTCCCTAAGTAAGTTCTGGAAGAATCAAATAAAATTACAAAAATTAAAACACAAAGGAATAGAAGAAATTTTGGTAAATAGTCATCATTTCCCACTGTGTGGAAGCACTGTTTAAACAAAAAGATAGAGGAAGGATTTATAAAAAGAAAAGACACATTTTTATATACAAATTAAAAGCTTCTTTCTTGTTAAAAGGAAGAAAAAGCATAAATCAAAGAATAACCTGGAAAAAAATGCCAAAATGTAAAGTTTAGCATGGTTAAAAAATAAGAGTTTCTAGAAGTCAATAGTTAAAAGATAAATAACCTAAATAGAAAAGTTGTCCTTGTTCGCAAAAAGGCAATTTGTACAAGCAGAAAAAAATTAGACAATAACTCATGGAAAGTCTTTCAAGCTTACTATGTATGTAAAAATAATTAAAGGAAGACACTAATTTCTATCAATTTGGCAAATGTTTTTAACAAACAAAATACATAATTACATATTTGGGGAAAAGTTCAGGAAAAAGAAAACTCGTATACTGTTTTGGGAGAAATATAAAGATTTTTCAAATTTTCTGGTTGGAAATGGGGCAAATACGTATGCAAAGACTTAAAGCTGTGCATCATAGTTGACCTAATAGTTCCTCTCCTAGGATTCTATCCCTGCAAAATATTTTTAAGAAATAGAAGGACTTAGGTACAAGGATATTTATCACAATGTTATTTATAACAGGGAAAAATCCTAAAAGTGGGTTTAATTAATTATAGTATGTCTATAGGCACTAAAAATTACATTTCTGAAAATATTTAAGATTTTAGAAAAATGTAAAAAATAATATGAAGTGAAAAAAATAGGATACAAAACTTCGTGTGAAACACATTTCTACTTTTTGTGAAAAAGGTAGGTTTGGCTGTGTAAGCATACTTGTGTGCACACAGAAAAGAGACTGGAAGGATTTACACAAGTGAAATATTAATCATGGTTTTCAGGACAGTGGAATTATCAGTGCTTTTGAAAAATTATCTTTATTTGGTATTTCTCCAGATTTTCTGTATAAAGAATGTATTAACTTTATGATCAAAAGCATAAATATTATTTTTGCTAATTTTCTTTGTTAACAAGGGCGCCCCCTGCTGCTCACCTAAAAAATCCTGGAGGGTTTGGCCTGATTTTCTTCATCTTTTAAAAAGCTCCATTCTCCATTCCTGATCTTGATGACTACTCTCTAATTCTTATTTTCCTTAAAAGCAAACTCTTCTAATTTGAATATTTACAATAATATGCCAAATTCTAGACTTTTTAGGAAAACTGAGATATAATTTACATACACTAGTCATTCATTTAAAGTATATGATTCAGTGGTTTTCAGTATATTCACAAAATTGTGCAACTATCACCGACATCTAACTCCAGAATATTTTCACCACTTCAAAAAGAAACCTCCTGTCTGTCAGCAGCCCCCCCATGGCCTCCTCCTTCGGGCCCTGCGGACCACACATCCCGTCTGTGGGTTTGCCCATTCCGGACATTTCATATAAATGGAAATCACACCACATATGGCACGTGTCTGGCTTCTTTCGCTCAGTGTGACGTTTGCAGGATTCATCCGTGTTGTAGCACGTATCAGAACTTCCCTCTTTCTATGACTGAACGATATTCCTCTGTTTGAATATTCCATATCTCATTGATCTGCTCGTCAGTTAATGGGCATTTGGGTTGTTTCCACCTTTTTGGTTATCTAATTAATGCTGCTGTAAATATTCACATGTGTTGTGGACATATATTTTTAATTCCTTGGGATGTATACTTGGAAGTAGAATTGCTGAATCATATTATGACTCTACATTTAACTTTGTGAGAAACACCCCAATTCTTTTCCAAAGTGATTGTATCAACTTTATATTCCTGCTAACATTGTGCGAGGGTTCCAGTCTCTCCTTATTCTCACCAATATGTTATTCTTTTCTTCTGATTAAAACTATCCTGGTGGATGTGAAGTTTTATCTCATCATGGTTTAGATTTCTCTGTTTCTCTAGCAACTAATGGCCCTGAGCATCTCTTCATGTGCTCGCCCGCCATTTGTGCATCTTCTTTGGAGAAATGTCTGGCCAAATTCCCTGTGTTTTAACTGGGTGATTTATCTTTTTATTGTTGGGTTATAATAGTTTTTGTGTGTTCTGGATACCAGACCCTTATCAAATATGTGATTTGCAAACATTTTCTTCCATTCTGTGGGCTGACTTTTCACTTCCTTGGTGGTATCCTTTGAAAATGATCCCAGTTCACTGGGAAGGAGGATAAGTTCACCTTCCCTATGACCAGATACTCTGGCTTGAACGAGACTTGAAAGAAGTCACTTGTAAGATATAAAACCATCAAGAGATAGGTAAATATATTTATTGCAAAGGATATTCACACAATACAACTCCTCCTAACAGAGATGTGTGTTGGGTTGGTATGTCCCGTTCTAGGTGAAGGTTAGAGGCAGAGCCACAGGTCTGAGACTCGGAGTTGCCAATAGCAACAGGCCTGGGAGCGGCACCTGCATTTGTAAATGGAGGACAGAAGCCATATCTTAGTATTCCTCTTTCCTCCACAGAGCATCACACAGCACATCTCACGTAGAAGGAGCTCAATAAAGATCGGTTGAGTTGAATGGGAATGAAAGGGAGTGCTTATGGGTAGACATAGGCCTCAAGGACACCCACTGATCCACTGAGTCAGAGACACCCATTCAAAGTGCCACCCCAAGGCCCTCTTTTCCCACAGGAGATGCGGTGTAGCATGTGGGAAGGGTGATAGACTCCCTCTTTCCCACTGGAACCTTGCATTCTTGTGGATTAAGGCTCCAAGTAGCTCTCAGATGCCGTGGCTACAAAGCTGCCTAGGAAAGTCAGGAAAATTGAGGTTTCCAGAAACTGGATGAGGTGGCACAAACCTCTCAAAGCTACCATATTAAAGTCAGTATGTTGGCCTTCTCATCTGTGAGGCAGCCTGCAGAGAAGGTGGTGGACTGGGACACGGTGGAATGTGATTTAATCTCGGTGATCATCTGAGTCTGTGTGTGGATTCCTCACTTGTGGCTTGATACCCACCCAAGTCTCTTTAGCCTTAAAGGACCTGCTACATTAGCCACAGTGATGGATTATCTGGGTGTGACGCTTGCTGGCTGGGTCCGCAGTGTCTCCTCCCTTGGTCTGACATAAACACTCTCCCTTGGGCTGTTGTCAAAGTCACTTTACTCATTACAGCTTTATGGTCCCCAAATCTGAGAAATTATAACTTGGTATGTTAAAATGGCAGCTGCACCCGCACATTCAGTCTCTGGGACCACAACTAATGTAAGTAATAGCTGTTATTTCCTGCCTACTTTGTTCCATATACCCCACTAAGCACTTCCCATATGCTAATCCATTGGTCAGATAGGTACTGTCAGTTCCCTCAGGGAGTAAACTGAGGCTCAGAGACGTTGAATAACTTGCCTAAGGTCTTGCAATGAGTTAACAATCTGGGAACAAATGTGCACTAAAGGAATTGCAGTAAAAATTTACTATTTCAGACTAATGGGGGAGAGGCAACCTGAATTTGTGAGACACATGCTTTAATAAACTATATTTAGAGCTAAAGAGTTTACCACCTTCTTAGACATGGAACAACTTAAACTATGCATAGAAAGAGAGCAGTTGCCTCCTAGGGGGTCTTGGAAAACCTACAGATAAGCAGTATTTATAATCAGCATGCCACTCTTAAAGCATTTTTTATAATTAACGTCAGTTATTTATAGTTGAAGAAATACTTCTAGATTATTTTTAAAGGGCTTTAAGAAACAGTTTGTCTTAAGCTGTTAAATTACAGTTCTTTACACTGTTGATTTACGTAGCAAACCTCAGGCCAGTCCTGTAACTGACTGAACTAATGGGACGAATGCAGTTTAATGTCGAGGATTTGTAGGCATTTGCCTTTCTTATTTAAAATACATGTCCTATTGACCGGTGCTGGCTGTTTGCATATCTGAGATTCACTCTTTGTAATGATAATGAAATCAGATCCTTGGAGGAACTGGATTTAGTGCTAAGAATATGGAGTCTTTCAGTGAAGTGACCCTTTAAAAATATTAGCAAGTATCACTCTTAATATCCAATTTGTATGCCTCCCTGAGCTTTCACGAATTGGGGGCCATTACTAGTCCTCTGGACGTGAATTGGAGAGAGGGTTGCCGGGCGCTGAGCGGGCCCTTCTGCTTCGTGTCCCCACGCCTATTCGGTCCCCGTGACTCACGTGCGGCCCTTCCAACATTCTTCAGTCTTGTCCGCCAGCCCCACTGGGGACTAGAGCTTATATAAGCGATATTAGATAAGCACTTACAACATAAAGGCACCAGCAGAACTCTCAGACACGCAGCTTCGGTAGGATTTTATTTGGAGAAATTTTATTTTAAAATGTAATATCCTTTCCCTTTCTTTGGCAAATAGAATCAGGAGAACTTGGATGGAGCTCTGCCGCTTATGAAAAGTCTCACCCTGTTCGTGTTAAGCAAGTCTGTCACCCTTGATCGGAAAGTAATAATTCATAAAGCTTAATGTTATTATCATCCCTCTGCCTGGTGTGATAGATATTCTCGAGGCCTTTTATATAAAAAGTTTAAAATTGAATTTGCAACTCAAAAAAAATTGGTGGGTTCAAATGTCAGTTTCCTGCTGAGTTAAGTGTGCAGATGATTCTGAAGAGGCTGGTGGTGCGTTAGCGGCGGCAGTCCTATTAAATGCCCGGTGGAGCGCCACACACGCACCCTGCCAGTGTCTTTATGCAGCTTTTCCCTCTACAGAAACGACCATTTCCTATGGGCGGGAGTGTTTGCCTTCTCTCTATTTACTGGTCACTCTCCCAGTTCAGATGTCCTGTGGCTTTTAATTTAAATAAGAAGAGACTTGGCTTAATCAGGAGCAGACCAGCAAGACCTGCTGTGAGCGGATGGCCAGCACCGCTCAGCTCGGAGGTTATTCTCCTCTCATCACAACCTGGCAGAACGCAAAGCGGAGGCCGCCCGTGTGTCTCAGCGCCGCGGCCTTACTCCTCCGGGGACGTGCCCCGCGGTGTCAGGTCTTCTGTGCGGCCCTGAGGGAACAGGGTCTGGCCGGGAGGGAGAGAGCCATCGCCTCCCCATAGAAAGGCAGCTCTCGCTCAGTACAAAACTGGCAAGTTCACATGAAAAGGTATCTTTCACTTATGAAAACTGGCAGGCATCAAAGGACATTGGCAGCTGAACTTTGTGCAGACGTTTGCACTGGCAGCTGAAGAGGACCTTCTCTTTTGCTGGTTTCATAAAAAAATGAAGGTTTTTGCAGTTTCACCTCAATTTCCTTTCTTATTTTTTCACAAAAACAAAAGGTGATTTTTCAAGGTCCCTGTATCAGCATTGCTTGACATCCTCCTATGGGTTTGAGTAAGTCACTGAGCAAATTGCTCTGGATGAAATCGAAAATTTGTTGTGATTTCCACCGTTCACCCCCAGTCCTGTTTCCCAGTCAGTGGCAAATTGTTTCTTTTCCTGATTTCTTTTTTTTTTCTCCCTATGGGTAAACACTGCTACTATAAAAATAAAAAACAGTAAAGTTCCAGTCTTGACTAAACTTGGGAATTCTTGCACACATGAAAAAAACTCTTTGTTCCTCCTTGGGAAATTGGTGGAATGAGAAGTGACAGCTTAGGGCTTCTCACACTGGCACTTATATTAATTTCAGGAATTGGATTTTTAAAAGATTTTAAACATTATCTTAGGGAAAAGAATACTCATGTTTATAACCAGGCCTGGGGTAGCCGTTTCTTCAGGCAAGCATGTAGGTTTGTGAGAATGGAGGCCTTTTCCTTACTGACCACGATCCTGGAATCGAGACTGTCTCTTCTTAGGTAATCGGGGACACTGGTGGGTAGGGAGACCTCAGACAGCCGAGCGGCTGGCCGCTAAGTGCATCCTTGAGTTTCTGGCAAAACAGAGCTCTCATGCCAGCAGATTCTGGGCAACCTGTGCCTTAGAATGTGTCTGTGATATAAAATAACCCTGGATAATTTCATGCATAACCATTAAACACAATGGTTCAAGTCCCACTGTATAATTGTATGTGTACATGTACGCATGTTTTCCTCTTCAGTGTTTATCCTTAAAAGAATAAAATTGTTGTTCTAAAGTTCTATGTACAAGCATAGGTATAACAGCTGGTGAAGAGAGAAACAGCAGCCCCTTCAGACTATAAACCCTCATACTTTCTTCTTTCCTACACATCTATTGTATAATTTTGTTTCCAATACCCAAATGAGGAAAACGACAGCTGCCTGTTGCAGGTCTGGTGACGCCTCCCCCTACCCACTGCCAGGCAGGGAGGGATCACCTGCATTCTGCACACGTGTGGGAAGCATCAATCCGCCCTGTGACAGGGCAGCTGGTGGGACAGGCAGGGAGAAACCTTGGCTGCTTCTGGTGAGAACATCAAGCCCTCCTGATTTACCGTGACTTACCGATCCCTCGTACGCCTTTCTTCTTACTTCTAGCCTCTGCCTTCCCCTGTAGGCCGAATGGTGGCCTCCAGCAACATCCGGGTGCTAATCCCCAGAACCTGCATCTGTCACCCTGCATGGCACACAGGACTGTGATGATGTGATTGAGGGTCTTGAAATGGGAATATTATTCTAGAGTATCAGGTGGTCAGACAGAATCACAAGAGCCCTGATATGCATAATGCAGGATGGTAAGACGGGAGGAGGCGGAATTACTATGGAAGCAGAGACTGGAGCATGGGGCCATAAGCCAAGGCAGTTTCCAGAAGCTGGAAGAGGTGAGGGACCAGCCCTGCTGACGCCTTGGTTTTAGCCCCTTAAATATCTTTTCTGGCTCCCAGACTGTAAGAGAGCACATGCAGGCTGTTTTAAGCCACCGGGTTTGTGACAGTTTGCTTGGGCAGCCGTAGGAAGTTACCACTTTCCCTCCTGTCCACCTCTGGCTTCGCCCTCATGTTCATTTTTGTCCTGGCTGGACGTCTCATTCCTGCCCCCAGCCCTGCCGGCCAGGGATTGGCTCCTGTCCTCTCCTTAGCCATCCTCCACGCCAAGACCCCTGCACAGCCAAGGAGCTCATCAGCTTGCCCTTCACGGAGGTCCTGTGGCCACAGAACCAGAGGAACATTTCCCAAAACGAGGTCTGTGAATACTGGCTCTTGCATACATGACCAAAGGGTCTATAGTGAGGAAACGCTGCCTACCCTATCACCTCTCTTATAGACTCATATTCCACATGTTAATGATCCTGAGAAACTCTACAGTTTGTTTGATGCAATATTTTTCAAATTTACTTGACCATAGAACTCTTTTTTTTTTTTTTTTTCATTTGATAGATAAGAACATGTCCCAGAAATGGTGTTCCAGGGACCCGGCTTGGGAAAGGTTGTACATGGGGTCTTGGGATGCCTGCACCCTTCTGTACTCTGGATAGATGTCTGTTTGGCCTCTGATGAAAAAGGAAAGCCAGCTTCCATCAGCCAGGGGCTGGGCCTTGCCCTGGACTGGACGAAGGGTGCAATAAAATCAATTGCTTGAACAGGCTCTATGTGTCTATGGCAGTTTCCCACGCGGCTTCCTGGAAGTTGTGTTTGAAACTCACACGGATCGGTCTCATTTTCCGCAGGTCTGCAGAGGCAGGGGCCTTGGAGCTGCTGACCAGGTAGATTTGCCAAGTAGTGACTTGACTGATCGCTCACTATGCAAACTCTCTTAAGACGTGTGTCTAACATCTGAAGAACATAGAAAGTATGAGGCCCTCCAGACTGGCCCAACTTCCCTAGTCCCGAATCCAGGAGGGTCCTGTCCTCGCTGGCCCACCTGGGGCAGGCCCACGCCGCTGCATGGTCCACCCTGGTGAGGGCACAGTCAGCCATACGGTGGTGGAATTGGCTAACACTTACGCAGTATTTGCTCAGTGTTAGCCATTGTTCTGAGCTCCTCACACAAGTTAACTCCTTTAAGCCTCACAACGACTTTATGCAAATCCTGAGGCACAGGGAATTTAGAAACCACCACCTGGGGTCACGTGGCTCGGAAGGGACAGCGCTGAGCTTTGAGATCAGCAGGGCTGCCCCAGAGCCCCTGTTCTCAGGACACTGTGTCGTGTGGAAGTGGGAAGTGGGTGAACTTGGAATCAGGTAGATCTGGTTTGAACCCGGACTCCTTGCAGTGACCTTGAGCAGGTCTCTTAATCACTCTCAATTTCTGTTTCTTTATTAGAAAATTGTGATTTGAACACCTGGTGTCAGAATTATATCACATGTCTACTAGTCTGATGCTGTACCCCTTGCTGTGTCTTAACCGGCCTCTCAACAATCTGCTGTGGGAGAAGCCAGTGGGTGTCTGGGTCCTCTGGAGAAGGGGTTAGATTTGCCTCTTGGGAAACCATGCTGAGTGCATTATGTTCTTCTTGAATTATTTGCTTATTATAAAGGTTTTTTTCTTGTAATAAAAATAATACATGTTCATTTTAGAGAAGAGAGCTGAGTAAGGAAAAATTTAAAAATCGCCAATTATCCAAAAGATAATCACTCTTGACCTTTTGGGGTTGATATTATTTCTAATACTTTTTTAGTCTATATTCTCTAAATAACGCTTTCGTGCTGTGCACTTCTTACTCTGTGTTCTTGCTCCACACTGCAACGTCCTGTAGTTCTGCAGAAACTGCTGCTACCAGTTGATACATCTGGACAGTTCTCATGCATCACACGTCCTTCTGCTGTTCTAGCGACTCCGTGGTGGGGTCTTAACCAACTCCACACTCTTGGATATTTAGGTTGTTGCATTTCTTTTCCTGTCTGTTGTTAAATGATGTTGCCATGAGCATCTCTGACATGGATTTTTGACTCATGGTTAATAGAGCTCTTCTGGTTGGTCACACTCCAGATCCCTAGAAAGCAGCTGCATTGAATTGAAGAGGACAGGACCTTCCGTCAATTTACATTTACTGTGCCGATGCCCAGGGATATAATAAGATGGTAGCTAAATAGACACCCACTGGCAAGGAGGACTAGGACCTACTGCAGCTGCATCCTATCCCGGTAGGTCTGTGCCTGCATCCTAGCAGTGGGGCCATGGGAGTCCCCGGTCTCCCTGGCCTGGGGACCCGCCCAAGGCTCATGGCGCATTAGCTGGGTGTGGGTCATGACCAAGAAGGCTTCCCAGTATTCCAGATGCAGCAGGGCACTCGGCTCCACCAGCCTGGGGGTCTTTGTTCTTTCTTCTGGAATGAATGGTGTCACTGATCACAACATGGGTTTTAGCTCTTTGCTGACAAGTGATCACCTAAGGTTGCTAGCAATTATTTTTCCCTAGAGGTTCAAATTCTGAGAATTTACATTCTTACTACATTCTGTATTTTAAAATAACCTTTTTTTTACAATGGAATATCATGCAACTGTTAATAAGGACATGGTAGATCTATGTTTTATAGGGAAAGAGGTACATGAAAGTATGTCACATTCATATTGAACAAATGCATATATTTCTGTATATATGTCATATGTGTGGGAAAATCAGTGAGAGCCTAAGGTTGTTGACAGCTACTGCTAACAAGGTCATTTTTTGCTTTTCTGCTCACAGGGTTATTGCAATTTTTACATTGAGCAGGGATTTTCTTTTATGGGAATCAAAACAATAAAGGTAGTCCTGGTGTTTTTAGAAAGACAATTTTTAAAAATGCATCCTATATTATTGTTTTTAATGGTAAAAAGAGAAATTTAATCTGTATTTGGAACCCAACTTTTATGATTTGAGGATTACAATATATGCTCCCAACATTTGTAATATATTTTCTTAAAAATGTGTTTTGATTAAAAAATAGACTCTATATTGCATATGATACCATTTTTTTTCTTCAAGACACGTCATAAATAAGGTGTTCCTCAAGCATATCAAAAGTGTTTTGCTGGCGTGCTGATTTATTCACTCATTCATGTGAGAGACACTTACTGAATGTTTTCTGTCACTCACACTGGGCCACATGAGGGTAAGATGCTGTACAGAACGTAATCTGCTCATCCCAGGAGCAGCGCTGACTTTTCACAGGATAACGGATGCTGGTTTTACTAGTTTAGATGAACATTAACTTTGGAAAAGGGAAATAATGATGAAAACAGGTCAGAAAGAATCAAATATTTAAGAACCTATTGCATAAATTGTATCATTTCTAAATTCAATAACTGGTCCTTTTAGATAATAGCTTTTTCTTATTCCATAGATATTGTATCTTATTTCTTTGAGAATATTAACTACCCCTTTGTAAAAGTTTTTTTGTTTGTTCTGTTAATGTGCATCAAGTGTTAGCTCTCCTATTTATTGAGTTTGGTACTTTTATCAGGTTGCTGCTTCTAAGATTATACCTCTTTGAGCTTCCCTTCTTATTTTTATGTGGCAGCCGCTGTATACTGCAATTACTTTCCGTTATTCTAGGGGAGAGGTAAATCTTTGAGCTGGGAAGCATGTGCCAATAGCTCATCTTCTAGGTGAGTGGGGTTGCATCTTCCCCAAGAACATAGCTAAACGCTTGTGGGGCTTCCCTGTCTTTTGGACCTAAACACTCACATTTCTTACGCCAATCTTGGAAGAAGAAGTCTGCTGCTTATATCTTGCCCTGTGTTGGGATGAACTGGTGTACAGAGAAAGCCACTGTCCCGGACAATCTGAGTATAGGGGTCCACCAGCCCATCCTGTCCTCAGGCCCTTCTGCACTTGAAGTCTCCTAGACCTACTTGCAACTTATGCTTTCTTAGTAAACTTTGCCAGAATTTTATTTTCCATATCGTTGCTTTCAAATAACCAACTTCTATAGTTATCTTGATTTCCTTGTTTATTTCTTAATACCTTGCTCATTTATTTTCCCTCTATTTTATTTAATAATAGAAATATTGAAATTATTAATTTTCCTTATATTTCAGTTTTAGCTGTATCTCACAAGAGTTTTGATTTCTAAGATTATTTCTTAAATTATTTTCTAAATTATTTGTTATGGTAGTTTTACTCTTAAGTCAAAGAGGGAATGGAAGGGCTTTGTTATTTCTAGTTAGTAAGGTTTTAGAAAGCTTTTGTTTTTCTTTCTAGAAGTCTCAGCAAATATCTCATCATATATTGTCAATTCTGCTTAAGTCTGTGCTCATCTATGTATCAAGTTATGTACTCATGTCTCTGCTAATTATTACGGTCACAGTGATGAGAAAAAAAATACTCTTACCCAACATTAAATGTATGACTGATAATGGGGGACAAGTGGTTCCCCAAAGACTATCTAGGGTGCTGATTGAAGGGGAAAGAGAGGAATGGATTCTGGATGGCAACAAAAAATTTCCTCTAGAATAGGCATCTGTGTTCCTTTCTTATTTTATAAGAAGGTCGTAATGAAAAGGTAATGGCTGCTACATTATCTTAGCAAACCCTACTAACAACGTAGAAGTTAACAACAATAATAACGACCTTATATTTGCCTATTGGCTCAGTTTTAAAACTCATTTTCTCCTCATGCTATCTCTATGAAATAATAAGAATTTATATTATTATTCTTTTATTGTAGATGTGGAAACTGAGGCTCACAGAAATGAAATAACTTCCCCATGGTTTCACAGTAAGTTTTTTTTGGGAAATATTCCCAAAGTCAGCAAACTTTCTGCAAGTTCAACTAACTACCATTTGTCTTCTCTATGTATACTCCAGTATGTTTTTCTCATTTTAAAATTGCCATATAATTTTTGGTGCCAATTACCCTATTTTAAATTGCTACCAAAAAAGCATATCATTTTCGTTATATGGTTACTTTTTCTTAGGGGTAAATTATATATATAATCTTAACCTCATAATTCTGGCTAGGATGATGTGGGCAAATAATATGTTCTTTTCAATTCCATATTTGAAAATGCTATTGCATTGTTTATCACTTTTCTTTTGTGTTATTCTCTATTTTCTAGGTATACTAGTTTGCAATCTTATTATCTTTCCAACCAGTTTATTAAGATTGTGTTCATATTTGCTAAAATAATACTTTCTATGATCTCACAATTTGGTAAAATACTCATTCCTTAAAATTATGAGTCCCTAGATTTCTAATGTTTCATTGGGTCAAGAATTATTTTAGTTGAAACTCTCAAGCAAGATACATGCTTGGTTTTCAATATTTTGATGCTACAGTGGTGAGATAATTTTCATTAAGGGATGGATAATATAACTCTCTGTCCTTTGAGGTTTAATTTCATTTCCTGCACACAAACACATTGTCAGATATAATAGTTGGAATTTCTAGTAGCTTGAGAAACTGTCTTGCATAAAAATAACAAATCACTCATTATAAGCATAGATGCATGATTTGATGCTATGTTTTAGCTTAATACCATGACTAGAATTAGATAATGCTCTATTTAAAGGATCCTAGCCAAACTCAGCATAGAGAGGACTAAATCATGTCTGGACATAGTTATTTTATCTTACAAGTCCTGAAACGGGACTCTCTCCTTCCTCTGAGAATTATCAGAATGTAATTTCATTTTATCTGTCTCAGAAAATTGATATTTGGGGTATAACAACTTCAAAACTCCTCGTAGTAGGGAAAGAGTTGGGAATATGGAGCTGAGCTTCAATCTTGAGAACTGGCTCATACTCAATTTTTTAAAACTTTTATTAGAAGAGATGTCTATTTCTCAGCATTTTTATGTAAAAAGAGCAACAGAATCCAGTAGACCACTGGCTTGGGCCTAGATGGCTGTAGCTCAGCCGTGGGCTCCAGCAGGAATGTTGCTATGAAACACTGGGCTGGATACTTGGTTTCTCTGAGCTTGTTTCTCACGTCTTTGTGGGAACAGTAATATTTGTCTGGGCTTAAAGAGTAGTTGAGAGAATCAAATGACACAATATGTAAAGAAGATGCTCTGGGAGCTGCCGACTGCAGTACAGAGTGGTGGCCACTAGCTTTGTGTAAACACAGCCCCACCAGCCCGTCTGGGAAGGGGGCAGGGATACGTGCAAGAAAGGCCCCTCTCTTAAAACAAGTCCTTTCCACCTGACGTGCGATTTTGATTGGTCAAGACACCCCCTCTCTGTGCCACGGAGGGCAGCCTCCTCCTGGCTGGGTCCCTTTCATTTCCTGCATTTTCACGCATGTTTCCAAGGAGTGATATTTAGGGATTCTCAACTGCTTGCTCGTGAAGCTGATGCTCTTTCAATTGCTTGTGCATCTTCTTGATATTTTAATTCTAATTGTCACAAATCCATTGTAATATCTTATGCTGATTTTTGAAGCACGTTTCCTCTTCTGCTTTTATTTTTATGTGTGATTATTTTCGGTAAGCATATCAATTTTTCAATTCTCATAATTCAGAAAGCTCATTCCTATTGATCATCTTAGTTACTTCATGATTAAGGCATAGATAACTACTGAGTACTGAGGATATTAAGTCAAGTAAGATCATCTGCAGGTAACCTCATATCCAAGCCAGGAAAACGGAGGCTCACACAGCTAACCTCCAGTAGAAGGTGACAAGAACTAACAGCAGTAGTAAAGAGTACCCCACCTCGGACTGGACACCTGTGTACATTTACAAAAATGCGATGGCCAAAGGGCAGAAAGACCTGACATTAAAATACATCAGGTCATTCTTTTATTTACCTAGAGCAGAGTTCATAGGTCAGTGGCTGTAGGCTGGACTCGGGCTGCATGTGTGTTTGTTTTGGCTTACGGAATATCTTAACAATTTGAGCCAACATGAAAACATTAGTAGATTTCATACCAAAGTCCACATTCCCCAGTTTCTCTTTAAAAGGCTTAAGGATTTGCCAGCCCTAGTCCTGCATTCGTACCTGACGACAGTGGCCTGGAGAGGGAGCTGCCTGCTGTCCCTGGGTCAGCGCTCTCAGGTCTCCACCACTGTGCACGTCACCTACCCTCTGCGGAAACACTCGGGCGGCTGACACCTCAGGGCCTTTGCATTTGCTGACCTCTAGTCTGGAACCTCCTTCCCCTGGCCCCTGCTGGCTCCATCCCTCT
Source organism: Manis javanica (assembly GCF_040802235.1). Lineage (NCBI taxonomy): Eukaryota > Metazoa > Chordata > Mammalia > Pholidota > Manidae > Manis > Manis javanica. The sequence continues at coordinate 23,065,314 of NC_133156.1, read as the reverse complement.
GTTTATCCAGGCCCCTGCTTAAAGGTCACCTCATCACAGAGGTTTTCTCTGGTCTCCCTCCCTGAAGGACACACTCATCTCACCACTATCCCTTTATCTGACTTTACTGTTCTCAGATGCACTTAGTGCCACGTGGCATATTATGCATTTTTATGTGTGCCTATTAACTGTCTCCTCTAGGGGAGCACCTAGTTGGTGAGAGAAGGCCCTTTGTTTTGTTTGTGGTTTTCCCATCTCCTACTACCGTGTCTGGCACAGAATAGCGCTCTGTAAACGTGCAGGGCAGGGGTGCTGCTCTTCCAGTTCTGCTCAGCTTTCAAGTGCACCGAGGGCCGGGGTAAAGGGTCTCTGGGATGGCCTGGCTCCGGAAGCCAAAACCGAAGTGTAACGTAACAAGGATCATTCAAACATCCTACGAGATGTCGTAGACACAACTTGTTTATATTGTACTTTACGCCTGAGATACATAAACATTTTTAAATCTGCACTAGGTATGATAATGGCCTTAAGAATTGTTCTTGGGGTCTGATCACCTGAACGGTGGGTGTGTAAGGAACCCTGTCCAGCCACGAGAGCTCCAGCCACCAGGGTCTGTGGTGTGCACAGGCCACGACGATTCAGTTTGGATCAGGCTGAAATTCTGAGACTTTTGGGGTTTCCCTGTAACGCCTGACAGTATGACTCTCCTACCAGTGTGTGTGCGGTTTTATTTCAGGTCATATTAGAAAGTTACGAAGGTGTGGGGGTGGGAAAGGGAGGCAGAAAATAAGACATCTCGTGGCTTTTTGTTTCTGAATCCCATACTTCCCGCAGAGTTCCACACTGGAAATAAAAATTTGTCAAGAGTGTCAGGGGAGAGAATAGAAGAAACTTTTGACAGGCTAGATGAGAAGGAAATGGAGGAGGGAGCATTTTTGAGTCCAGATAAGATTTACCACAGTGTAAAAATAAGCTCCCATAATCCCCCTGTCCTCACTGTGCCCTTAGCAAATGACACAAACATGGGAAGGTTTATGTAATTCAGTGGGTCTCACGCTGTTTGCAAGAAATACTGGAGTTGGGGGAGTGTCAATGGGAGATCCTGACTGTGAACTTGGCTTTTCACCAGCCTGACCTGTGTGGCATGTGTGCATGTGTGTGCACGCATGTGTGCATGTGTGTGTGTGTGTGCGTGTATTCCCCAAGCAATTAAGAGGTATTTCAGTTTGTTTGTTGGCAGATCCGCCTCATTTCCATTTATTACCACTTACTCTTCTTTCTTCTTTCCTGGTAACTCAGAGAATAAGCATAAATTCACTGTTCATGATTTCTTCCCTGTCTATGACTTCATGGCTCCCCAGCTCTACTTTTCTCTGTTTTATAATAAATAATTGAAGGCCTTCTCATTTATCCATAATACATTTACTGAGTGCCTCCTTGGTCTAGGCACAGGCACTGGGGTACAGCAGAACAACAGGTAACGCTTTTGAACACTTGCTGTGATCTGAGCAAGCTCCACAGAGGGTTTTTACAGACACTGGCTGAAAAATCCATCTCAGGAACATGTTGAGAAAGTAAACAAATGACGTTTCTTTCCTGCAGAAGGTAGACACTTAATCCTGGCTTTCTGTGGGAAGCTTTACTGTGTGATGTGCAGGGAGGTATCTATGCCAATGGTTCTCCATCAAAACAGCTACAAACCCTAACACCCGAGGGGGTGTCTTAGAAGAAGCCAGGGCCAGATGCTTCATGACATATGCATAAATAGCACACAGGAGCGTGCTTTTGTATTTTATTAGCCTTTCTTCTTCAGGCGGAGATGCCTAACCCAGAGGTACAGGAAAGGCTGTGCCAACGTTGTGTAGAGAGTTCTCAAACTCTCTTGATACCTGAAGATAGAAATATAAATACTATTTCCCAAACCAGCTGAGTACATGGCCCCCTGGGGGACATTTTAATTCAGTGCATTATTGATATGACATCATGTATTGTTCTTAGCTGAGTTCTGGGGCAGAAAGCAGGTAGGAAGAAGACACAGTCCCATCGTGTCATTCAGTATTTCCATGTTCTTCTAAAGCTGACCTGCAGCGGTGGCTCCGGTAGCAGGAATGCTGGCTGCAGAGGAGGTTTCTTTGCCCCCACTGGCTGCACGAGCAGGCATGCGGTGTAGCCATGAGCCCTGTGAGTGTGGGGTTATGAAATGCACTGTGCAGCTGGCCACCCGCCTGTGGGTCAGGAGAGCTCTTGGCAGCAGGGGTTAGTAGCCCTTGCTGCCCACTCACCGAAGGCTCTGGACACCTGGGGCGCTTGGAGAAAGGGAATTCTGACATTTGAATTTCTGATTGACTGTTAGTAGTTTGTTTCCATGCTTGGAGTTGAAAATATTTCCAAGTCTGCTTATCTTCATTAGTAAACAGTATTTAGAAGCTATCATGGAGTTGCGATATCTGGCACCAATGGACGCTGTAAACCCCCGTCTTGTGGGGTCGTAACTGCGGTCCACCGGGTAGCCAGGCAGCACTGCACAGACGTCAGGACTGGGACTAGATCCCCAGTAAAGGTCCGTGTGCTGCCTTTCCAAGAGCGAATGACGGAGGCTGTGGGAAGCTGTGCTGCAGGCCCTCAGCTCAGCATTTTGAGAAGAGAGAGATTCCAGATGATACCTAATTAGCAAATGACAAGAGAATGATTCCAACCCAAAACCTTAAAGATTGATAACTCAAAACAGTCCCATCTTATAAATGAGCAAAGTGAGACCCAGAGAAGTGAGGTGACCCGTTCAAGGCCACAGAACAGATTAAAGCCGGGATGGGCCGGCCTCTCGCTCCCTGGCTGGTCTTTCCACCATACATCTTCACACCGTACATCTGGCTACATGCATAACACACGAGGGTCTAAGAGCAGACTTAGAACAAGAGGAATCCTCACCCCTTTGGCTGTGGCCCAAACAGAATCTGGCCCCACCTCTGGGGGAGGCTTGTTTGAGGGTAGCTGTCATTTAGTTGACCCGTACCTATTTCCAGACTGTGTACCATTTTCTTTACTTCTGTGATCCTCACAATAACCCAGCAAAGCAGTATTATTATTATTTTCACTTTACAGATGGGCAAACTGAGTCCCAGCTCCACTGAGCAGCTTGCTCAAGGTCATACAGGTGGAAAGAGATGGAGCTGGGGTGCAGACCCTGGTCGGGGGGCCTGAACCCCTCCTTCTTCCGAGGCACACACTGTCCTTGATACCTGAAGATAGATACTGTTGTGCCTGGTGGGGATGGGGCAGCATTGTCCGGAGCACACGACTCCTCTGCCCAGCCTCAAGGATCGTGGCCATGACTGGCCCGGTGCCTGGCACCTGTGGGCCTAGAGCCGGCTCTGCTGGACTTCGCAGGCATTGGAGGCTGGGCTGGGAGGGCATGCCACTAGCAGCTGTGAGACTGAATGTTTGGCTTGCCTTAGCTCACCATTGGGCAGGGTCCGCTTTGGGCAGAACACTTAGTGACTGAATAAACACTCAGAGAGTCTTGGAAAGGATGCTTGGGCTGGTGGTTTGACACTGATTTGGGGCGTTTGTGGAGAAACGCCACTGAAAACTAGCTTTGACCACTGGTGTGCCTTCCTGGCCTCTCACTGTCCTAATTTCCTGGGAGGTCAGCTGAGGACAAGCACATCCTGTCATTTCCACTCAGTTTCTCTTCCCCAGGCTGAGGACAGAGGCAGGAGACGTCTCTGAAATGCTGGGCAGGATAAACTGAATACAGCCAAAGCAGGAGAGGCGATTCAGAACCTCACCCTGGGAGGTGGGTGGGGTTGCACGACCCTGGGCTCAGGCGCAGATGCTCTTCCTCTGTCCACTTCCGGAGGCCTGGGAGCTGGGCAGCAGGCAGAGCTGCTCACGTGTCCCATCACGGGCTGGACGGAGGCGTGGGAGCTCTGCTGTGGGTCCCTGGCTCTGACCTGGATCTCAGAAGGGCATGGTTACTGTGACTTCTCTGGGAATGGGTGAACTGAATCGACCACCTCGTTCAAGCATTAGGAGTCCTGTGTGTGTGTCTGTGATAGTCTTACTGAATCGGCTAAAATCCTGAGGCCCCCACGCCACGACCTGTGTCTTCAGGGGCCTTCAGACACTCTCACTGTGTTCTTACTCCACATCACCAAGAAATTCAAGGATGGACAAGACATTAGGGGCACAGAACATGCACACATACTTGCTTGCATTTCCCTGTTTCTGCCCTAGCATGCCTTGATAGAACTGCTCTACACCGCTCAGACAACTTAAACACTTTTTAGCAATTCTGATAATTCTAGACTTTTCACCATTTAAGCACATTTTTCAATATGCAACCAAAGTTTATTTCCTTAGCCTGTCTTCACTGTTAGGCTTTTAAAAAAGAATCTCCCATTTGCACCTAAGAGTTTCTAAGTCACGTCAACCCTACTACTGACAATATGTCAACAACAAAATAGGTTGAGATGGTAGGTGCCACGTGCCTGTGGTGGGCTGGCTCTTCACGAGGAAGCTCCGGTGGAGCCCACGGTGGTTTTGCTCCCACACAGTGTGACTCTTAATTGAGGACCTGGGCTCCTTGTTGAGCCACAGTGCACGCCAGCCCAGCAGTTGCCGAGTGCTTGTCGCTGCCACCATGTCACACGGCAGTGTCACCCCTGGATCTCCCACCACAGTTTGCTTACGAAAACCCCTTTTATTTAAGTGCTGGCAACAGGGTTATAACAAGGAGCGTATTTCAAAATCACTTTCTCTGTTCCTATCTATTTCTGCAATCTTTATTTGGGTAACTAAAGTCAAGGGTCCAAGTCCTACGTTTCACGGGACACTTCAGCTGCTCGCACGGTGTGTTTCTGAAATACTAAATCTGGGGCTGGTGGGGTGCCTGAGAGCACAGAGCGGCCTGAGCTGAAGCAGATGTTTTCTTCGCACGCCTTTTGTCCATGTTCTTCCACAGATACACCAGATAAAAAGTACAGAAAGCTGCACTTTCCCTCCCACAGACCTCAGGCTTTCTGACATCTGGAAAAAGTGGTTTGCTATTTGGACCTTCCAGCCAAAGTCTTTTTGAATTGGATTCGCAGAAGACTCTGCTGCTCACTCCGAGTTTGGAGCAATAGTGACGCCTCTCCTTCACTCGGCACTGCTGGCACCTCTTTGGATAAAAAGGAAAGCCCTTGAAAATGCATTAGAGGAACTGTTTGTGCTGTTGGAAAGGTGGGAGAGACTACGGCTCAGTGTCCCTCCTGGGGCCAAAGAAGCCTCAGTTCACCGGGTCCTCTCCCCCGCTGGCAGACCCTGTGAGCCGGTGTCTGACCTCTGCTCTAGAGCTGGCACCTTTTGGGTTTAGCCCAGGGTGGCAGCAGTGGAGATGCATGGAAGCTGGGTCTGCAGATGGACAGACACCAGGATGAAACCCCTTTCATTGGCTTTTAAGGGCCTGGGTGATGCAGACCACCTGTCAGCCCCACTCACAATCCGGAGCTTTTGGTCAGCGCTTTGCGCCCCTGAGCCTAGAGTTTTCCATAGAAGAAGGTTTTGTGCATCTGAGAGGGGCTTGGCAAGTGGACAGGAAGAAACAGGAGAGAGCTTTCTGGATGAAAAATGAGCGAGATTTATGGAGGCAGTGTACCCATCGCCGACTGCACAGTACAGCTCCCTGACATATATTTTCCAGCTCCTCACACGGATCGGTTTCAGATGAGGCAAATTAGCAGGCTGCCATCACTTTCTTTGAGAAACTGTCAACAGATTAATAGATCTTCCCAATACGGTGATTCCCCTCAAATTGGGCCTGTATTTTCCATGACATCACTGAATTTATGTCTCCCTTGGAGTGGCCTAAGCCTTTGTTTATGCCCTCTGAACGCGCATTTCATATCCACCACTATCGCATTTCCTTCTAGCAGCAGGACCGCTTGGCCAGGTTGCATAGATTTAAGCCTTTGGAGGAAACCCTTCCAACCCGTAACCGTCTTCACGGTGCTCTTCACATTCCCCCGGTGCACCGGCGTCCCCTTGTGCCCCGGGCTCTGCCCTGTGGGGGCACAGGGGCGGGCTGTGCCTGGCCCTGGCGGCTGGAGCAGGACTTGGCACTTGTGGGTCTGAGGCCCGTTCTGGCTCCCGCTCTTGCTTTACGACAAGTCGCCAAACCTCTTGAGTCTAAAACTTCTCCCCGATGACTGAAGTGCTTGGGCCTCTCCCTCGAATCTTGGCTTTGGGTTCCTTTTCCTACTCCACAGCTCTGTCCCCAAGTCTGGAGGTATCTCATGCTCACAGTAGCCTGTCCCCACGTGTCGTGCAGCCCTTGTGGATGTGGGGACAAAATTAAGGGCAAAGGGGAGAGAAAAGAGAGGATGGGGCGTCTTCGATGACTCCCAAAGGGGAAGGAGTGGGAGACATAGATGGACGGAACTTGATGTAGGCAGGGCGAGAATTTGGATTTCTTGGGACAAAAGTGTTGACTAAATAAAGTGTTTACATCCTAATATGTGGTTTCGAGAGGCCACCGAGGGTCACGTCTGCGTCCTGTTCACTGGGGACTCGTTTGCTTTCATCAACACTTTCCTTTCACCAAACTCAGGCTTATTGTACTATTTTTACGCCACATGTGCTTAAGTTGTTTTTTTTTTTACTTCATCTGTGTCCTTTGGCCTCAAGACCTTTTCAAAAGCTCTTGAGAAAACCTGAAAATCATTAGGACTTTGAAAGGCTGCTTGATCAGGATGCCAGCCCCTCCTTCATTTGGAAAGAAGCACCTTCAGCGTCCCACAGCTCAGAACAGACTCGTAGATTCCTTGTGGCCACTGATGTCTGGCCTGTCTTCGATGTCGCCTTTGTGAAAAGGGACATCTCCAGGGATGAGACTTTGATCCGCCGTTTCAGCCCAGGGAGTCCCAGACAACTGGCCCCCATCCCGGGTCAGAGCTGCGTGTCAGCGTTCTTGCACCCGCACCCACCACGGCGGCTCGCGGCTCAGGCTTCCCACTCCCCGTCCTGGCCCCTCCCCACCTCCTGTCCACTCACGGAAACCAAGGTCCTGCTGCATCGAGGGCGGGCGCGCGCTGGTTCCCCCTTTCCCGCCGTCTGCCCTCGGGTGCCGACGACCTGGTGTGAGGCCCACTGAGGGCTCGTTTCAGCTCCCTGGGCCTGCAGCTGCCCCCAGAGCCTGGGGAAGAACCTGCCCTGCATTCCCTCTGCCAGGCTGCCCCGCAGTGGCTGGGGCATGGGGCCCAGACGGCTGCCCGCGCAGCCCAGTCCCCTCCAGGGTGTGGGACACTGAGGAGGGGCCATGGGGGCAGTGATGGAGTGACGGCAGAGCGGGAAACGGGGGCTGGGACGTCAGCTCCCCGTGACATTGGGTCACAGGCCGAGAGCTGGGGGCGGAGTCCAGCTTTCTGTCAGCCCCGTGTTCCAGTGCAGAATTCTGAGGAGTCCGGGCATCTGAATGTACAGTAGGCCTTCCAGGTGTGTTTGTCAGGTAGAGGAGTAGACATGTTCAGCAGTTGGCAGCTCGCTGTATGCCTTTAAAAATCTAGACCCATCCTAGACCCGCCTTTCTGCTCTCTGTCCAAGGCCTGCTAGAACAGGTTGGGACCAGGCCTGCTCCGAGCTCCGGCTCACAGCAGTCTGATTTTGTCGCTCTGGGTGAAAACTATCAGAGAGGGGTGCTTTCTGCTGAATGAAAGGGGATGCTGGAGCCTGGATCCCCTCGCCCAGCCTCCTAGGGGTCCCCAGGGCATTTCCAGCTGCGTGTTTCCCCCTGGACTGGACGTGGCTCTCTGGGGAAGGAACTGTGAGAGCTCCAGCATGTACCAGCCGTGGGAAGCTGGCACTGACACCCGCTCTCCTGGTGACACACCACTGACCTTCCACAGCTGACCAGGGGACCTATTGGGAGGCCTGCTCCCCTTTATTACGGTCATCACTCAGACAGAGCCCAGCCAGTCACGTCACACCAGCCTCAGTCTGTGGGGAACAAGTCTTCCTTTCTCCGTTCTGGCACAGACGTTCATGCTGTCTGGTGCCCAAAGCCTGTTCATCTAAAGTCAGAGTCACTTGCATCATTTAAGAAAAGGATTAAATATCACTGTGTTCTTTTCCCTAAGTGAATAAAAAAGAAACATCTTCAAAATGGTGATTTCTTCTTTGTTAAACCCCCAAGTAATATTATTGAACATTTTTATGCTGACAAAATAAACTTTTCAAAGTAATATGGAAACAATGATTTCATTTAAACACCTTTAGCCAAAAAACCATATGCTGCTGGTTAAGCAGTGCAGGAGTGGAGAACTTTGCAAGGCTGCCCGCACAACCTGGGAGCTGCGGCTCAGCCCCCGGCCCCACCGTTGACTTGGTACTCAGCTGGGGTAGAAGCCAGCAGGCTCGCAGGCCCATGTGTCCTGGTGGGTCCCTGGATCTAGGCAGGTTTGCACAGGCAGGCAGAGAAGTGACAAGGAATTGCATGGGAACAGCCGTGCAGACTTCTCTGTAGGAGAGGCCTGCCAGGCTGCACGTGGGCACTCAAGTCTTCCGGTGTCCAAAGCGCTGACCGCTTTATGACTAATGCATGCTCTTCTGCGTTCAGGCTGCCCACAGATTCTGAACCATAAATAACTGCCATGGAAGAGGACCCTTCTGTGTCCTCTGTATTTGCTTCATTTTACGTGTCAGGAAATCTCATCAAAGGTAGGCAGTATGCCCAAAGCCTTAGTAGTTACACTTCTTTACAAATGATCAAGAAAAAGCAAAAATACAAACTCTTTCCAGCAACCCTGGATAGGCCTGCATGAGAAAAAGTTATACATTCATTTAATAAATATTCCTTGTGAGCCTACTCTGTAATCACTTCGGGCAAGAGCTGTGAGCTGGCAGGACCAGCACGGGGGGCTGAGCTGGGGCCAGCGGAGCGCTGGCTTCTGGCCCTGGTGGAAGCCCACTCTGGTCTCGAGTGCCTGTCTTGGTGTGGGTTACTGCTATCCTTGTGCCCGTTTCCACCAGCACAGATGTGCACTTTAAGAGGGCTCAGCGTCTTGCTTCAAGCACTGGTTGTAAACCAGGCTCAACCAACTTTAATATAATTTAGTTTGTTTAGCAAATACTTACCCAGCTCTTATCAAGTGCTGTTCTAAGCACTTTATAATTATTCTTTAAATCTTCAGAGCATCCCTCTGGGGCAGATACTGTTATACATGGAAAAACCAAGATACAGAGCAGTTCAGTCCCTTGCTCAAGGCCACATGGCTAAGATATGGTGAGGCTGGGAGGAAACCTAGACAATTGGAGTGGCCAGTCACCTGATTTGTCCATACCGATGGGCTTCCTGTGCTTGGGATTTTCAGTCCCAGAACAAACACTGAAGGTTGGTCACTATTTCTTCCTTAATTCTTCTGGAGTCATTGGCTAAAGGTCAGCTTAATTCAAAGAGTCCTCCTGGTCAGTATGGCATAAGACTGGAAGATGTGTGGGTGGCCTTCGGGGTTCTGGGAAAGGGGACCCTGTGTGTTTTAAAGCAAAGAACAAAACGCATGAGTCTTTCCCACATGATTGGGTCCACCTCCTCTGTGTACTTGATCTGAGAAAAGTTTACACTCTCCTACCTTACTCTCAATCACAGGACACAGGGAGCAATAACTGAAAGACAAATCCAATTGGTATTTGTCAATTTTGATGAATTCAAACATACAGTACTTGAGACCAGAAGGTGAGTGTTTGCAGAGCCGGGGTCAGCACAGACGGCCAAGCAAATCACCATAGACGGGGCGGCTTAAACAATCAGCATTTCTGTCTTGCAGTTTGGGGGCCGGGAGGCCCACGACCCAGGTGCTGGCAGACCCCACGTCTGGTCAGCCTGCTCCCGGTGTGCAGGCGGCCACCCTCTTGTATTCTCACATGGCGGGGAGCAGAGAGAGGAAGCCAGACCTCTCCCGTCCCTTCCTGTAAAGGCACGCATCTCATCACAGCCTCATCTGAACCTAAGTGAAGTACCTCCCAGCGCGTCCATCTCCCTGTGCCATCCCACTGGGGATCCAGGTTTCCATGCAGGAATGTCTGGGGGACACAAACATGCAGCCTGCAGCATACCTCTCTGCCCCTTCCTCCCCAGCCAGTGCTCGTGAGCCACCTGCAGAGGAGAGAGTGTTCTGTGGCCAGACTGCTTGTCTGCTGTGCAAGACACGGCCACACCACACCCCCGGCTTCTGCCCTCCGTGGTGGAGGGGCCCGCCGGCCCGGCCCTCACCAGCCAGGGGTGCAGACCCTTCGCTCTGCAGCCTGTTGCTGCGCCATGAGCAGAGCCCAGGGGAGGCAGAGCAGAGCAGAATCTTAAACACCCCAAGAACTAAATCGTCTGGGTATAAATTCTAAGAGTTTTTAGATAGCCACCTACTTCCCATCGTCCACTGTCCTTTTGTGCCACAGAACAGGATCAGACAGCGTCAGGCATGCTCCCGTTCCACCACTTACTACTGTGTAGCTTGACCTGAACCTTGGTCTCCCTGTCTCTGAAGTGGGGACATTACCGCCCCCCTCACATGACCAGCCGTCGCCTGAGCCACAGCACCAGCCTGCAGCGGGCACTTACGACATGGTCCTGCAAGGGCGCGCTGAGATTTCATGTGGGGATGATGCCTGATCAGCCTCTAATAATCCCTACACGTGTTTTATTTAGCAATGAAAAATGTAAATTTTTTTTGTTTTCTCTGAGTAGCTAATATATTCCCATAGGCAGACCTGGGGGCACATACAGTGAGAAGCGTCACTTCCACCCATGGTTTCTGGACTTCTCCCAGCTCCTCTCTCCAGAAATAAATGTGCTCTTTCAGAGCCATCTTTGGCCTACAGAAATGCATATCTGTTCTTTTTTCTCCTTTTGTATATAGATGATTTTGTCTTTTTTTTTTAACTTAGTGTATCTTGGTGATTGTCCACTGTAGAAACTGTGTTTTCATTTACTTATAGCTCTAGGTATTCTGTTATATGGATGAACATGCCCACAATCTCCTATCTGTAATTCCTGACGTCAGAAAACTCTAAAACCAAAAAATTTCCTATCTTTGTGGCAAATTCATTTGGTGGCAAAACATGACTTGGACTGCCAAGAGTTGTATTTATCCCACTGAGTATGACTATTCATAGTTTTTCTGCAGACATATTATGGATTTCATTACTGAGTGTTGCCCCAGAACCCTCTGGGATGTTACATGATATATGGTATAAGCACTGTATTAGTTTCTAAATTTCAAAATATTCTGTCTACAAGCCACATCAAACTCCAGGGTTTCAGATAAAGAACAGTGAAGCTGTACCACAATTTGTTTAACTAGTCCCCTGTTGACTACCATTTGACTTTTTAAAATACTTTTTGCTATTACAGTGTTATAGTAGATAGTTTTGTACATGTCATCATACATGTATAAAATAATATATATAGGATACATGCCTAGAATTGTGATTGCTGGGTCAAATGGTAAATGCATTTATAATTTTGATGTATTTGGCTAAATTGTCCTCCAGAGAGGTTGTATATCTTTGCACCTTTTGACCTATTTCCCCCTGCTTCCCCAACATGGAATTATTCTTTTTCATCTTTTTCATTTGAATGAGAGTAAGCATCTTTTCATATTTTGAAGGGCCATATTATTTCCTTTTCTGTAAACTAGTCATCTATTTTGCTAATTTTTTTACATTGCATTGTTGGAGTTTTTGTTATTGATTTGTTAGAGCTCTTTACATATAAAAATGAACCCTTTCTGATATAATTTGCATTTTTTCCTCTGTTATTTTTTGTCCTTTGACTTTACTTATAGTGGCTTTTGCTATTAAGTTAATCTGTCTGACCATTCATTCATTTACTCATCCTTTCCTTCATTATATTGTTTTTGTTCTCTTCTATAATAATTTTTTAATAAGAAAGGAAAAGAGAAAAGGACAGTGGATGAACAGCTAAGCATATGAGTCATTTTAGGAGAAACAGGAAATTAATAGAAAACACTGAACATTTTCAGTTCAGCACTTAACTCAAAGGTTTTGTTTTAAATTCTTGTATCTATTATAGCAATAGCAACTTTCATCCATGCATAATAAAATAATAGAATATATTTTAGTTTAGTTTTAGTTTGTCTCAGACAGAAAACCCATCTGTGTGAAGACCCCCCATCATATCTGTTATCTGGACCTGCTTTCCTTTCTCAAAGCAAATTTTGCTTGTGTGTGTGTGTGTGTGTGTGTGTGTGTGTGTGTGTGTGTGTGTGTGTGTTTTGGTTTAAAGAAGTGTTGCTCCTGTCCCCATTTGCCTCTGCAAACCAGATGGTTATCCATGTACATTTTAAATATATCAGGCACTCAAGACTGCTTCTCATATTTCCAAAGAAAAGACAGGGATTTGAAGCAAATGCTTCAAACCAGTGAGACTTCTGCTGAAATCACTCAATTAACTAAGCCATTCAAGTCAGAACATAAAATGAAAGTGTAGGTAGGCACCTGACATTTCAGGAATCTTGTTACACATACTGTGGAAGGGAATGAAGCATGTGTGAGGGACTGGGCCCTCACACAAGCTGCACTTGAGAACACTTTGGCCTCGTGTAACCATCATCTCCTTCACTTTAAACCTGTGGTTGATTTTCCAGTAAGAAGGCCCCAAGAGTAGGGCAGATAAGAGGGCTGGGGAGGTCAGGAGGGGCCCCTGGAGATGTCAGGCCTCTGTTAATCACAGTACACGGTCAGGGAGGGTGGCAGACAGGCCAGCCCAGGGACGCCCCCAGCAGCGACTCCTCAGCCCACCTGGGCTGCTGGGCACCCATCGGGGGTGGCCGCACACGTAGTGCAGCCTCTGCCTGTGACTCTGTGACCTCCCGATGGGCAGAGGGGCCCAGAGAGCTGGGCTTTGCTGCTTTAAATTTGGTCCAGAAGTTAAACTGGGGTTAGGGTCCAGTGGTAAAAATCTACATAGTCTCCCCTCGCTGGCGCTGCTCGGACAGTGCCTGTTTCCCACCTTGAGGCCCCCACTCCATCTGAGCAGGGTCACTGTGGCTCTTCCCCCTGTGAAACTTCTGCTTAGCTTCCAGCCTTTGCAGGAAGGGCTTCATATTTTCAGCAGCAAAAACCTCTTTGTAGGCTTCAGAAATACAACTTCCTTAAAGAACTGCATCCTATTCAGAAGCGGACAGCCTCTCAGAAAGATGTCAAAGGAGGAAGGGGTGAGAATTATGCAATCCACTTTGAGGAACCAACTAATCACTGAAAATAATCCATTGTTCTCTTCTTCAGGGCCAAACACTGCATTAGGATGAAGCAGGGACACAGTCCCCACATTTCAGCCTACCGTCTAGGTTTAAGGATAAAATAACGGCGCACTAATACAGGGAACCATGAGTCGGGCAGCTCACGGTGTGAATCCTAGCAGCTCCGGTTAACAGCTGTGTGACCTTGACGAATGGCTCACCCTCTCTGAGCTTCCATTTCTTCATCAGTAAGATAGGGGTAATGCCAGCATCTAGCTCACAGGTTGCCCTAAGGAGTAAAGGGATAATCTGTTCAAAGGGCACATCACTGGACTTGGTCTTCAGCAAGCATCAGAGAACGTGAAGGTTCACTGGTACCACTTGGGATGCGGCAAAAGAATAGAGTGAACAATAGGACTTCCAGGCATTCGGAAAAGGGCAGGGCCTGTGGATGGGATGCTCAGAGAGAAGTCTTCATGAGGGGAGAAAGATGTGTGCTGGGCCTTGAAAGATGTGAAGAATTTGCCTATATGGACAAAAGTGAAATGCATACGCTAGCTTGATGGGGCAGCAGTTTGGACTCCCTGAGGGCTCTCCATTTTATGTGAACAAGGGCACTTCCACTGGTCCCATTTTTTATGTTAGGGAACTGGGGTCTTTGAAGGAAGGATGCTGATCCTTAAAAACTAACTGAAAACCAATGACTCGATGAAGGGTGATTGTTGGTGAGAAAAAGCAGCATTTGAAAGGATCATTTCCATTCGCTGGTATTTATTCATTTGAGGAGTCATTCAATAAACATTTCCTGAGTCCCTGCTATGCTCTAGAGAAGGTGGGGGTGGGAGGCACAGTGATATACTGATGATTCCTGTCCCAGCTTCTACTCAGGAGGCGGACAGAGCAGGGCAGTTAGCCAGCTCACGTGACTGAAGTCATAACCCCAGGGGCCATCCGACTTGCTGGGGGACAGTGGAAAGTCCAGACTGAAGGGTCTAGAAGGGTTTCAGAGTTAGAAGTAACAGGCTGATGCATGCATGTGGCCTTCCTGTTTCAGGGTATCAAGGGGTGCTTTGCTCTCCAAAAGGTGCACTTGGGGATGCTCCCCTCTGTAGAAGGGAGAGGGCAGCTGTGCAGGAGGAAGAGGGGAAAGGCTGGACGCAGACCCTAGGGCCCCAGGTGTGAGCAGGGGGGCAGTAGTTATGCCCTGGGCCGAGCCTTGCTTGCAGCCACGACCACGAGGATGGATGTGCACGTGGACCCTGGCTGAGCCCGGGGCAGAAATGCAGGGCCGTGCCCTCTGGGGAGAACCCAGTCAGTGACTGTCATAGAGTCACTCTGCCTTCCCCTTGCTGCTTAAACAGTTTCTTCAGTACCTGCACTAGAACAGTCCTTTGTGGCCATGGAAACATTTGAAGGCAAGATCAGAGGGTCTACTGATCAGGCGAGGGGACTCAACAGTGTGGATGAAATGAGGCCTGCTCTGTTCCTTTCAGGGGCCCTAACTTTCCATTTTTATAGACCTACCTGAGGGCACGTCTAGTGTGTCTTTGGAGCCTAGGGTGCCTGGTGGAGAAGGTATGCACAATGAATACTTGTGCTGTGGAATGAAGCGGGCCAGGTGGGGCATAACTGCATAATTAAGTTCACAGATGAAACCTGATGGAGATAGGATCTGGGAACACCACTGACAATTGAGAAACTGCCCCGAAGGGATGGAGGAGAAAGGGACTCACTGTACGGGCAGGAAATAACAACTTGAGGTTTGACCTTGAACAATGGAAGGGTAATTCACCTAGGGTGACATAATTGAAAACACAGATATTCGGTCTAGAAAAGGTACATTGCAATCTAAAATGTTGATAAGGGTGTGGAGAGACTAAATAGCAAATTTTATTGCAGATTAAAGTACAAGGCTGCAAAAACCAAACTCCAGCAAGGGGTCTGCCAGATTTGCAGCCTGCTTGGTTGCACCGGGGCCCAGTGCAGGCAGGGGAGAAGCTGGGGCCTCGTAAGACAGAAGCAAGGGGGCTCGGAAGGTTGGCATTGCCCTGCACGGAAGGCAGGCAGGAGCTCATATCTGGGAGGCTCTTGGTGGGTGAGGGTCTGAGTGTGGTGGCGTGCAGTCTCTCGAGGCAGGAAGGGGGGGCAGCACTGCCCCACTGGGAAGATGTGTTGGCATAAGGCAGGGTCGGGAGGCTTCCCAGAGGAGGCTGGGCACCGGTGAAGAGGAACTGATCAGGAGAGACTCTCCTTTGCAGTCAGCACAGAACGTGGCATGTGGTGGCCCCCGTCAGGGCCACTAAATGAATTGGGGAGGGGACAGATGGCAGAGAGGCTCTCCCAGCGGTGGGCCCTCTTGGGTGCCGGCCGCTCCAGGTGGTCCCCAGCTGGCACGCTGTGTGTGTTTAATGGCTCAGCGGGTTTGTGGTCTTTCGCTTTTGGCCTGAGTTAACTTCTTAGAGTCTTGCATCTTCTCATGAAGTCTCATACCAGCAGCCTCATCCTTTTCCCTGCTTTGTAGTAAGAGTGCAGAGAGACCAAGGGGGGCCTCTGGGCCCATTTAAATTGCCCACAGGTCACACAGTCTGAGAAGCAAC
The DNA here is from genome assembly GCF_040802235.1 of Manis javanica. Classification (NCBI taxonomy): domain Eukaryota; kingdom Metazoa; phylum Chordata; class Mammalia; order Pholidota; family Manidae; genus Manis; species Manis javanica. The sequence goes on along the minus strand of NC_133156.1, from coordinate 23,049,509 downwards.
ACTTTAGAAAGTGCCAGTGGCCCAAACGAGAGGCTATGTCACATCGGTTACCTTCCCCGGAGTGCAGGTGCCAAAGGGCTGTGTGTGTTCCCCGGCCACACTGGTGACTCCCTCCCTCCCACGCCGCGGCCTCCTTGGATACCTGTGCCGCTGCCCCTCCTCTCGGCCCCTTCACAGGAGGCGTGGGGGCTCTGTCACTACTCACCCCATCTGTCCCCCCATCTGTCCCCTCCATTCTGAACCTGGGCTCTAACGGGTCCCTCCCCTTCAGTGACTCTAACCACACAGAGCCTGCAGGGCCCTCTTTCCTAGGTGTTCTCGAACCGGGTTTGCTGCCCAGGCTCCTGTCACTCGCCCCCACCCCCAGGTCCTGAGACAGCCCCTCTCTCCCCAGGTCCTGGGCTTTCCCCAGGGATGTCTTCCCACACTTTCTTCTTCCAGTACATATTCCCTCCCTCTCTCGCCTGTCAGGCCTGCAACCTACTGTATGTTGGGGTGCAGCCTGATGGGGCTCCCCTCATCTTCCAACCTGAGGCCTTACCTCCTCCTCTGGGCTCCTGGGGCACCCACACCTCATCTGACCGTCCACGGGGCACACGCCGAGCGGAGCCACTGCATCTGTGTGTGAACAGCGTGAGCTCGAGGGTCAGAACCCGGCTCTGTCACCTATTAGCCATGTACCGTCTGTGATGTGTGGGTGACATGCTGTTGTGCTGCACGGCACACACTCACTGGCCTGAAAGTGAGGTACTTGGGGTCACCCTGTTTACACACCCTCATGCCTTATCCTGAGCCTCATCTGGGGGGTCCTCCAAGGGAGAGCTCTCGGCTAATGCGTCTTTGTACCTTCAGCAGCGCCCAGCACATCCCTGCCATCAGCCACGTCCTCGGAGGGGCTTGTTGATGGCATTGGTGAGCGCGTAAGCAGGCTGTCAGTGGCACCATGTGGGTACTCTCGCCTTGTCGCTGGACTCAGTCTGGCCTTTGCAGTAAAACTGAGGTGACGGCAGATTTCAAGTGTTTGCAGGCATGAAGGTGGGATCTGGGAGCAGGCGGAGGAGCAGGCTGGCTGCGAGGGCTGTACGGCGAGCTAACTCACTTCCATGCTCTATTTCCTCCCTTTATTTGACTCATCGGAACCCACCCGGCAGCCAGCATGTGGGGCAGAGCCTAGGAAGACCCGAACAACCTGGCTGGAAACAATTCAGCAACCGGCTCCCAAGAGGGGGACATGTATAGACTAAAGGGGTGAAAGTACATCCCACCCTGTCCTTTGACAATATTCTGGCTCTGAAAGGAAAGAATCCAAACACACTTTTCCTAGCAAATGTGAATGTAGGCATTTTTCTTGAAAGAGCCCCGTCTTTCTAGTCTTTTGATAACAGAGCCTGGGTCTAAACGGAGAGGTCATTTCAGAGAAGAAAGTCTGTCTGGAAGGATGGTGAGGCCGGTTCTCTGCAGTGGCTGCCCCCCTCTGCCCTTCTCGTGCCCCCACAGGCCCCCTGAAACGAACTCACCTCCTGATTCCTCCCCCTCCTCTGACCCCCCAGTCCCGACCCCCATGCCCAGGGCCCACCTCTGGGACCGGCTCTGCAGTCTGACCCTCCCCACCTCTCCCTACTCCTCGCTTTCACCCTCTCCTGCTCCCAAATGAGTCAGGTGCTCACCTGTTACCTGTTCCGTAAAGCGTATGTACCCCAGAGGTCACATGCAAATGGTGGGAGCATTTGGGTGCCCTTTGTTCGGCGGTGTCCTCTGGGAGGTGAGATTACGGGAAATCAGGGTTTTTCTTCCTTCTCATCTCTGTACCAAATTTTCTACAGTGCATGAGCGTTACTTGTTTTTAATCAGAAAAATAAGCATTAGCAATTTGGAAAAATGTATTTGTACAGGAATAAAATTGTGAATATGATCATCCCAGGCGGTGGAGGATGCCCAAGGGGGCTCCGGAAGCTTCCTGAGGCGTCTCACGGGGGAACAGACAGGGCCGTCTCGGGGCATCTGTCCGAGGCGTCGAGGACTGGCCGGGGAGGGCCCCACCAGGGCCCCACCCAGGGCTGGAGCCGGCATGTCCTGCAGACAGAGACCTCAAGGCCCAAAGAACGAGATGTGCTGGAGGCCAGTGCCCCTGAGCATGAGCATGCATCTGTGAGCAGGCCCCTCGGGCAAAGGGCGGTGCTGGGAGCCACCGGGCTTCCCCGTGAGCGGGAGCCGCTCGGACCAGGGAGGCCAGGGCTCCGCTCCTTCCCCCTCCGAGCGATTCTGCCCGGCTCTCCTGCCCGCAGCCGCACAGGGAGGTCAGAGCTGGGACTCGAAAATAAGTCTCGCAAGTCTTAGTCCCGCCCCTTCCCACCATTGCATGTCCCCGTCTTTTAAAATTCAGTATGTGTGGATTTTTTGCCTAAAAGCAAATTCTGAATCCTCAGATGCCAAGTTTGGTCCTACACATAAGGTAGGCTTAGGTGGAATAATAAAAGCCCAGAAATCTCTTTTTCACCCATGAACTTGAATGCCTGAAACTTGACCCTGAAACCACTCATTCCTTTGGGCTAAACCTCTGGGTTTTGGGGATTCCTTGTGTCAAGGCCACGGGGCAGAATTACTGGACATGTAGTGGAGTCACGGGGTCTCCTCTGGGTAGTCAGAATCCTTGCGGCCTCTGACCTGTCATCTGTAAAACCTCACGAATTTGTCTTAGTCGTCATGCTTTGGGTGGGTAATGGTCCACAGACATAGCCTCCAGCATGGCTGACACAGAAGGAAGGAGCTTTGAGTTTTAATAGGGAAAGATTAAAAGGGGGGGTTCTGGGCACTCTCTGCTGGGTGCAGATTCAGGAGAGACTGAAGAGGGCAGGCCTGGGGGCCGGGGGGCCAGAGGGATGGGCTGGTGGAGGGGGATATGTGTCGACGTGTTGATGTTGCCCTTCTTACAGTGAGGACAGAGAGGCCATCTTTCTCCTCCTCCACCGACCACCTCAGCGAGCAGTGTGCGTGCCCCAAGCCCATTCCCTCTGCCGGCACCGGCCCTCCGCCCTGCGCAATGTCCAATCTGCTACGCCTTCTCGCAGCAGCAGCAGAGGAGCATCTGGTGCAAGCCTGCTCTGCACACACCCTGCAAGTTAAGGGAACGTTGCTGGGATTCCTCTCCTGTCTCTCAGGACCCCTGGCCTCTCTGTTTTAAGGCCCTTTGTGCCTTCTCCAGCACCTTCCTGCCTGGTCCTCATCTGACCTATTCCCGAAGGAGGGTCTGTGCTCACAAGCACACACACATTCACCCCCAAGCCTGCAGTGGGCTTAGCTGGGCTGCCATCCTGTGCTAGAGCCCAATTCCCAGCAGCCGGAAGGGGAGGCGGTGGGGGCAGCCAGACCTGAGATAACAGGAGGCGGGTAAGAGTGGCTGTTTTTGCTGGGCCATCACAGTCCAAAGTCAGAAGATTTTCCCCGGAGAATCAGGAAAGAAACATCGCCTAAGAAATGAATGATCACCAGTTAGTGGTTTACGCCGAGGGCTGGGAGGGGGCATTTCCTTCCTGCTGGGGCTGGATTTTTATACTTAGAGAAAATGCTCTAAAACTTGCACCTTTCTTAAAAGTGTAACTCCTGCGTCCTCAGGAGGGTAAACAATAAAAAGCAACGGAACAAAAAGCTCTCCCACTTAGAAGAGGAGGTGCACGTGTTCGACATGACGAAGGGGAGCCACACTAGGGCTTCTGCTCGACACGGTGTGGCAGACGGGGCCCCTCATCAGCCCACCTCCTGCTGTGAGTTTACCTTGATTCAAGTCCAGCTGGTGGGGCTGGTTTTCTAAAACCTAAAAGTTCAGACTTGGGCTACATTTATACATTAATCAAACCATGAGGAAACATTTTGCCTATAGTGTTTTACATTTGCTTAGGTGTTCACTGTAGAAATTTGGAATAATTACAAATTATCATTTTTTTTAGTATAGCAATGTTCATAATGTATATCACAAGTTTGGGTTTTACTTATATGCAGTTTTGTATCTAAGGGGTTTGCAAAATGTAATATAATGAGCATTTCCCTCAGTAGACATCTATCTATTGGGTGTGCAATATTTTATGGCTACAACATGATGTATTTAATCATTTATTGCATCCAACCCCCAATGGATTGTCTCCACTGTTTTTTCATCATTACAAAGCCACGATGACTACTGCTGTGTGTATTTCTTTGTCCCTGGTTCAGAAGAATGATTTGAGATTGTCTCAAACCACAGACTAGGCATACATCTATATATGAATGGATTTTCTGGGGCTGTTTGACAGCTGCCGTCTTCTCTCCTGTGCACCTGGCATGCGCACTGAGCCAGGGTGCTCCGCCAGGATTCTCCCTGGATGTCTCAGGATGCCGGGGCTGGCGGCTGGCTGCGGTAGAGCCAGGAGCCCCACAGCACGTCAGAGAGAAGGAAGGAATGTGAGGCGCTTGCATTGCAAACTGCAGCAACAGCTATTTCAAGTTGTCTGCATAGCTGAGCTTCTCATCTACCCTATCCAAGAGCTGGACCAGCCATAACTAAGGCAGAGCATTTTGATTATTAGTACTGGGATGTACAACACGTCTATGATCTTTATTCTGCTACCCATCTTATCGGTCTCTACCATTTTGCAACTGGTTCCAAATGGTGCCTCCAAATCTCTGGCATTTTGCGTTTCATGGGTGGGGTGGAAATGGAGATGCTATCAGCAGGCATGGAACGGAATGACTTTTCATGCAGCTGCAGTAGTCGGCCTGAGCTACTGAGCTGCAACCGCATACATCACAGTCAGGTTGTCAAAGGGGGATATTTCCCAGCTATGACCTCACAGCCATAAAATATAAGCCGTGTAATGTGTATGGAAACCCGAGTCAACTTTTCTGCATTTTTTTACTAATAAGATTACCATATGGAAAATAACTTTAGCTAGTTAGAATAATCTAATTAAAGGAATGCTTGGATATTGTGTCGGCTTTTTTGGTTTTCAAGGGCTTGCATTCTGTACTTACCACTGGCGGAAGCACAGTCGTGTCCTCTGTCATCTCCACATCGTGGGCTTAGCCCCGGAGCATCCAGGTGAGGACCGCATTCCTCACCTCGGGTGACGGAGCTCCTCCCAGCCAGCTGGACCCCATGGCTAACTGGAGCACAGCCGCGGGTGGGCGCCGGGAGTCTGCTCAGCCCACAGCAGACCCTTGCTGGCAGCTGTCACCAGCAGTCTGGAGCAGGCTCCAACAAAAACTACCCGTTTGACCTTTCCCCACACAGAATTCACATCCACCTGCAGTGATTGATCAAGGACTTTGATGGCAGCTTTGCCAGTTTTGAGGTTATTTTCAAAATTCTGTTGTTCCTTGTTACTTGACTGTCTGCTTTTCTTCAGAGTAAATTTGATGACATCTTTTTCTTCTTTGCATCTGGGCTTTCTCATTTATGATCAAGATGACTTAGGGCAAGATCAACAGGGCTGGAATCCTTTGACAGTTGATGTCAACACTCCCCAGTCACTACCTGCATCTCCACCACTCCAGATGGGCACCTTTCTCCGGTTTTCCCCCATATTTGCAGAAATATGGTTGACTCAAGTGGCCAGAAGGGAGAAGGGACAAGGATGAACATTATCAAGAAAGTGTTGTACAGGAAATGCAAGCTTCTGTGAAGTTTTCAGTTTCCAGTTGTGCAGGTGTGTCCACCTAAGGGGTTACAACTTACACGTTTGCTGGTGACACGCTGTCCTTGAGCGTAGATCGGACCCATTCCAAGACTTGTGAAAATCCCAACACCCACACCAAGATTCCTGCTAATCTCTGAGGGCATCCATTGCCAAATGTGACCCCAGCTTCAGTCTCACCGCACCTTGTTCTCTGTCCTGTCTTATGGCCGGAGCTCGGTCTCTGCCTTTGCCACTGGCTCCAACACAGAACACATCCTTTTCCATGATTCCCTCCAAAACCTCACAAGATAACCCTTTACAGAGGACTTTCCTGAGGGTCTGGGGATCTGGAGGGGGTTGTGTCTGCAACATGAGTGGCATTCCTGCTGTTGAAAGCTGGCTGGCTCCTTTTTGTCACCCCATCTTTCCCTTGGCACCGTCCTCTCTTAGGACCCTCCCCGCCCTGCCCGCCACCTTCTCTCACGTCCTTTCGGGGCCGTTGCTTCCGTCCTGCTCCTCCCCAGACAGTGCTGGCCCGGACGGATCTCTCGGCCACTCACGGATCTTGCCAAAGCCTTGACTTGCACAACTCCTAGATAATGTGCACCCCTGAGCCCAGCCTCTCTCTGCAGGTGGGCTGGGTGTTCCCCACCAGGACAGAGCTCGCTTCTCATTTGTCCAGGGGTCACTTTTCGTGAGAGTATAAACTGGAGACCTCTTAAGTATTCATTCCACAAATTTCGTTTTGCCTTTTAGGGTTTCTGTCCCTTTTCCCCACCTTGTTCTTCCATCAGTCCAGGATTCCTTCCATTCAGTTTTCCATTATTCCTCATAGATAATACATATTGATCCAAAATCCCTTCCCAGATCTGTAGACACGAGCACCCTCAGTAGCTGTGTGGGGACCAAGCTGGACACTTGGCGGAGTAAATCATTGCTCGGCTCCCCAGCGGGTTATCATCTGCTCAGCAACAATGTGACTGATGGAGTCGGGTAGGAGAATGTGCATTTTTGCTGTCCTGCAAAATAATACATAAAAATACATCATGCATTAATGGATGTAGGGAAGGTGAATGAGTCAATCCGATAAACATGAAAACAGCAAACTCTTACATATGATCATGAAGCTATTGCTTTTGAAAATGATCTATTGGCCATTGTTACCGACAGATTAAAAGTGAATGAAGCCAAGCTCTATGAGCTGGGGAACCAGAGAGTAAGAGGAAGCTGGGTGGCTAGAGACACCCACCTACAGAAAAAGCCCAGCGGAGCTGTTCGCTTGCCTGTAATTATTGCTGACATCTACTGAGCACTTACTGGGCTCCACAGGAAATGTCTTATTTAATCTCAAATCAGTCCTGTGTGTATGCACCATGGAGAAATTAAGTAACTGGTACCCCAGGCCACCCAGCCAGTAAAGGCAGAGTCTGACCCCAGGGCCTGTACCCTTGACCTTCCTATTGTATTGATTCCCTAGAAGGTGCAGGAGGGCATTTTCCATGTTTCATATAAATGCATAAGGATCCCAGTGGCTGTAACCATAAGGACGTGTTTTCCTGGAGCACACAGATGATTGCACAGACATGCCATGAGAAGGGTGAAGTATAGGATGGCTATTATTGCTCTTGGCACTCTTACCCTGCCTGTGTCACCATTCTAGTGCTAAGAGCTCCTTTCTTTATCTTCACCCTCACTGCATCCTTATCAGATAGGCAAGGATGGTGTTATTTAACCCATTTTACAGGTGTTCAAAGCGAATGTTACAGAGGCATTCGTGTCATAAGAAGAAAGGAGCTTTGGAGAAATGCAGATCTTTATCCATCTCATGGCTCCACCATAACTGGCTGTGGTGCCTCGGGCAAGTCCTGTGCCCTCCACGGGGTCCGTTTTCTGTATGTGAAGGGGGAATATGCATACCTCCCTATAAGGCTGTTATGAGCGTTGGAGGTAAGCAATGTCCTACTGTCAGGTACACAGGAAGCTCATTCTTTTTGCCAAAAAGATGCAGTATTGAGTTCTTCTTAGATTTGAGCGAAAGCGGAGCCCCTAATGTCCTCTTCCAACCCATTGGATGTAACTCCAAACCTTAGTCATGCGGCTGTGCAGGACGCCAGGCTGGAGGAGGTGGCGCCATCTCTGAGACACCACCAAAACGAGCTTCTGACCCACATCAGGTGGGAGTTTGAGTCCCATACGCCCTGGATCCCGGGGCACCGGCAGCAGTGGCCTCTCGCCCGCACAGAGTCATTCTCTTTTGCCAACAAGCACTTTCAGTTTCTCATGTCGTGGTCAGAATAGGCCAGTGCAGTGGGCCAGGCAGGTGGGCCAAATGTGCTGGGCAGAGCAGACACGCTCTTGGGCACTTTCTGCTCCTGAAGAATCTTTCAAACTGCCATCTCTGTGCTGGGTCTCAAGGAGACCAACAGCATGCCTGTCCTCCACAAATGACAGGTGTCTTGCCCCCGCCCCATAGTGCCCCCTGCTCTGCATGGTGTCCAGTCCCATCAGTCACCAAAGCCCAGTACGACTTGGGCTCATGTCCCAGAGCAGACGTGCTAGAATCCCGAGCGCCTGTCCCTGCTCCATGTTCCCCTGTCCCACTTGTTGGGGGCAGGGCTTGGGTCCCGCTTGATCGTTGCCCTGCCTGTTCGCCCTTCTCAGAGTGGGCCTCTCTCCCTCCCCAGGCGTAGGTGGTGTGCTCTGCAGTCCTCAGGGCTTGATGGGGTCAGTTTGATCCGCAGCAGTTGCTCCCTTGGTGTGTGTGTGAGAGGAGGTTCCCACCTCGCCTTCTCCTCCACCCTCTTTTCACTGCTCCTTTCTACGTATATTTCGTCACAGCAAAAAAGCTGTAGGAACTATAGTCTAAGAAAGAATTACAATTTAATCTAATATAAATCCTAAAAAGTGCGTAAGTAATTACACAACTGTCAACTGTGAAAGGTTCGCCGGCTCGTTGATTCCTCTGAGGTGCCCCTTGTTCGGCCACCCCGGGCGATGCAGGGCTTGCTGTGAGGGGGTCATACGCCTGCGAGGGGCAGCAAGAAGGTGGGATGAGAGCCCCGGCTCACGGGGGGCCCCCTAGTGCTGTGGTCAGATGTGGAAACGGCATTGGTTTGAACACACTGGAGATTCTCAAACTTTATTGCCCGAAACTCCATTAGCATTCAGCCATGACCCACGTTTCCATGAGAGCATCTTTCATCAGATCACATTATTTATGAAATCCAATTTTAGCAGAAGGGGATCCAGTATCATTTCTTGGCCACATCAAGGTCTTCAGTGGGATGGCAGAATCAAGGCATCTGGCCTCACTCTTCTTTTTGAAATCCATGGAAAACGACTAAAACAGTTTTTGGAAATTAGAAAAGAAAATATACATAAAACTTGAAAACAGCCCAACTCCTGATTAATGCAGTCGAGTTGGGCTTGGTTACAAGGGGAGCTAGAAAGCCAGGCACGACTCTGCAGCCCGGGTGACATGGGGCCGTCAAAGTGGCATGGGCACTCTGAGAAAGAGAGAGAAAGATGACCTTGGGGGCATCCTGCCACCTCGTGAGAGGACCCGGAGCTTAGAGAGGTGAGAAAAAGGCATGCCATCCTTGCCAGAGGCATTGTTGTAAAATATACCTTGTTTGTTTGGCTCCCAAGAATATCGGCAGCCCCCTGGTAAGTGCAGATGTACAAACTCCAGGGGCCCCTGTGCCTGCCCAGCGTCGGGCTGCAGGTTGATGGCACTCCCAGACTGGCCAGCTTATAATAGTTCATTAGTCGTAGCATAACCTCCTTTCGCCCAGTCTCCCTGTTGACCATCTGTAAGGGAAGCTACATATTTATTTACTGAACAAAACATCAGCCCTGGTTCCAACTAGTGGGAGAAAAGGTCACATTGCCAAGCCGTGATGTAATCACAGGGCCGATGGTGAATGACTCTGAGGTCACATCTAGGGTACAGGCTACTTGGGAGAACAGTAGAGCCTCAGGAAGATAGAATGCCTTTGATGACACTGAAATGGAAAGAATGTGAGCATGTCGGCAGCATCAGCTGCAGGGGCCCTGCTTCTGGCCCGTCGCCTCAGAGGGTCCAAACGGGCCTGAAATCGGTGGGAACTCAGAGCCGGTGCCCTTTAAAAGAAAAGGAAAAGGGTGGGAAGAGGTCAAAGAATGGATCTGTTGTTTCTGGAAGATACAGGAAGAAGTTGTCAAACTCTGAACCTTGAGTTTAGGAGAGAAATTATAAGAAACGGAGTGACCTCACCCGGAAGGCAGAAGTATATTCCCTTGGCTCTGAGGGTCCTGCAAAGCCTTTCCAGCCACTGCTCCCAGAGGGGAGATGAAGGGCCCAAGGGGGAGGTGGGGTGGGGAGAGAAGGCAGTGGAGCAACAGAAAATAACGGGCGGAAAGTCCTTTTCCTCTGAAGTAGTCATGCTACTTGCCGTTCTCAGAAATGTTGTCCAAGAAAATTTTTTCCTGGAATTTGTACGACTACTGATAACCTGGAGGTCCACGCTGACGCCCCCTTCCTGGAGTGGTGGGGGTGACGCTCTCGTGACTGAGCGCCCTGGGCAATGCTGGGCTCAGAGAGGACATCGAGGTCCCCAGAGGCCTGGCAGCAGCCCCCTGCGGTGCAGCCCCTCTGAGCAGGCCCTCTGGCCAGGGGTGGGTCTGCCGGGCTTCGACGTTCAAGGCCAGGCCCAGCCGCGTGCCACTGGGACCAGATGCACTGGGCCGACCGAGCCGGGGTGGCCAGGGATTGACCCTGGACCAGCTGGTACCTGGGCTTCTTCCTGGAGTGACAACGAGAAGGTGCTGGTCATGAGCACATTGAGCGTTTTTCACTAGGGCTTTGTTTTTCTCATGTCATGTAATGCTTGACAAGAATCCACGTTCAGCCTTTAGGCACGTGGAAGGTGCGGCTGTACCCGCTTGAAGCCCTCGGGCCCAGAGGCCAGCATTTTGATTTTCCTGGGCTCCAGGCCCCTTTACCTTTTTTTGGCTTTTTTCTCCCCCACCACAAAAATTAAAATTATATTTTAAAAATGTTTAAAGTCTATTTTTAAAAATTATATTTTATGACTTGTTAGTATGAAGATATTTTATAACTTATAAGTATATTAATATTACATATCAAACCTTTTCTTCGACCTAGGTTTACTTTTTCCCTTCTGATTTTAAAAGAACTTGAAGCATTTCTGTGGGCCCCTGAAACATACAGCAGGCCTAGGACTGGACCTGCGGGGCCACCGTCACGTTAATGCCCCCAGTGGAGGCGGCAGCAGGCGGCGGCCACGGTTCTGAATCTGTGGCAGTGCCGTTTACTAGCTGCTCGTCTTGCAGAGATGCCAACTGCTGCTTTTTTTATACACGTACTCAAGGCAGTGTTGTTTCTTATTTCTTGTGGCATCTGAGGGCACCTCAGGTATCTTTTTAACCCCCCTCCTTGCTCTGTGGTCCACAGTGGTATTCAAAGAGGTGAAACCAAGGAGAGGATACTTGCTCAACAGAATGACCGAAGCAGCAAAGTCATTCTGAAACACGGGGGTGCGGGGAGTCGCTTACCCTTCTCTTGTGGGTTTTCTGAGAATCACAGGCAATTGGTCGGCGATTATTCAGTCCATAGCGAATTGCCCACGGAAGAATCAATAGAAAAGAAAACTGATAAAACAGCACGGGAGATTTGTGATTGACAGATACAGACAGGAAAAGTAAAACGTTGGCAAGTTTTGGATCTGTGAAATTTGACACAAGAAAAATGGATTTTATAAAAATAAAAGACACAGGACAAAATTCACATTTGCAAAACTCTGTGAAATGTGATCAGTCAAAAGTAATCAGTGAACAAGACTTTGAAAAGGTGAAAAGGCAAAATGGAGAGTAATTAATCCTGATTCAAGTAACTTTGTAACAGGTGCAGAATAGACGACATAACTACATCGTAGAGAAGATGGATCATATATTGAACCATGGGTAACAGAAGTCACTGTGGAAAATTATGCAATGTGAATGAAATTCTGATTACAATGTTGACAGTCATGTATACGTGCTCAATACATCCTTATAATTAAACTGATGGGATTCACCAAAATTCAGAGCTAAAAAAAAAATCTCTCATTGCCCCACACATGGCTGGTCCTGCTTTCCTGTCGCAGCCATGGACCTCCGGCGTCTCATTTCCCTCCATACTTTCCACACTTATGCTTGCTCATTTTCTGCAGCAGGCTCCCCTTCAGTACCTCCCCGTCCCCCTCATCTGGGAGTGTCCATCTTCATTTATGGCCAGAAAATACAAACCCTGCTGTGGAGGAGGGAGGGCAGGTCTGATTCGACCAATTTACAGACAGACACGTGGAGGAAGGGTGAAAATGCTTCCCCCGAGGTCACAGGACTGGGTACACACAAATGCCCGGCCCAGAGGTCTCTCTGTTGTGACGTTACTCTCTTGAGCCTTTAATTTAGAGGGTGTAACATAATGTGCTACTTAGAAGAAGACAGACCCCCAGTAAATTTCCTCGATCAAGTGCCTACAGTGGGTCCCTGTTGCCTAATTAAAATAGTCCAACTATAGATTTGTTGGGAAAATAAGAACTTAGAAGAATTTGGAGAAAGTTACTTAGATTGCAAAAATAATTATTTTCCAAAGATTCCTTTACATCTTCAACTCCATGTTGGGTCTGTGTGATTATTTTGCAAGTCACAATCATAAAGGTGTGCTTAGGGACGGCCAGGAGAGAGTGATGAGACCAAAAGGGTGTTCTTCTCTCATTTCCGAAGAACATATGTAGGTTGTAAAACAGCCTCTTAGTAAAGTAAAACTCTGATGCTCTAAGACTTAAGCCTGCTAGGAAGTCTTGCAGTTTGGCGGTCTGGGGAAGGGGGTACAGAGCACCCTACTCTGCCACCCGCTCCCCTTGCTGCATGTGACCTCCATCAGGGCACTGGTCTGGCCTAGAGCGTGTGACGTGTGCTGGGTGAGTCTGGGCCTAAACTCGTGTTTCAGCAGTGAGGCTGCCAATTACTTCTGTCCTGGAAAGTCATAAAGTCACCCTGAGTTAGATCTCTTATTCTTCATGGAGTCCCTGGGCAAGGACCCCTTAGTTAGGCAAGTATAAAGTGAGCAGGCACCCCTTGTTCAGGAAAAAAGTAATGAATCCCTTCTCATCGCCTGTCCTCGTCTCCCACTAAGGGGCAAAGCTGGGAGAAGGAGGGAGTGGTGTGCAGAAAGCGTTCTGAAGTCTTACGAGGGGGAAGATTCTAGACCCCACACCCTCCTCTGAGACTGAAGATGTGAGCAGGGTGGTCACATCACAAAGAGAGAGAAAGTCCTCCCGGTGATAGGACTGCAGAGGAGGGCGCTGCACTTTTGGGGGCTGTGGGGATGGGAGCATTGTTTCACCCCAAACTGTAGAATGACCCTCCCCAGTAACTAGGGGCAGTTTCACAGGCTCCCTCAGCACTGTGGCCATGGGCTGCAAGCGTGTAAGGACTTCATTTGTTCCTAAGGAAAACCGGGGGGGAAATAAACCCAGAGATTGAAGATAGGGTCCAAATTCTGAGCAGACCACCTCTGATCCAGTCACACCAGGTGTCCCCCAAGGCTTGAGGCTTCCGTATCTTTTAAAAGTCACATTATCTTAAACACCTGTGCCCTAAACCTGCACTGTCACGATTTTGCATCTACTCACCTGTGATCCCACTCACTGTACGTGTGAGTACAGGGTATCAGGTGGGCACCAAGCATCTAGGGGCTGCCTCAGAACCATCAGGGAGCCTCTGAAATGAGGGCAATGAACCCAGGTCCCCTTTTCCTTTCCTGGGCTCTCTGCCTAAGTCCAGATTTTCATCCGACTCTCCTCCAGGTGTCTGTCACTCAGGACCTTCACGCTGGAGGAGACGGGCTTCTGACATGATATGGTGCAGTCATCATACTGCTGTGTGGTGAGACTTTCACCCCAAAAGAATGAAGAGGTGGCCCTGAAAGATCCCTAGAATCTGGCAATTTCTGTCTATTCACTTGACAAAGAAGGAACATTACAGACATACAGCAATGGGAGAAAGTGGGGTAAAGAAGCCACACTCTCTGGCGTCACTGGGATAAAGTGTGAGAGAAAAGAGGAAAAAGGAACAGAGAAGTAGAGACCTGTGGCATCCAGAAGGAAAACTCGGAGCCCCCTGGCTTGTTGATTCCGTATCTCGCTCCTTCATGCTAGAAACTAAAGCCGTGTTATGAGTGGATAGCAAACTTTAAGTGAATTGCCTAAGTAGATGCCTGAGTGCAGAAGAGCAGAACGGGCATGTCCATGGCCTGGCAGCTGTCTCTGGGCAACGGGCTGGAGGGTCCCCAGGGACCAGGCATCTCTTGCCCCCTGTGGGAGGGGCTGTGTCCAAACAAACTTCCCACAGGCTGAGCTTCCACGGCTTGCCAGTGCTGGGCCTCGGGCATTTCCCAGCAATCCCCTGGACAGCCAGAGCCTAAGCGGAGACAAGTGGGCTGCTGAGACCAAAATACAGATTCCTCCAGAGCAAGACTGCCGTCTCACTGAGGACCACGATCCGGAAAGAGACTCCACTTCCATAAAAACAGGGAACAAAGCAGGAAGTGGGATCTCCCCATGAATCACTGCCTCTGCTCTAGACAAAGCTCATCTCTCCGGGGTGCCCGATGAGAGGACACCCAGCGGCAGACCCGTGCTTGAGTTTCAGCCCACTCCCAGCTGGTCACCCGACCCCAACTCACACCATCAAGAAATAGGATAGCCTCATAGCCATTTTTAGAACAGAAGCTATTCTCACATTATGAATATGAGAACTGAACTCAAATAATACAGTCATGTAGTGAGTAATGACAGAGTTTGGAGTGAAGCCCTGGGCTCCTGGGGGAAGAGCCCTGCCTTGTCAAATCAGTTTGAGGTCACGTAGATTGATGAAGCATGGTTGACACACATTTCAGAGCCCTTTACACACTGCATTCCCCAAAACATGTAATAATTCTATTAAATTCATTAGTCTCTAAAAATATGTAAAGAACAGGGGGGGTTACAAATCAAAGTTATAATTTTAGCTTTTAGACTAACAATTTTTAAAAAGTATATTAGTCTTTTGAAACATATAGAAAACAGAAAATAGAATTACAAACTGTTGTTACAACAATGCCAGCTTTTATAATTGCCTGTGCAGTTATCATTCCTGAGAACTTTATTTCTCCATGTGGCTTCTGTTACTGTCCAGTGTCCTTTCAGGTCACCTTCAGAGCTCCCTGGGGCATTTCTTCCAGGGCAGGTCTAGTGGTAATGACCTCCCTCAGCTTCTTTTTATCAGGGTATGTCTTAATTTCTCCCTCACTCTTGAAGGACAGTTTTGCTGGGCCTAAGATTCCTGGTTGATAGCTTTTCTCCTCCAGCACTTTGAATGTATCAGCCCTAGGGTTTCTGACAGGAAATCTGCTGACTGTCTCACTGAGATTCCTTGTAGGTGTCCCATTGCTTATCTCGTGCTGTCTCCGTATGCTCTCTCTGTCTTTTGAAAGTTCAATTATAATGCGTCTGTGTGGATTTCTTTGAGTACATTAAGTTTCTTGGATGTTTTTGTGCATGTCTTCCCAGTTTGAGAAGTTTTCAGCAATTGTTTCTTCAGCTATTCTCTCTGCCACTTGTTCTCTCTCTTCCTACGACTCCCATACGTATATGTTCCCACATCCCACAGGTCCTTTAGTCTCTGTTCACTTTTCTTTGATCTTTTCTCCTCCTGCTCTCAGACACGACAATTTCCATTGTCCTACATTCAAGTCCACCAACTCTTTC
This sequence comes from Manis javanica, assembly GCF_040802235.1. NCBI lineage: Eukaryota > Metazoa > Chordata > Mammalia > Pholidota > Manidae > Manis > Manis javanica. The sequence continues at coordinate 23,034,067 of NC_133156.1, read as the reverse complement.
TTCTGCCTGCTTAAATATGCCTTTGAATCCCTCCAAAGAAAATTTCGTTTCACTAATTGTGCTTTTCAGCTCTAGAATTTCTTTTTTTCATTTCTTTTTAGGTTTCCTATCTGTTCACTGGTATTTCCATTTTGTTTACATACTGTCTTGACTCTCCCACATTTTCCTTTAGTCCTCTGAATGCCTTGATAATGGTTGCTTTAAAGTCTTTGTCTACTATCACTGCCATCAGGTCTTTTCCAAGGACAGTTTCCATTGGTTTATTTTTTTCCTTTGAATGGGACACACTTTTCCACCTCTTTCCTGTATGACTTTTGAATATAGAAACTTCCTATTTTTAAAACTAAAAATAGTCACTGGATTGTCCTGAGAAGCCACAAGGAGCATCATATTCTAACCACTAGCTCTGACATTGCCAGTCTGCTTTGTGTTGAGAATTCTTACCCCCGCTTTTGCCCAGGACCACTGGTGTTAAAGACTCAGCCCTTTCCTCTGAGCTGCGCCAGTGTAACTTAGTCTTGCCACCTTTTCTCATGGATGAAGCATATGACTACCCTTTTCAATGAGCCTAAGAGCTTTAATTTTGGCCCCAAAGACAGTAGCCACTTCTGTTTCTCAACTGAGAGCCTTCCAGAGATGATAGTTGATGTTTGTGTGATGTTTTTGGTCACACACAAAACCACTGGACGAGTAAGTGCAGCCTATTGGTAGCTCTGCTGAACTACTCTGTTAGCATCATATTCTCCAAAATTTTAATGTGTTTTAAGTCATATTATTCTGAAATTGGTATATCTTTCCAAGAGAGTTTGACTTACACTTAAAGACTGTCATAGGTGGCAGCAGAAAGGGTCATTCATCTGTTTTTACAATCCATGGTGCTCTGGACAGGGGGTGTCTACCCTGGAGAACCAAAAAATATTTTTGAGAAACTTAGAATCAATGAAAAGCATTGTGGAGGGAAGGGAAGGAAATCCCTTGCATATGACAGACATTTTAGGGGATGTAATTGTAATTAATCTTGTCTTCAGACCCCTAAAAGTGAAGCTCAGTCAGCAACGTGAATCCTGGAATCTTCTCATTGGTAAGCCCCCTTTCAAGGGAGTTAAATGTCTCCCTTGGCACCTTATTTTATTTAGCTAACTTTTCAGCCTATTTTAACATGTGGAACCTCCTGAAACATGAGCTAAGAGCCTGCGAATCTAGCTCCATTTCGTTCTGGTCTGTCACTTTGGTGTTAGTTTTTTCCTCACTCTTGTTTCCAGTTTGAGTTATGAAACCATTTCAGTTCAGTTTAATAACCTCCCTGGCATAGCAAGCTCTCTAAGAGCTGCCAAGCTTAATACACTGACTCCCTGGGAGGAGGGCAGCAGCTCTAGCTGGGGGCATAGGAGGTGGATTTTCTACAAATGCATCCGTTGTCCATTACAGCCCTTTCTGGTTTGGTAGCAGCTTGCCAGGTGCAGCTGGTTTCCTCTTCTACACACGATCACTTTTGACTTGGGTTTCTGAATTTCCCTGTCTCCTGACTCACCCATGATCCTCTGAGTAAATAAATACCTCGTGATCGATCTTCCTGCCTGAGGCATAGGTCCCAGGGCTCAGCAGCTATGAGAGGCTCGCTTCATCCTGCAGGACAGACTCTGGCCGGTGACTTCCATGTGTGTTTGTGCAGGCGTGCATGGCCAGCCCAGGGAAATAGCACTCTGGTGCAGAGAGCCAGAGTGTGGACTGAAAGCAGAATTCTATTCTGCAAATGGATTTCCACATGAACTGCGGGCCTGCCGCTGAAGGTGTCCAGGCTCTCTGAATCCGTAGTGGTGAGAATTCTCCCAGCCATTCCTGGGCCAAGAGCAAAGGCCAGGGAAGAAGTCCAGTCCCTGTTTCTTCATCCTTTCGTTAGAATCTGTGTTTATTTAAGACACGGACACTTTCAGCTCATGGGACAGAGAATGTGAAAATTTTTATTGCTTATAAAACTATTCAATGGATTATGGATTTCATGGGCTGGTTCATTCCCAATATTAGCTCTGAGCCAATGAAATATATAAATCCCAAATTTTTAAACAAATAGGAAGGTTAAGACAGTATAAAATAACTTGCTTTACAAGAAACCTTAAATAGCCAAATGCTATTAGGGTGATGACATAGTGTCATTTCTGTACTCAAATAATGAGCTGTTCCTGTAACAAGAGTGGCTGGTAGTAAAGTATGTCAGGGTCAGAGTCAGAGGGCTTCCCAAAAGGGTATAGAAATTACCATCTGGGAATATGGCCACCTACTATTTCCTTTGGAACCTCAGTGTCACCTTATTAAATTTCTACTAAAATTCTCTAGGGTAATTAAATGGTGAGGAATGGGGTAAAGTATCCTTGGGTTTTAGCTGCCTCTTAGCACATGTGTGTTTGTGGCTTCTGGAAGCAGAGGCTTCAGGGAAGAAGCCTCAGCGATCGCTGAGTGCATTGCTGCAAACTCACTGTGCGCAGAGGAGAAACATGTAGGCATTCATCACCCAGCAGCTGTCAATCTTTATTCTGCCGCCACGTGCGGTGGGTGATGTACTCTGAGTGACGCCCTCCCAGGGGCAAGGACCACAGGCTGCTGCATGGAGGACATGGCCCACAAGTGGGGTGCAGCTCTGCAGGAACTGACTGAACCCCTCACTTCCTCCGCTGCTTGGGAACATGCCTTAGTATGCAAGGGAGCAGGACAGGTGTTTTTAACAGAAAAACTCCCCTCTGACTCTTCTTACTAACAGTTTGCTTGTTATAAACTCCCCTTGAGTTCTGCTGTGCAATCTGCCACTGTAAGGCCAAGCAGTGGGGACCACACGGGATTCCTCTGTCCTCTGACCACCTAGACTCCAGGCAGGCAAGGGCAGTCTCACATCTGGATGGCCCCAGGTCCTAGGAGACTTCCTAAGGGACAGAGCTGCAGGAGGGAACACAGGCAAGACCTTGCTGCTGGAAACAGCCCTCTCTCGCTTTTGTCCCAGATGCCCCGCCCAGGTCCATCACTCCTGCGTCCAGTCATTCAGTTTGGTCTTGTAACTTTCTCTGTTGCCAGTGGTCTTCAAAGCACAGGGCTTTTCTTATTTACATTACAGAAACTTCTGATTAACTATCTCTGGCCATGAGGAATTGCAGCTTATTCTATGTGCCCCAAATAGCTAGGCTTTTGCAAGCTTTTTAAAACCCAAAGTTTCATTCAGAGGCGCATCCTTAATTTATTCGTACCAAGATAAATGAGCACAAATTCTTTTTGTGATATTGAAAATTATTTTTAAATTTACCAAAATATTCACCAAACTATTTTTTCTATTTTTGGGGAAAAGAAAACATTAGAGCAATAAAAATAAGGGGGCCTTGAAAAATGAAAAAAATCTACTGTTATTCCAACAGTTTTGTGTCCTGCCCCTGAGCTCCCTCCAGAATTCCATTTCGTGGGAAGAGAACTATTCTGGGAGCTGGGGCAGGTGTCAGTGGCTCTGCTCTTCGGTTCAGCAAGGCTGTGCGTCTGTCAAAGGGAAAAGAAAAATGACCGTGTTGTGCAGGGAATGTCCTGAGCGAGCAAAATTGGTGGAGAGGACAGGGCTTCCAGGCCCGGCTAGCAGAGTCCCCTAGCAGGGCAGCAAAAAGTGGGGAGCAGATGGGAGGTGCTGTGGGAATGCTTGTATCCCCCCCAAATCCACGTGTTGGAGTCCTAGCCCTCAGTTTGATGGTATTTAGAGGTGGGGCCTTTGGGAGAGTACAGCACCCATGAGGGGATTAGTGTCCCTAAAAGCAGAGGAAGAAAGAAGAGCCTCTTTTCTCCCCCAGACAGAGCAGGACGGCAGTTCTCTGAGAACCAAGAAGCAGGCCCTCACCAGACACTTAACCTGCTGGCCCCTAGGACTCCTGGCCTCCAGAACCCTGAGAAATACACACCTGCTTCAGCCCTCCCTTCTGTGGTAATTTTTTATAGTAGTCCAAGCTGACTTAGACAGCAGGACAGAAGGCTGAGTGGGGCAAATTCAGGTTCCTACCTCCAACTAGAGAAACTCACTTTCAGGGAAAAGGTATTATTTCCATTTATTCAAACAATTGTCTATGTATATAAACATTCCCCAGGTTCATTATTTGATATCAATGCTCTACTGTTGTTTAATGCCAAGTACAATTTAAAATTGGGGGGGAAAATGATTATATTCTGAGAAATTGCCAAGATGTCCTGTCTCTAATGTTACTGTTACTGCAGAGGAGAGAGCAGAAAAAAACCAGATTAAAAAAATTACAAGTCATGAGAAAAGGAAATTCTATCTTCCGTTGTTCTATTTTTTTGTTTGCGCTTGTCTCAGTTTGCTTTGGAATCTGCTGTTGTGACATCAGTGATACAAGCCTTCTGAAACTGTTCCAGAAAGAGGTACCCAGTTGGGGAGATTCATCATTAGTGCATTCAGACATTAGAGATCCGATATGTATTCTGGGCCCTCAGATGCAAAGGAGCGCCCATAGTCATGAAAACTCGAGAACAGCGGCAGCGAGTGTTCTCAGAAGTGTGTGTCACGCTGCTGCGGACACTCTCCTGGTGCATGAATGGCAGCATGTCCTTGACTTGAGTCACGGCGTCTTACTCAAACAGAACTCGAGCTAACAGACCCGTGTGTCTTATCAGGGCAGACCATCCTGTAACAGAATGGAAAGCGGCGATTTTGAAAGCTTGATAGGTAGTGATGCCTGCGAGCATCTTTCAGGTAGATAAATGGTATATAGCACGTCATCAGATGCAGGTGTCCACAGCATGCGATATCATTTGGAAGACAGGGAGTTAGACTAGGAAATGCCCTTCTCTGTGCTAGACGCTGTTCAAAGCAAAGTCTGTTGCAGTCTGAGCCCCTCAGAGTACATGCAGTCTGCTAACTGAGACCCAGTTTCTATAGTAAAAAGGTACCTGCAACATCCGAAGTCTGTGGAGTCTGGTGGTCGTAGGGACACAGGCGGGAAGAAGCTCAGAGATGTGGTGGTGGCAGGGTGGGAGCCTGAGCAGCCACCTGGGCAGCCGTGAGCCACTCGGAGGCTTGCTTTCCTCCTGCGTAAGAGGAGAACCGAACTGCCCATCTCCAGGCCGAATGAATCGGTTCAGTGTAGAATAAAAATAATGTTTGCGTTTGCATTCTCTTTTTTAACACTAGTCACTAAGCAGTTTCCTAGTTCTGTCGGTAAAAGAAAGGACATTTATTTTCATATAAATTTGTTTTCCTATCAACTCCAAAAACTATTTTCACAGACTGATTCCCAAGAATGGTGAGGAAAACGTTTCCCACGGTTCCAGCTAATCAGCGTTTCCTGTGAGCTCATCAGTGCAATTGAACCAAAGGTGAGAAACAGCTCAGTTCGGTCAGGGTCCGGGGAACGCTGTCCGCTGCACATGACGTGCAAAGGTCAGGCAAGCATTGGGAACGTAGCTATGAAAGTCTGTCAGCCGCGCGTTCTTGCAGCAGGAACTATTGCCAGACCAGGGCTCAGCAGTTAATCAGGAGGCTTGTGAGCATTCATGAGCATTGTGCAATGAACATAAATATTTAACTACTTAATAACGGTAAATGTGATAAGAAATGTAAGTAACAAACGCTTACTTAAAAGCTGACATCAATTGCCAACGGAAACTTAATCATGACCTATTAATTTACTGTAACATCTGGGAGTCCTAATTAAAATTCTAAGAATTCAAGAACTATGACCTATTCTAGTCAATGTAGAGAAAGCGCTGACCGTTTTAACTTTAAGCTTCTGTCTTGCTCACAATGCACAGCTCTTACGCATGAATTGCCGTGTGAGATGCCTTTGCAATTTTTGAAACATGGTAGGCAGAATACAGTGACAGCGGGTTTCTGTAGAGGCCTGTTGAGAGGTGAAAGGATGGTGGGAATTCTCAGTTCTGTGCTTATTAGGAAGTCACAATTTGTGACATTTGTGTTTTTCTTAAAAGGAGGTTTTGGTTCAAGAAACATTTTTACCCACTTGGGCTGAAGAACTCAGTTGTGGAGACTCAGTCTGATTTCAGCCTTTGTTGGAAAGAGGAGGTGAGGAGGGAGGAGCCTCACTTTCTGTCCTCAGCCCCCACTGTCCTTCTGCCCAGCCCGGAAGGGGGCTCTCCCTCTCTGCACACCTAGGGACCCCCCTTCATGCTCTCACGTGATCCAAGAGCCACTGATCTGGTGAGAGGCTGATGCTCCTCAGGCCGCATGGCAGGGCTGCCAGCGGACCCCCTCCTGCTGCCTTAGCCCCCTCTGCCCTCCGGGAGCAGGCACGGCCCCTCTCTCGGTCTCTGAGGGACACCCCACCCACACTCACCACGGGGAGCCCAAGAGTTAGAGTCGAGGAGGGAAACCTCACGTCTGTCTTGGTCCTAAGTCATGTTCTCTTATCCAGTTCACCTGAAATCTGGCCATTTCTAGTTTCCAACTGCTCACCTACGTCGACAAGGTGATGCTCGTGTGTCTAGTGCTTCATGCGTCTAGTTATCACTGTCTGTCTGTCAGAACCTGAGTGGGGAAGAGAGGCAAGTAATAGGGAGTATTCTGCAGGCAAAGGGACCCGGAGGCCCTTAAGAGGAGTCTCCCCTTGTTCTTGGAGTAGGGAAACCAAGGTCACGGCAGGCCAAGGAGGGCGTCCTGGAGGGACACGTGCTCCTCCTGCAGCCCCGTTCTGCCTGAGGACCTGCCCTGGTCTGTGTGAACTCTCTCTGGAGGTGACGATGGACAGGATCAGAGCTGCATGCGGTGCCTGAAGCTCACGTGCTCAGGGACACACACAAGTGACCAGGGCTGAGTAACGAGGAAACATGAGTTGAATGCGATGCTTTTTTTTTTTCAAAGTCACAATTTTTCTGATTTGATGTGTAAATGCACACCCGTATGTGGGAAATAGAGGGAAGCATTCACGGGGAATGGGTACCGTCTGCACCCACCGGCAGGGGTGGTGGGTTCTGCCTCTGAGCTCGCTTTACCCTGCGCTGAGCAGCCAGCTGCCCCCTGAGCCCCCACCACCGGGTCTGCTCAGGGTGCAGGTGCTGAAGGCTCGTTAGCGCAGCCCCCCTACTCACTGGAGAGCCGCACGCTGTCCAGGGGCCCCCAAGTCCCCCCGGGACGGCCGGTTTAGAGTCCGGGTGGCTGCTGTCTCACCCTTGAGCTGTTCTCATCTCACACAAGTGCCCCGGGCTGGGCTCAGCTGTGCCCGACCGCCTGCCCCCATAGCTCCCTCCCCATTCTCTGCCACAACTGAACCTAGAAACGAAGCAGGCAAGAAGCAGGGGGTTAGACCCATTTCTTCACAGCCCCATCCTAAAAATTGTCCAAGGAAATGAGGTCCCCACACCACAGAGAGCTGTTGAGCTCCTTGTGTTGTGCCGCTGGCTGCAATGCCAGCAGGGGACTCTGCCTACGACTGTCGAATTGCAGGACGTAGAAAAACCAGAATCCTCGGCATCGTCTTGGGCCATGTTCCCGCGTGTACCTGCCCACAGGTGGGGTGGGGGGGGCACCATGTTTTTAAAAATGACAAGGTGTGAATAACACAGTTCCAGTAACAGAGAAAAAAACGAATTTGTCTCCACAAATGTATTTGCTCCCAAATTTTAAGTCATACAGTTCATTCCTGAGCATTGCTTCCTGTCTCCCGTCTGCCTCTTCTTTCTCCTCTAAGTGTGATGTCTCCGGGGCTCTGCCTCAAATCTTTGTCTTTCTACTTTTCAAGCTCCCTCTCGGGGTATTCCAGCCCCCTCGCCTCTAACTGCCACCGCTCTGCTGAGGACTCCTGGGCCCTCCCTGAACCCGCCATTACGAGTGTGTGTTTCCGAATCCCAGAGCTGAGCTGCACTGCTGTGTGCCTGGGGGAAAGGTTTTCAGTCTCTGGGCCTCCGTTTAGGGCTGTGATAGTACCTGAGGCACTTAGATATTAGGGAAGATGTGCTGGTCATGAATTATCTCAGGAATGTTTTGTTTGTTTGGAAAGGTCCTTATTTTGTTTTGGTTAAACTCAGTTCCAGTGTCCTTTATCATTTGAAAAAGTAATATATACACATGTAAAAAACTTCACAATGTGTGACAACGTGTGCATGTCCTGGAGAGGAAGTCTTCTTGACCTTTATCCCTCCAGCCACCCTCCCAGAAGCAACCATTTTTTCGTGCCTCACGTTTTCTAGCTGCTAAGAATATTCTCTGTATGGATATAAAACAACATAATATTCATTATCCAATTTATGGATTTCAGGTTAATTCCAGTTTTCTCATTAAAATTAATGGTGGATAACTCTGAGTATAACCGAGGATAGATTCCTAGAATTGATACTGGTGGGTCAGAGGCTATATGCATATTTTGTGGTTAGGTTTTTTGAGCTATAATTAATATACAACAAAATTAACCCTTGTAAGTGTACAGATCTACACATTTTGACAAATGCATACTGTTGTATAACACCACCAAAATCAAGATATGGAACATTTCCATTGCCACAAAAACTTCCTCAACTAGGTGTGCAGTGGCGTCTTGCTGCTACAGAGGTGGGGGGTCTGCTGCAACCTATTACAAGATTCTTAAAGGTAGAATCCTTTACCTCAGATTTTAAAGAATGTTTTCACAATATACATAATTTATAAGTTGGCTTCTATTTCAAGAACTTTGAAGATATTATTCCATTGGTGTTTGGTTTTCAAATTTTCTGAAGAGAATTCCACAATGAGTCTTATTCTTGCTCAGTGGGGAGGATTATGTCCTTTTATCCTGTATCTGTTTAAGGGTTTTTTTTTTCTTTGGTTTTTAGAGGTTTTACTATTATGAGCTTACATGTGATTTTTTGTGTGTGCATTTATCCTGGTTGGGATTGAACTCCTTGTATCAACGGCTTGGTGTCTTTCACCATTAAAAAAGTCATTCATAGTCATTATAACTTCAAATATTACTTCTCCCAAGACTTTTTTTGTACTTCCAGGACTCAAATTACCTGGATTGTAGACCTGTTAACCTTGTATTAGTTTCGTTCATCTACTTTAACTATTTCTGCCTCTCTATAGCTCCATTAGATATTTTCTCGATTTTTCACTAACTGTGTTTTAACTGCTGTTAAATATAGTCATTGATGTCTTAATGCTGGTTGTTGTATTTTTCCTTCTATGTTTTCCATTTGTCATAATTTTCATTCTTTCTGAAATTCCCCCTCTTGTTATTTAATCCTCAAATATATTAACCATAGTTATTAAAAGTCTGTGTCTGATAATTTCCAAGATGGACTTTATGATGATTACTCTATGTGTTTATATTCTCTGCTTTTTTGCTTGGTTTTCAGTCAAGATTTGTATTTTTTGTATGCCCTGTTGGTTTTGATTGTGTAATGGGACATTGTAAAGATAATTTAAGTCTCTGGATGATATTATAATGTTATCTTTCACCAGGAAAAAAAATTGCTTTTTCTTCTAAAGACAATTAGACTAAAATGAGGTCGCTTTAATGCAGTCAGAGAATAAGATGCTCAAATCTAGGTTTCAGTTCTTCTGAGGTCTTGTTTATTTCCAGGGCATCCTTATTCCCAGTGTGCAAATTTGGGGGTCCCAATGAAATCCAGGGTCATATCCCAGGTCCACTTCACCTTGGTGGGCTTTGAACTTCTATTTTTACTATTCCCTAGCCCCAGGCCTATGAAACTACTAAAACTTTTCCACTTCTTAATCTCACAGGCACTGACTTTGCAACCGGCAGTCAGTCCTTGTGAGGGGCAGAGGTTCCTCCTAATGTTGGATCATGGCTCGTGGCTTTCCCCTTCTCCTGAATCTTGGCCCTCCAAATTCTCACTCTCTTGGTAACCCTCAGAAGCTCAAACATATTTTTAAAATATATTTTGCCTAATTTTCTACTTTCTCAGTAGGAGAGTGGGCGCCAAATAGTCTAAATAGTTGTGTTTTTTTTTTTTTTGACTGATTACTCCGTTCGTAGCTCTAAAAACCTTCCCAGATGATTCTGACAGGCATCTGCAGTAATAAACCACAGGAGCACAGAAGGCCCTTATGAACTGATCCCTTCAAACCTGTGCAGCCTAACGGTTTAGCCCTTTCTCCACCCACTGACCCCCAAGTCCATACACCTTCCACCCTGATGGAATTATTTCCTGTTTCTGGGGTGCCAGGCCACAGTGCCTCTCTTATCTTCAGCCCTTTGCGTATGCCATACTTCTCTGCCTTACCCACTCCTTTATCATTGCTTCTATAGCTTTTTAAATGTTACCTCTCCTCTTCATTCACTGCATTTAACTCACAATTTATGAGGCAGGGGTCTAGGCTACCAGGAGCTGTTTGCGGCTTGAGAGGTTAGGTCCCCTGAGAGGGTCTGTCAGTCTGAAATCCTATTTATTTTCCTTCCGGATGCTTCCCTGTGCTTCCTTTTCTGTCCTGCCACCACTTTAGAGCCAATCATTAAAGATATGAGCTCCTTGAAGGAAGGGAGGGACTCAGATGCTTAAACAATGGCTACTGACTTGACTTAATTGAAACATAATTTTCAAAAATAATAATATTTCATGAATGTAAGACTGCCTCACAAATCTGAAGTCTGTATTTAATCAGTCTTGGTTAAATTCCATCCATATCTGCCTGAACTAGTACAGAGAAAAATAATGTCTTTCTCATCCTACATGAAAATGGTGCTCAATCCTTAGTCTGTGGAATAATTATTTATTCTGTGCTGACTTACATGAAGGTATCATAATATTAGCTAATGTAGTGTTTCATATGTGACAGGCATCACACTCTTTTCCAATGTGTTTTCCCATGTAATCCTCAATATAATTCTATGTAGTAGATGCTGTTGTTATTAAGGCTAAGAGTTGTTAAGTAGCCTTGCCAAGACCATGTACCTGGTGAGTGGCTAAGCCAGGATGCAGACCAAGGGGCGTCTGACTCTAAAACTCATGCTTGTTTGGAACTAGTAAGGAAAACGCGGCTCTACAGTCGGCTGCAGTGCGCTCAGACTTCAGTGCCATCCCTACTCGGTGGGGTATCCTCAACAAACTGCTTCAGATTTCAGATTCTTAGTTTCCTCTTCTATAACAACTGAACTTGACACCTGCCTGAAAAGTTCTGTGTGGAGGGGGGGTGTCTCGCATGATTTCAGGGGTGTTACAGGTGCTTAATAAACACAATCACCCACACATGTACACATTTTGTCCATATCTGTATCTCTTTCACTGTTGGCTTTTTCACACCGTCTGTTATTTGACTATTTCTGCTTAGTTGCTCAGCATTCTTTTTCTCTATGCTGGGCCACACTAGTATGGTTTTAACTAACTTCATATGAATTAATTACTTACCAGTAGTGACATATTTATCATCAATTGCACAATTGCTTATGTAGTTCTAGTAAAACATTACTTCAAGTGTAAAATATGTCTAGTTAAGAACAAATTACCCATGTGTTAATAAACGAGTTTGACACAAGCCATTATTTACTGAGCTTAAAGCTGTATTTGTTGAAAAGCCTCAAGTCATTTCACTTTTGCTGAAGACTCATATTTAAGTAATTGTGTAATACAGTCATTCATTACTGTCAAGCTACACTTCTCTGTCGTTACAACAGAGAACACAGGCCAGCATTTAGTGCATGTTCTACAGAATTGTCTTTTGTTGGGGAAAAATAGCTGGAGAGATTTCTAAGGCTCCTGGACAAAAGGGAAAAGTAATGGATTGGCACTGCTCGATATGTTATTCATACACTGTCATAAAGTGGCCATTTTTAGCATGCTTGCTTTTAACCTGTCCACCCAGCTTTATCTCATCACCTTGATAAAAAAAAAAGGGCCACACCAACATTAGTGCATTTGCTTAGTCTGAATTTTAAGTTTGGTTTAACTAGCATCTGTGCTCCAATTGGCTCGCTCATGCGGGGGGTCCATCCAGACACTGAAGTGGACGAGGACACCTTCAGGCCATTCGTAAGGCTGGGCAGAGGGGCTTGGTTTCCTCAACCTCTCTGGTAAGAATCATCTTGGGAGCTTGCTAAATGCACTTGCCGCTGGAGATTCTGATTCAGTGGACCTGAGCATTTAGAGGCCCAACAGGAAGCCCCTGGAACTTCTCAAACATGTCCTTAAGTACATTTGGAGAACATTGTTATAAAGGTTTTATGAGCTTCAAAATACTACCTTTATTTTGAGAAAATGGATGCGATTTACCCTCTTACGCTCCAGTAGGTACACAAGGCTCTGCAGCCTCTCCCAGGGTGCGCATCTCCACAAACCCACCTCTCTGTAAAGCAAATGACACTAAGTTTACCTCAAGCCACTGGAGAACAGAAATGGGTTTATACATAGGGATCTGGAGAGGTGAAGGGAGGCACTTTGATGTGACACTTGGGGCCCAAACTCTCACGAGCAATTTTCTGGGAGGATTCACCACTGGATGGCTATTTTAGGTCTAAAACACTTACCTGCCTATCAGTAGTTACTAGCAAAGTAGCAGCTGTGTCCTCTGAGTGTTGTGGTGACTCTTGCCCTCCTGGTTCCTGCCGTCCGAGCCGGGGTCAGTGGGGAGCCATGTGTGTACCAGGCAGCAGAGACGTCCTGCCTTGGCAATGACTTGGTAAGAAATTGCATCCAGTGGTAACAGTTCCTATGGGATGGGGCACACCAACCCAATGAGAACCCCTTTGGGACAAGAATAAGTGGTAAAACACAAACAGAAGGCAAGACTCTCAAGTTTAGATAGCATATTGATTGGCACTGGTCAGTGGTCCTTTCCCCTAAAGCCCCGGGACCCTGAGCGACTGCCCCAGGCCAGGAGGCCAATTGTTCAGATGTGCCCAGATGACGGTCTTGTGTGTACCTGGGGGCTTTGTGAAGGACCCTGATGTCCACTGCTGATTTACTTTGTGCCGGGCCTGCTGGGAGGTGATTCCTGATGAGTTCAGGAACCGTGACTTGGTATCTTGGGTTTTACCATGAAGAAAACTGGAAGCATAAATTCCAGAAGTAAACTGGTGCTTTCTTGTGTTTTTGTACCGCAATGGCAGTTGCGTGCCTTGGACTTCCCTCCGACTCCTACCCATTCTCTTTCCACGATACTGCGACGTCTACTAAAGAGCAGAGAGCAAGTCCTTTTCAGCCCGGGCCTGGTGGGATGTTTATGCCATGGACTCAGGCAAACACAGGTTCTGGTGTCATTCTTTCCCTAAAAGAATCCTCTGCCATGTGTGGTCTGACTGCGGTGAAGTGTGTTCTGGGCAGCTGTCCACCCCGTGTGCCACTGGACACAATGGGAACTGTTCCACAGAGACCTGGGAGGCTGGGCACAGCTCCAGCGCCACCCCCATGTCACAGCTCAGGGTCAGGGCTGTGGAAAGCGGGCAGGCAGAAGCGCCTTTGTGTCTGGAAGGCCCTGCACCATCAATCTGCATTCTATGGAGAGAACAGCTGAGAGCTACTGCGTGCAGTGTCTTGAGCAGCGTCATCATGCCAGAGGACAAGAGGGCAAGGCCTCTGTTGGCAAGGTAGGAGGCAATTTGAAACGTGCCAATTATTTGCCTGAACATATGGAAAGAATTTTTCCCAGCTCTGCTCAATCTGGCCTGAGAACTGCTCTTATGGGCCAGAACCAATATTTCCTGAGGGCCTACTGTGCACCAGGCAGGCATGGAGCCCGTCTCCAAATGCATTCCCACAGCTGCACCATGCGTCGGGCATTGTCACCCAGCATTTATGGGTAAGGAAACTGGGACTTGGGGAAATTTAGAACCTCACCTACCATCCCCACACTGAGGAATACGGAATGAACTTCCAATCCAGTGGGTCAGGCCTGAAATCCACTCGTTTAACACACTACCTAGCGAGCAGCACGGTCCTTCCTCGGAAGCCCTTTGCTGAAGGGCTGTGGTTTCTGTCTCGGGAACAAAGGTGTCTTTGCCGCATCTCTCCGGAGGGATGTGTTCACGGACGGTGCAGAGCTGTCTCAGCCAAGAGGCCTTAAATATTAGGAGAACACATCCCACCGAGGGGCTCACAGGCCCTGGGGCCTCGGGCCTGAGCCTGCACGGACGCTGGCTCACACAGGCTGCACCCTGCCCTCCGCGCCGCACACACAGACGCACGTTTTCTCCACTTGCTCTCACAGCACACCTGTCGCTGCCTCTCCGCAAAGGCGGTTTTGTGCTGTGAAAGTACCAGTTCAGAAGGAAACGTAAACCATATGGAGGGGATGGCAAGAGGGAACCTCTTGGGCAAATAAATAGCGTGACTTGTCTCCTGAATTTCCCCATTTTCCCTTGGGGTGAAGATGAAGTAGAGGGTCCTAGTGGCCACCTGCCCAGGGGTTCTTGCCAACTGCAGTTTGTTTCTAGTTTGGTGGAGGAAAGTAGCTTTTCCTCGATACCCAGCGGGAGAGGTGGAGCCTGGAAGTGTCAGCTGCCAGAGGAACTGAATGTGATGCAACAACACATTCCAGAATTTTGAGGGCAGTTAAGATGTTCTTTCACTGAGATTAACTCCCAATCCCAGGCAACCAAGATGAGATGTAAATTTGGTGCCAACTCACACAATTTTCCAATTGCAGTCCTAGCTGAATTGCTTGTATTTGTAAATGCCTGAGTTGGCAGATCAGCAAAATATTTCTAAGTTATTCCACTGAGCAGAAAACACTGCTGGCAGTCCTCCAAAAAGCTTTCTAGCTGGTCTTCAAAAAAGTCCTGAAAAATCCAAGTGGCACTGAGACACTCAGTTCAAAGCCAAAAACTCCCAAGGTTTGACGTCCACTTCCTTTGTCTCGCTTTTGAATAGGGAAGAGAGAAAACCTTAGCAAAGAAAATAAAAGCAGAGAACGCGGCCTGTGAAGGCACAGGAGCCCATGGAGTCAACAGATGGGTTTTTAGTGATCATTATTCTGGCTTCCTCACTCAACATATACAGACACAAGGGCCCAGAAAGGCTGTGGGAGGCAGCTCTGCAGGACCCAGGCAAGGGAGGGGCCGGGCAGGGTTCTGCCCACACGCCCAGTGCACGTCCCACTATACGACCCTACCTAGAGGGAGATGATTCAAGGGAGTCAGAGGCAAGCTGGAGTGCTCCCTGTGGGGGTAATCTATCCATAAGACAGCAGTAAAAACAACTGTTAAATTGACATCACCTTCAAAATGACCTGTTTCCTGGGATTCTTGGAATTGTGACTATTTGGAAAGAAACTTGGAGAAACGTTGATTCACCCCTGCCAGCCCCTCGTAGGGGTGGAATGGTGCAGCATGTTACATTGCACGGCTCCTAACTCGATGCCAGGGGGTGGGGGGGTCTTGGGCACCAGGAGGACTAGAGGCCAACATTTAGTATTTCTGTCTCAAATTACACTTGCAGGGTCCATGAGCATCTCATTTTCTAATTCCATTTCTCACAAAACAAGCCAACATCTGCCTTTTGTTATTTCTAAACTTCATTGTTTTTGAAACACTCATAGTACATTTTGAATGAAACTGTCTTTACAAAAACTGCCCGGCCGGGCCTGGCCACAGCCATGCCACAGGCAGAAGGCGACACCGACCCCCCACCGCAAACCCCCCAACGTCCTTGTCACACTTGGCCGACTTTGTTGCTCTGTCTCCTCCCGTTTTTCAAGGACTGTATGAAGAGCCCAGAGGAAAGCAATTAAGGTGTGTTTTGGGGTAGAAACACTAAAGCCCTGCAGAGACAGGGTGGAGGAAGTTCTGCGTCCCACTGCTTGGGGGACAGAGGGGAGCTTAGAAGAGGGAGGGAGGGGCGTTTGTCTTACTTCGGTCACGTGGATATTGCAGAGGGGCTTAAGAGGGTGTCAGGACGGTTTCGAGTCATGATTCTCCACCAAGAGTTCGGTGGATCTAGGAGAGGACACAGTGGCTCCATCACAGGGAACATCCTCAGATCATGTTTTTAATCTGTCTGATTCACTAGAACCAGTCCTCATTCTTTCGAAACAAGTGGGTCACAGTTGCTGATTGGAGTCAGAGGTAAACTGAAGTTTTGGGGTATAGTTGACATCAGCAAAGGCACCCCCACCACATAGGGGTGACATAAGGTTCCTTCTGAAACATCTTATTTCTCCTTCACAAATCCAACCTCGCTCAGGACGTGGGGATACAGGCTGGTGCAAATAATAGAAAATGAGAAATCAAACTCGAAGTCTGAACATTAGGATATTCTGCATCTGTTGATTTCTAACTGATGACTTTCTCCAAGTGGCCTAAGGTCTCAGAGCCTCAGTTCCCCACCCACGAGTCAGAGAGAATCGGTGGGACTGAGTGGGACTCAGGTGCAGTTAGGGGCAAGCCCTGGGAGGATGCTCAGTAGGTGAACCCTGGTCCCCGTGACAGGACCATCCTCACGCCCAGCTCGTGGCCGACGCCCCTCAGGGATCCATTCTTTCCCAGGGAAGAACAGGGAGTCCTTGCACTGATTTTAAAGTTTATGAAACATGACCTCATCATGAAATCTTAAACAGAAGCCTTCCACTCTTAATTGGAAACATCACTGTATGTTCACTTGGCCCATTTTCTTGCCTTACTAAGTAGCACATGCAGGACGGAGAAGAGTCTGGATTTCAGCACTTGCAGAAGTGCCAGTGCCCCCAGGCAGCCCAGAGAGTGGCCGTGGGAGGGGAGAGTCCCCTGGCCAGGAGGCAGGGAAGAAACGGGTCCGGGGCATGTTGTGTGGTCCGTCCATGTGTCCCCACCGGAGCCTGAACCCCCTAGACGGTGCTGAGCGCTGGCCGTCTCTCCTCATGTGCCCAGCGAAGGCAGCTGGGTCCGCCGTCGGTCAGGGCCAGGTCTGGGTCTTCTAGGCCCCTCTCTCGCGCTGTCTGCACTCACTCCACCAGCAGGTCCTGCAGGCTCTGCGGTCATGCTCTGAGAGATGCCCACTTCCCCGCTTCCCGCTTCCCAGGGCGCGCGGGTCCAAGCGGCCACCGCTCTCCCCAGGTCACTCCCGCAGGCTCCCTGCCCCCGCCCCGTCTCCTCCTGCTAGCGTGGCGACCCTATCATGTCATTCCTCTGTCCGTATTCTCCAGTGGCTCCCCACTTTGCTCAGAACAGAAGCCAGCGTCCTTCGGATGATCTGTACGAGGCCACAAAGGGTGGCCCCTCATTCCGTCCGCCCCAGCTCGTGGTCTCTGTGGCCCCTTCGTGGTTCCTTAAACACGCCAGGTCCTCCCTTACCTCTGCCCTTTGCCCTCCCTGTTCTTTCTTGGGACCCTCTTCCCCTAGAGGCCCGCAGGGGGGGCTCCCTTAGCTCCTGTCGGTCTGCATTCACATGTCACTTTCTCAGTGAAACCTTTCCTGGCCACCCTGTCAAAGATTGTAACTCCCTTTCTATCCACTCCAAACTTTCTATAACTCTTTTTTGCTTTATTTTTCTATTACATTTATGGTTATATGTTACACACTTGACTTATTCTTTTATCTTATTCCCCTACTAGAATGTTAGCTCTATAATGGTAGGAAAATTACGTCTTGTCCAGAGCAGTGCCTGGCACAAAGTTAAGTACTCAATAAATAGTTTTTGCATAGATGAATAAAGTGACCTCAAAAAGCCCCTAACCCTGGTAGTTTAAAGACAGAATGGAAGCCTTACACCATCAGAAGTTCTGATCAGGCAGGCCAGGGCTCTGTAACAATGCCACCGGGGACCCAGTTTCATTACGTTTTTTCATTTCCCCGTTCTTAACCCATAGGTTTTCATCTGTAATTTTTTTGCCTCATGGTTGCAAAATGGTTGCTGCACCAGCAGACAACACATCATCTTTCCAAAGCAGAAAGAAAATACAGAAAACGGTAGACAACGGCATTAGGAAAGCAAACCCTTTCCCAGGAACTCCAACCTTATGTATTATTGCCCAGGAGTCTCCTGCATGGCCACTCCTAGCTGCAACATCAAACAAAAACTGGCATTTGGTTGGTGAGGAAGAAAGGAAAATGGATGAAGGACTGGCGGCAGCTCACAGCATCTGCACAGAGCTGATGCTGTCACCCTTCAACACCAGCTCATGCTCCTCTGCTTAGACAGGGGAGGGGAGGGCCTATGAGACCCCTAGGCAAGCAGAAAGTTGTGGGGGCAAGACTTAGATTGACTGTTGCTGGAGGAAAACCTTCAGTCCTCATCCGGGACTGGGGGCAGGGAGTGGAATACTTACAATGCTTCACAGCCACGTGCCTGGCGTGGGGATGAAGCTGGCCAGAGAGGATGATGGAAGTGTACGGGGAGAGCAAGATGCCTGAATCCAAGGGAGGAAGTCCCAGGAGCTGCAAGTCTTTGCTTCCAGGTGTTACGGGGCCTCACTAAGGGCTGTCTAGCCACGGTGATGGTGACGATTTTATGGCATGCCTTGACATGAGTGAGGGACATGTGAGTGTAGACTTGGCTCTTGGCCCCATCGAAACCAGCAAGGAAAGTGGGCTGGGAAGGTCCGGCAGCTTACACTGTGCGCCTGTCTGCACCCCCACAGCAGCAGGTCTCCAGTGCGAACCCTCTCCTGTCCCCTGAGCCATGAATATTTTTAAACATCTCCCATGTGATTCTGACACCCAACCTTCTTGCACAGTGAGGCTCCTCTGTTCAAAGCCTGCAGCAGAAGATTCGGTGCAGAGGGGCAAGGTGATCTGTGGGAATAGCCACCGGGGTCACCGCCCCGGGGCAAGGCCAGTTCCTGACCCAGTGAGCTATGCACAAAACGGGTGCTGCTCTGTCTGAGCTTCCTTACATCCTCATGTTCAGATACACCCAGCCCTGGGCCTGGAGGCAGCAGAAAGGCAAGGAGAGAGAGGTCTGTGTCCCTCCTTCTTCTCAGAAAGCCAGTGTCAGGAGCAGGGGCTGTGGCTCACCTACTGCATGACTGTTCATTTCCTCCTCTGCCCCGACCACCACGTATCCCAGGTGTGGGCAAAGCCCATGTCTGGCTGCTGTGTGCTGCCTGCAAGCCTAAGGCCCCCAGGGAATGGCTGTGTGCAGAAGCAGAGATTGCCACCGCAGGGCCGGCGATGCATGCTTACTGCTTAGCCTTGGCACTTACTCATTCAGCCATTTTTATGTTCTGAATGGTCAGGACCCAGGACTGAGCAACAGGATCTGATCTCTTCAGCTGCTGGTAGGAGAGGCCGACAGCCCTTCTGCAGAGAAAAAGAGGTCGATGCTGGATGTCCACTGTAATTATGATGACGGGAAGCTCAGAGAACCTCAGCTCCCCTACACACACACACACACACACACACACACACACACACACACACACACACACACAGAGTATCCCGGTCATGCTGAGGATGGAGGGTGGGCCCCCAACCCCTCCCCTACCTCAGAGCTGCTGTCCGGGCTGCCCTGGGAGAACCTGTCTTGTGACCATGACCCGGCTAGGCTGGGAGATGCCCCGTGTGTGTCAGTGGGCGGCAGGGGAGCAGGTGGGGACCTACATGCTGTGATGGAAACACTCATCTAGAAACCTCGAGAAGGCCCTCAAAACTGTCACCAAAGGGGTGGTAGAAAGATCTGGCAATGTGACGTGAGAGAAAAGACCTGGGGCATCTGCTGAGGGGTTGCAAATCCATGAAGGAAGGGGGGGCCATGCTCCTCGGAGTATCAGCAGGAAGGTGCTGCCACAGGGTACGTGAGCTTTTCCTGCTTGTCTTTTACTTAGTAAGAGCCATGACCCAATGGAAACAGGTCTATACTGGAGGCAGCGGGCTTCATGTCCCTGGACGTATTCACGCAGCCTGAATGGTCCTGCAGAAGCCCGTTGTTGAGTGGGTTTCTCGCAGGGTGGAGGCATGGGCGAGAAGGCATCTTCCAGCTGTGGGGGTCCTTGAACCAGTGACGTCCCTGTCAGCCTCTATGACCCCAGGCTGGGTGTCCCCCACCGCAAGTACAGATCTCTCTTTCTCTTTCTCAGAATTTTGAGGGCGCAAAAGTGCTAACAATTCTCACTGGAGTGTTAATGCCTCCAAAGGTTTTCTCATCTGCCAGCTGCCATGGCTGGTGGGGTTGGCTGGGCTTCAGCTCACCCCCAACTCAGTCAACGCTTGCAGACTGGCGAGCAGCCTCGGCAGGCAGGTGTGCTTCCTCTGCAGGCCAGCCCCAGCAGAGACTCGCCAGCTCCTGAAAAGATAGGCTCCCGAGGCCTCTGGCGCGGCACTGAGTCAACACATCAAGGCTCACAAACATGCCTGCAGGTGATGCTGATGGTCGCTCAGACTTAGGAGCACTTTCCTGAAGCTTCACCTCAGCCAAAGCCCCAAGAAAGGGGATTTTTTCACCTTAATCTGTAAGCTTGCAGAGTTCTGTGTCATGCTCTGATTCTGACCCATGTGTTTGCCTGTCCCCAGGAAGCTGCCTCTGTCTGCTCCCGTGAGCCCCACACGCCCTGGCATCTTACCGCTTGTGGTCTTTGCTGGCTTCGACCACAGTCCCCTCTCTGATTCCCCGGTCAGGCTGCATCTGTTCGGCCAGAGGTTTTCACAATGTTCACCTGGAATGGGAACCTGGTGTCCATGCTCAGCGTGTGGCCGTGCGTCGTATCCTCCCCACAGACCCTACCATCCTCTAGTTCAAGGCCGGGATGGCGCCTTTACCCTGGTATGTCCTGCATCTGGCATGGAACTCGGCACCACCACGTTCTCAGTATGTGGGGAAGAAAGGGAAGGACATACTCGTCCTGAAGACTGTGTCTAGTTTCCACAAAGGTCGCTTGCGTCCTGTACAGAAATGCACGTGGCAGACACGGGTGGGGCTGAGTGTGCGGTGGGCGGGGAGTGGGGACTCTTGAGTGTCCCTAATCCTTCCCATGGCTCCTCAGAGTCATGAGGCGTCTGACAGCACAGCTCGCCACACCTGCTTGCCCTCAGCCTCTCCCTGCATGAGTTTTCCAGTTTTCGTACTGCTCCTCATAAAGATGGCCAGCATCCTGGCTGCAGACTTCTCTGATATCTCTCACTGGCACTTTTTTAGCAAACCCCTGAGCACCTTGAGAGAACATCGTGGACACGCTGTCACTGCAAGCACATGTGGCATTATTTGCTCACATCCATGCGAATGATTAATGTGGAAATGAGGCTGGCGGCACGAAGGCTGGGGCTGTATAGGACAATTTCTGTGTGGTCTAAACAATGCCCGCTCTGTCCGTGCTGAGTCGTACAGACGTGAATAGCTGGCACTGCCGCCTCCTCTCTGCTGACCCCCATTCTCAGCTCTGTCCTTCCCCCTCGCTCCCACCCCCAGAGACTCCAAATTTTCCATCTGCAGCTGGAGAGGAGAGATCAGGGCCCTTTCAGGCTCCAGTCTCCTCAGCCTGGCTGGGGAGCAGTGGCCATCCGGCTGACGTCTCCAGTGACGCCTCAGACCGCCCAGGACAGAGGAGACGTGGGGCCCTGCAAGACAGCCTGGGGTTGCTGGCTGGTCTTCACCCCCTTTAACTGGTGGCTATTAGACGATGTTAAAAAACAAATGGTGGTTTATTCTGTAGAGACGCGTCATTGAGACGAATAGTCTGAAAGCCAGCAAGTGCTACAAATAAGCCAGGGACTTGTTGTGTGGCCTGTCAGGCTGCAAACATCCAGAACTCTGCTCACCAGGCATTGGTTCGAAGCACATCCCCAGGTCACAAGGATGGTCTGTGGTCTCCTCTCTGAGGAAAGCCTGCAATACCACACGATGTAGTAGGTGGTTGGCACCCGTCTTCACGACCAGTCCTGGTGTCCCACTGCATTGAGCGCTCAGCGTGCAGAGCTTTTAGACTCGCACCAAAGGCCTGCAAGGTGCGGACCTGTTTGAATCTCGGAGCCAGTGAGGATGCAGGCTCAGGGAGGCGAAATGAGAAGCCCAAGGTCTCACATGGCACGTGACCAGCCACGCCTGGAATCAGGGCCGTCCGACTCCAGAACCCAAGTTGGTCACAAGTCCGCCTCGTGTGTCATCTGCTTGCGGTCCATTCCTTCGGTTTTGTGGCATGTGTGGGAGGATTGACTGAGTGTTCTGGAAGGAAAGTGGATGCAGTGGCTGAGTCTGGCCCCCTTCAGACTGCCTGCCACAGCTTTGAGGCACACGTTGTCTAGTGCACAAAACACAAGGCAGATTCAGCAGTGCTGAGAACTGAATATCTCTCAGGAGCGTCACTAGTGGCTCTGACCCTGGTTGGGAGGTTGCCGACACTTTAGCAGGCTTGAGGCCACAGGGCGCATGCAGGGCCGTGGCTCTGCTGCTCCTGGGGCCCACGGTCCTGCTGCGGTATTCAGACGGCCGTGAGCTTCTTGTCACCCCTGCCCTTGTGAGTGAGGGTTGGGCACATGATGACAGGCTGAGCTGACGCTGCCAGTCCCCATGCGTGTGGCTTGCAGTACTAATGTCACACAAGACCTGAAATCAGATTCAGCAGCTTATTTCCATTATATGAACAACATAGTATTTCCCATGCCAGCAGACACAAGAAACGAAACCTACTGACGTGCCTGCGAGGTCTGTCGGGACCCTCCTGCAGGGCAGCAAAAGGAACCCAAGCTGAGGCAGCCAAGTGAGCCCTGGGCGTTTGCTCTCCTTATTTCCTGGAGCACTTATTTATATTATGATTTCCTTTTACTTGGAGTCATTCATTTTTTTGTCCCTGTTTCCCTCCTGTTTTGACTTGTGGCCCAGCATCGGTCGTGTTAGACCCAGGACAGTCTCACACCACCATTGCTTCAGTGTTTTCCCATCTTCCTCCTGCAGGAGGTAGGTTCAAGGATAAAAATAAAATACCTCACAGAAAGACAACCTACTTTGTAACTATTCCTTCTCTCTAAAAAGCCTGGGCCTCCAGAGAGATGTCACCTGTCTTGAGACAGCCCCAGGGAACACCCACTGAGCTGCCCAGACTCTTTATTCTTGGTTAAATTTTACACAGTTTTAATTAATATTGTGCCCACATCTATTAATGTAGATGATCCGTTCTGATTGGTAGTAGATGCCTCTCAAACCAGCTATGCCATAGGATCTTGTCCCCACCATTTGAATGCAGTGTTTTCCAAAAGGTGTTCCTGGAAAAGAATTGCCCAGAGAGCTGATCAAAATGCAGAATCCCAGGCCCCTTGTTCAGCGAGACCCTCTGCAGGTGGGCCCAGAGGACTGCACTTCAAAAATAAGCCTAGTAGGCACTTCTCAGCCTTACTGAAATGGAAGACCCCTGGCTTAGGGTTCAAGTAGCTTGAGCAACACTTAGAGTTGACTATGGTTAACGTCAGGGATGGGGAGGCTCAGAAGCCCCAGGAATTGGCGTTTGTCTGCTCCGTCATTCAGTAAGCCTTTACGGAACACTTCCGATGCTCAGTCTTTGATTGAGGGACACATGTGGACTCTGTAGGGGCCTCATCCCCACATCACTGGAATGGAAACACGGGTCTAAGACAGTGGTTCTTGAACCTGCCTGTCCATCAACATCGTGGGGAGCTTGATAAGAATGCATAGTCTCTCCCTACACATATACCCATTCACCTACACATCAGGTGTTACGGAAATGTGTTTTTATATCCCACCCCCCAACTGGCCATACTTTATATTCTTTCTGGAATAAGATAAAATGAAAGCACATGGCCCATATTTTAATTAATTATCCACTATGGTTGTCCAAGTTGATCAAGTCGAATTCTTAGTTTCTTAAAGAGAATCATGTTGATGTTTTTTCTGACTCTGGCATTTCCTCAGGACAGACATCTGGAAGTGAATACTTCACGTGGTAAGGCTTCTGAATGCTGGTTCACTTCCGCTTGGTGGCTCTCAGTGCCAAATACAGCAGTGAGTCTGTGTCGCTGGGAAAGCGTGTTTGGGGCTATGACCCCAAACCACGGGATTGTTAGTAGGGCAGAGGTAAGCCGCTGTAACGGAGGGACCCCACAACATGGTGTTTTGAATCAGATGGAGATTTATTTCTCTGTCACTTTACCTCTCAGACAGGAATGGTTCCGGGGCTGGTGGGGAGACTTGCATTCTGACCATGGCCTCCATTCCTGGGTTCAAAGTTCTCATTGTGTTATAGACAATAGGAAGGAGATGAGCATTCACCAGTTGTTCAAAGACAAGATCCAAAATTGGCACAAATTGTCCCAGATCACATCCCACTGATCTCGCACAGCTGCGGGGAAGGACAGACAGTGAAGCAGTTACCTGGACAGCCGGCTGCTCTGCAGAAAGTGGGAGAAAGTTTCGAGGACGTGATCAGCAGGCTGCCACGGCTTCCAGCTGGGGTCTGGGAATAGACAGTGAACCCTGGGCTAATCTGACCAGGAATCAGGGCTCATCAAACTCCTGAATGTGGCACTTTCACAGAGTATGGCCGAGCGGGACTGGGCTCAGTGCGGTGTCACCAGCTGGAGGTCTGCTTGAGCCCCAGGGTGCGGCTCGCCTCCCTCCCCTGCCCTCCCCCCGCCCCGCTCTCCCTTGTCATCCTCCACATTTACTTTCTGGGTTTGGAAATCTCCTTTTTTGCTAGTGATAGGTACACAAGGGAAAAAATCAGGATTTCAGTGAAAAACAATAAGTAGAATTTTCAGTGACAGGCCTAGTGAACAACAAGAGGTCTATTCGCACAGTTATAGACCTGCTTCCCCTTCTGATCTGTGAGGAACAGGGGGTGGGGGGGCGGGGGGGGGCTGTCCTCCGCATGGGATTTTGCCTCTGGGCCAGGGTTGGCGGCAAGGTCATCGGAATGAGCACGGTGTGTTCTGTTTTGTTTTCGCAGCAGGGGTTTCTGCAGAGCCCAGTGCTCGCTGTGTTCTGTGGGGAAGGTGAGGGGTTCGCAGGAGGGCCCCTGCCCCTCCTTTAAGGTTAGGTTCAAGCTGAGAACCACCGGTGATCTTTCAAGTCCTGTTTTGGATGAAATAAGCAGACATTTGAATTAACTAACATGGAAGGTGACCCTCGGCCCTGAGGCGGAGTTAGTGTCTGATAGGGAGAGCGCTGCCCTCGGCAGGATGGCGGGCGTCCCCACCTCTCCTGTGCCCCGGGTCCCGCACGCCGATGTAGAAGTGACTCGGTGGATACTCTGGTCTGGCTCCTTATGGTGACCTGGGAGGACTGGGTCTGGTGAGTCCTTGCTGACCATTTTCCCTCCACGCACCACGTGGAGCAGGCCGTTCCCCTCTTGGGAACCCCTATGCCTACCCCCCAGCACCCTGCGCTGCAAACCCAGTATCACCGCCGGCTTCCGTCTTATTTACGGGCCCGCTTTCCCTCAGGCCTCGTGTCTGTCCACGCTGTGCCTGCCGCGTCCAGTGCCTGGCTGGCTCTCAGTGGGTGCTTGATATTGGATAAAGGAAAACAGTGAAGTCAGCCCAAGTCAGACGGCTGGCCAGGGCTGGTTGGAGGCTGGTTAGGGTGGGTCAAGTCTCACCCCTTTCAGACCAGCCCTTTCAAACATGGGGAAAAATGTGGCACCAAATGTAGGATGTGTGCGGGCACCAGCGGTCGGCTGCCGATGAGTGGCTCCCCGGCTCCAGCTCATTCTGCTGTGTCAGCCCCGGTTCTCGATGACGATGTCTTCCTGTACCTGTCTCTTCCCTTTCCCTCAAGAGCCTGTGCCTGGGGCTGGCACCCTGGTCTCCACCTGATGCGGCTCGGCTGGCTTTACAACCGGGGCCACGCTCTGGTGTTCAAAATAACCAGCCAGGCCGGGGAAGGGCACGGTCCAGAGCGTCCGGAAGCCCTGAAAGAGGCTGCTTTTAGCACACGCAGGGCAATGAGACTCCTGGCTCCAGGAGGAAGGAAGGCTGCGGTCACTGGGAGAAACGTTTCCTGCCATAGTCAGGGACACGGGCGGACTGAAGATAACAATAGGTGAGGGCAAAGTCGGCTTGTGCGCGTCTGGAGCCAGGTCTGTGCAGAGAATCCACTTGTGCTGTCTGGAGGCCACAGAGGAGTGACCCAGGGTGTCTCAGCCCCGTGAATATGGGGTGTGGAGGTCAGAGCCTTGGAGAGAGGCTGACAGCCCCAACACGCCCCAAACCAGCCTGTGGGTCCTACCCGGCAGTGACAGCTGGGACAGAAGACCGCACGGTATAAACCCTAGAGCCTGGTCCTGCCCCCGAGGGGAAGCGGGGGGCTCTCCAAGGAGTTCCGTAAGTGCTGAACAAACCAAGGTTGAAAGCCGGGTCCTAAGGTGCCTGAACTCCTGCCTGGTTTCACTAAGATTGCCCAAAGTCCAAAGAGGACTGTTCTGGGATCTTGTATTCCTCTCAGGCCCTTTTTTAAATGCAGTTTTTGTTATTTTTTGTATTATAGAGTGTGTCAACTATGTATAAAAAGTAGACACAATCTAATGAACCCCTCTGCACCCACCAACCATCTTTAATAATTATCAAATCACAGCTAACATTGTTTCATCCTTACCCCCTTCTACTCTCTCACTCCATATTATTCGGAAACAAAATACAGACATTATCTAAAATATTCCATGTTGCATTTCTAAAACATAAGGACTCTGTATAAATAACATGAACTATTCTACTGTGATGCTTAAAAATGCAGAATTCTGTAATACCACCAAACATCCAGTAAGTGTTCAAATTGCCAGCCACTGACATCTAGCCATGTCTCCCCATGGTTCCCCTCAGATCTACACTGTCACCATCCAGAGAGAAAAACGACGCAGACCTATCATGCCAGAGAGAAGCTGTGGTGTCCCAGCCCTTTGGTTTCCACTCTAGTAATGTGACCAGCATGTGGAATGCCAGGAGCAGAGAAGCCCCCCCACACGGGAGGCAAGCACATTGGCTGCATGAAGAGCAAGGAACTGACGGATCCCTCATTCTAGAAGAGGCCCAGAGAGGCTGGGCCTGCAGCCAGGGGCTTAACGAGTTTCCATTGTTACTGGCAGCGGACAAATTTGGAAGCAGACAGGGGACCTTCTTATCATGGGGAATTTGGCTAGTTGAGGCTGTATGCGTTTAAAAAGCGCAATCAACCTGTAGTGAGCTAAGGGATTAAACATGATTTTTCTCAACTTCAATGACCCTTCTCCCTAAATTAAGCTGCCTATTTAGCGCCCTTAATAAATACCTAGATAATTTAAACCATGTGGAGGCAAATCGAAAACACGGGCTTTTTGAACTCTGTATTTTCTTTCTCATGTTGGAACATTTCCCTCGAGAAAATATAAGGTCTAATGATTATGGAAAAGAAAGACCTGTATATCTTTGTGATTAAGTGTTTCATGATACACACACACACATAGATAAAGTTTCTTCTTTCTTCTTGGCTGAAGCGAAGCCAGGAAAACTGTTCCATCGACACATCTCTGGAGGCTGCCTGGCCTGTTTGTCAACAAAGCAGAATGTGAAAGGATTATATTTCTATAAAAGTAATTACATTTCAAAGCAGCTTGCTAGACACCATGTGGCATTACGCTGAACCAGGATGCTGTTTTCTGCCTGATTGTTGGAAATAATAATCTGTATTCACAAGTCAGTAAAATACTCAAATACGCATCTTCTCTGTTGCTTGATTGGGGAAATAATGCTCCCAGCTGGAAGACTTGAAAGAGGGTTGGGCTGAAAAATCTGACATACAGATATCTGTATTCATCTGCTGTTTTAAAATTCAGCCTACACACACACACACACACACACACACACACACACACACACTCTTTAATATTAAGAGTCTTGATTTGGATCAAAAAATGTCCTTAACATGGCGAGGATACTTTTTTGTAATAATTTCTGTCTGATTTTTCCCTTTCCTTGAATTCATGAGTCACATCAAAGAGTGTCTCAACTTTTAGAAGCTTTGTTAAAATTTGTCCTGGTCTCTTTGATGTGCATCCAAGAAAGGTCCACAAACAGTTCTCCGAGCTCCTGGGCCCATGGGACTCCTCCGCTCACCTCCTCTCTGCGGTCAGAGTACTTTTGAGGCGGTCTTCACCATGGATTCTTGAGAGGGGAAGTCTGCAGCTGCCTTTCTGACTCCCAGCTTGTGACCTGCCCCCATCAGCAAGCAAAGAATCTTAGACAAAATGAGGACAAATTCTGACATTCCAATTTCGGTCTGTACTGACTTTTCTCCTGCTACAGGCAGGCAAGGAGAGCGCCCTGTCGGTGGGCCATTCTTGACTTCGGTGGACACCAATGACGCCTTAAGAAGAGGAGATTCAGCCACCCACAAAGGGAGCAAATACTCATATCGGCAAGTCCATCTGGTTAAAACTCTATTTCCTCTTGAAAGATGGGCATGGAAAGACAAGTCGCCAGCACCAGCATTCATCAGGCAGGACGGCCTCACTGCCTGCTGGGGCACGTGGGGAGACGCAAACACTGGCCTCGGGAGTGCATGGAGTGGTGATGTGCCACGGAGCAAGCTCACCCCACTGGGAACAGTTCTCTGAGTGCCCACTGCCCGCCCGCCTGATGTCAGGAATTAATGGCATCATTTGAAGGCGCCCTCTGTTCAAAGGAAGCATGAAAGCTCCTTAGGAAGCCTTTATACTATATTAGTTTGTAAATCTAGATGTTGCATGCAGCTCTTGATTCGACAGCGCTCCTCTTTGTCTAATAATTTACTGAAACTAATTGGATACAGGACACAGCTAGCTGGTGGGCAAGTTGAGATGTTTCCAATAACTTTTGCAGTCCATGGCAGAAGACAACCCCCTCTGGCTTAGTTTCTTAAAGCTGTGTTAGCGTGCATCCCTCTGCACAGAGCTGGGAAGGGGTATTTGGAGGTGATACTCTGAAATAAATAACCCATAAAGTATTCATCTTAAAGATCATTTGAACAGTCAAACAATAGAAAGATGTAGGAGGGTTATATATAGCTGCTATGCATGCTCATGTTTATACTTCCTTACCAAAATTACAGAAAAGATAGATTTGTTAGAAGCAAGTGACTATTCGTGATGACTTTCACATGGGCTCTGGTGTGACTGGTGTAGGCAGCGTTCTCCTCTTCCTCTCATATTGGACTCCTGGTATTTATAAAAGGTATACAGTGTGATTCTCTAACAAGTGGAGCATTTTGATAGCTTGTCATGACCAAATCCTAGCAGAGGTTTGGACCATAATCCCACCGGAGGGAATAAATCCAGACTAGCCCTCAGAAGCTGTGCTGGCCGGCATGGTAACTGCCATCCATGTGCCTGTTTAAATTAAAATTGAATCAAAACCTCAGTCCTCCAGTTGCATGAGCCACAGTTCAGGTGCCTAATAGCTACTGTATCGTGCATGTTTCTGTCACTGCAGAAAGTTCTTCTAGAAAGTGCTGCGGGAAAGAATCCTGAATTCACTGGGTGATCACCCCCGCTGTCTGTCCTTGATGCCTTTGTTTTCTCACCTGGGAAATGAGGAGGTGAGGTTAGGTAGTCTCTAGGGTCTCCCCTTGCTGTTTCTCTCACCCTATGTGCTTTCCTGTTGGGGGTTCACGTCTGTGGGGTAGCACTCACAGAGGCCACATGGGGGACAAGGCAGCGGCATTGTGGAGGGGATGCCCCAGAGCCCACAAACTTGGCTTAGTTCCAGTACCACTGGTTCAAGACACATAACTCGGGAAAAGTCACCAGGTTCCTATGAGTCTCTTTACTCATTCATTTCATGAGATTGAATCATCTCCAAGAACTGCTTTGCTCTAAAATTCTAAAATGTTACTGACTTGCAAAAATACCCCTTATGAATGAGGTCAAATGAACCAGGTTTTGGTATTGCATCGTCCATGCTGTTTTCTTTGGCAGCATTCTTAATTCTCACAGCGGTCATTCAAAGACGCGGGAGCATCACCACTTTCCTTTCTGTGAAAGGTTTGCAGCGATGGCGTGCACCCCGCACCCGACACTTAGAAGATGTGCGAAAACGGCCAAACGGCTGTCTTCAATATGAAGATGCCTGGGCATCTGTTCTCAGGGTATCAGAATGATCAGTTTTCACTTTCCTTCCAAAAATGTGGTGTCTTGTGGACTTACCATGTGGAAAGTAGTTTGTTTGGTATTTGAGTCTGACCTTTAACTAGTACACTGCGGCCTTTGTTTTCCAGTATTATAAGCAATATAGAAAAATAAAAGGTCGCTTTAATCATTTCATATGGAGGTTTTGGCTCAATTGACACTGTATGATTAACTCTGAAATATCTTCATTTGGAGTTTCTCTAGAACATTAGAAGACCAGGGCTAAAATTAAGGAGAAAGATCTATCTACTCATTCAAATATTTAATGACCACTTTCTGTATAGGCGGCACTGCTCTAGAAGGTAGGCACTCAACAACTAACAGGAAGCAAACAGCCCTCCACTAAAGGAGCTTCTAGAGTGGTCCTTCGCGGGGTTTCCAAACTGTCCTCCATAGAATGAGTGTTTCCACAATGTTCATAAGAATTACACTGGCGAACAAAAACCATGCTCAAAGAAGGCTAGGAAATTGTGTGCTAAACAGAATTAAACTTTTGTTTGTTTATTGCAGTGGGATTTCCAGAGATTTTCCATTGCAAAGTACACTGTGAATTTCCATATTAGAATCTAGTAGGCAGTGTGAGATCAACTTGTCTGATCACTGAACACTGTTTCCCCCATAAATACTTCAGGAAAATGATTAAAGCTCTGTTGACAAGGAGCAGGTGGGCAGAAAACCCATACAGCTGGAAGATGGGCTGGACCATTAACAGTGAGACCTATTAAGTTCCTGAGATAGGGTCCAACTGTACTTTCAACTTACTAGTCTCCCCAGGGTGGGTTAGCCCTGGGCCCCAGTGCAGGCACATGGGAGGGCTGTGCAGGCCACGGAATGCACAGCTCAACAGCCAAAAGACCCTGGGAAGACCCCGGGGGGGATGATGGGGAGCTTGCTTGTTAAATCAAAGCTGTAGCTACAGTATGCTGACTGTGCAGGGTGCCCAAAGGTCTCTAGGCTCAAAAGACCTGGGCTGGGGTCTGGACCCGGCGTCTTATTTGCTGAGCATCCTTAGAGGAGGTCTTACTTCCCTGAGCCTGTCACCCTGCCTGTGAGAAAGCACCTCTACATGGGCTCCCTGGGAGTCTTGGGAGTGAGCACGCTTCATGATCTGGGCTCTGACTGCAGAGCAGGCCGTGCTGGCCCAGGTCACATGGTCACACCCCTCACCCAAATTGGTATCTTGGCAAAGCTGGAGTCTCACTGTGTCATTGCCTAAATACCGAACAAGGCCTCCCTGCTTCTAAAGGATTCCTGCTTCAGCCAAGACACTAAGCGTTGAAAACTCAATAACACATACAAATCAGGTCCACATTTTCATGATCTGAGTGGAGAAACTGTGCTTACGTGTCCAGGACGCTGCAAATATGATATGCTTATGGGTCCTTCTTTTTTAAAAGGGAACATGCTTAGCTCGGCATTAATGACTCTAGCAAGTCGGTTTTTCTGAAACAGACCAGTGTGATGCAGAAGATCACAGAAATATTTTTTACCCAAGTTGTCCTTTGATTATTGGAAAAACTGGACCTCCCTTGGCCGCTTCTGTGGAACGTGCCGTCTTCCAACCCCTATTGCCATTCTTCCGTCTGCAGCCTGTCCTGCCAGCAGAGCAGAAGGACCTGCAGAGGGAACCTCGCTCCTTGGCCCGGAGCGGTCAGGGCCGACATGCAGGGTCCTCTGGTAAACATAGCTCTCCCCCCTCAGCAGCTCTGAGAACTAAAGGAGCAAAAGCGTGTTGTCTCCAAAAATGCATTAGTGACGGTTCAGAGGCTGGAGGGGAGAGAGCCGCTGACTTGACAAAATGTGACTACATTTACAGCTCATGAGACTGTCTTCTCGAAAGACACGCTCCGGCCTTGAGTTTATTGCCCTCACGGTTTTAGAAATGTCATCTTTTGGAAAGATGAGATGCCTCCAGAGGAAAAGTTGAGATTAATAGTGAAGCTTTGCCCTGTGCCGAGTGTCTTAGCATTTGCAGCCAAACAGAGCAGAGAATGGAGAGAAACCTTCAGAGGCCCACGGACTGGGGAGCTGTGCCGTCCCTCAGCACAGGGGTCTGCTTTATTTTATAAACTGATAGTTGGCACCTGGATTGAGTCACGGCTTTGCCCTTAGTGGGCGCTGGCCTGGAGCACATCGCTCATCAGTCTCTCTGACTTTTCATTCCTTCTTGCGTAAAAAGCGGGTAGCAGTGCTTCTTGTTTGAGTGTCAGGACGCTCAGCAGCGACAGAGACCCTGTTAAAATGGAAGGCACTTGAGGTTGCTCCTCTGCTCAGAACCCTCCACCGGCTGCCAGTCACCCTGGGTAAAAGCTAGAACCCCGTCAGTGCCCCACCAGAGAGACCGGCTACCCTCCCCTCCCTGAGCTCTTTCTCCATGAGGCTCCCCACCAGCCGTGCTGGCCTCCCTGTAGCTGATGGAACAGGCCAAGCGTCCACCCGCCTCAGGGCCTCAGCACGTGTGTTCCCTGTGCCCGGCAGGCTCCTCCCAGTGCTGGGGTGGGTGGCGCGGATCCGCAGGGTCTGTGCTTTGACAGCTCCTCCTCCGGGACCCTGCGGGCTGCATTCAAAGCTGCAAACCCTCCTTCCCTGCACCACTTTCCTCCCTAGGCACCGTCAACATTTAACATTTCTATTTTACCCATTTATTATGTCTCTCACCTGCCTTTCTCCTCCTGAATGAAGCTTATGACGGAGGGATTTTTGTCTGGTCACTGCTGTATCCCAAGCCCCTGGAACAATGTCTGGCACATAGTAGACACTAAATAAATATTTGCTCGATAAATGAATCTTAAATGGTAATGCCATGAACACACCAAGCACTGTGCCTTCGGTTTTTAAAAAAAAAGATGGAGAGAGGTAGGGGGAGAGACACTGTTTGAATGTGTAGCGTGTTCAAAATTTTATTCCACTGACTTGTGGCAAATGCCAGAAAATCAGCCCACAGATTACTTGCTGGTCACAAAGAGAATACATGTTAAAAACAAATTTTAAGAAAGGAAACAGAAGTTTTATAGAAAAAGGCCACTGCGTGAATGTTGGAGGAACGGCAGGAGCAGAGAATCACCAGGATGTAGGCCTGGGGGACAGCTGACCCACTGATGCCAGCGGGTACCACTGGGGCATCCAGACTGAGCAAGCTGGATGGGGAGGCTTAGCACAGCCCAGGAAGGCTATGGTAGAAATATTTTTAAAAGCCATATCCTACTGCCTTCATTTAACACATCAGGAGCCTCTGGAGACAGAAGGGAAGCCGGGCGGTGGGAACCCCGCAGAGCGCCAGACCCAGGGCCCCACGGCACCGTTGGGACAGGAGGGTGGCGTGGCCCCCTGCCACAGGGGTTTCCCGCTGGTGTGCGAAGCAGCCTGCAGTCCTCAGCCTCGCGCTTGTCACATCAGCTAGGGAACTGCCGTCTGCAGAGCTTCTTCCCCGCTTAACCTATTCTTCCTGCCCCTTATGCTTTTACTTCTAGGCAATTTGACCCAAATTCTATTTGCGTAAAAAACAAAAAGCAACTGATTTCAGTGGTCTCTTCTAGTCCGCACCTTGACCCTCTCATCCCAGGATCAGTGGTCTGGGCTCTGCAGAGGCGGCGGGAGGTGACGGGGCTGCACCCATAAGCCCGCTGCGCCTGCCCGTCCTGTCTGCGAGCTGTCACGCCCGAGACTGGAGCCTCAGCGCTGCAGACGCGGCGCCTCGGTGTCCGCGGGGAGGAGGAAGACGTGGCTCCTGGGTGAGACGGCCACTGAGGACGCAGGGCAGCTCCTCCCGGGGGCGCTGGCCACGCTTCCTGATGGTGGCACAGAGGGGCCTCTGGCCCAGGCTCTCTTTTCTTCTCCTTGGTTTTGTTCACCCCTTTGAGAAGAAAAGCAAAAATCTGTTTCTGTCATTGGGGGAGGTTGTCATGGGGGAATAGACATCAGCAAGTCTTGAGAGCCGCTGGGCCTGGGCTGCCCCGGGACCTGGCCTGAGCGGTGCCCTAGAAACCCGCACGGAACTTCACCGGAGAGCAACCCGGGGTCCAGGAGCGCCAGGGGGAGGGCGGCCCACCCCCAGCTCCCCCTCCCTCGGGCAGCCTTGGGAGCCCCTCTCCAGGGTTTGGAAGCCCGGCTTTTGCTGAGGAGCATAAAGAACACCGTGGCCGTATGGATGTGTGTTTTCTGGCATCAGAGGAAAGGGCCCAGCGTGCATTTGGCGCCTCTGATCGTGCCACAGCTGCGGGCGATCCTCCAGCCTCGGGCTCACCATCTTCTTTCGCTCTGAGGTTGGGCTCCCTGATTTTTCCCCAGAATTCCACACTTTAAAAGCTAATTTATAAGGTTGTGTCATATAAGTGATAGTCCAGATAGATGTGAAGGTTTTCCTTTAGCTTTATAAGGCAGTCCTGGTACTCCTCCGGATGGATGCCCTGGGGAGGCCAGCTGGGGAGGCCCTGGAGGGCCGGCCCGGCCAGAGTTACAGGTGGGGTAGAAGGAGCCACTGGAGGTTCCCCCTGAGGTCCCATGACCAGAATCAAGGCCCAGAATTGGGAGGTGAGGTAAGCAGCCTCACCGGGCAGTGTGTAAGGATCAGCCCGGAGCGCGGAGCCGGGACATTAGAGCTTGGAGGGCAGCCAGAGCGGAAGCGAGGCCCGGACGGCCTCCCTGGACTGTGATGTGTCTTCCAGGGGCTTTTCCTGCTCTGCCCACTGCCTCGTGCATGACTGGGTGAACGACGACAGGAACTAAGGAACACAGAAATCTCCAGGCCCCCATCTCTAATTCTGGATCCCCACCCCAGCCCAGCAGATTGGACAATAGGGTTCCGACCACAGACTCTTTAGGCATTGACCCAGAATGGGCAGGACCTGGTCACTTCCCCTCCCCTGTCTTTTATCCTGTTTCTGGCTCAGGACCAATCAGAGAAAGTCCCCAGACCAATCACATAAGACGCGCCCAGTAGTCAGCCCGCCTCAGGTTCCCCGCAACCTCCAGCCAGAGCGCACCTGGGGCCGCGTGGTCTGCTCTGAAGCTGCCTGGCTCCTGCGCCTGCCCGGGCATCTCTGCCCAGCACAGATGGTGAGGGCTGGCTCCCTGCTGCAAGCTGGGTAAATAGTCGGGGTGCCCGTTTGGGGTATCTGTTTATTTCCACAGATTTGCAGTAAACATGTGAAGATTCACTATTTAAACAAACGTCCCAGAAACTACACATCTAACTTATGCCTCTTCCTCCAGCTCCTCTCCAAGCAGTGTCTTGGGAGAATTAAGATCTGCCTCAGTGATGTCATCATCACTCAGATTACTGTTGGCCTCCGTCTTTCCAGCACTGAGTGTGGAGCCGAGAAAGGGTCACAGGGCTCGGTCTTCCCACCCCATCGCTGTTTCACTCTTCCTCTCACACACACCAGCACAGCTCACCTCATTTCTGGCCTAGAAAAGACCCTCTGCCAGTATCAATGCTAATCATATTCACCAGCCCTGCTTCCAAAATAACTCTTAGTTCTTTTCCTGATCAGCCCACTCTTTCATAAGTTTGTTATGATGACATGATATCCCAAAGAGTGGCTCCAGGCTTTGCCTTCTACTTCAGACATTTGTCAAAGACTTCCTGTCTTTGCATTGCAGCTCCAGAGGTCAAGGGCAGAGGTTTAATAAATTCTGCTGTATTCCAGCTTCCACTCTCCACCAGGGGAGACACCACCGCATGCAGACGAGTGGGGAGGGTGGACCCCCTCCCACTGGCAAAGCCGATGGTCTGTGCTCAGTCCTGGATTCGCACGTGGACAGGCTCCATTGTGTTTCTCTCGTCTGGTCCTGGAAAAACGACGTCAACGACGTCGGTTTTGTAGGACTGTGAAATACGTGAACAAAGGTGAATTGCGAGTAGCATCCTGGCTTTCATCCTCCCTACGAATTCCTAGATAAAACAGTTCTTGTCCCCGTCCATCACTGTTTTAGTTCACAAGGTTCAACATTGAGGATCCTGCCAGGTGGCTCCCAGTGTGGGTGAGCTCAGAGCAGCCCCATCCCTCCTAAAGGAACCAAACAAGGCAGGCTTTGTGGGGGGAAGCGGGGTGGTGGGCAACATGCACTGTGACAGGTCTGGAGTGCACCGGCACGAGCCTCAGGGACATGCTGGAGCGCAACTATGTGCTCGGGCCGCGGAGCTGGGAGCCTGCCGAGGGACTATGGCTGGAAAAGGTCTATAAATAGTTCATAATAAGCATATTCAAAACGGGCACTTTGCTTTGAAGAAATAGAATCATTGAGTTGTCTGGAATGCCCACAGTGACCCTTTTAAACTCCTCAGACGTGCCCCTGATGTGGAATGCCAAGGGGTGGGAGACAGATGCAGAATGCCAAGGGGTGGAAAACAGACTGACAAGACATCTGGGTAGTTTCCTTCTAATTTTTCACCCTATACCAGCCATGGTGGGTGGGGGTGGGTGGGAGGAAGTCTCCCCAGGCCTTCTCTTCTCATTCTTGTAGCCCAAGAAATGTCCTGTCCTTGTCAGTCCCTCTAAAACATCATTTACTTCTCGGGGACACACATATTGGCATTCGCTTCCAGTCTACACAAATCTTGGGGGCGGACAGGAAAGTCAAGGGGACTCAGTCTGGTGGTCACCTCTCCCCGCTGGGACGCTGAAGTAATGAGGAAAGGGCCTCTCCTCTCGTGTCCCCTGACTCAGGAATGGCAGACACTTCTCAGGAGTCCAGGCAGCTCGGGGAAGAGGTCATCCCCTCCGTCCACTGCCCCTACCCTGGGGTGACACTCCTCGCCTGTCTCCTATAGCATCTGTGAGGGCTAATTGTTCATTTGCACGTTGGTCTCCCAAGAGACTGTACCTTTCTTAGGGCAGGGATTGAACCTTAGCGTCCTTGTAAAACAACCTGCTGAAGCAGATGAGCAGAAACAGGAAGCAACCCAATCAGAACCTGGTGCTGAGCATCTCAGGGAACCGGGGAGTAAAACATGTGACTCCATATGTATAATGTATTTGTACATATATGTGTTTGAAGGACAGGATTTCAGCCCCTTGGGAATTACGTGTAGAGGTAAGAAATAAATCTGTGTAAACTATTCACAGTGAGAGTGTGTCATAAGACAACACAATCATTTCCATTGGCTTCTTGTGAGACCCAAAGCACTAACAGATGTGGAATCACTCTGAAAACTTAACACTTTTAAGCCATGGATAATATGTCATTATTGATGTATAAAATATTAATATGATATGTTATTAATATGACTTTTGAAAACCCACCCTAGTTCTCCCAGACACAGGAGATTTCAGGCACCAGAAATTCTGGGCTTTAGAGGTAGAACTTTCCTGCTTCACAGGAACTAGTACTTGGAAAAAAATATAACTTCGCTAACCACATGAGGGCTGTTCGACCTGGGGGTCTGATCTTGTCCGCCTCGACCTTTAACGCACTTGATTTCTCTGTAGATCATTTGGATTAAAACTCCAGGTTTCCTTGAACATTTGGAATATTACCATTTATTTGTATTTGATTTATTTCTCTTGATAGATAGATGACAGATAGCTAGGTAGGTAGATAGCCAGTATCAGGTGCTTCAAGCACGAAATACTGCAGCACACGTTCCCTGGGAACACAGGCATTTCACTACCTGGAGACATTTCTTCATCACAGCCAAGAAACTGTCATATATCATATCCTCTACAGGCCCTATTTAAATCCCCAATTCTCCCCATATTGATTGTCATGTTTTTTTTTTCTCTCTGCTCCAGGATCCAGTCAAGATTCACACATCGAATTTGATTGTTAAGACTTTTACTCCCTTTTGCTGTAGTTCAGGTTCCAGTTCTGTTACCTTTGTTTTTTCTGGCTTAATGACATTTATCTTCCTAAAAAGATGGGGGAAATGGTCTCTTAGAATGCCTCACTCTATTTTATATGATTATTTTTTTATGACTGGATTCAGGTTAAATGATTTGGTAAGAACAGTACATAAAAACACTACATAAAGGATATTGTGCATAAGTAAATAATTTTTGTTTAAGCACTTTAATCATATTTTAGTATAATGCTAATGTAGACAATCCGTAAACTAGAAAAGGAGGGAAACTGCCAATAATCCCACCATCTTAAGTCTAAGTCATGCAATAGCTTCTGGTGCATTTTCAGCCTTTTCCCTATTATTTGTGCTCATCCTGCAGGTGAGACTGTGTTCTGGTTGCTTCTGACATGGCATCCCACCCGAGCATCTCACTAGAGTGATGGACAGGATGCTGACAATGCTCAGCACACTTCACTGAGCGCTCACCCAGTGGCAGACAGTGTCGAGCATTCCTGTAGATTATTTCTTTTAACATTTATGACAACCCTTTGAAGTCACTTCTTTTATTATCCCCATTTTAGAGCTGAGGACACTGAGACTGTTCCCCAGGGGGTAAGGGGTAGATATAAGAACGGGAGTGTAATGACTCCATTGCATTATCTGTCTCCCGTCATTCCTATTGAACGTGCTTTCACTCATTGCCTGTAAACACAGCAGGAGACAGCCGACGTAGGCCTGCCCTGCTTTCCAGAAGGTCTTACAAGCCCTGATTTTTTGGCCTTCCCCTTGGAGTTATAAGCATGGCCCCAGACTGGCTGCAGAGACTAGCACTTTCTGTTTTATCCCGTGAATTTAAACTAACCCAGATTTGGTTTCCCTGGAGTCTATTTTCAATCATCAAGGAGGCAGTGTAATTTATAGGTAAGTGACGGTCATCAAGGAGGCTGGGCAGGAGAGACAGCGAACAAAATAAACCAGACCCGTCAACTGCCAGGAGCCAGGGCCCCAGGTCTGCAGGCCACGATGCGCTTTCCCCGAGAGGGACAGACCACGGCGGGCTCTGCGCTGGGACCCGGAGCCCCTCCTGCGGGGGCCCTGCCCTAGACGGGAGCAGAGCTGTGGGGCATCTGACTTCTCTTGGCTCCGCTGGGAGACCCTGGAATTTAATCTGTGTAAAAATCAGCCTGTTGTTAAAAGCCTCTGATCTAAACACACCCCACTGATTAGAAATGTGTCCGATGTCAAAGCTCTGAGAAGTACAAACTCTAATACCTCCAAATGCACTTTAATGTGGGTTAAACGCCGACTCTGTCTCCTGGCCTGTGGTGCCAGCCGTGAGGAGCAGCAGCCGGGCAGGAGCCTTGGGCAGGCTCCACGCACAGCAGGAGGCTGCTGACTGCATTTCAGAGGCAGCCAAGCTAGCAGTTTCGACTTCATAAACATGTCTTAAATGTTATGACTCTTATCTTTACACCATGGCATTCCTACCTCAAAGAATAGCTATTTTAAAAAAACCCACAAATTCAGCAAATAGTTCTAAGAACTTTGATCAAAAAAAAAATGTTGATTTATCATTTCTGGCTGCTTGTCTGTCTTTTGACCCTTGCCCCCAGGCCCATCCCCATTATAGTCAGGATGCTCCGTCATTTACCAGAAGGGTTAGCACAACATAACCTCCCTGTGACTCAAAGCAAAAATGAAATGAAATGGAGTTCCCCATAATTTTAAAGGTTTCCTTGAGTCTGGGATTAGAAGTGGTGACTGGGGCTTAGCAGCGTTGCTCCTGTGATACTTTTCTTTCTTTAATACTTGGTATCAAGAACAAAGGAAAGAAAATCAAGAGAGATGAGTAATCTGCAAAATTAGCTCCACTTAGTTACAGAATGGCACAGCATCAAGCTTTTTGCAAAGAGTTTAAAGAGCCTGCATTTCTGAATCAGTTATCTACTGCCACAGTGATGCTGAATAATGAACAAACACATTTCAAGGGCATGAACGAGAAGCATGAGCTTCCAGCAGCCCTTGACTGGGCTGGCTGGGCAGCTGGTCTTACTCCACATGCTGCCTACTGGGCAGGCTTTTGCCCAAGGCTACGGTAAACGCAGGAGACAGCAAGCCCAGGGCCAGCACCAGTGCCGCTGCTGGTGTCGCATCTGCAAGACTCCACGGAGATCTTCTCATGGTGGTGCCCCTCTCGGGGTGGAGCAAGCCACCCTGCCCACAGTGAGAGGGCCCCTCACAGCTCCATGGCAAAGACATGGCTAAAGGGAGGGGTGAGCACCCAGGCCCAGGATCTCAGTGACCCGTGGCAGGTGATGCTGTCTGGTTAACCCGTCGGGTTAAAGTCAGCATGATTTGCCTGCCGAGAGCTAACATCCAGCACAGATCCAATCAGGAGACCAAGTTGTGCAAGAAAAGCAGCCACGTGGGTGGCTGGGTCTCATACCCAGCACAGAGGAAGTGATTTGGCACCAGGTGGCGGCCAGAAAGACTCAGTATCGTTAAGACAGCAATCCTTTCCAAATTGATACGTAGATTCAGTGCAACCCCAATCAAAATCCCACCAAGCTGATTCTAAAACTTACATGGGAAAACAGAGGAGCCCCAGTGAAAACAACTTGAAGAAGTTGATTTCAAGGTTGACTACATGGCTGCAATAACCAAGAGCATATACCTGGAAAAGGAAAATCAAATCGATGTGAGAGGATAGGATCCCCAGCAGATGCACAAATACATGGCAACTTTATTTATGACTCCCAAAAATTAAGGAACCAAGGAAATTCAGGAGAGAAAGGATAGTTTTTCAACAGATTGTGCCAGACTTTGGGCATCCATATGTAAAATCAGAGGCCTTGATCCATACTTTGCATCTACACAAAAGAAATCAAAGCAAAATACAACCTAACAAACATGTAAAACCTAAAAACATGACATCTCTAGAAGAAAATACAGAAAAAATGTCTCTGCAACCATAGATAAGGCAAAGATTTCTTAGCTGGGACACAAAAACAAGCAATTATAAAACGAAAAATGTAAGTGGGACTTGATCAACATTAAAAACTGTTCTTTGACAGGCACTGTCAAAAAAAAGGAAATAGGCAAGACACAGACGGGGACAAAGTATTTGCAAAACACGTTTTTTATAAAAGACTAGTATCCTGAATATATAAGGAACTCAAATAACAATAAAAATAAACAACCTAGTAAAAGTGGGCAAAAGATTTGGACACTTCACCCAAAGAAGATAAATGGATGGCAAAGGAGCACATGAAAGGACATTCGCATCATTAGTCATTAGGGAAACGCAAGTCAAAGCCACAGGGGGATGCTACTACTCATCAGTTCAGTAGCTAAAATTTAAAACCGGACAAGACCAAGACCTGACGAAGGGGTGCAGCATTTGGGACCCTCATGCATCCCCTGTGGTAACACAGTGCAGGGCAGCTCCTGGGAAAACAGTGTGATGGCTCCTTACAAAGTGAAATGTCACTTACATGGTTAAGCATTTGGGTATTTATCCAAGAGAAATGAAATGTGTGCCCACAAAAGCTGCATGTAGGCGTTTATGGCAGCTTTATTCATCATCTCTGAAAACTAGGAACAACTGAAATAACCTCTGCCTGGTGAATGGTGAGCAACCTTGGCGCATCACTACAGCCGAATATGACGCTGTAGGAAGGGATGCCCTAGCGATAAAGGCAAAGATGCGGTACGCCAAGGGGAGAGTCGGACTTCAACCGCTCCATTATTCCACTTAAGTAACATGCTGGAAAGGGAGTCGGGGGGTCAGGAGCAGCTGCCAGGTCCGCGGTGGGCGAGAGGACTGACACAAGGCGCACAAGAGAGCTCTCCACAGAAGGGAATGTTCTAGATCATAATGGGTGGTTGCTTACACAACTGTTCGTATTTTTCAGAATTCATAGAACTATCCACCAAAAAGGAGTGAATATTACCACATGTAAACTGTACCTCCAAAAACCTGACTTAAAATTTGGAGGAACCGGAGAGATAAGAAGGAGCTAGCTAAAATAAGAAGCCGAAGGCAGAGCCGTCAGACACCGGCTGGTGTGTCGTTGAGGCCTCGGGTCGCGCTACCAAGAGAAACCACACATGCTTCTCTCAGTCTTTTCAGTCAACAACTATTGTCTGAAGAGTTATGTTAGATCAAAACTTTCAAAATTTTTAGGACTCCCTGACCCAGCTTCCATTTCTAGGAATTTATCCTAAGGATCAAATCTTGAGTTGTTTTTCTGAAAGGAAAAGTTATTGGCCACAAAATTCAAAATTCTAAAAAACTGGAAATAACGTTAATGCTCCCTTCATATGGCTGGAAGGGTTGAGAGTGGAAATACCAAATAGGCTTGGATGCGCCCATGCCAGGGGGCCCCGGGGGCTGTACAAGAACACGTAGTGATGAGGATAGTAAGTAAATCAGGTGACAAGAGCATTTATGGCGCTTCACTCTTTTGAAATGTGTTGTGAGAGGGACATAAAGGCTGGGAGGGCCGATAGGCCCAAATGCTGCTGCTGACGATTATCTCTTTGTAGTGGGACTGTGGACAACTTTTTCCCCTTATTTTCTGAGTCTCCTATGATGAATATGTATTTCTTAGATGCCAAGAAACAAAACACTCTTGGAAGTTATTTTCTAAAAGCATTCATAGGTTTTTAGGCCAAGAATCAATCCCAATACACTCGGTCCTCCTGGACATCCTAAAATCTGCATTTGCCTTCATTGACTTCACGTGCTCAAAAACCTGAACTGCTTACTGTGGTAATCGCTTCACAATATGTGTAAGTCAAGGCATTGCCCTGTACACTTTAAACTGACTTATACTGTGCTGTATGTCAATTATATGTCAATAAAACTGAAGGGAAAGGAAAAGAAAATGGGCTAAATATTTATTACCAAAAAAACCCCCCAAACTCCTGAACCCTAAGGACTGGCCTAAGGGGCAGGAGGCCAGGCAGGGCCTGTGTGACCACGGGCGAGGTTCTTGCCTCTCCGGATGGTCTAAGAGATCATGGGGTTGGAGGAGGAGGTTTATGAATTCTCCCTCCCCTGGTTCTCTGGGAGCTGTAGGGCTGAGGGGCTGATCCCAGCCCAGAGGGGGTCTCACTGTCCCTCAGGGGGGGACCTCGTCCATCGGATGATGCATGGGCATCAAAGCCCATGTGTCACCTGCAGGAAGAGAGAGAGTGTCCTTGCATTTTATTTTCTGTGATGGGAAGAAGA
The DNA here is from genome assembly GCF_040802235.1 of Manis javanica. NCBI lineage: Eukaryota > Metazoa > Chordata > Mammalia > Pholidota > Manidae > Manis > Manis javanica. Next base: position 22,991,143 of record NC_133156.1, on the reverse strand, counting down.
GCTGAGAGAACGGAGAGAGCATGTTATCTACGCCCCCAGGATCCTGGCGTTCAGTGAGCAACTGCTGGGCGAGGTTCATGCCAGAAAGTGGCCGAGCTTGACCCATGGGGACTTTGAGATGCACTGTCTTTCTTGCGCAGGCAGCCCTACTGTGGGATCCATGTGACAAAAGCAATGCTGGGCAGAGACCCCCCCAGCCCACCCTTCAGGGGAGCCGAGCCCGCTCTGTGTGTGAGGCTGTATGAGCCGCGGACTTGAGGCAGGTGATGGCAGAAGGTCTGCGGTGGCCCCCTGGGGCACTCTGAAGGCTTCTAGAAACAGGGCAGGTGGTTCCCACCCATGGGTGGTGAGGGATAATGACACTCTGGGAACCCACAGTGTAGCAAGCTCTTGTTCTCTGGGCTTCTGGGCTGGGTCTCTAACGTTCCCTGTCTCCCATTCAAAGGGTATTTGCATGAAGCAGCCACTCTGAGATGGCTGGCAGCAGGCTGAGCCATCCATGCCCCACCTGGGTCAGAATCTCTGGGCTGGTGGAGAAACTGATTATTGAGGAGATGATTTTAAGCCGCTTGACACCAAGCTGGATAGACTGCCTCCGTCTGCATCCACAGGAGGCCAGCAGCAGCTAGAGGGCTGCCTTTGGGGAACTTCTGGTCAAATCGAATCACAGACCCAGTGGCTCCCCCGCCGATGTGGCCCTGGGGTGGGGCCATGCTGCCTCAGGTACTGGCCTGTGGTTCACGAAGTGCGGCTTCGGCTGCCGTTCTAAGGGTACCAATGGCTCACTTCATGTTGTCCCTGGAAAACCAGGAGACTGGATCGCCACTGTCCCCTGGGCTTTACCTCTGGCCCACGGGCTTCACTCAGATGGCCAGCTGGTCCCTGTGGTAAGGACGTGGAACCCTTACACAGGCCAAAAGCTACCACAGCCAGAGCTCAGGCAAAGCAAAAGGGAAACTGATCCTTTCATGGCTTGTCTCTGGCAGTGCCTTAGCCCGGGAGTGTGGTAAACTCTGGAAGGTGCTAGAAGTTGGGCTAGGAAGGGCTGGGGGTCGTGAGTGAGGCACTGACAGCATCTGCTATAGGTCATTCACACCCTGGCTCCGCCCAAGTCCATTCACATCCCACTGAAGTTCAATCTGTCTTGTCCCTGATTCTTAAGGGGCTGAGAGAATCACAACTGAACGGTTAGTAGCTAAGCCATAGTCCCTGCACAGAAGCTGGTCCCCAGGTAGTAGTTGATATTCGCAACACAATAGGGACTGCAAGTACAAACATCCCAGAGGCCAGTCAGGTGTCACAAAACGAGAAACACAGGCCCCGGGTGACACAACAGGGAGTGGTGAGGACTGGTGAACAGGCAGGCACGTTCCTTACCTAAGAGCAGCGTCTGATACCCAGCTCAGCCGATTACTCCCATTTGGGGCTGTGGACCCCCTGCTTCCAGAGCGACCAAAGTTTCATGAGAATTGAAAGTGTGGATTTTTATAGGTAATTTTTCCACTTTTAAATGTTAGCAGCTAATGTATAATTATTTCAAATTGCGAGGTGGGCTAAGTTTTTATGTCACCTTAATATCTAAGTCTAATTGCCACTAAAAATGGGATTCTTCCTGGTGAGACCCTGAGCACCAAGTGGGAACTACAGAGAAATGGGCTTTGATCCAAACTAAGGAAACACTTAAAAATAATATTACTCCAAGGTAGGATACCCTGCTCTGAAGGGTGGGCCGCTCATTTCACGTATGAGCAGGACAGTCTCTCTGCTGGAACAGTGCGAGGGCGATTGCGGGCTCAGAGGAGTGCGATGCTGGACTTTGAATCAAAACCACTGTTTTTTTCGGCTCAAGCTGGACCGACGTTCGCAGGGAGCGCGGCTCACCCAGCTGCGTCAGGCACACAGCACGTGCGGCTCTTGCCTGTTAACGTCGGATGTTACCAGATGTCTTTTCCGGAGAAAAATGTTTCTAAGGCTATTTATCACTACACTTCCTGTATCGAGGGCTTGACTTTCCCAGAGTTGGCCTAGATTTCCTCCAACCCACCCAGCAAGGCTCAACTGGGCTTAGCAGTGTTTCTGCTAGTATTATTTTTTGTGGAAATAAATGCACTCAGACTCTGATAATTTACACATGTTCAGATGTAACCATATGGAGGAACAACACTTTCCTGTATATATAAATCTTATAAATAGGCTATAAGTCAGGGGTCTGGAAGTGAATCGTTTCTCCTTCTCGACCACATGTTTACCACCATTAGTATTGTCTGTACTCTCGAAACCATTCACTCTATCAACAAACTCCAAAATGTGAATATTTGAGTAAAAATAATTTGGCCAGTTAAACCAGTGTCAATTAATTCAAAGACAAAAGTAAGTCATGCATTTCGCTTCAGCCCCCCATGATGGCGATGAGCACCCCTCGTCTGCTCTACTTTTGACAGCAGCATCTGCCCTCACACAGCCTTCAGACACGCTCAGTAGATCTTGACTTCAGTGTGAAACCTGCCCATGTCTTCAGATTGACAAAGGACCTATTTTAACCATTATTCTGAAAGCGCTTTACCTTCCTTAAGAAAATGAAGAAGAAAAAGGAATAAAAAAGGAAAGCCCACTTTATATTAAACTGCTTATTTTAACCATGAAGATAAGCCATAGCTGTTTTCGGATGCTGAAATACTCGGGTTTGGAACATCTTTCCTGCCTCGTCCTTGGCCTGGAGCCTCATCACGCTAAAGAATTGATCTGAATGTTCTGTTTTTCAAATTGTTTGCTTGCAAAGTCTAATCTCAGAGTGGAACTAATATTATTACTAAGGATGTTTTATGTTCAAGGCTTGTGCCAGGCATTTAGCATGTATTTGCTCATTCAGTCCTCGCAGTAACCCACTGGGGTAAGCGCTGTTAACTCACACGAGGAAGAAGGTGTGGGCGCCTAAGGATCAGGCCGGGGCCCAGGCTCAGGTCCATTAACTCCAACGTCCATTCATTTTCTTCAGCATCACAGAAAAATGATGGGGAAAGGAGAAGAGAAATTCATCATAAACTTAGGTAATCCAAAGTTTAACTTGAGGAAATCATTTATGAAACTATCTCCTTGAACCATACTTTCGGGTGCACATTAAGCTCAACTGCAGGGAGACCTGAGTCAGACATGTGCTGATTAGCCTCCAAGTAAATCTGAGATGTAAAGTCACTAAATCCTTGTGCTGTGGGTCACACTACAAAGCTACTGACTTTGACTTCCGACTGTTAGATCGATCGTGAGCAAGTTATTCTGCTCCATGTGACCCATCAGCTGTGAGTCAACTTCGGGATTTTTCTGTGCCCTGATTTACACAACCTGTGTATGCGTTCTCCGGTAAGCCCTGTAATGCTCGGAGTACGGCCAGACTAAAGCTGCTATCCTAATCCTGTACTTGTTTTCTCCTTGATATTTAAACAGCATCTTGAATCTACATTTTCTCAAGACCTTGTTTAACACTTTTAACTAAGAAGCTCTTAGTCACATTCGGTTCAGCTTTGTCTCAGCTCCTTTTCCTTCCATGGTTTATTTAGTGTGCTGGAAAATCCTTTCGCATCAGCATTTATGCAGCATATAATATTTTTTACTCTCTTCCAAAGGCACATTTGGATTTACTATTTCACTTGAACAGTTGGTGTTTACTGGCAGAAACAGGAACAAAATTTATAGCAGCGAATAGAAGCTGGACCTGTATGCTGGCTTTGCACTGAAGAATTTGTTTCCATTTCCTAATTGTGAAAACAATATGTCCAAGATTTTGTAGCCATCAGCATTCTAGGTAACGATTTCCATCTGGTCAGAGGAAGAAACTCAGGACCTCTATCTCCTTGAATTAATTCCACTCCGATACAGAAAGGTAACTGGCTGAGGCGCATGTTGGAAGATGGGAGACATTCCCACCAAATACACTCTGCGAAGTGTCTGTAACATCCACTTATCCAAGGATAATTTTCCTGAAGAGCAAACAGGGGTAGGGACAGAATTTGCCCCGATCTTCTTAGTGGAAGTGGCTCTAAGTGGAGCAAGATGCCGGGATTGCTGTGGGGTGAGACAGGATGAAGAAGTCAGGCTGACTTGTGGGCACTCCAGCTGGAGGTAAGGAGCCTGAGATCCACAGGACGAAGCGACTGGAGAATCAAGGCCAAGAACGTGGTAATACGAAGTGGCCTGACATTCCATCTCATCCCTTCCGGCATTAAGAATTTGGCACTGATTGTCGAAACACAAAACTCATGATGGCCCTCGCCCTCTCCCAGTGACCCCCACCCTCATCAGTGAGCAGTTGGAGCTGGAAGAAACAGCGCGTAATATTTCACATGCTTGGCTTCATCTTCCCATAGTCATTGATCCAACGGATATACATCAGGCGCTCCGCTGCGCGTCAGGAATGGCACGGGGGGCTGGGGATGTGGACCACGTGCGTCCCTTGGCTGTCTGTTATAGATAATTAAGTGAGAAACCTAAAATATGCACAGAACGGTCCTACCTTGAAGTGCTTCAGCTCCACAACGCACAGGAAGACTTTTCTACATATTGACCTTTTTCGTTATACTTTAGAAGCATCTTTTTCTTCCTGAAATGTGTATGGAAGGGAAACAGGATTCTAGAAGTTACCTGATGGCTGCCCGTCACTGTACAGAATAGTGAGTTCTTGGCAGGAAGGGTTTCTATCCATAAAGTCATGATTCGTAAACAGTAGCAGCATTGTGGACACACCAGCCCCACCTGAGGCCGTGGCCTTGCACTTACAGGAATTCAGTGAACAGGTGCCAACCGGCCAAACAGGAAGCTTGACTAGATTGTTCAAGGCTATGAAATCATGGCTTCAAAATTATCTTTAAGGGAAGCAGCGTGGGATGGAGGCTGTGGAGAAACTGCCTCCTTCTGCCTCCCTCCTTAGATGCACAACATCTGCGGGTGAGAAAACAATCCAGACGCTGCCCGGCATGTGGCACTGGGCACAGGGCACCGGGCTGGGTCGGGCTGGGTCGGGCTGGGTCCCCCCACCCACCCTGCAGACCGTGGGTTCTGCCCCAGAACACCACTCCATCCCCTGCTTCCCCCGTCCCGTGCTGTGCTGGAAATCCAAGCAGTGAGGCCATAAAACCAGGGAAAGGTCAACTTTGTACTCAGTCAGGCAGCCTGTCTTCACAGAGGCTGTCGTAGGAAGACTCAGTTCCATTTCCCTGTGAGCCATTCCTCAGCCAGACCCGCCAAATGCGTCTAGGACCCAACGTGCCGCCAGCCCCACAGTCCAGGCCGGAAGCATCATCCCATCCACGCTGACACGTCCTGGGCGACGGCTTTCCCCTGACCTGTCTTCCTCCCGTCGGGCACGAATGCCTCTGGGGTGTCGTCTCCCTTTCCTATTGCCCTCCCCATGGGAGTGAACCCAGTACCTGCGTCGTGAGGGCGTGGGACTGGAGAGGGAAGCGGCAGCTCTGCAGATGCACACCTGTAACAGGGCATTAAAACATAACTTTCTTGTTTCCTCTGTGTTAGCTGAGGCCCTAGCGCGGGGCACATGGACCGTCAAATGCCCATCTATTCCAGAGACGGGGCCAGCGTCGGGGAGACCAGAGACGGCCAGGGAACCCATGGGCCCTTCCCCGGCCTCAGGCTTGTGAGGAGACAGGATGGCGAGGAGCAGGGACTGCATCAGAGACGGTCGGGGTGGCCGCCGTGTGCCCGCGCCCTCATCTTGAGCAGTGAGACGGGGCCTTGGAGACCCGCAGAGATGTGTGCACTGTGCTAGCTTCCTGTTGGTGCAGGACAGTCACCACAAACATAACAGCTTGCAACAGCAGAGCCATGGCCTCAAAGCTCTGCAGGTGAGAGGTCTGGTGTCTCCACCCTGGGCCTCACAAGGCTGACATCAGGTGCTGGCTGGGCTGCACCCCGTTCAGAACCCTCGAGTGGAGAATCTGCTTCCGGCGCGTCCAGGCTGCTGGCAGGACTCAGCTCACCCCACTGTGGGACTGAGGTCCTGAGGTCCTGCTCCTGGCCGGCTGCCGCTCCTGCTTGAGGGCCCCTTCATCTCAGAGCCTGAACCTTTTCCATGCTGCTCTGGCTCCCTGCCTTTGGCCAGGGAATGTCCTCTGCTTTTAGAGGCTCGCATAATTATATGGAGCCCACCCTGATAGCCCAGGATAAGCTCCTCATCTCAAAATCCACCATCTTAATCACATCCACAAAATCCCTTTTGCCACGTAAGGTAAACTCTTCGTAGACTCTGGGGGTTGCGGTGTGGATGCACTTGGTGAGATGTTATTTAAGCCACCAGATACACTGGTCTGTGAAAACGGCAGGAGATGGGCAGCCACCCAGAGCAGTCGGTGGCAGCTGAGAATGGGGGGGCCATGGAGCAGGTTGTTCCTCCGCCCTCTGTGTTCCTGTGACTCTGGGGGGTGGGGGTGGGGCTCTGGGCCTGGTCAGCCTTGAGTGGGGCTCCACAGGGACAGCCCCGGAGCCTCAGGCAACCGCAGACAAGTTAGAGGTGGACTAGGGTGGCCAGGGGGTTGGAGAAGCGGCGACAGGCAGTGGGGGGCCCCGTGGGGCAGCCGCTGCGGGTGCTCCCCGTGCAGGGGAGGCGTTTCTGAGGAACTCTAGAAGCCTTAGCCTTCAGATAACTCCACACCCAGAAAGCTCTCAGGTTACAAGCTTGCCTTTCCCGCTGCAGCTGGTCCAAAAGGCAGCTGAAGGATGCTAGGCAACCAGAGGACGGCAGGGCGCAGAGTCGCCTGCCCGGGCCCCACCTCCTGGGGCTGGTCTGGCAGGTCTGAGCCGGGCAGGGACGCGGGAGCAGGTGAAGCTCACGTGTGAGACCAAATTAACTTTCAAGATCCTGGGACACAAAGTGTCTGCTACTCCCTGAGGGCGGCATTAAAGCTGCAGCGCTGCCTAGGATCCCGAATGGACCCAAGTTCCTCCTTCAGCTGCAACAAAGAGCGTTGCTTTCTTGCTTTGCTCTTGTGTATTTCACACCCAGCCTTTACTCTGGCAACTTCAGTTCCGATCAGTAGCAAGTCTCCAGGGAAGGGCCCTGCATCTCCACCAACAGGTACCGGACCCTTGGTGGCTTAAAATGTCTGCTTACAGCTTAATGGTTGCCACAGTAAAGCCAGAACATTGAGTTTTTGTGTAATATTTTTGTGTGAAATGATGCCTGTTGCTGCCATATCAAACAGTAAATTCTCTAAGAACTGACATTAAAGAGCATCCTGACTGGCCAGGAAGAGCTAACATTTTGACCTTGGGTTCCCCTTCCCATGTCATGAAAGAGCATTAGATTAGTTGCTCTAGCTCCGGGCCTTCTGCCAACTGCTCCTGGCACGTCACTTCCCCTCCTTGACCCTCAGGTTCTTCATGTGTGACAGGTTAGCAGGAGTGTCTGTCCTGCCAGGTCATTATAGTACCGGGAGAATCAGATGTCTTCACGGTCATGAAAACACATTCCTAAATTGTAATCTGTATTTGTAATCAGTGTTAATAGTAAGAGATCATTTCTGTATATTGCATGATAGGTTATACATTTTTAAATGAATCGAAGATTGCTCACTGGACTAGTAATACTCCGTGCTTACTGGACTAGCCCCGGAAGGACATGGGAGAGGCCGGTAGGAGTCGCCTCCAGGCAGAGGCTTGATGAGCGTGGGGGGAGGGGAGAGACTTACTTTTCATCCTATTCCTTTTTGCACCTTTTGAATTAATGCCATATGTATGGAGTGTGCACTTTAAACAAACAAAATTTAACAATAATTTAAGAAACTGAAGAAAGAAGATATGCCTATTCGCAATAAAAAACCAAATATAATCTTTCTTTCTATAAAAGGACTTTTTAGGATCTTCTAATGTTTCAGGATTAAATGAGATGATTTAATGCAACTAGCACAGAACTTGGCACATAGTAGGTGTTCAGAACATGGTAATGTCCTTTCCCTCAAGGTCATCATTATGACTATCAACTCCCAGTGAATTAGCTACGTACGAGGATAGAGCTAATGGGATGCTGGATATTACAAGGTTTATTGGATTTTCCTGGGATGTTGGACAGGCATGGTAAGTGGGAATCCTCTGGTAGACTGCTGGAAAAGGTGAGCAGAGCCAGAAACAGGCCAGAGGGGGCAAGGAGCAGGCCAGTTGAGGGAAAGGCGGCTACACCCCCTGGACCACGCAACCTGCTTTTCAGCCGCTGATGTTTCCGGCCTAAGTGTATTTTGCAAGTTGGTTATTCTGATCTTCATAGTATGAAGTGCTCCCCAAAGACTGGGAGCCTGACGGCATCCGTACAGAGTGAGATGTACTGCAACAGGCTGCAAGTCCTGCGGACGGGGATGCCGGAGGCAGCCAGATGCCACGTCCCCTTATGATCTCAACACAGTCGCAGGGATCCCACCATCCTGCTGTAAAGCACCCAGTGACACTTTGGACGCGCGCAAAGTGCAAACCACGCGGGAAAGGACTGTGTCACACAGAGGCCACCACCCACATCGGGCTGTCATCAGCATTGCCGACAGGCTGCGGGACGATTCAGAATCCTGTTGCTCGAAGTGCGGCTCCCACGCAGAGCAGCCTCACTCGGGCACTTGCTCCCCGCACAGAACCCCGCGGGGCCCCCACCCGAGACCTACCAGATCAAAGTCTCTGATTCCACAAGATCCCCAGAGATTTCCAGGAATGTTAAAATTCGACAAGTACTGATTTAAATGTGTCGATATGCTTTCAGTGAGAAGATACTAATTAAAGGAGGACTCATTCTATCCCTGTAAGGAAAATGGTCACCTTTGTTCCTTAAGAACAAATAATTAGCAAATAAATTCATCCAAAAACATAAGTGGTGGCACTTTCCTAAAGGAGAGGCTTTGGGACCATGGCCCCATTTGGAAACCATAGGGACATTTTCTTTGTGTTTCTGCTTTCCAATTTTTTTCACTGAATATGTACTACACTTGTGTTTACAAAATATATAATTTTCAAAAGAAAGGGAAGTTTTAAATTATGAGGTACAGATGGTCAATCGATTTGTTTAATAACAAAGTTCAGATGCCACATAGCCCATCACTAATGGGGAGCATCCGCCAGCTCACACTCAGCTGGTCGCCAGGCCAGAAAGACATAGGAAGGGACACTTAGCGCTCCACACCAGCAGGTGGTGCTTTGCTACAGACGTGCTCCATTTCTACATGTGACCTACGGACTAGAACTATTTACATGACTCCATTCACCCTGCCCAACAACTAGGAGGCAGCAGATTATTCTACCCCAGGCCCAGAAAAGGAGAGACTGGAAATATTCTCCAAACCCCACTAGGATCTCCAACAGGGATGGGTCTGGACCGACTGCATGTACGTAGGCCTAAGTCTGTTTAACCCCATTTCCCCGTCCTCCTGTGCAAGGCTCTGAAGTGTGCGTGGTGCCTGCAGCGGGCTGTCCCACCATGGACGCCTGGAAGCGTGCTGGCCCAGGGGGGACGAACCCAGATTCCCAGGCTTGGCTGGCCAGCCGCACAGCGTAGGGCAGGTCGCACACCACCCCTTGCTCACCGAATGTAGGAACGCCTCCCGTTTCTCCCAGCTTTGACCTGCTTTGGTTCATGGGGAGGTGCAATTGTGTACTAGTGTGCCAGAGTCTAGGAGGGTGAGGGATGGTGTACCCCTCAGGCCCTCCTTTAGCCCTGATGGACACTGGGGGTGGGAGCTGTCACCTGGGGTCAGACCTCAGCCCCACCTTGAGCAGCGACCGCCCCACTCCCAGGGCTTTTCAGGTCAAATGACTGGCTGCCCGGGAGGTGCGAGGTGAAGAGTCAACCCATGCAGCATAATTTAGTGTCTTTGTAAATTTAAAAGACAACAGGGAGAAGGAAGGGAGCCCCCAGTGGTCCCAGGGGGGCAAGAGGGCCTCAGGCTCCATCTGCCTGGCGCTGTGGGCCGGCCACCGGCACTGCTCCCGCCACACTGACCAGAACAGAGTTTGACTCCCTTTTCACAGGTTACGTTTACTTATTTGTCCTTTTCTGTACTACCAACCAGTAGATTTTTCTCTCATCAAGTCAAAAATCGCTTTACCAGCTTGGCTGTTGCCTGTGAATAAGAACCAATAACCCTGATCGCTGAGGTCTCCGTCTAGACTTGTTAGTTCTGGGTAGTTTGGGTTGGAATGCGTTCTTCTCATGTATGTTATCATGTATTTTCTAAGCGTTTCCTAGCATCAAGGCTGTGCTCCCCATGACATTAGGCCCTGGGGATCGGTACATGGCGATTTCCGATTTCAGTGCCCGCTGCCTTCCAAGAGAAGGAGCCAGAGAGAGTGGCCTGCAAGCCGTGGACGCCAGGCTCCCCAACCTGCCCTGCAGCCTGGCATTAGGTGGCTGGCCCTGCAGGCCTCCTGGGCGCCGTGCAGCCTGTGAGGTCCTCAGCTCAGACCCCCCCAACTCTGCGATCTTTTTATTTGCCTCCTTTTACTGTTCCCCTGGACAACATTCCTGTCCCTTTTCCTGCCCTCTCACACCCCCACCCACCCCGCCTCCGGCGCAACCCACCTCTCTCCGACAGCTTTTCCAGAACCTATCTGGGAATCAGCCAGTGGCTGTCTCTCTTCCCCCCCACTTTGTATATAGCAAAGGCTTCCATTTAACTAGAAAGACATGTTTTTTTACTTAAATTTCCCTTGAAAATACACAAGGGCTTAAATTAAGGGTAAAAAATTGCATTTTTAAATCACAAATGTTTTTGCCAAAATCCAAAATGTTTGAAAAAATAGGTCAGGAGGCTTTCTTAAGTCAGGTTTTCCCAGCTGCGGTTAGACGTGTGGGTCCCGTGTGAGGCCCTCTCACGTGTGCGGGTCATTGTTCCAGGAGCCTGCTGGCCGCGCCTTTGTCTCTCCACGCAGGCGGAGTGCGCCGCGGGTGGCGGGGTCTGAGTTCTGTCAGCTGCAGCAGCAAGTCCTAGTTAGGGCTCGACCTTGAACATGCTCCCCCCCACCGAGTCTCAGGGTCTCAGGGTCTGAGGTCTCAGGACAGCACCAGCTTACCCCATAGCAGCCTGAAATTTCATGCCCTGAGGCGCACTCAGATTCCTGGGTAGCACATGGACACTGCAGCCCATCTTTCTGTTGGTAAGGGGGTGAGATGGGGGAGGTAAAGGTACCTATATCCTTGATTTTACAGCAAACTAAAACACAGAACTCTGTCTTGTAAGGCCAAGTTTTCAGCCTGAGCATCTGAACATTTGCTCTGCATGCCCAGCAGTGTGGGCAAAACTCCCAGCAGGCGGCGGAGAGGTTCCTCCTCGGAGCTGGAACAGCAGGGCAGCGTCCTCCGAGGGCCGGCGGCCGGAGTGTTTCTATACTGGGGACTGTAACTCCACGAGTTCTGTGGTTTCATTTTTTTGCCCTTGATATGTTAACATGTGCTAATGTTCTCTGCCAGAGATGGAGGTCTTTGTGCACGTGTGTGTGTGTGTGTGTGTGATTACCCGCAGAATTAACCAAAGCATCAACCAAATACTAAACCAATGTGAAAGTAATTCAGGATGGGCCTGACCCATGTGTGTGTGGAGTCACAGTATCTGCCTTTCCACTGAGCTGTCCGTCTGGGAGGTGGGGGCTCACTGACCCCCAACCGTTCTTGGGTCTTTGCACATCCCTGCGGAGCTGCATAGACGTTCCTCTTTCACTTACCTGAAGAAATTTGAGGTTATTCCGTTATTCCCTGGCTTTTCTCTGCCTCCACCCCACGACAGCCCTCACAACAGGCAGAGCCATCACTAGCCTGAGCTCTAGTGAGCACAGTCAAGGCCCAGGGGCCAGGCCATGGCTAAGTGACCTCCCCACACCCCACTTTCTCCTGGGGTCAGGGGTCCTCTCCCTGCTCTGAGCCTCCCAAGCTCCGGCTTTCCTCCAAGCTCCTGTAACTTTAACTTACACATGAAGCACCTGGGAATCCTGTTAAAATAAAGATTCTCCTTCTGTGGGTCTGTTGTGGGGCCTGATATTCTGCATTTCTAACAACGCCCAGGTGAGCCGGGTGCATCTGGCCTGGGGCCGCCCTCGGATGGCAAGCCTCCATGTACAGCTAAGGCTGTAGCTGCGGCCCCCTGGCCACAGGCCCACCTTCAGAAGATGGGAAGAGGCTAGTCCTTGGGTTGGACAAGAATCCCATAAAGCTAGGCTTTGGGAGAAAAAAAAAAAAAAACAGAAAAATGCAGCTTTTTCCAATTACAGATAAGAACGTAATTTTGAAGAGAAATAAGAAGTGTAACAGACCAAAATTGCAGTTCCGTGGGTATATTCTAGGAAATATTGGTCCTGTGGGAAGTTCACAGGAGTTGTGTGCAAAAGAGATTGCCATGCTCAAATGAGTTCTAGAATCTAGATTCTAAACACCGGGTTAGACAGAGTTTAATAGGTTTCCTTACCACAGAGCTTCTCAGAGGCTATCCCGAGTTGATGTTCGTGCTAGATCTCCTGAAGGGACATAAAGCCTGCAACATTCCCCTAAATAATTTTCCAAGGAAATCCCTATTTCTTTTTTTGTTTGGTCACGGAGGCCAACGGAACTAAATAAGGCTCCCTAGAGCGCTCTTCGGGGAAAGGAGGCATAAGGACAGACGCCCAGAGACAATTTTGTCAACCTTCTCGTTTCTTCCTTCTCCTGCCCTTGAGGTTACAAAATGGACAGTGCATTCTCAGGCTCATTTGCTGAAAACTTAGTCATTTCGTAGGATGTCCTTGGGTCATAAACATCTGGCCATTGTTTTTTAATTCTTTTTAACAAATATCATATTTTTTTTCAATGCTAAGGTTGGAACATAAAAATCAGGACATCTGTTTATCTCCACATTGTATCAAGCCTGACAGGCATTCTCGCCCCACTGTCCCCCACCTTACTCCATAAGTTGAGGGGTAGAGGGTGGGGGAAGACAGGTAACGGTACGTAAAATGCTGAGAGGAGCACATTCTCTCTTTGCTACCACCTATAATTAGAAAAACCTAGGAGCCTGGTTTGGTTAAACGTGTTTGAGTAAGCTTCACAATCCCTAAGAGTCAAGGGTTTGTCTGAGCAGATAGCAGGAAAACAGGATAAGAAGGCCCCGAGAGCAATGCCGGCTCCAGATTCACTGAGGAGCCCTCTCCTAGTGACTATTCAGTTGCACATAAAAGTCGAAAGACTCTCTGGGGAGTCTCCTCTTATTTAGAGTGAGGCATGCAACTGGAATTTCTGTGGCTCTGCTGCAAGCAGACAGAAAGAGGCATTTAACATGGTCACAGCCGCAGTCCAGCTCACAGAGGGGGCACCCCGCTCACTGAATGGCGGCATTCTCAGCCAAAATTCTGCTGGTGCTCTTTGGGGAAAATCAGACAGAAGTGCTGGAGCAAATAAAGTGGGGTATGTGGGTGGGTGGGTGTGTTTCTCTGAGGTGGTAGGCAGCTGGGATTAGAGATGGGTGGATTGAGGAATTAAATAAAACAATAAATATCACACTTAAGAATAGTAACAGTGGAAAATCGCCCCTTCACCGTGAGAGCATACGCCTGCCCCTGGGAAGGTGCTCCCCATTTTGGGGCCGGCAGGGCCGGGCCTGACTGTGGAGGAGGCATGGCAGACACAGCAGTGAGCTTTCCTAAGACCTCACCGGCCCTAAGCAAGCCCAGCAGGCCGTCTGCACACTTCCTTGTTCTGAAACATCGCAATGATTCAGGATCAAAGAGAGAAGAGAGGGAGGCCATTTGTGCTTGTCTTTTCTTCCTGCCGGTGCCCATCCTTGATGCATTTGTCCAGTTACCTGCACCTCTGAACACACAGCGTTCCCAGTCACAAAGCCGTCTGATTTTCCAAAATGTAAAATTAGAAAAAAAAAATGTTGCCACCTTGCACATATAAACTTTAAGGCATCTAGTGAAAGTTCAAAACCACGTACAATATTCAATTCACTAACGTACATACACAGTACACTGGCTGCGTAAGCCGGAAGACAAGCATGCATGCGCACACGAATTTGGTGATGTCGCCTCGTTCTACTAGGACGTTCCAGGAGGCGGCTGCCAGTGACTTGGCCGTCACCGGTAGGCCTTTCTGACCGTTCAGCGGTTTTCCAAATACACCGTATTCTCTGACACCCCAGTTTTGACAGCAGTCATTTTAAAATCCAGAGGTGATGCTCTCGCAGGAATTTTATCCCAGACCACAAGTGCCCATTTCCACAACATTGGGGCTGGTTTTCTTTGCATGTCTCATCGCCTACGGCCCAGTGACGTCTGCAACGGGACCACTGACGGTACCGCCTGTTCATAAAGCCCGTTCAGTTGGCATACAAGATTTGCAAGGAAAGATGGTCACCCTCTGTCAAATTTCTTTGGCTCCTTTTTATTAATTCAGACTTAATTCTATTAGCTAATTAACAAAATAGCTTCACAGCAACAACAGCTGACGCTTCCCGAGCCCTGATCACATGCCAGGTGTTGGGCGAACACCTGGTACCCAGTGACTTAGGTAAGGGTCCCAGAGTGGGAGACGAGACCCCGGAGCAGGTGCAGCTCTGGTCCAGGCGAGAGCACTGCTCCCCCTGTGGAGCGTGCAGCGTGCTCAATCGTCTCCACTTGTGTGCGTATCACTCTTGCCTAATTGCCTGGCTACCAAATACACACACATTTAGAAAAGGGCCACCCTCTCCTTTGCCCAGAGGGGAATACAAAGACGTGATCTCAACGGCATGTCACGGCTTTAGATAGTGGTTCTTGGCCCCTGGCACATTAGGATCATCTGAGAAGCTTTTCAAAGACACTGATGTTGCCCAGGCCTCACCCCAGAACAAATAAAGCAGAATCCCAGGGTGGAATCAGAAGCTTTTAAAGCTTCACAGGTGATTCTAATTTATAACCAGATTGAGAACCACAGTTTCAAATTATTAGACATAAACCACAAGCCCTCATATCTCTAGCTAGGAAGTCGGGAAGTACTCACTGAACTCTTACAGTTTTCTGCTGGTTTTCAAAGTTCTGCTTTACCAGAAAATCTGGTTGGCACATTGTTCTCCTGCAGCGCCACCCAGAGGCTGAAGTGAACTTGTCCCCCCACCAGCTCTTCCCCACTCTAGGGGGTACACCCCAACTCCCCAACCTGCCTACCTACACGCACGCACATGTTTCCTATCTCATGATACCTCGCCTTTCATTCATGGACATGCAGCTCTGCACTTACCTAGGGCCCTATGCTCGGTAAGCCTTATTCTTTAGAGCTCTCGGTCGCTGTCTTGAAATTCTTAATAATTTTGGGCAAGAAGCCCAACATTTTCATTTTGCATTAGACACCACAAATAAACAAAGACCAGTCACTCTATTTCCTTTGGTAACAAAAACATACTCAGATCATAATTATGTAGGGAAAAAGAGCATTCACATTTAAAACAAACCTGTGACTTGAAGGTACATCAAAATCACCCAATCTGAAGAATGTGGGGGAGGAAAAATGAAGAACAATAAGAACAACAGTTTGGGGACCTGTGGTCCAAATCAAAAGGTCCAGCAGACATGTCACCAGAATTCCAAAAGGAGAGAAGAGAGTGGGGTAGAAAAATTATTGTGAGAAACAGTGTGAAAAGCGCTTAAAATCTGGTGAAAGATATACATTTATAAGTTAAAGAAGTTCAATTAATTCCAAGCAGGATAAATGTAAAGAACAGCACACCTCTATCTACAAGAGAGAAACGTTACATCTAAAGACACAGGTAGATTGAAAGGAAGCGGACAGGAAAAGATACACCATGCAAACAACGAATATAAGAACACTGGAATAGCTATATTAATGTCAGAGGTAGTAGTCTTCAAGACAAGACGATTACCAAAGTTAAGAGGGACTTTTTATAATGATACAATATCCTATTCAGCTAAAGATTTTTAGTCATAATAGGTATGTGTCTAATGACAGAGCTTCAAAGTAATGAAACAATGAAACAAGTATTGACAGATTCAAAAGAAAAAATAGGTGATACCGTATAGATGTAGACTTCAACACCCCTTTCTCAGATGTTGATAAACCAATTAGACAAAACAGTTTAGGAAGACATAAAAGTAATGAATAACATTGCCAACCACTTTGACCTAATCAATACTGATAAAATCACTTCGATAAAAAAAGAATAGACATTCCTCTCAAGAACACCAAGAGATACCATCTGCTTGACCACCAATCAAGCATCAACAAATTAGACAGTATTAAAATCATAGAGTATATTCTTTGATTTCTATGGAATTAAATTAATCAGCAACAATAAGATGTCTAGAAAACAGGAAAATAATTGGAAATTAGATAAGATGCTTTTAAGTAATTAATTTATGGATCAGAAAAGTAATTATAAGAAAAATAAAATATCTGAAACTTAATGAAAATAAAGATATAATATAAGGAAATTTGTGAAATGCATCTAAAGCAGTTCTTAGAGGAAAATTTATAAGCTTTAAATATTTGTATTACCAAAGCATAATGGTCTAAAATTGTTGACTTAAGATTCTATTGCAAGAAGATAGAAAAGGAGAGCAGAATAAATCCAGAGTGAGTAGAAGAAAGGAAATAATAAAAAGCAGAAATCAGTAATAAAAAAGACAATATATTTAACAATGCCAAAAATTAGTAAAAACAGACAAAACTGTCAAACACCTAGACTGAGGAGGAGAGAGGAAAGCAAGAGAGAGAAAGGAGAGAAAAAGACAAAGAAAACAAATGATGACGATCCGGAACCAAGGAGGGATTATCAGTACAGACCCCACAGATAATTAAGTGGATAATAACATATTTATATCTAAAATTTAACAACTTAGATTAGCTGGACAAATTAATTTAAGAACACAACTTAACCAAATCTGACACAAGATGAAATTGAAGTGTGAATAACTCAGCATCCAGTTTAAAATTTGAAGTTGGTATTAAAATATTTCCATGAAGGAAATTTCAGGGCCAGAGGGTTTTCCTAGAAAATTTTTTTGAACATTTAAAAGGTAGAAGAAAATCTCCAACCTTACACCAAATCTCTCAGAAAATAGAAGGGGAGAGATCTCTTCCCAATTCATTTTATGAGGCCAGAAAATCCATAATATAAAACCTATCAAAGATATTTAAAAAACAACAAGTAACTGCTAGACTGATATCCCTCATGTGCATAAAGCAAAAATATTTTACAAGAAATATTAGCAAACTGAAATCATCAAAATATAGAAAATATAATAAATACATTATGACCACATAGGGTTTGTCCTAGGGATTCAAGGCTGCTTGTTCAAAATTTAATCAGTGTAATTATTACATTAACATAATAAAAGAAAAACCCATGTGACCAATTCAATAGACACAGAGAAACATCCCACAAAATTCAACATTCATTCACGACAAAAATTCTCATCAAACTAGGTAACTTCCTCAATCTGATAAAGGTTATCTCTTAAAAAAATCTATGGCTAACATACTTCATGATGAAATAGGATTGTTTTTCCTCTCTATTATCAAGAATAAGAAAAGAAGGCCTGCTCTCACAGCTTCTATTCAACATTGTACTGGAGGTCCTAGCCAATTAAATAAGACAAGAAAAAGAAAAAGAAGGCTTGAAAATCAGAAAGACAGTAGGGAAACTGTCTATTTGCAAATGACATGGTTGTTTATCTGAAAAGTCCTAATGAATCTAAAAAGTGGCCGCTAGAACTAATTAATTCAGCAAGTTTTGAGGATAAAAGACTAATGTACAAAAATCAAAAACTACCTTGTATTTTAAAAATTACCATCAAAGCTATGGAAAATAAAAGCCATTTCATTTTCAACAACATCAAAAAAGATTTGGGAATAAATCTGCCAAAAGAGCCATATACTAAATACCATATACTAAAACTGTAAATATTTCTAAGAGAAATTAAGACTAAAAAATGAGAAATATACCATGTTCAGGCATTGGGAAACTTAATATTAAATGTTAATTCTCCCCAAATTGGTCTATGGATTCAATTCAACCCCATTCATATTTCCAACAAGATTTGTTATTGAAAATAATAAACTTATGCTGAAATTATGTGGAAACAGAAAGTACCTGGAATGTCTAGAGCAATATTTTAAAAGAAGGACAAAATTATAGGATTTATACTATTTGACTTCAAGATTACCAAAAGAGCTACAATGGGATTGGCATAAGGGTTGACAAATAAATCAGTGGAGCAAAAGTATATGTGGCCATTTACTTTTTAATAAAAATTCCAAAGAGTCAGTGGGGGAATGGAAGGATTTCACAAATGATGCTGGGAAAACTGGATGTCTATGGGGGTGAAGAAAAGGGTCTCTACTTCTACCTTGATTTATGCACAAAAGTTAATCTGAGACAATCATAAACATGAAAGCTAAGAGCACAGAACTTGTGGAAACAAACATAGGAGAATATCTTCAGGACTTGAAGGTAGGCAAGATTTCTGAGAAGATGAGCAATAGCCACTATAAAAAATCTGATCAATTAAACTTCACCCAAATTAAAACTTATGTCCCATTGAAAATTCATTTTGAAAATGAGTAGGCAGACCACGGACTGGCAGAAATATTTTCAAATGTACATCTGACCAAGGATTCATATGCAGGAAGTGTATCGTCTCCTATACGCCAGTAACTGGAGACAAACAGCCTGTAAAACGAGTAAAGGATTTGCCGGCCCTACGTGAAAGAAGATACAGAAGGACCAGAAAGCCCATAAAAAAAATGCTCAACATCTAAGTAATTAGAGAAATTCAAATAAAAACCACAATAGCACTGCACACTCAGAAAGACAAAAGTTAGAAAAGGAAAACTGAGAAAAGCAAATGTTGGCAAGAATATGGGGCAGCTGCTGCTCTCGCACACTGTTGATGAGGGCAGAAAGGTAAGAAACATCCAGCCACTTTGAAGAAGGGTCAGCAGTTTCAGATAAACCAAAACACATACCTGTACTGCAACTGGTAATTCCACCTGTAGGCATTTTCCCAAGAAAAACGAAAATATAAACCCTCAAAACACCCTGTACTCAAAAGTGAACCTCCACTTTATTCATAATAACCATAACCCAGGAACCAGCCTCGGGGCCCATTGACAGGAGAATGGATAAACCCACTGGGTGTATTCACATGAAGGAACTCCACTGAGCAGCTAGGAAAGGAAAGCGACAGAAAAATGCCGCAATGTGACTGAATCTGAAACACACTCTGCTGAGAGAATGAAGCCTTAGACAAGAGTATGTAGCATATGATTCCATTTATATGAAGTTCTGAAACAGGCAAAACTATTGTGAAGAAATTCAGAACAGAGGTTGTCTCTGGAGAGATGTGGAGGCGGACTGCCTGGGAAGGGGCGTGGGAGAACTTGTTGGGATAATGGTGATTTTCTGTATCTTGATGGTGGTTTGGATTACACAGGTGGATGCATTTTTCAAAATGCATCAGATGGTGCCTTTAGGATTTATGTATTTCATGCAATGCAAATTTTACCTGAAAAGAAAGAAACAGATTTAAACAAATATGGAACTCCTACGAATAAGTAGTAATCCAGTTAATGATATGCACACTGAAATATTTAGAGAGCAATGTAATCAAGGCTTACTAAATACCTTTGCTTTGAAATATACCCCCAAATTTATTGATACATGAATCAAAGGACTTAGATAAAGCAATATAACATGTTGATGTCAGAACCTAAATGGTGAGTTTTCAGAATAAAATCATTTCAACTCTTCTACATGTCTGACATTTTTCATAATAAAGTGTTAGAAAAAGTCTCGATGGTAACCATTACAATAGCTTAGAAACTGGTCCCCCAAAAGATTCTTTTAGGGAGGAGTATTTTATCACCAACATTGCTTAAAATTGCCAGCATGTGGTGATAATAAAAAGCAGATTGACTTTCAGGCGGGTTTATTGTTTTTAAATTCTCAACAGCAATGCACACCCTTGTTGCCTGCACTGGGGGCGGCCCCCCCACCAGACTGCTCTGGGTGCTGGTTAGTGTCACAGAGTTGGAAAAGCATAGTGACAGCAATCAAAGCCAGATCTCCCTAATTCCCAAGTTCCTTCCATGCCAATAATCTCTCCAGTCTCTCCACACTGTCTTCCTGGCCATGGTGCAGATACACAAAGATGAAAAGCACTATTCTTGCCTACAAGTAAATCATAGAACAATGGAGAGATATCCGTACTCATTTATTTCTAAATCAAGATTCGTATTATAGATTTCCTAACCTAACCCCTAACCCTAACCCTAACTCTAACCCTGAAATTATCTCCTCTTCAAGGGCCAACTTTACTTCCATCTACATTTGTTCTTGAAAATACCTGTAACATCTTTTCTGAGCATATGGCTTATGAACCACCTAAATAAGAAAGCCACTGGTGTTTAGTAGATGTTCAGATGATTGCACCCTTGAACTGAAAACCAGAATCTTTAAGGGTGCATCCCAGAGATGGGCTGGCAACCAAGTTCCCCTGCCCACCAGGGGAATTCCTAAGCACAAATAAATGTGAGGAAACTGCTTCAAAGCAGAGGCTCAGCATATCTCACTACATCAACATTTACACTTTTCTTATTTTACTGCTACTTCTCAGCAAGACTATAAACCACCCAAGAGCAAAGATTATATCCAATACTTGTTAGAATTCCCCAGAACTGCTCTTATCTCATATTTTTAATGATTTTATATTTTGAGCAGTGCTTTTCCAATTAATATCATAAAATAATTAGCATTATCTCATTAGAGACCATCAGAATTCAGTGAAAGGAGCAGATACTTAAATTATGTATGAATTAAGCAAGCATACCAAAACACAGCAACTCATTGTCCTTTGTTCATTTTATGAGCTTTTTTCTAGCATTTGCCTGGGAGAACCACACGTACAGTACATGCAAATAGTCAGACACAGCATGTTCTTTGGTGCATTGCTGTGATTTTATTGTATATTGGAGCCAAAATTACACTCTCCAAACTGGAAATCATGATCTCACATATAGATGTTTACTTTCCGCACAATTTCATGAGTACATCTACTCAGTTAAGTGAATTTAAGCAGTATTTACTTTGCCCTAGGATGTTCAAAGAAATGTACTTCATATACTTAAAATGTATTTTCTTACAATCTCCATTTTTCTACATTGGCAAAATGGGTGAAATAATACTTGTCCCTTTGTAGAATTGACAGGGAAGTTAAGGGATTTTTCAAGGCATTAGAGGAGGAATATACATATGTATTTGTGTTTTTACACCATCTGAGAAAATGAAATGAGTGAACTAATAAAAAAACAAGATTAAAAATGATTTGCCTTTTTTGCATATAAAAGCATTTGGTAGAGAGTTTGCTGTTCTCCTATGTGAATGATTCTCTTTGAAACTGAAGACTTTGGCCCTGGCTCTTTTTGTTTCTTTATTAACATTTAAAGAAACACTATAATAACTTAAATAGTCACCCCAGATGCTTTAAAGATCAGACAACACCTTCCACTTGCCCAAGGAGTGCGTATTTCTTGGAGAGGGGAACACCATTTCAAGGCTAACACAGGAAGCCACACAGGATTCAAAGTCTAGGGTTGGTTTTTAGTGCAGTTTGCAGCCGTTTTCCTTACGTGGGTGATGACTGAGGAGAAACTCACAGACTTAAAATATGGAGATGAAACAGTTGCAAACACTGATGAGGTGTGTGGGAGATCAGCCAGACCATAGGTCTGTAGAGACCAGGAGCCAGTAAACTCTCTGAAAAGGGCCGTATAGGAAATTGTACTGGCTGCAACTAGTCTGTTACAACTCGTGAACTCTGCTGTTGTTACAGTGGAGTTACTATCATTGATAGTATCATTCATTGATTCATTGATTTCATTCTACCATTGATAGTATCATTCATTGATTCATTGATATCATTCTCTCATTGACAGTATCACTGATACCATCATTCTATCATGTTACTATCATTGATCTGATTTTTGTCTCCTATTGCATTCTGACTGATTAAACTCCAGCTTGCAAAAGTCTAACAATTTCACAAATTGTGCATCACATCCAGGGAATAAGCTCAGTAAACCTACTTCTGTGGGTGAAAAGCCTTAGACAAGGAAGGAACTTTCTAAAATACAACACTGTAAAATTTTAAGACCCGTTTAAAGACAAATACAAATAACTGAAAGGCAATTGATGGAATGGGAGAAAATATTTGCAAATCATAGAGCTGAGGGATTAATACCCAAAGTAGATAAAGATACCCTAAGATGGGTACTACACAAAAGTAGAAAATATCAAGTGTTGTTGAGGGTATAGAGAAATTGGGACATGCATGCACTGCTGGTGTGAATGTAAAATAGTACAACCTCTATGGAAAACAGTATAGAGTTCCCTCAAAAAGATAAAAATAGGATCACCATGTGATCCAGCAATTCCATGTCTGGCTATAAACCCAAAAGAACTGAAAACAGGACGTCAAACCCATGTTTGCATACCCATGTTTAGTGCAACATATTCACAATGGGCAAATGGTAGAAACTACCCAAGTGCCCATTGATAGATGAATGGATAAACAAAATGTGGCCTAGACACACAATGGAATATTACTTGGACATAAAAAGGAAGGAAATTCTGACACCTGCTATAACACGGATGAACCTTGAAGACTTTACACTGAGTGAAAGGAGGCAGTCACACTGTGTGACTCCACCTCTCTGAGCAATCTGGAGAAATGAAATGTATAGAGACAGAAGGTGAACGGTGGGTGGATATTTGCCAACATCTGGTTGCCCGTCTCTGAACAGCAATGAATTTCCTGTTCTCTCATCTTAATTCATAGGAAACAGAATATGTAAAACTGAAGGGAATCAGAACCCTAGCAAGGAAACCAGACCTTTCATTGTAGTCACAACAAGGCAAATTTTGCAGAGGGAATAAAGCTGCAGCAATTTGCTAAGTGTTTTGAAAACCGTGATGAAGTCAATGCTAATATGTATTTAGGAGTCTGTGATGCTTAACAGCAGTCTTCCAGGCCAAGGTGTGCAGGGCTGAGCTCCACTGCGCGGGTACTGCTTTGCCTCCCTCATTTGTACAATGCAGATAATGGCAGTGACTGGTCCTGGTGTCCTCAGGAGAGCCAAGCTGTTGGGACAGTGCCTGGCACATGCTCCATCTAAGTGTTGATGAGAACTGACAAATCTTTATTTACTTAATAGCCATGAACTCTGGTTAAGTATTTCTACAAGCCAATTTCATATCCATTAACTCATTTTGTTCTTAAATAATACTGAGAAGGAGAAAATTAGCTCCCCCAAATGCTAAAAATGAGTTGCACTGTTCAGTTGAGGCCACGTGATTGTGTCGGCCTCACCCACCTTACCTTTCTTTACCTGCAGACCAGCCCTAATGTGCGGTCGGATTCCCCCCTGTCACAGGCATCAATGGGTAAATTTAGCTTCCTGATTCAATGTGCAAGTTTCAAGCTTCAGTAATTTTGTTTAAATAATTAGCTTACTCAATAAAATAGAGAGAAAATTATTGACCATTTGTTATTCCCTCTCCTCTCTACATACTAGTCCCTCCTAAGTATTACACATACACATATATATATATAAACCCTTTAATCAGTGTAATTCTACTTTTTCTGGGAAAATTCTACTTGAGTGTACCAAATTTTCTTTGGATTTATCCCTTTTGGAAAAGTTCTATGATCCCACCCTCATTTCCAGGGCCTTCTAAGTGAAGATTGGCAGGAAGGAGAAAAGAGGCAGCCGAGTAGACAGGAAAAGGTTTTGATATCAGAAGGACCTATATTCAAACCCAAGCTTTGCCACTTAGATGCAAGACCTTGAGAGCATTACCCAGCTTCTCGTGATGTAGAAACCTCCAGCACAGGACAGATACTCAGCAACATATGTATATCTGTATATACACATACCCACCCATATGCATACACATCCACACACATGCACATGTAAGTAGGGACCCATTTCATTTATATAAGCATCTGCCTGTAGAGTGTAAACTATAGCATTACCCCCAGACATAGTTTCCATGTAACATAATCAAAAGGAAATGGAAATAAGAATCAGAAAGTCCCAGAGGGAGCATTTGGGTCCTTTCAGAGTGGATCCATCCCATCATCACTGCAAAGAGAAGTAATCAGAGGTGATCAAACCGAAGCTCCCTGGGGTTAATCCTCAAGCCGCTGCAGCTCTGCTGTCTGCACTGGGACTCGGTGGAGGCGCTGATTTTGAATAAACACCTGTGAAAATATGAGGCATTCCATTCATGCTCAAAACAATAAGCATTTTTTTAAAAAGTAAAGCTTCATATGTGTGCCTGAGCATTCAACGTGAGCGTGCCAGCATAGAGAGTGCGTCAGAACTGCAGGACTTGGGAGATGAGAGGGACCCCAGAGACGCTCTCAGCCCCCTCCTTTTACAGAGGAAGAAGCCCCAGGTGTTGCAAGCCCAGGGCAAGCGCCCCTCGCTGCCCGGAGGTGTCGGGACACGGGTCGCTGTTGCTCGCACCCCCGCCACCATCTGTCTGCTCTCTACTGTCCCCACGCGTCACCAGACCCCGTGGGCCCACGAGCCTGTACTGTGACTCTGGGCCACACAGTCCCATTCACACCCCCTGGCTGGAGAGATGGGAGTTGTAAACTTTGACTTGTGCAGCTGAATGAGACATTGTTTGACGGAAGTGTGTGGGCGGGAGGCTCCGGGACCCCAACTGCCACCGCTTGAGGCAAACATGTTCTCTTTATCCCCGATGTTGTTTTGGACGCAATGAGCATAGCTCCCAATTTTCCATGCAAATTGGCACACTGGTGGCCATGGCAACTGGCATGCTCAACAGATGCCCTGTCAGAAGGCTTTGAAAGGCCTACAGACCTTTGTATTAGGTGGGCACGGCCACTCTGGCTAGTGCTTAACGAACCCCCACTGGACTGTGTTCCTCAAGATGAAGCACACCAACATTTGTGTTTCACTAAACAGAAATTAGTAAGAGTCCATAGGAGGAAAGAGCGAAGGGGCTGCGTCATGCGGTAACAGAGGATGTGCAGACGAATAAAGAGGCACCTGTGTGTTCAGAGTATTTCTTTTGTTTCTTACATGTTCCCTTTACTTTTTTTGCATCCCTTTTTCAGAAATCAATCACAGGTTCCACAGCTGGCCAGGACCGGGGTCTTGACGGTCCCCTTCATGGGGGCCCCCAGAGCCCCTCTGTGTTCAGAAGCTGTGCTGGGTCAGTAGCAGTTTATGCTTTGGGAGCACCTAAATGTCCTCTTCCTTGATGACAAAGGGCATGAATCTGTTGGTTTGACTCCGCTGGAGAGGAAAACAGATCTTAACCTCTCCATGCCTAGAACTAAACTAACACAGTCGTGGAAATAGAGCGTTTAGTGCAGCTGGAGACAGAGAGATCAGAGCGTCTGGCTTGCCCTCCTTGCCCAGGTTCCCACCCCCTGCAGAGGTCCCATCATCGACCAGAGGGCAGCTGGTGCAGGAGGCGAGTACTCGTTTCGCAGGGAATATGGGTGCAGAGAGAGAAAGAAGCAGCAGAAAGTAAAGGAGGAGGAGAAGAATGGGGAGAGGGTCACTGAGAAATCCCCTGCGATGCTGTCTGCATGCCCCCTGAGGCTGTGGTGGCCTCTCCTCTCTTCTGGCAGGTCCATCTGCATGCTTTTCTTAAGGGAATCCGCAAGAAAAAAGCGGGGTCTGGTGGGGGCGGGTACCTGCTGGCCTCCAGCCCAGCGCCTCATGCAAACGAGCTGTTGTCGAGTTGCAAGAGGCTGTGATTCACGTGCTCTCCACCATCACAACCCTGTTGTCCTCTCCTCCCCTCGTCTGCCACCCTGGCTTTATGGGTGGGCACCCGCAGTGCTCACTGATCCCTTTCATTTCAGCCACAGGGCACCTTGGGATTTCTCCACCTACCGAACTGCCACAGAGCTGGACTCTCTGAACTCCAGGTCTCGTGCCCTAGCCCAGCCCGGCTCCTCCCGCACGCGAGCGCCGCTCCTGTCACTCTGAGCAGCTCCTACTTTCCTCTGAACCTCCTTCTTGCAGCCTGCGTAGGTGGATGTGATATAAATGGAATTCTGAGCTTTGGGGGGAATATCTTTAGTGCTTCCAGTGAGTGTTGTGGTGTCAGCATACGTCTCAGAACATCTTCTGAGACTGACAGGCCCTGGGGAGGCCCAGGGAGAGAAGAGAAGTGGTCCAGCCCGGCCCGGGGTTCACACCCAACGGTGCCAGCTCCGCTGTGCCTGTGAAAGGATTCTAGGCCTTGCACCCAAACACAATTAAGTTGCTGAACTAATTTATAGCTCCTTGGTCCCTGAGTGTTTTTCCTCATCACCAAGACACACCTTTAGCTACAGTTGGGGGTAAGCAGCGCATCTGAGATCAATCAGTAGGTTTTTCAACTTTGTGATTTGAGAGCTTACTATCAACAGTGCTGAAGAAAAGAACAGTTCAAAGTTTGACTTCAAGACTATGATACACATGGATCTAAGTGAGAAAATGATCACTTAGCTAAGATGTCTCTTGTCCTTATTTCACCCTTGTATTAGTTATCATCAATTATTATTACTCAGCGGTTTAAAACAACAAACATTTATTATGTCACAGTCGCTCTGAGCTGGGAATCCAGGAGCCGTTAGCTGGGAGGCTGCAGTCAGGCTGCCCACGGGGCTGTGGTCTCACCTGCAGACTCCGTGGAGAGAGTCCACTTCCGTGCCCGGCTGTCGGGCCTTGGTTCCCTGTGGGCGGTAACCTGAGGGCCTCTGCTTCCCACCGGCAATTAGCGGGAGGTCCCCCTCAGTCCCCTGCCACACAGCCTCTCCGCAGGGCTGATGGCAGCTGGCACCTCCAGAGTGAGTGATCTGAGAGGCAGAGAGGGAAGACTCAAGACAGATGCCACAGTCTTTTTATGACTTAACCTCAGAAGAAACCCTCCATTACTTCTGCTGTTTTCTAAACCCTGAAAGTGAGTCACTAAGTCCATCCCACACGCAAGAAGAGGTTACACAAGGTCACAGGGGTCATTGGAGACCATCTTAGAGGCCTAATATTTTAGTGTGCGATTCATGATGGAGAGTGTCTTACTAGGGCCCAGGGACTCATGCAGCAATCACATCCCACAAGCAAATCCGAGCTTTTTTGCAAGGACTTGCTTTTGGACAAGGGTCAGTTTATTCCTCATCCACTCTCCTCTTCTTCCTCCCTGTGCACCATAAACAGATTTTCCACTTGAAGACCAATCTTTTAACTGGATTTAGCATTATTAAGAAATAAAAAACAACAGCCAAACAAACAAAAAACCTGACTGACTTTACCCCAACTAGTTGTGTGGCTTTGGCAAAATCATTTAACTGTTATGGTCTCAGTCCCTCCATCTACTGAAAGAGTGGAATGGACCCAGTGACCTCTCAGGTCTGTCCAAGCTTTAGGAGCGTATGAGTAGGTTCCATTCATGCAAACTTGGGATGAAATAAAACGTGTGACAGGAGCAAGGACTTCAGTCTGTACTGAAGGTTAATGGGTAGGGGTGGGGATCTTTATAAAGCACTTTGTATACTGTAAAGTGCCATGTGCATGTAGGGGCTTATTGTCATTCAGCCTTCATCATGGAGGGGCCAGGGTAGGACCTATGGTGACAAAAACAATCTTACTACCCAGCCGTCAGTTGGCTAAACATGAAGGCTTCAGTGTAGTTTTTATGCACTGGAAGCCCTTTCAGGGCTTGGACTGATTTATAAAAATCAATGCTAGATTTACTAGAGTCATATTTTTAAATGCAATTCATTCTTAAACTTTTGAGCACACCTTATAAATTGTACTGTTTTATTTATAAGCTTAGCAAACTTTAATAATCACAATTAAGGGTACCTTGAATAATATTTGGCCTCATCTTCTTAAACCAAAGTAATTAAATACATTTGACTATTTTGAATTCACTTAGGAATGTGTGCACTTTTAAGCACTTGAATTGCCTAATGACAAACCTTCACATGCATTTAAGTATTTCCTATAACCTAATCAGGTCAGATTTTAAATGTGATGAATCTTAAGTTTAATAAAATGTTCCAACTATTTTTAATTTAGTCAGTATGTTAGTCAGTGTAAGCTAGACTCTGATGCAATAACAAATGAACCTGAAATCTTGATACTTGACACTACAGAAAAAAGGCAACCAGAACACCATTAGCAGAATTATTTATCAAAAAATTCCAGGTAAAATATGTTTCCACATGGGATTTCTAACTTGGAAAAGGCAGAATGTGTTATAGGACTTCAACTAGAGGGGATCTGCTGAAGTTTAGCCAGTTTCAGGAACAGTAGAATCAAGGAGAGTTTTCAGAAAAGAGATGAATTGTTTTTGTGGATTAGTAGCCATGGTTTGGACATTTAGGATTTTATCAGTGGGAGTGGTGAGGAACAGTTAGTGGTTAAGTGGGTAGGGGCACAGCTCTTAGGACATTTTGAAGTCGTGGTGGAAAATTCTCTTTCATGGTCTCTCATAACACAATGCAGTTATTTTTTCTCCTTCGGGTGAGTACAGTGTGATTCGCATAGCCTCCCTCCATCTAGTACCCACACTGACCAGGTCACATGCTTCCAAGGTCACCTTCACCAGGGAAGGATGGATGGAGAAGACATGCCTGCTTTAATCACATCTACCCAGAAGTAAATACCAAATAGTCGGAGATTTCTTAATGTGAAAATATAAATGACAAACTTTTGATTCTCTAAAAGATTTCTATACTCAGTTCTGTGTCCTATGTATTTTTCATATTTACTCAAATATTTTGCCACTTTTTATGTTCTTCATCTCCCTATAACTCTGAATTTCCATCTGGTATTATTTTTCTTCAGTCTGATCTTTGAGAATTTATTGTAGTGTGGGTCTGCTGACAACAAATTCTTTCAACTTTCATTTATCTAAAAATGTCTTTATTGTACTTGCATTTTTAAAAGTTTTTTTTGCTGTGTATAGAATTTTGAGTTGGCCATGTTTTTCTTTCATCACTTTAAAGATATAGTTACATGCCTTCTAGCCTCATTTGTTCTTATGGGAAGTTATCCATCATGCATATAATTATTTTTCCTTATGTAATGCGTCTCCTCTCTGTGGATGCTTTTAAGATTTGCTCTTACTCATTGGTTTTCAGCAGTTTGACTACAGGGTGGTTAGGCATGATTTTATTTGCCCTTATCCTGTTTTTCATGGTTGTCTTGGTTGCTGTTCTGGATCAAATTTAGAAAATTCTCAACCAATAGAGTTGCAATTCTTTCCCACTCCTTTTTCTCTCTCTCCTCTTCTGACCTGTGTGTTAGACTTCTTGAGACAGTCCCACAACTCAGTGAAGCTCTGTTCATTTAAAAATATCTCTTTCTCTTTCTCTCTATCCTTGGCTTAAATGATCTCTGCTGACCAGTCTTCAGGGTCTCCTGCTTGTTTCTTTTGCAGTACATATTACACTGTCAACCTAGGAAATGAATTCTTTTCAGATACTGTGCTTTTCAGTTCCAGGATTTAAATTTGTTTCTTTTTCAATTTATACATCACTCCTGACCTTCCCCTTCTCTCCACTCACTATACCCATGCTTTCCTGTAAATCCATTAACATATGTATTATAATTATGTTAAAGTACTTAACTTCTAATTTCATTGAGTTAGTCTGTGGGTCTCTTTCTACGGTTGACTTTTCTCTTGACTGTG
This sequence comes from Manis javanica, assembly GCF_040802235.1. NCBI lineage: Eukaryota > Metazoa > Chordata > Mammalia > Pholidota > Manidae > Manis > Manis javanica. Next base: position 22,961,420 of record NC_133156.1, on the reverse strand, counting down.
TATCACATTTTTCTCTATCTTTGCATGACTAGTAAATTGCTTTGTTTTGTTGCTTACAGTAGATGTCATGGGTGACACTTTGTAGAGACCCTGGATTCATTTTTCTTTAAAAGTGTTGACTTTTGTTTTAGTTTTCGAAGGCAGTTAACTTACTAGCAGTGACCCTGATTTATGAAGACTTGGTTTTAGACTTTGTTAGGATGGTTCTATTTCAGTTTTGCAACTGGCCTAGGTAAATCATTCAGGCATAGCTTTTGGGCATTAGTTTTGAAAGCTTGAGGCATTTTTCAGATCTGCTTAACTTGCCAAGACTTGAATTTCAAGCGAGGCCTGCAACAGGCAACCGTTGAAATCTCCGCTCAGCTCTTGAGCTGTCTCCCTGTAGCTTCTCCCTTGGCGTCTTGGAGTCCCACCCTGTGCACGCGCAGTCTGGGATCAGCCACTTCTTTGAGTGGAGTCTCCGTACAGATTCTGGGACTCTCCTCCTATGTGGCTTCTTCCCTTCTGAAATTCCATCCCTTCCCCTCAGTTTTGCCCTCTCTGGCAGTCCTAAACTCCATCGTCTGATTCCTCAGTCCTGTAAGACTGCCACTTCTTCTTGAGCTCCATCTGCTACACTCTAATGGACCTGGGAGCACCCTGAGGGGAAAAACCCGGTGCATGTGGATCTTGCTCAGTGAGGATCAAGTCCCTACCACTTTCTGACCACTTTTGTTCTTTTCCCAGCTGTTTGTTTGTTTTTTTCCCAGAGTTTATAATTGTTCTTGGCGGGAAAGTGTCCAAACGTTCCCCTCTGCCATCACTCTCTTTTTCATAATTGCCATCTGTTTTCTCTCTCTGTGTATAGTCTGGATAATTTCATCACATATATCTTTCCATGCATTAAATTTCTCCCTGGCTTTGTTTCAGTGACTATTTAATCTGTCAATTGAGTTTCTCATTTCAACGACTGTGTATTTCATTTACAGAAATTCGATCTTCTTCACATCAGCCATTTTTTTCCCAAGGGCCTTGTCTTTTCTTATGCTTTTAATTTCATTTGAAGATCCTCATCATTTTGACCATACTGATTTTATAACTCCTATCTGGGAGTTGTCGTATTATCTGTGCACCGCAGAGGGTCAGATCAAGTCACTCCCCTGCTCACTGCAGGCTGTATGTATCATTACGTGTTTGAGTTTTTGACTTGAATTTGGATCGTGAGCCCATGTTCTTCTGAGTTTTATCTGCAGAACTGATCTGTGATCCCAGGTAAAGGGTACAGGCCTGCAAAGAGGTTTTTCCTTTAATTGCCAGAATATCCAGTGTTGTCACTGGTCCAGGTACTTCTAAACTGATTTCTTAGCTTCAGGGTTCCTGTACCTTAGTGAGCTTTTTCCCAACCAAAATCCGGACTGAAATAAACAATCTCCCTTGACCCCTTAGGCCAATGGGTAGACTCATTTATAATCCTCCCTTTGAGGGAGGGATTAGCCATTTCAGAATACTGGCTCTACGGGAAGTTTTGAGCCTCTTGTGGACCCAAGATCTTAATCCCTATTCCTAAATGATCATTAAAACCTGTCCTTCTCCACATCCATTAAGTTGGCTATTATAAAAATAAAAAACGTAAGTGTTGATGTAGAGAAACTGGGATCCTGGTGCACTGCTGGTGGGAACATTTAGCCACTGGGGAAAACAGTGCAGCTGTTCCTCAAAAAAAACAAAAATTGAACTACCATTTGATCCAGCAATTCCAATTCTGGGTATGTACCCAAAAGAACTGGAAGCAGGGGGCTGAAGTGATACTTGTGCCCCCATATTCATTCATAGCAGCAGCAGTCATAGTAGCCAGAGGCGGGAACATCCGAACATCCATCGATGGGTGAATGGATGGATAAAGACAAGGTGGTCTCTACTAGATGACATATATGTATAGAGATATTAGATTAGATAGATAACACATATATATATTAAATATATATGTATTAGATTAGATAGGTAATATATATATTAGATATATGTGTGTGTGAATATATATATATGTAATGGAGCATTATTCAGTTTTAAAAAGGAAATGAAATTCTGATACATTCTACAACATGGATAAACTTTTTAAGGTAAAAATCTCCCAGTTTTACAAATGTCAACTAATTCACTTAAACATAGCCCTGTGTAAACAAAATAAAACATCCCTATGGACCAAATTTGGCTCATGAGTCACAATTTAGGGGAAAACGTCCTAGATAATGGAGGAATCGCTTTATAATTTATGTGTTTAATAAGTTCAATATATTAACCCTCAAAATGTGGTACTTAATTTTATATCGTTTTCCATTCCCTAATGATTTCACACATAAATCTCTAGCCTTTTGTTAGTCCAATGGGAAATCAAGCCATTTACTTGTTCGTCTTTTCTCCTGAGGACCCAGCAGGCTGTGAGATAAGGACAGATGCTTGGTTCAGTCAATGTTCTCGTGACACCGTAGATGCAGGAAGCACCTCAGAAGCCTCTGTCCAGAGATGGCAAATGACATGGCCACACACCCCTCCTCATGACCCACGGGCCTGGCACAGAATGGGAAGTTCCAACCAGGAGTTTGTATGCCCGTGGATTAAGGTTTGGAGTCTACCGAAGTCCCTTTTTTGAAGAATAGCATTTCCAACCTTGTGCTTCTAGAACCACTAGTTTTATGGGGTATCCTCACGTATTCAGGCTTAAGTAGTGAGGGAAGGACTGTCACCACCCTGGGAGCAGCCTGGCACGTCGCTCAGCCAGAGCCAGTGACAGGGGGCACCCACCCACCCTGAGACGCTCCTCTCGTAGGAACACCCTCACTTCCACCATTGCCTGTCATTTGGCAATGATGGCCCTTGAGGCTGGACCCCAGGCACCTGCCCAGGCCCCCTGGGGAAGCCAGACACCTGCAGTGCCAGGCTGGTCAAGAGATGCGATCCCCCCCCTCCCTGTGTGCTCCCTCCCCGGGGAGCCTGGGCACCCCTCTGATGGTCACAGGCAGGGTATGTGCATATGGCCCACGGGAGTCCTGGGAAATGTAATTCGTAGCAAATGGAGGCAGGCACACCGTAAAGGGGGAGTGAGGTGGGGATGTGTGACTGAGCCAGCCCTCCCGATGCACAGAATCAGGGTCTGCCCCTCATCAGCCTGGTGCAAGGTAAACAGCTACCTTTGAGGACAGTCTTTCCAGAGCTTTTAAAATGCTAATATTCTGATCCTCTAAAGAGCCTTTTAGAAGGTATGCTACCAGAAATACCTTTTCCTAAGCTGCCAGGACTAGTGTGTCCTACGGAACACAATTTGAAGATGCCACATAGGGCCACTAGGGCACCGACCGTGACTTCGTCCGTCGATGGGAGCAAGCCCCCCGCCTGCAGGAGCCTGAGCTGAATCCTGATGCAAAGCTGCAGACGGCCTGAGTGGCCAGGGGCTCGGACAGGGTGCATTTGCCTATGCAGCTCGGGGCCGCCCAGGACAGGAGGACCTCGTGGTTGTCTCCTTGAAAACACTTATATCTGGAGATCATGTATATGGGGGGGTAGTTCACATATTATTCAAAAAACATATTTTGAGTCCTCTGCAATGTGCCAAGCGTGTGGTAAAGAATACATTTTTTTGCCTCAAGAAGCGCACTGTCTGGGAACCGGGGTTATTACTGTCAGGAGGTGGGGAAGCCGTGCCATCATCAAGGGAGGTAACAAAGCAAAGGGGGGCTGCGGCAGGGACGGTGCACTGGAGACAACGGACGTGGGACCCTTGGCGGAAAGAAGGTGGCAGTGTCAGGGATACCGGATGAATGGGTCGGGCGTGAAGATGTGTTCTCTGGCTGACTAGCATCTTTGTTATGGCTCTTTGAGGACATCAAACCCTGCTCTGTGCCTCGGTTTTTTCATCTCTGAAATGAAGATGATATTTTCAAAAAATGTAAAATCATTTATTTTCAAAGTCTTAATAATGAAATTACTAATAAGATATGATTGATTCAAAAAGCATCTGAGAAGCTAGGATATTTAGACAATTCAATAAAGAAATATTAGGATAATATTGTTGGGTTAAATAAAACCTGGGTGAAGTCCAGCACCCCACAGATCGCTGGGGTTCTGAGTGTCGCACATAAGAAATGTTTTGTGAATCGCCTAGATCAAAGCCCTCAGGCCAACTAGTGACCTCCCTCAACCTGGGAACTTCCATCGAGGTTACCAAGGACCCTCCTCCAGTAGGTCCTTGGGCAGCCTCCCCTTTCCCCTGAAAGGCCCCGTCACGCACCCACTTGCCGTCCTTCTGTTCTGGGTGGTTTTCCATTGGCACCTGCCCTGGTGGCTTCTCAGGACTGAAGAAGGTGGCATCCTGGCCCTCAGAGCAGTGCCAGCCAGCTCCCTGGTCACTGCGGGCAAAGTCACCCTGAGTCTGTGGGTTGGGGCAAGTGCCCCCAGCGATGCCCGGGCATCAGGGTGAAGGCGGGGAGGTTGTCCTCGGGGCACTGCGTCCACATCCCCACAGGACAGGCTGCACAGGGTGGGGCTGGACACAGTGGCCGAGCCAGGACAGGGTGGCATGGGGGGTGGGGCCTTCCTGAACAAAGTGCATGTTTCTCTCTGGTCCTGGAGGCTTCCAGCCTGTTTGGACAGAAGTCCCACTCAGACTAAGGAGATCATTTTTTTCTCCAGGTGGAATTTAATGCCCACACATGTCTTCTTCTAAAATTCCAAGCATGGCCTGCGGCTGTCTGGAGGGAGGATGTCTGGCCTATCTGGTGGCCTCGGCACTCATGAAGAGAGAGGGATTTTAGTTCCAAATGTCACTCCACAGCTGCCCCGCTGGCGGTGCCCTACCCCATGTGCCCCATGGGAAAGATGGCACCGCTTCAGTATGACGCCACAGGACAGGACTCCACAGGATGCCAGCGGGGCCAGAGGTCATCTCTCTTTGCTCCAGAGTGGCGGTGACCCCCCAGAACACACTCACCGACCACACCCCTCAGAGCCTCGAACCCTAAGTAGTAACACGTCAGAATAGAAGGGACCTGAGGAGGATGCGAACATCTGTATTGGAGAGAATTACGGGCAATTTCTTAAAAATGTTTTTCAATATATCACGATCTTGCTATAATAAATAAAAACTGAGAGATGAAAAGCAGAAGGAACAGGCGATTTGGACGGAGAGAGAGAGAAGAAAGGCCCTGACTTAGATAATCACAGCAAGGCAGGCAGCGGGCAGCCCGACGGCGAGGCAAGAACCCTTTCCCCTGGGGGCCTGCGGGCCTTCCTTTCTTGGGCCGTTTCTCATTTTCATCGTCCCACCTGAGTCTGTATCCACTTCCAAGGCAGGAATTTAACCAAAATTTGTGACCGGCGCTTGCCCAATAGTTGTTCATGTCATTCTGTTGTGTGTAAGGTGCCTGGTATCCCCAAACCTCCCCTGCATCGCAGCCCAGATGTCACCCCTCAGAAAGGCCTTCCTTAACCAACCGGTTTAAGCCGGGCTCTGCCTGGTCACTCTCTTCGTGCTGCTTAGTTCTGGGACTAGTTATAAGTATTTGCAATCATCTAGTTAATTTGTTTGTTTACTTGCTTGTTGTTGATACACTTGTAACCACCTTCCACGTCCTGCGGACCCCCAGCTCCTTGACGAGGCCCACCCAGCGCAGCAGAGATCAGCGAATATTTGTTGAATGAATGTCTCACACCATCTAGACCTTTGGCATCCGAGTTTGGGTGTTTTTGAAAGTTGCGTGTAAAGGACCCTGTTTGACATGAAGTGATTGACAGTCATGATGAAATCACAGTCATTGTGACATCTGAGTCTGATACAAGCCCTGGGAGGTGCCTGGGGCAAGAACTATGTTCTCCATTTTACAAACGAGGAAGCTGAAGAGGCGACTCCTCCAAATCCACACAGTCGAATTGGACCCAAACTGGGTCAAAACCCAAGGCTTACGGCCCCTGTTCCTGGGTCCTGCCTGCCTCTCAGGCGGCCTGCTACTGGCACCGGGTGAAAACGCTTAGCTCCTTTTCTATGAGGATCACGGGGCCGACTCGCTGCTAGATGGAACTGCAGTTTGAGTTGCAGGACCTGGTTATCCTGATGGACTTGTGTTCAAAAAGAAAGAGCAGGCTTTTTTTGCAGGACTTCATCCTACCTTGCAACAACCTTTGGTGTGGCCATTATTTAATAGTCCCACTGAACTGCTTGCAGGTCTCAAAGTGTCAAATACAGGATTCACACCCAGACTTACCCCTGCAAACGATGGTCACACACAAACCCCTTTGAGATTAAAGCCCACATTTGCAAACTGACTAGCTGAGCCGGGAACTGAGGATACAGTTATCAAAAACAATATTAGGTGAACGCTGAGCCAACACATGATCTCCATCTAATTAGGAATTAAGCATTCTATCACCCACGGGTCTGGTTTCAAAACCTGTACAAAGTGATCCCCAGCTGCAACATCCTTGGCTGGCTTTGCGAATTGCCATTACTGACCCAAAGCTGGACATGTGCTAGGAGGTCTCATCAACTATAAAAAAATCTATGTGTGCTTTCCTAAGAAGTGGGCTGACCTCAGAACACCAGCTCCTGGAAAGTGGATAATATATATTTTAAACTAAAGAGTCCCTCTTGGGCTGCAGTGGCCTTCTCCCGAGAACTCTTGACTATGAGCCTAGGGACTGCAGTGAGGTGAGACACAAATTCACCTCGCACCCGTGTGCATGCACCCTGCCTGCCCTCAGTCAACAAATGCATCTTCCAGAAAGTGGAGGGCGGAAATGCGGCCTCTCACCTGTATTATCCTGGTTCCAGATGTCAGTCCTCTCCTTGGGAGGGAGGAGGTGGGGCTGGTGCCGAGGGGGTGGGTGGAGGCCAGATTGGGAGGGAGCATGACACTTACCTGCTTTTCTTCAGTGTTTCCCAATTGAAGTGACATTTAAGATATTAAAAATCCCCATTTTGAACCACTCCATACTATAAGTGTGTTATACAGGTTTGAGTTCCTGTTGAAGTCACTGATAAATAGCAAATGCTGTTTAAATGTTCTTTAATCAGCAATATAAAATGTTAACTCATACTGAAATTATTTTAAAGCAAGTTACAGAATTGAGGTCAGATGCATAAACAGGAAATTGAAGATAATTTAGTATGATTACTATGATCGATCTATGCTCACTCATTTCTTTATTCTCATGGTTTAAAAAGAGTGTGACTGCAACTAAGTTAGGCCGGATCACTGTACCAGATCTAGTTAGTGTATAATTTGTTTTACCAATAGACATTTTTGGCCTTAAAGTTTTAGGAACTCTGCATCTTCAGTGGAGAAAGTCACACAATTGTGACCCAGTTTAGTGCCCCCTTTGTGTACTCTCCTCTCTCAACGCAGTCACACTACATATTCCATTCGGGGTGGTCATGTAGCTGAGTTCTGGCCAATGGATGTGAATGGGCATGAAGGAGGCCTCTGTCTGTCCGGCTCATAGAAACCCCCCAAATCCGGACTTTGCTCTTCCACTGCCCTTTGTTTGAATGACAAGGTCTGTGAAGACCTAGAACAGGAAGAGCCACCGGATGGAAGGAAAACGGGTCCCTAAAAGACCCCAGGGAGCAGAACCCCAGCTCCTCTTCTGGCCTGCATTGAAACTGTGTTGTGAGCAGGAACTAAAACGTGGTCATGTTGAGCCAGCACACACTGGGGGCAGGTTGTTACAGCAGTTAGCTCATCCTGACCAGCCCACTGAACAAAGTGTGTTCCCTACCAGCAGAAGGAAAATTCTGCGAATGAAAATGCGATGCATTCCAGGTTTTGAAATTGACCTGGGACGTGATCCAGTTTGCAGGGAGGTAAGACCTGAACACAGAGCATGCAGAATGGAGCTGGTTGTTCTGGGACACGCAGGCCGGGGCTGGAGTAGGTCTCGACCCTGGACGCAACCCAAGGAAAGGAGATGGCATAAAAAGTGTGCCTGGATTCATCTTCCTGGAAACTGGGGCCCCATGGTAAGACTCCCAGCCTGGATCCCAGGGCAGGAAGCTTAGTCACTGAGGAAGTGGACATAAGAGAGGAACTCAGCCAGAGTCAATCTTGGGAGAAATCTAATCTTTCTCTGAAACATGCTAACACAGCAAAGGTTCCAGACCCAGCAGCCGTGCACCAAACTTTGGAGACTTTAATCAACACTTCAGTACGCAGTCTTTTGTCCTTTGCAAGGTTTTACATTTTCATACAGGAATCAGAAAGATTTTTGAGTGGAAATGGGAAACAGAAAAGAGTAGGGCTAGTTTCTTCTCAGTAGTGGTTAAAAAGCATGTGTGTTGCCTGCTAGGTCTTGAGTTCAATAGCGATTGTTCACTCTCGGGGCAGGAAAAGATAGGAGAGGACCTTTAGACATGGAACCTAGAGCGTGCACAGAGCAGGCGGATTCACCGAGGACATTGAGCAGCCCTTTGGGGTCCCATATTTCATCTCACTTTTGAACAAACCGTTCATTCACTCACTGAATGTTGCGCCTTGATTCTGTGCCCCCCAGTCTGCCAGAATCTGGGGAACACAAAAGAGTTATCAGAATGAATTGCTGCCCCTTACCCTTAGGCACATTCTTTAATTCACCGAGCAAATGTTTATCACACCCCTCTCTGGGCCACACCACTTGGGCTGAGGGAGACGACGACTGAGGAGTTCAGTGTAGCAAGCGGGTAGATGGAGAATCAAGCAATTGCACAAAACCAAAAAAAAAAACCCCGCAACCCAATGCAAAATCAGCTGTGCAAAAAGTAAGTCTTCTTTCCCACCCCACCCCCAAAAAAAGTAAGTCTTCTTATATTTTTGGTTCCCCTTTCAGCTAGTGGGATACAGACCGACGCCCAGGCAAACCCTATCCCCAGGGCCGTGCGGGGTCGCGCAAGGGGACCAGCTGCCCAGGAGCACTGCTTCTCACTGTCTCCCGACGATACGGGCTTCCACTGGGACGGTTCCCAGTCCACAGTCCCTCGGTCACACGTGTGGGGCTTCGTCCGGCCTGGGGCGTCCTCACGCTATTCCTGGGCCGTTCTGGAGCTCGTGGGAGACATCTGGCTGCTTCCTAACTGCACCAGGGCACGAAAAAGCCTTGCTGGCTGCTCAGTCCCACCTCCAGGCCTCTGAGCAGGACCCTTGTACTAGTGGCTCCCTACGGTGGGGCGCCGGAGCTCCGTGAGAGCACAGAGCACCCCGTGTGGGCGTCCTCTCCCCGCACTCCGCCTGCAGGAAGCTGGCTGCCCGAGCGCTCCTCACTCCCGTCGGCGTCTCGTCCACCCACGCTGGGGAAGTTGCCTTTCTTCTGCAAGCTGGAATCTTTGCTTTTGCTTTTAGTCATCCCTGCTTTTTTGAAGGGCTTTTATTTTTAAACTCAAAAGCCAGAAGGGGCTCCCCTTTCTCAGCTTTTGGTTAACATGGCCTTTCTCTGAGTCAGCAAACCACAAACAGTGAGTCGGCCTGGCTGGGGAAGGGCAAGAGACAGGTCGAGATGTAACAAGATTATCCTACCACACACGTGTGCACACATGCATGCACCCAGTCTCCAAATCACACAGAGATAACCACAGGCTGGGTTCTCTAAATGCTCCCCTTCTCTAATGAACTGATAAAATCTGCACTGTGGGTGAACATGTAAGCCTTCGCCTCATCCCTGTCTAGATTCCTATATTTGTCTCCACCATCTTGTGTTATTTGCTGATGTTACTGTCTGTTCCATTTTCATCTGTGTCCCAGCTTCACCTGGAAAACTGGTCAGATTAGTTATTATCAGAGTGATAGAAAGTCTGACATTACAGCTTAGACTCTGAAGTTTAGATTCTTTAACAGCTACATTTCACTAGCACTAGCTATTTCCACTCCTAGCTGATACTGCACAGGTCTGAGCAAATGCAGAAATGTGAAGAGACTTGAGTCTCCTCTAAAAGGGGGTCTATAAAGCGAGTACCACAAAATGTCTTACATCTGCACTACTGTGGAGGACAGTGGCAGGATAGTCTCTTCTGATGTGGGGACAGCAATTGGAAAAATTTCTCTGTAGAGACCATCTAGAAAAGCTATCTCCTCTCCTCTCCCATTATTGGAGTCATTTGTTCTGTGGTTTCTGCTCAGCATTTACTCCATTTTCACATGGCAGCATCGAGGGCTTTTGATGGTCTCTCTCCTACTTTGCTGAAGTTCTGTTATTTAGCTGTTTGATGTCCACAGATTTGGGTGTATATATGATCAAAATATATGTAATACATGTAACACTCTGGGAGGATGCAGAAGGGAAAGATTAATTTTGCCTGGGAAAAAAAAGGATTGACAAAGGGCATTGAAAGCTTTATGCAGGAGGTGACATTTGAACTAGGTTTGAAGAATGAATCGGATTTCGCCATTCGGGATAAATGATGCAGGGTGAGGGGGGCAGACTGTGAAGAGCACAAGGAAAGGAGTGTGACAAATAGAAAGTACGTGAGTGAGGGCATAGCAGCATGAGAGACTGTGGTCAGAGGCATTTCTGGTAACTAAAGTCCATGGTACTTGTCTCAGAAAAGAAACATCTATGACTAGTCCTCAGCCCTGGTGGATGGAGTGTGAAAAGGAAGCTGAAAATCTTTAAACAAGAAACACAGAAATGTAAAGAAAAATACCAAACTCAGAAGCCAAGAAAGCACTCCATCTCCTTCTATTTCAAAAGGTGTCCTTTGCTCATCAGAGCTGTGAACAGGAACCACACACTTGGAGAAATAAAGAGTGCTCTACTAAGTAGAATTTTATGTTACTCATTGCTACCTACACCCCCAAGCATTAACAGAGAGAGAGGCCTCCAATCTCCTTAGCTGCCTTTAATGAAGAACATAAGCATCTGAAAATATAACCACTATCAACAAGGATGTCAAATTAAAGCATATAATGCAGGCTTTGCTGCATTTCACGTTAATAGTGAAGATCAAAATAGCCATGCTGAGTGAACCCCCTGCAGCTTAAGTATTCCATCTGGACAAATACTCCTCAGTTCTTTATGCCCTCAAATTCTCAAATGATGGAGCAAAAACCGACCCTAAGGGAGGAGAGAAGCGAGCTCTCCATGGTCCCATGGAGTTTTCTGTCTCCTGATGTGAGTGGGTTCATTCTGACACGTAAAACCCCAAACTCCCCCTCCCCCTGCAAGTTTTCCCACCTGTGCAGTGACTAGAGATTGATAAGGCACCCCCCGCCCCCAGAGTCACCACTAGCAGCCAGAACGGGGTTGACTTTCCTTTCGGAGTGAATGATTGAGGAGGCTCTGTAAACATCCCAGAAACAAGGGCCGTGACCCCGAGAACATGTTGCCTGCAAGAAGTTCCCTTTACTCTCCTGGGAAGCATCTTGCAGTCTCCCCTCGCTTTAAAAACTCACACAGACAACAAGAGACCAGGATGCCCCTTTGGATCCCAGGACCTCTCAGCAGAGAGGAATTTGGGGAGCTGTCAGTTCCGAACATGAGGCCAGCTCTCGCACGGGTCACCCCTCCATCGCCCTGTCACTGCACAGCACCTCTTCCTGAGGCTGCTCCGCGGCGCCAGCCCCTGCCCGCGACCGTTCCGCGGCAGCACGGAGCCGCTGCCCCCGCTTCGCCGTGCGTCACAGTCCCACTGTCTCCATCCCCGAGGGTGCTTCCTCTGTCTGCTTTCTGAGCAGGAACCTGCCTGCCTTGGCCACTTCTGCATCCAGTTAAACCGACAGATCAGTGACTCAACACCGCCCTCCACTGGTTGGCACGGAAATAGCAGCCCCTTGCTCTACAAACCTCGCCCAGATTCAGTCTGGGTGGGACGCCCATGGTCACCTTGAACGGAGATGCCAGCACTTTAGTGTTGATTGAAATTTAAAATAATTACAAATCCACCTTCTAAGGGTTATGCACGTGGATTCCGAAAATCTCAGGTCTAACACTGAGCTGTGGGACCCCAGATCTCTCTCAGTACTTCCCGCTGCCGTCCCGCACCCCTGCACGGCCCCAAAACAGAAACGGGATATGCACCATTTTGCCTGCGGCAGGTTGGGACACTCAGGCTGAATTCACAGGGATCTGAGAAATCTAAGTCATTCTTAGACTTCTGTGGTATTAATGACTAATGTGTCGTCAACTCATTTATTATTATCCTTTAAATGCCTTAAACTCAAATTGGCAATTGTTAGCTCATTTTCCACTGGTGAAATAACCTCACCCACAGACTCACCCTGTGCCTTCGCTGTCTGCCAGGGGCTGGTCGGGGACACCGAGGATGGGCTGTGATTCTCCTCGTGGGGACCAGCCAGGGTTTGGAACCGAGCAGGGTTTTCTGGAGAGATGGAAGGTCAAGTCCACAGGGGCCTCTGCACCCTGGAAAGAATGTGAGCCCATTACCTTTCCTGGAGACATGTCGGGAAATATTGACTATATACCCTTTAAACCCAGAGCACCCGTTTGTTTACTTGCTGATCATGGCCGAGCTGAGTAGTTGTAATAGAGACAATGTGAGCTACAAAGCCTAAAATACTCACATCTGGCTGTTTTAAAAAAAGGTTTGCCGGACCCTGCTGTGAAAAGCTGGGCTTACATTTCAATATGTGACCTTTGAGGCTCTCACGCTTTTACTGAGCTCAGCGTCCGTGGGCCCCTTCACTCTGGGGGGGCTTCCTGTGTCCCAGCCTGAACGTCACTGATTTTAGAAGCCTTTTGTTTTTCTTCTGGAGTCTCTGTTGTTTCCTAGTTTTACAAGGGGTGGGCTTTGCATTACTGCTTTTCTTGTTTGCCTTTCTGCTTTTGGGTGGTCTTTCTGAGACGTGAATGGGGAAATGCTGGTTTCGCTCCGTATATTAAGAGTCCCGCCAACAGCCCCCAAAATGGTCTTCTGTTCCCTCCTTGGATTGACTGTTTCTTGGCCATTTTAGAGAGCTGCTAGCATGCTAAATGCCTTTGTCCTAGAGATATGTAGATTTTTCTCCTTAATTTAATAATGATTTTTATAATCTTCTCAGGTATGATTTAGTTCCCAGTGGAGAACGTGAACACAGCATTAAAAATATATATGAATTAGTAAAGGGCAATTGCAGCTTTATTACTTTCCAATGCACTAAATTCTGGCTCATAGTAGAGAGTTCAGAGTAATATTTAGTACTTAAAATCTGACAAGTAGCCATAAATAAGTCCATCTATGCATATTAAAAAGTAGATGGAAATCATCTGCTTTCAGACACTCCCGGCTTCACCTTCAAGACCTTTTGCTACCTAGGTCTTTCATGTAGTTACATACTGGGTTTATCTTTAAGTTAAACCAAATTTTTCAGAACTTCAGTATATTTGTATATTTACCAAAACCATAGTGTCCAAATATCCTTGTAAGATTTAACTACATTTTTACTTAGAGGTGTAATTTTTAAAACGAAGCAGAATTTTACTTGTAATTATACTATTCAATATTTTATGTTCCTTTGTTTTGCCGTTTTTTATTTTTAAGAGTCGTCTACTTCTGCACACTTTAGTGAAGCACTGAATGGTGTTAAGATATCTATTTAAATTAACTTGAGGCTTAGATTGCTATCTTAAAATGTCAATTTAAACAAATTTTTTAATGAATGCATTTTCTAATTATTAATAGATTTCAATAAACTGCCACTTGAGCAGAGATATAAAAGATACAACACCAGCTTCTTCAAGAAGCTTTTCATTACTTCTCAGAATCCTGATTTATTCTCTTCCTTGAATTCATGTGTGGCATTTATAACTTTTTGAAGATAGTTGTCAAAAACAAAAATAAAATAAAATAAGGTGATGAGATTAGTCTTTCCCGCATCCTCCCGCTTCCGAGCACCAGATTCCAGGTGCCACTACCTGCAAAGCCTGTTCCCAGATACAAATCATTTTTTGATTGTTGAGTTAAAAAAATTAAGTAATATATTATTCTTCTCAAGGATGCTGACATTTTGACTGGAAAATCTTGAAGTCAGGTTCACCTTAAAAGCATAGGCATTCTTCTTTAATTTACAAAAAGGCATTTCAGGAACCCTGAAAGGCTTAAAGTAAGGGGAAGAAGATGGAAAATATATATCGATACAGTGTCGTTTCATCATATAGGCAAAAGGCCAATTTAGGCATCACATCACTTGCTCACACATTTTCCCCTGCATCTTATTGTTCTCCAGTCTGTGGGGAGTAGCAAGTGCTATCATAGAAAACAGCATCTAGCACAGACTGAGGAAGTCGGTGAAAGCTTCCTAAAGGAGGTAATGCTTGACAGATGGGACTTCCTTTCTAAGTAAACCGATTAGCATGGCAAAGTCCAGGAGTTAGGAAGATCAACTGAAGAGTGGCTCATGGCAATGAGAGGCTGACTGCTGACCTCCAAGAGAACACTTTCCATTGAGGGGAGGGGGAGACTTATACTGCTAGGGATCAAACTGTGAGTGGTTCCCCCTTTAGGGATGTAGAAGATCGAGAAGACAGGATCACCCAGCAAATAGGACTTTATCAGAAACAAAGAGAAGTCTTTTTCCATAGTCCTAGGTTGGCTGTCAGTCAGCCAGTTCTCAGTGTGCACCAAGGCAAAGAGGACTAGCCAGGAATGGAGATTTTTTATTGCATATTGCTCATCTAAATCTAAAAGAATCAGCTGCCGAACATCTAACCTCCTCTGATGGGACCATAGCATTGCCAGCCCATATCAAGTTGTTTAGCACGTCCACTCTGCTCAGCGAGTACCAGAGGTAACTGAAGGAAACTAGACATTCTTGTGAGAACATCTGTTTTGTGTCTTTATTTATTTAAACATACAATACATCAAAATATATTATACTTATTTAAATTTATACATTTATATGAGGTTGGAGGATGTCCACGAAGGGAGAGACTGTCTCTGGAAGAAGTATGTTTGAATGTAATTGCCGTGAGAGCAGAGTTCCACACACCCCTGTACCTCCAGTCCCTAGCACAGTGTCTGACCCACCATAGCCACCCCACATGCACGTGCAGGCTGAATGGCTCGATGGGAGACCCTCTGACCACTGGTCTTCTCTTCTCTTGCCAGGGAGTAGGCAGGGGTGCCAAAACACGAGATAGGCACTCCAGGAAGAGGGCAGCTTGGGGTGGGCAGGCATGAAAGGGTGACTGATTAACCAATTGGGCTTAGGGGGCAAAACTTAAACTCTAGCAATTGGGAATAACATAAGATATCCAAACGATAATTTGCTGCTATTCTAGCAAACTGAGCTTTTCTATCAAGTCATGAAATGAAAATTCTTCCTTCATTTCAAAAGAAAAAAAACAGAATAACAAGGGAAATAAAAAGCCACAAAGAAAAGCTACTGTACTGTCCTGGGGCACATTTTAAATTTGAAGGCACTTCAGCAAAAGTCTTTGTGGTAAAGACATTTCTCCAAAACTGGGATCAGTTCCTAGTTTCCCAGGTGATGCCACTGACAGGAGCTTGTCCACCTGCTGACTGACCTAAGCGTGAAAATGTTTTAGCAACTTGCTGCACCGACCACTGGCCCCATAGGAAATAAATCACTGCAGTATATACCGTGCACCAGGCCTTTAAAAAGTGAAACCTAAGAAATTCATTTCCATGTGTTTAGGTCAAAAAAAGAAGCAAGGAAGAGGTTTCACTCAATTTACTTCAAAAAATACAGCCACCTTGACACTGAGCCCAAAGGCAATTACATTAGGGACAGCGTATGCTTTGGCGGTGATGAAAATTGAACCGTAGTCTTACCTAATGCATAATTTTCTATCTGAAATTACTTGCACTGGACATAAGAACCCCATCAGTCAACCTATCATCTGGCCAGTTGAAGGAAGTGGGGAAATGATCCCAGCTGGGCGCAGAGAAGTGGGAACTCGCTGCCCCAGGGCTGAGCTTGCCTGAGAGTTGTTCTCCACCTGTCCCTGGGCCAGCCAGCTTTCTCTCACACCTCCAGTCTCACAGCAAAGACCATTCAGGACAGGGGGAGAAGCTGCTTTAGAGGAAGCCCATGACCCAAGATGGGAACACTTAACTAGGATGCTTCCCCTTCTCAGTGAATCTGCTGTGGCAATGATGGTCCCTGGTCAGGAGGTCTTGCTCAAAAAGTCCTTCCCAATGCCAGGCGAGAGCTTTTCTTAAGTGTCTTTGAAATGAAGACACATTGGGGTAGAAAGTTAGTTTCATTTCAGAAATCACAGTTGCATAATAAACAATGCTTGTTCACTACAAGAAGAAAATTTATACTATTTGTCAGGAAACGTAAACACACTGGAGATTCTGTCTGTGATGCAGTGTCACCCTCCATGAGCACCCGGCCCAGCCAGCATGGGAATCAGATCAAGCGTGCAGGCAGCTTTCTCGGAACGTCTGGAGGGGGCTCTTCTGCTTTTTCTTACCCACTTTTGGCTTGACATTTCACAAGGACCTATCCTTCTGTGGATGCTGGGGACAGGTGGGAAGTTGGGCGACGGATCCTTCATCACCCTCATTGTCTGTACTTTCCAGAAGAGAAGTTTCCAAATTCTCTTAAGAATTCCAGTGGTTGTGGGGATTCCCTTCCGGTCCTGGGATGTGACCCAGCCTTAAGGCAATGTTTCCCAGACTTTAAATTGCACAGAGTTAAAATTGGTTTTAAAGCCATCTTTTAATCTTATCAAGAAGGGTCGTTCAAACAAAACAGAATATTTCCATCATCCACTCTAACCCTCACTTTCTGTAAAAAAAAATGAACCTTTTAAAGCAGTAAGAGAAAAGAAAGGAAAGCCAGGATAATCATCTCAAAATAAAGGGCAGAGCCTTCCATGGGGCACTTAGCCAGAAGGGACGACCTTCTCATTTCACTGCTGCAAGTGGAAGACCACGTCACACCAGCCCTGCCCCGCAGTGGCATCTGGAAACCGCCACGGCAGGTGAGGCCACGGGGAGCACCCGTGCCAGGGGCTGTGAAAAGGGACAGGGTTCTGTCCATGCTGTCTGAGGCTCGCCCTTTCTGGTCATCCACCATCAAGCCTCTCTCAGCAACCTAGACATGCTTACGGCGGCCTTGGAGGATTCCACTCTTGGGAGCTTTTTAGTTTATTTAAAAATAGGCAAAATTTATATTAAACACCCAAGAGTCTTAAATCCTTAAAGCCCAGTGGAATTTCAAAGAGTTTAACGATGTTTTCTTTTTGATAAACTTGACCCTAGAAATTAATGTTTAAAGTAGTGTTATTGTAGAAAGGGCTCTGGATATTTTCAGGACAGCTTGTGGCCCCAGGGAGAGCACACAGCCCTCACTCAGGAAGGTGTGTGCCTCGTGTGCGCGTGTATACGCATGTGTGCGGAGGGGGCCCTGGAAGCACCTGCCGGCCAGCACCCTGCTTCTGTGACACTTGCTGTGATCCATGGACAGGTCCAGGCTTTTGGTCCTTTGTCGGGGCTGCCAACAGGTGAAGGAGGCAGGTTGGAAGAATGTAGGCAGAAACGGAACGTTAAGGACCCAGAGAAAGCATCTAGAAAGGGCAGTAAGCAGAGATGTGTGAGGGGGAGAGGACGCCGAGAGGACACTGTGGGCGCCCTACAGTGAGCCCTCGGCCCCCCACGCTGAGGCAGAGCAGAAGCCCACGGGCTCCCCCTTACGCAGCACCCCTGTTTATCAGAAACGGTGTGATGGGCTGAGACTCTCTGCTCCAGAAAGGATTGTAATGATCAGCATTTCCGAGAGAACTGCTTTCTCACCTGCAGGACATTCCTGGCCAGGATTCAGCCCAGGGAGAAGACAGACACGTCCAGTGGGGGTGGCATTAGGGCCCCCTTTCCATCCAGCAGCAGCCTTCCAGCCCCAGCCGCCTGGGAACGCCGGGCTGAGTGGGGAGGACCAGCTACCCTGACGGTCTGTGGGCTTTGGGTTCGGGGGCCGCCCAGAGGAAAGGCTGGATCAGGAGCTGGGGAACCGGGCAGGTCTCTGTGATCATGGAAAGATCGCCTAAGTTCCCTAGCTTCATATTTAAAGTTTTCAAGGGTGAAGAAAGTTGGTGTTTATCAGTGTTTTTCAGTTTTGTTTTATTCATTTGCTTAGCGTACTTTTTTTAAAAAATCTTTTTTCGCAGCAAAATACTGTTTTCAATAGAAATGCTACTTGCAAACTGATATGAATGAACAACCATGAAGCTGGCCTGATGTAAGAGGTGCTCAGGGGGTGTTTGGGCACCTGGAGCCAAGGTGCCCCTGTGGCTTGGCCGTCCCACCTCTTCTAGGAGCTGGTGGTCCAGCCACGGAGGCCGGTGGGTCTGGCATCCTTCTGGCCCTCACAGCTGCTGACGCTGTGCTAGACCATGGAAACCTATCTGGGGGTCTACATGTGGCCTCTACATAGAGATGTAGGTGGAAGGCAAGAAAGGTCATGGCAAGATAAATAACATACTCCCAAGGAAGCACGAGGAAAGCGCTGACGGAGGTGCTGAGGTCCCATACAGACCCGACGCCGACAGTCACGTGGGGGAAAGGCGTAAACTTCAGCCTAATGAGTAAAACAAACGCCCTCACTCAGTCCCGGCTAGGATTCAAGTGTAACTGGTTGATGTATGTGAACAGTTACATAAAGCTTTATTAAGTATAAGTCTAGTTCACAGATAAACAGATATTTCAAGGAATGGAAGAGAATCTTGACGTGGATGTAACAAAAGCTATGAAAACAACTGGGGAAATAAATGTCTTAAAATTAAGACTTCTTTTCAAACTTTGAGTTGTTGCCATTGTCCATGAAAAACCGATGTTCTAAAGGGATAGAAAACTAGGTAAATTCTTCTTTCTTTCTCTGAGTAACCGATAGGTATCAGAACCTTCCCAGCAGTGGTCTGACAGCTGTGTCAGGTGAAATACACGCTTGTACTGATGTATCTGAGTTTTTCCAAAAATACTGAAAGTCTTGGGGAGAAGAACTCACAGGTAAATATCCTCCCTTGAATAACTAAGAAGTCTCTGTAATTTATTTGCAATTTTTATATCCAATATATAAAGCCTTTCAGGTAAATGATAGAGGGTTTTGGCTTAAATACTAAATTGTTGATCACTGTAAAATCAGTAAGTGCTGTTTTATGGTTCAGCCATCTGAGGAGACATGTACTATTTTAAGTTCTATTTATTTTTCATGATTTTATTTTTATTTTACTTTATATAAATTATGCCAAATTTCCCTCTAATGAGAGTGACAGAATTTCTAGGAGATACTTCTTTCTATAAGGTCAGTCTTACCTATTTTAAAGTGAAATAGCAAATGCCATTTTCTGATCTTTGGACTAAAGAACCAATTTATATTAAAGAACCTGAACTTGCATACTTCCCATCTAGAATAACAAAAAAGAAAACACAAAAATGGCATTTTAAGCATTATGTATTTTAAGCAATATGTGTTTTTAATATGGATTGAACTTCAACATGGAAGGTTTTTAAATTAGCAAAGTATTACCAGCCACACTTGGTAGGAGATCAAATAAGCAATATTTTACAGTCTAGTTTAAAGTCCAGAAAAATACATTGGAAATGGGAAAGGCTGGCTCTGCAAGTATTGAGCGAGGTCACTGTCACCACTATATATTTTAAGGGGTCTCTTGTGAAGTGAATGTATGGAAAGTCACTTAAAATGACAGAGCCATGCTTGGGAATATTTGTTTCATGATATTTGTCATATGAGTTCGGGAGAGGAGCCCACGTATGGAAATTCATTCTATCAGCCCTGGGTAAGAAAATGCTTTCACTTTAACTATTTAAATGAAGATTTTGATGGTAGTCATTTTTCCAACCTAGAGGTTACCAACTTAGAAGAATTTCCAGATATGAACATTGAATAGGTTTTACAAAACTCTTGTGTTTAGGAAATGCATTTTGAAAACAAAAATTGAAATAACTACAAATTGACTCCATGTGTGTTTAGCTGTCCTCTACAGCCCAATCTAGTCTCAAGCCAGGGCCAATGTTTATGAAGCACCACCCACCCATCCACCCATCCACCCACCCATCCACCCATCCTCCCACCCATCCACCCACCCATCCTCCCATCCTCCCACCCATCCACCCACCCACCCATCCACCCATCCACCCACCCATCCACCCATCCTCCCACCCATCCACCCATCCACCCACCCATCCATCCACCCACCCATCCACCCATCCACCCATTCACCCACCCACCCATCCTCCCACCCATCCACCCATCCACCCATTCATCCACCCATCCTCCCACCCATCCTCCCATCCACCCATCCACCCATCCATCCACCCATCCTCCCACCCATCCACCCATCCACCCACCCACCCATCCACCCACCCAAGACCCATCCACCCATCCACCCATCCATCCATCCACCCATCCATCCACCCATCCACCCATCCACCCATCCACCCATCCCATCCATCCACCCACCCACCCATCCACCCATCCACCCACCCATCCACCCACCCAAGACCCATCCACCTATCCACCCATCCCTCCATCCACCCATCCATCCACCCATCCACCCATCCACCCATCCACCCATCCTCCCACCCATCCACCCATCCATCCACCTATCCTCCCACCCATCCACCCATCCACCCATCCATCCACCCATCCTCCCACCCATCCACCCATCCTCTACCTATCCATCCACCCACCCAAAACCCATCCACCCATCCACCCATCCTCTACCTATCCACCCATCCACCCATTCATCCACCCACCGTCTATCCACCCACCCATTCACTCATCCACTCATATTTTTGGGAGGACTAATTTAGTTCCCTTGACTGGTTCTGGTAACACGGCACACTTGGTTTCCCCAAAACTCTTCTTACTGAGTTCTAAATAAAATAGAACAAACATCCTTTCTGAGATTGTAAGAAAGTAACAGGAATCTCCAGGGCCAGAAGTAAAGGAAAAGTAGATTGCTTTAGCTGCCTGCTTATACCCATTAAGAAAAAAATGCTGGTCTCTCTTGAGCTGGGTTTGGGGTGGAAGGTAAAGTTGCCCCAAGATTGTGTAACTGTATACCTGTACTACATGGCAGTTTAAATTTGGTGTCACCCCGTATGCCATATACAATTCTGGGGACACTCATGCTAAAAAGTCAACTTAAAAATTGGAACTGGGCTGAAATATCCATAGATGCATGGAAAAGCAAGCAAAAAGCCTATTTCATAGGAACATATGCATGACCCATGCCCACAGTGGTATGACCATGAAGCTCTATCAAAGACAAACTAGAAAATGAAATTTAAAGTATGATCCACCACGATACAGCAGATATAATGCAAGTCAAGATTAAACACTTAGAATTTCAGATAGGAACTATAAAAAATGCCTAAAATAAGTACTGAATAAAAGAAGGAATTAAAAACACTTTGAGAAATAACAGGCTTGAAAAAGGACCAAAGACCACTTCTAGAAATGGCAACAATCCTGCCAAATAAAAACTCAATGGACAGCTTACACACCTAAACAAACATACCTAAGTGAGCAATGGTAAACTGGGTGATAAATACGAAAAAACTACTCAGAAAACAAGATGAAAAGTTGAAATACGGGAAATATAAATGAGAAGTTAGACCACAGGGTGACGGAAAGACAAAGTCCAATGAACACATCTTCAGAAGAGACTAGAGAGAGAACGGGGGACAAGGTGACATTTAAAGAGAATAACAGAAAAGAACGTCCGCAGCTGATCTAAAACATGAATCCTACATTCAGAAAATCAACCAAGCCTTGAGCAGAGTTCAGTTAAATGAGACCCAAATCTAAACTATTAAGGCAAAACTATCTTCAAACAAACCAGACAGAAAAAGTCAGAGGTTTTCAGGGATGACAAGACAGCCAGCCAACTTCTAAGCTGCAATGATTGAAGATAGAAAAGAACAGAATGATATCCTCAAATAACTGTCAACTTAGAATTTTTTAAATTCAACTAAACTATGTCTCAAGCATCAGGACAAAATAAATATACCCTGATTTTAAAGGGCAAAATCAATTTCCACACATAGACCTTCACTGCCCAATCTTCCTAAAGATGTCATTCAGAAAGGGGAAGTTCAATTCAGAACGAAAGAATGAGATGCAAGAGGCAGCAGTGAACAGGCACAACTTAAAAACAGGATGTAAATGTGAGGAACCAATTATTCAAAACAAAAGTTATGACAGCTAATTTGGGGTTACCAAAGCAAGATGGCTCTAAAATGCGGAATACCAGTAATATGTAGGATGGGGTGGCACTCTAAGGCATTGTATTTATTCAAAAGAAAGCTGTCAAAATTGATAAATTTCAGACGTGTTAAGTACACATGTGAGAAATATAGGCTTATTATTGAAGTGGACAAATAATACATAAAAATTCAAAATCAGAGGGAAAAGATGTATTAAAACTTTATTGATCCTAGTGATAGAAGAGAAAAAAATGAAGAAATATATATAAACATAAATCAAAGTGAATAGAAGACACCAAATAAGACACCTTTCAAAATACAGTGGTTGGATTTTTAAAATCTATTATGTTGTTTATAAGAAATATATTTAAAACCGAAAACATTTAAAGATTGAAAGTAAATGGATACTAAAATACATACCAAGCAAAGAGAAGCCAAAATAAAGTCAGAAAAATCACACATACAAAACATACTTGGAAAAAAAAACAACAAAAACAACATACATACAAAAATACCACAGTTAATACAAGGAGCTATTTCCCAAGAAGATGATACAATTCTGTAATTGTGTCTGCCTGACAGGATAACCTCAATTCACATTCAATCTGCAAACATAAAAACTGATTTTAACTCAGCCATCTCAGAACTGACAGATCAAACAGCAGAACAATCAGCCTGGAAGGAAAAGATTGAAACATCAGCCACAGGCTCGGCCCTGTGGAGATCAGCAATCACACATCACTCTGAAAGATCCACCGCATGTTGGCTATGGTATGATACGCCCAAAGCCAGTGTCAACCAATACCAGAAAGTATGGTCATAGAGATCACAATGCAAATAGACGGGAAATCAGTAACACAGGCAATCTTCCCAAAACAGGTACGACTTAAAAACCCACTTCTGAATAATTCATGGGTCCGCGAAAAATAACTGAAGTTTGGAAATACTTCGAACTGAACAATTGTAGAGATACTGTGTCACAAATTTGTGGGATGTAACTACATTGAGAAATGTGTAGACTTAAATGCTTGTGTAAGTAAACAATAATCACTGAGAAACCATGAGCTAAGAATTCAGCTCAAAACTGAGGGAAAGAGAAATAAGAATCGACAAGAAAATGGCAGAGCTGAACGTTGAACCAAAGTGGAGGAACTGGAGTTTTCCCTCCTCTGTGGACGGAGGGACCAGCCGCTCTCCCTAACAAAGATTCATGTCATGTGGGTGGGAAGGGCCTGGGCATCTGGCAAAGTGTTTGTTACAGAACAGCTTCCAAGAAACAGAACATGCAACTATTCAATTCAGCAAACCGCGGAAGGAACAGGACTCACACAGGCTGGTTGCTGGGGCAGAAAGATAAACACAACGAGGCCCTTTTCAGAGCGCTCAAGGCCCCCTGGCTTCTTGCTTTCTCTCTTTAAAGTGTTCGTGCCTTCACGTGCTGCTCACTTCTGCTCAGAAGGCACCAGGGTACTTAGATCAACCTATCTTGCAGCAACAGGTGGCTCAGGAGTGGGGAGTGGCAGCTGACTGCCCCGGACCACTTCCCCTCCATCCGCACCGAGGGACATTGCTCACCCGCTTTGCAGAAGGAACCCAGCTCTAACGACAAAGTGGTAGGACCAGCGGCAACGTCAGAGGGAAATCGGAACATGGGACCCGCTGAAGTGGGTGCTGACGTGGGCCTGCTGGCCAGTCTGCAAAGGTTTTCATCACCCACATAAGGATAGATGCCTTTAAAGTTTATGTGTGGGCCTAAAACCTGATGGCAATTTCACTTTACTGTGAAGAATCAAAGAAGGCATCATTTGGGGCAATTACACTTATAATAAAATTCCACTCCAGGGCCATATTGGTCCCTGAGGACCCAGGTAAACTTCGGATCTCTGGCAAGCTTGGCAAAGTCTCTTTATTTTACTATTTAGTACAGTATTCCCTTTTAATCCCTTCTCAAATATATTAACAGTCAAAGAAAACAAGTTAGTAGGAATAGGCTTTCCATGGGACCCTAAAGCCAGAGGAAGGGAAAAGTCAAGCAGGTGGTCCCCTCTCTTCCTCCCTGGGAGGTGGGGGCCGCACGCCGCCGCATTTAGGCCATAGACACCAATGGCTGGTGGGCTTTTGGCAGAAACTCACGCGGTCGGTGGTGGTGACGATCTCAGCCACCGTGCTTTCCGCTCAATGACAGAGCCTGTCCTCCCGGCGGCTTTTACTTAGCAAGTCCCGGATGCCTCCAGAAATGAGGTGACATCCTCCACGGGGCTCTGAGCACTTTGTCAGAACTAGACCACTGTGGCCCAGCCACCTACGAGCAGGTGTTGGAATTTCTGATGCCTCGTGTCACTTCAGACTCTGGTTATGACATGTATGAATTGCTGTAATGGCCCGACTTGACGGCAGCATTTACATTTTGAGATGAGACAGTACCTCGGCTACCCTCCTGGCAGCAAGTCTTCGACTTCATTGATAAATCAGTTGAATTTACTTCAAATGTGTATCGACTCTCCACTATATGATCAACTACACCAGATAAAAGACAGTAAGACATGAAGTGAGATAAAAGACGTGCTACCTAGTCCCCCAAGAGCTTCTAACCTAGTGGGGAGTTAGACACAGAGAGCATATATCCAAAGGTCCAGTGAAACATGATAAAGGCTACAGTAAAAACACAGAAGCCCCGTCCTGTCGAAGAGCAGACACGGACTCATGATCTGAGCACTGCCAGGGTTCATACAAAGCTCGCTCCGGTCTGTGCATCCCTTCTGCGGCACACCTGAGGTGTGGGCATCCAAAGTCGGCTTGGCCACCCTAGAGAAACTTGTGTTCTTCACAGGAAGCCCATAGCTCTAGTTTTAGAACACTTCTTCCTCATTTTTAACTGAAGTCTGCCCTGTGGTAGACAGAGTATCAGCCCCACAAAGATGTCCGTGTCCTCTTCACCAGAACCCGTGAGCATGCTACTCCACATGGCAAAGGGGCCTTACGGGTGTCAGCCGGGATGGGCAGCCCCCAGGCAGCTCAGAGGCCCCTGGGGCACAGGGCTCACTCCTTCACTAGCACCGAACTTGCCATTGGAGCTCAGTGGCTCTGCACCTTTCATATGCCACCTGTGGACAAGACATTTGATGGGTGGGATGCTCAGTTTCCTCACCTATAAAATGGAAACGGTAACAGCTACCGCATGGAGAGGCTGTGAAGGTCAGATGAGCGCATGGATATGCAAATTCTTTGTATGTATAAGCACTCCATCCATCTGAGGTCATGACTAAATAATCCACTAGATGGAAGGTCAGCAAGAAAGATGGGAGGGGGAGGAAGGGGAGAAAAGAAAAGAAAAATATGCTCTCGGGAAATCTGGAGCCCAAGCTGAGATGGAACTATTTAAAGTATTCAGCAGAGACTCAACCAAAGTGCTTCATAGTTGGCGTGGTTAGTGGTCTTTACGTGAGCTGGTCATTTTCAGCAGTTTTAAAAACTCTAGCCTGACTTCCTTCTGGTGCACACATATCTATGCTCTGTTGGGTGGTAAGGGTCTAAAGCCACCTTGCCAGCATGACTGGTTTGTTAACAGCTTCCTACATTTACTTGGTGCTTTTTGCCCCTTTGTAAGGTGGCATCACACAAAGAGGCATTCAAATCCCCCAGTGTTTGCACTGGACTGTGTCCCCTCAGCACTCAAACACTGAAAACCCTATCCCCCAATGTGACTGCATTTGGAGACGGGGCCTTTAGGGGAGTAATTAAGGTTAAATAAGATCATGGGGTGGGGACCTGGTCCAACAGGATTGGTGTCCTTATAAGAAGTGGAAGAGACACCTAAGACCTCTCTCCATATGCATGGAGAAAGTCCATGTGAGGACACAGACGGTGGCTGTCTGTGGGCAAGGGAGAGAGCCCTTCCCAGAAGCCAAATTTGCCAGCAACTTGATCTGGGGCTTTCCAGCCTCCAGAATAGTGGAAAAGTAAGTGTCTGTGATGTAGGCCACCCAGTCTGTGGCATTTTGTTAGGGCAGCCCAAGCTGACTAAAATACCCAGTCTTCCATGTTGCACCCAAGTCATGCGCAGAGCATAGCATATGCACCCAGGCCCTGCCAGATTCATAACACGCCCATGAGCCAGCCCTGCAGTTTGGGAGAAAGAGTCAAATAAAGCCGTGTTTGAACCATGAGCCATCATTCCCACTACAAGATCCTGAATTCCTCAGTACCCTCCAGTAATGAATGTGTGTCAAACTGGTAAACTCCATCTTCTCTATCAAATTCAACAAAATTCAGTACGGTTGAGTATTTTTTATTCACTGTGAAGAAACTTATTTCATGCAGTTTTTTTTTTTTTGCATGTCTTTGATAATCTCTAAATGTTCAAAAGAAATATTAAGTGTTGGCTTCTTTAGAAAAGAATAAAATATGAAAATACTCATTATTATTGTACCTGGAGTTTCTCGGCCTTCATGCCTGAAAAATCTCACTTCCTTAATCCTCAGTGGTGTGATCAGTAAGTCGCTCAACGGCAACACCTCCAAGTCAGTCCTGGGCATGTTTGCGGCAGCATCATTCACAAAGGCAAGATATGGAAACAATCTAAGTGTCCATGGATGGATGAATGGATACGGTTGTAGTATATATACATGCAACAGAATACTATTCAGCCATAGAAAAGAGGCACTCTTGCCATTTGTGACAGTGCAGATGGACCTACAGGGTGCTATGCTAAGTGAAGTAAGTCAGAGAGAGTTCACTTATTTGCGGACTCGGAAAAAATGAGGTATGGCTGTTCTCAGGCTCCCTCAAACCCCTCACCCTCCTGCAGGCGGATAGCAGACTCCCATCGAAAGAAAGCTGACCATCCCTGTCCCCAGAGGGCATTCTGGACACTTGTAGAAACTGTCAGCAGCACCCCCAGGGGCCTGCATGTCTGCCCGTGGTGGGGAAGAAAAGGACTGTGCCCCGAGGGGCGGGTGAGAGTGTGTGGGGGCCGAGGGGCCGCAGGGCGAGGCCCAGAAAGCAGGAGGAGAGAGGAGGGGTTGATAGGAAAAGGCCGGGGTGGGTGATGGATTCGCTCCAGTACTTAAGAAAAAGAATTCACCTGGGAAAGCAGCATTTCCTGATAAGACACAAGTAGAAATGAATTTTTAAGTAGAAAGGAAGATGCTTGTGCCAGAGGCCTCTATTTTCCCAGAAAGGGGGTGAGGCTTGAGGTTTGGGTGAAGAAAGCTTGAGGAGGGTGGGAAGCGTTTCGGGCCGGCCGGGTAGAAGGGGCTGGAAGGCCCACCGAGCCCGCGGGCGGCTCCCCTGAGCCCCCTGTGCCATCTGCCGTCCTGAGGCGGGGCGGGGGCGGGGGCGCCCTGGGGCCGGGCCCGCGGACAGTGGCCCTCCCACCGGCTCCCCAGTGGCCGCCTGGCCTCCTGCGGTTTGTCTGGACGCCCGTCTTGCCTCCGTCGTCTCAACAGCTGCCCCGTAAGACTCCTGAGCTCCGGGGGGGAATCCGATTTGTGCGGAAATCGCCGTGACTCACGAGTGTAGAGGAACCAGAACAGGTCTGGGTGCTTTCATCCCACGGAGGGGGCTTCGCAGGTGCGCTCGGGGCCCCGGAGGGCTCATTCGGAGGGGGGCAGGCGGGGCTTCTGGATGGGGGGGCGGGGGGCGGCGAGAGAGGAAGGGGCTCCGGGGGAAGGTTTGGACCAGGCGGCCCTGCGTCTCCGTCCCACGCCGGGTGGTCCCGGCGGCCCGACCGAGCTGAGTCCGCAGGGCGGCCCCCACTCCCTCTCCGGGGCCGGATCCCGGCGGCAGCCCCGCTTCCGATCCCGCCCCGGGGAACGGTGGAGGCCGGACTCCCCTTGCACAGGTGGGCCGGCTCCTGCCGAACGCGCAGCGGCCGCTCCCCGCGGGCCCGCCGCAAGGTCCAGTGCGCCCCGCAGCGCCCCCCACCGCTACCCGGGGGCGCCCGGAACCCCGCCCGCACCCACGCGCCCCGGCCCCCGACCCCTGGTCCCCCTTCCCGGGCTCCACTCCGGCTGCGGCAGCCGCGGCGTGTGCAGGGCCAGCCCGGGCGGCAGACGGGGGCCCCGGAGGGCGCCGGGCGAGCGTTCCCCTCTGCCGGCAGCAGCGCGCGACCCGCGGGCAGGTGGGGGTCGCCAGGGTCACTCCTGTCCGGCGGCTCCCCGGCCTCCGCCCCGCGCGCCCGAGTGCCCGGCCCTGGGCGCAGCGCCGGGGAGCCTCCCCTGGTGCGGGCGCGGTGCGCACGGACCCCCGCAGCAGCCCCCCGCGGGGAAGCGTGCGCCCCGGGCACCCGGCCGCGAGGACCCCTGCCCGGCGGGTCAGCCTGGGGGTCCGGGGTGGGCGCGCGAAAGCCCCACCGGGCGAAAGTGTGGCCAGCCAGAGAAAATCTCCCAGAGTAAGACCGCGTGGACTGCCCCTCCCTGCCCCAGCCCCGGGGGAATCTTCGGGGACTTCTTGGAGGCCTCTGTCGCCCCACACGAAGGCGGGGCGCTTGGGCATCGAGGTTCCTCTCTTCTCTGCTTTGAGCCTGACCCCCAGGCAGCGCCCCTGGAGCGGCCAGCTCCCCAAGCAGGGCCGGACGCTGCCCGGACGGGAATCAGAGGGTTTGTGCAAAGCTCCAGGAGGACTTAGGCGACGGGCTTTGAAGCTTCGCCCTCCCAGGAGCCATGAACCAGCAGCGCAGCTGTATAAATCGTTGCTGGATTTAATAAATCCAACTTGGCTACTTCCCTGACTTGGGGGAAAGGCCTGGCAGACGTGTGGGCCCAGAGACTGGAAGCCGTCGCGGTGTGGCTCCACTTCCTAAGGGGATTGGGGGTGGGGGTGCGGTGTGGAGGACTGTCCCAGGGCCGCAGCCACTGAGACAGCGCCTCCCCGCCCACCGCCCACTGCCCACAGGGAAGCAGGGGGCAAGGGTAAGGGCTCAGGCCCAAGACCGAGCGGGGGGGGGCTCCCCCCTCTCCTGGAGCCCCCTCTCCTGCAGGGAGTGTCTGCCCGGGGCGCCGCGGAGGGGGCCCCGGAGAGCGGGCATCCGCGGCTGGGCAGCGCCTGGGCCCTGAGGTTTGACTCTGGCATGACTGGCCCCAGGCAGCCCTCCTACCTCTCCGGTGACTTCTCTCTCCTTCGCACTGTTTTCTTTGCCTATGAAAACAAATCTGAATGCCAAGGTAAAGAAAACCTTTCTTAAACAAAAACGAATATTCGCGTAAATACTGCTAAGGAAAAATGGTGCCTGTGCATTGACAGAGAGGACATTACACTGGAGGGAAGTAGTTTAACGTTGATTAGATTCTCTTGATGAAGTTACTTAAGTTCATAATGAAGTGGAGCGTTCCGTGTGTGGGGGCGGGGGGGGGTGGTAATCCTCAAATATGGGAACACACTAGGCTCAGCAGAGACGAACCCCTGATGTTCACCGAGCACGTCGCATCTCCGGCGGTGCCCCTCTTCCCAGATCACCAGGAAAT
This sequence comes from Manis javanica, assembly GCF_040802235.1. Taxonomy (NCBI): domain Eukaryota; kingdom Metazoa; phylum Chordata; class Mammalia; order Pholidota; family Manidae; genus Manis; species Manis javanica. The sequence goes on along the minus strand of NC_133156.1, from coordinate 22,931,831 downwards.
CCAGTTTTATGGGCTGCCTCTTCCACTACCAAACGGCTCACTGCAAAATCTTGTTGGAAGGGATTCCAAGCAACAGCAGAAATGAAATCCCTAGACACCCCCTGGCCCGAGGCCCCCTGTTGTACCTGCCAGGCAGGCTCTGAGATCCATGAGACCCTCTGGGCTTCAACAGCTGCCTGGGGTTTTCTGGTGTCCTTCGGAGACTGCTGATTATCCAGCAGCTCCAGGCTTTGTCTGTCTGGACCATGGACCACATTTTCCTTTCCCAGAACTGTGAAAATCCCTTATGTTCCCAAGTCGGAGATAGGAGGCCTTACGTAGGGAGAAGTCCGCAGAGACGGCTGAGATGAGTCAGTAGCAAAGCAGAATCTGCCTTGGAGCTAAAACACCTGCTAAATTAGATAGGCTGGCCTCCCAGACAAGAAATTAATTCCACTCTCCCTACTCACTATACGGACAATTCGAGGCCGCTGTGTAAAGCAAAGGCACGTTCTAAAGGATGGTGCGCTGAGCACCTGATATGTTTTGCAGCACAGGTTTCTGTGTCTCTGTTTTGTGGGAGCAGTGCTCTCATTTCTGGGGAGATACCCTCCTCCACACTCGGTTCACACAGTCCCCCTGCAGAAGTGAACTGCAACCTGTAGGATGAGGCCAATCACCCATCTCACTGCCCTTGAGAATGGACAGGAATGGGCACGTGACCCAACAATATCCCTCAGGATGCTGTCTGCTGAGCACATAGTGTCAGAGGAACTTACGGATCTAGAAGGAAGTGCAGGCCAGAAGATGAAACAGCAAAAAGATAAATTCCCTCTTAACAAGGAAACTTAACATAAAGTAGTTTCATCAATAAGAATAAATTATTTCTCAGATCACATATGTGAAGGTAGGATACCTCTGGGTGGGTTAACTGCCAGGAGGGCTCCTCTTCCCAGAGACACTGGAAATCCAGTTTCGTGCAGCTAATCCTCCCACCATCAAATGGCTGACCTCACTGACCCTTTATGGAACTGAAACTGAGAAGATGCAAGTTCTGGAGCTTCTGCAGCCATCTTGTGAGTCTGAGGGGATGAGGGGAGAGTCTGTCTATGAGTGAGCTGACACTAAAGAGGGAGAAGCCAAGAGATCTATAGGGAGAAGCAGGTGGCCTCATAACACCATCTGTACCCCCACAGTTACTTCCCAGGAAGACAGCCCCACCTCTGAGCTTTTCAGTACTTCAAGCCATTAAAACATCTTTCTGCTTGAGCCACTTTGGGTTGAGTTTTCTGCCTCCTGCAACAACTAAAGCAAAGTGCTTGACAAGACACTGCAGGATAGATGAGGTGCTAACGGTGTGACCTGTGACCCAATGCCCCTCTGCCAAAACCTTGTTGCACGGTCCCTCCAACACTTGCAGCGATGCTTCTGTCGCTCGTCTAATCATTCTGTTCTTTGAGCAGCTGTGGGAAAAGCTCTCTGAGCCATCCTGGTCCTTCCTGAGGATTGATGAGGACCTTGGAGAAGAAGCTGGAAACATTCATGACCCCAGTGATGTGGGATGGAAAAGGGACGGGGGAAGCAGTGTTCTGCCCTAATAGGCAAGGTAGAGTGCTGTCAGATAAGCCTGTGTCTGCTGCGTCCTTTAATCCAGTTCTTTTCCCACGTGAGCCAAGACATGAGCTCCTCTGTGGACTCGTGAAGCAGCCGGGCGCAGGGAGCGCAGGAGGCGGCTGGGAGGCGCACTCCACGGGGCCTCCCTCCCAGGATCTGGCAGGGCCCAGACACACCGAGCCCTCCTTATGTACTTTGGCACTTTTCTCCAAAGGGACCCAAGAGAACTCCAGAATGGAGCTGTTAACCTTCAACACACCCTGGTGAGGTTCCCAGGTGGGGGAAACACGACATGTCCAGAGAGACCCAAGGGTTGTTGCCCCTGTATGAAAATTATGGCTGAGGAGAACCAGACGCAGGGAGGGACACACCGAGATGTGGAAACGTTCTCTGAGAGAGAAAACGATGGGACTGGGAAGGAATGGAAACCCAAAGAGCAAAAACTACCAGATTCCCTTTCTAAACATACAGTTGTGGTGTTTGAATGTGCCAAGTCATAAAAATGCTCATGCGATTCTAACTTTGGCCCAAACATTTGATTTTCAGAGAGAAAAAAAGGCAATCCTGCCGTTAAACCTCCAAATTGCCAAAAACAATTGTTTACACAGGGTGGTGTGTTTTCAGGACGTCATGTAAGCACTGCCTGCCCAGACCCTAAGAAGCCGGGGAAGCTCAGGGACGCTCAGGGAAACTAAGCAGAGAAAAACGGGGGATTCTAGCAAAGAGGGGACGAAGCTGGAAACGCTCTCACCTGCCTGTGCTGACATAACCTACGGGTAATCCACCTCCCCCACACAAAATGCAGTTCCTTCTGCACAGATAAGCCATTTCACTTGCTTCTGACCTAAAAGTAAGTTTACATCTAGGAGGAATTCTTGACATCAGCAAACAAAATGGACTTTTAAAAGTGTCGATGCACTTTTTGCTGAGCTCGTAGCTTTGGCTGGTGATTCCACGTTGAGGAGCCACAGGACGGACGTGTGTTTCGTGCTGCCTGCACAGCTTCCGGGCGGCCTTGCTGGGCTTTCTCCGCCCTTTTTGGTTACAGAACGTCACCCCTAAAGAACATCTTTTCCCTGGGAAGGAAAAATTTTAAAGCTGTTTGATTTCCTGAACTATTTCCAGGTTCTGTAATCTTAGTGGGAAAAAAAAATGTGACCGGCCTCATTGCTTTCCACGATTACTGTGTATTTTCAAGTTCTAGTAGGTACCCTTGTAATGGGACAGGAAGAGAAGCTTGACTTCGGTTGATAGATTTAAGACTTTTTTTTTTAATCGAACCCCGTCTCTTTCCTTACATCCATCCTCATTCTTTCATGTTTTTTCCCTCTAAGGAATTTCCACTCTTGCTCCCCACTGTCTCCTCCGTCAGGCTTCCTAGTTGACAGATTTTGGGGTTTGATGCGCCCTCTCACGTCCTCCTCTCTCTGATCTTTCTCCAGAGATCCCTTTCCTACAGTAATTAGTACATTTAGCAGGTGGTTGTGCCCAATTTATGTTTCCCTAAAAATTTTCAAATGGGAAGTACAGACCAAATAAAATTTACATGATTTTTTTTTAACAAATGCTTGAAATCTGTTCACTTTTATGGACCATTTGCTTTTCATGGTCTGATTAACATCTATTAAGTCCTCACTTGCTAATTAACAGTGAAGAGAGACATAGATGATGAGAACTAGATATTCTTCATGCTAAAATATGTAATGTCATATTTTTAGGTAAACATAAGTTGTAAAATATTTATCTTTTTCCTGCAAGAAAAAAATAGGTCATTTCAATCATGCTCAACAAATCGTCATTTTTAAAATGGCTTTTACCTTATTTCAACTCTTCTGACCCTTCTCAATAATATTTTGAAGCAAAGTGATTCAAATGACCAGACAAATAAAAGAAGCAGGCTGTTGGCCGCTCTTGTTTTCACAGCACAGAGAGCCAGTGTGGGGGGGCTCTCAAAACAATCCAATTCTCAAACCTGGTTTCCAGCTCCCTCGCTGCGCTCAGGGCTTAAGAGCTGGGGACTCCCGGTATCAAGTTCTGACTTCACAGAAAATAGGCATCGTGATGCTTTAGCAAAAGCCACAATCCCTCATCCCCCTTCCTGGCCCCTTTTTTTATCCCAATTACCATAGGAAAGGGACCTCTGGAGGAAAAAACATGAAAGAATGAGGATGGATGTAAGGAAAGAGATGGAGTTTGGTTTTAAAAAAGTCTTAAATCTGTCAACCCAAGTCAAGCTTCTCTTTCTATCCCATTACAAGGGTACCTACTAGAACTTGAAAATACACGGTGAATGAGTTAAGATAGGCTGCGGGCTGAGAACAGTCCTGGCACGTGCAATTCTCCGTAAGTTTTGGCTATTATTACATCATCTAAAATATCACTGCATACTCAAGTTCCATTTTCAGTTTATCATGTTTATAGTTCAGTTCTTCTAGCTCAGGTATCTGCACATCTTTCCTCTACTGCTCCTCACATCAAACATAGTTTCCCTATACATGAATTCCCATGAGTATTACATGAAAGATAGCTTATAAAAGGAAAGTACTTGGCTGATAGATGGCTGTGCTCCATGCCTGATTTCTGTTAGAAGTCATGCTGGTGTTCTGTGCTTATGTTATATGAATATCTCTCCATTTTAATACTGTTAATGAAAGATAGTTTCTGTACATTCACAATGACTAATCTGTAAAGGAAGTTAAGAAAGCAATTCCATTTGCAATAGCAACAAAAGGAATGAAATATTTAGGCATAAACCTAACCAAGGAAGTAAGAGATCATACATTGAAAAACTACAGAACATTGCTGAAAAACATTAAGAAAGCACAAATAAATTGAAAGGCATCCCATGTTCATGGATTGGAAGATGTGCTATTGTTAAGATGTTCATGCTACCCAAAGCAATCTACAGATTCAATGCAGTCCTCATGATGTAGATAGAGTATTCACCCAGTCAGCACCGGCTCCTCTAGGGTAGCTAATTGAGTGCCTGCTAAGGACTCAGCCCTGTGTTGGGAGACGAGTTTGTGGCATTCCGTGTCCTATTATCTTGACAGACGCGCTGCAGACCAGTCATATGCCCTTTGTTAGTGACAAATTTCATCATTTCAAACAGGTCTTTGTTACATTAATAGTGGAAATTCACATATTATCGATACATTATTATCTGAAACATTTCTATTTCCAGCAGCTATTGTAGGAAACAAAATGGAGGCTATTTTTATAGGAAATGGGAAGTTGTGTGTCTAAGGAATCATTTGAATTCTGAATCCACCCAGACTGGTGGGTTTGAAAGCTTTGAGATTAAACTAAAGGAAGGTGTTGAGATTCACGACTCACGCTCCTCTTTCAGCCTTTCTTGGGCCAGCATTTGTCTGCCAGGCTTATTTCTCCACCACTTTCATTCTTTCATACCATCCAAGATATGTTCTTAACATTATATTGTGGTGATTCTAAAAATCTGAATTTTTAGAGAATCAAGGGATTATTATAGAGATATGAAGTTTATTTTAAAATTCCATCTTGCCTTTGCAGAGCATTTTCCTTCAAAATTTAAAAGTTTGCAGCTCACTAAAGGAGAAATGCAAATAACTAATAAACATGACAGAAGTTAAGCCACGCTTAAAATAATAAGAGAAAAATAAATTACAAATTTGATGTTGTGTTTCTGCCTTCCAAATTATCAAAGATTTTTAAAACTAACATTATCCAGGTTTGGCTGGGATGTGCCATAGGTTGCTAGTAAAATGTAAACCAGTGCAGGTTTTGGAAGCGCGATGTGGCCACATGCAGCACTGACCTTACTGATGCAGAAAGTCCTCTTTTTTGCACTGTGCCTGTTTTTCGGAAACTCAGTCACACCAGAGCCTTGGAAAGTGAGGAGCATCTGTATTGCTTCAGATACAGTAATTCCACCTCCAAGAATCTATTTTGAGATAATAAATAGGGAAGCTTGAAATGATTAACTTACAAGTAACATATAAGTATTAAGGCATTATGTATAATCATGAAATAGACAATAATCCACATATCCAACAATAAGGCATTGGTTAAATAAATTACGGTGCTTCCATAAAAATCATGTTTTCAAACAATAGCTAAAGACATTTGGAAATGCTTATGATATAATATTCAGTAAGAAAAAGCAAGATGCAAAAATTACACACAGAAGGGTCTCAATTGTTCATGCATTTGTGCAATCACACACCCCCAAACACACACGCACATGATATTAGCTTAAATTGAAGCAAAATGTTACTAAGGCTCTTTCTGAGTGATAAGAATTTGGATAATCTGTAATTTTTCTAAAAGTTTTTATGATTCCCCAATCTTTGTTATGAAACTGTACTTTTTTATTTTGTATTTTTAGTTTTACAACAAATGTATTTCCTACTACACTTCAAAAATATGCACCCATACAAATTATTTTCTAGGCACTTGCATATATATAATGGTATAGATCCATACTAAAAAATGCCTTCACTGAGATATATGTTATTTCAGACACCACTGCGTCCATTTAGTGTGCGATTTAATGACTTCGACAGACGTACATCCCTATTAACCAAAACATAAAATAGTACCCCCACCCCCAAAAGTTTACTCATGTCCCTTTGCAGTCCAATGCTCCCTCTGCTAATGAATTTTCTGTTTTCTGTTACCATAGATTAATTTGCTTTTTCTAGAACTTTATATCAGTGGAATCATATGCTATATGACCTTTTATACTTAGCTTCTTTTACTCATCAGTATAGTTGTGGCATTTGTCCTGTACATGTGAATGTAAGTAGCTCCTTTTTTATTACTAAGTAGTATTTAATTGAGTAGCTATGATATGTTCTGTTCATGTCTTCACCTGCTGAAATATTTGGGTTATGTTCAGGTTTTGACTATTATGAATCACTCTGCTCTAATCATTTGTGTATAGTATTTGTATAGACATGTGTTTTCATTTTTCCTGGGTAAACACCTATGACTGTATAGTAGTCTGGGTTCTCCAGAGTAAAGACCAGTAGGATATACAAGATAGATAGATAGATGATAGATAGATATAGATAGATGATAGATAGATAGATAGATAGTTATAGATGATATAGATAGATGATAGATAGACATAGATATTGACAGAGATAGAGATAGATGATAGATAGATATAGATAGATAGATAGATAGATAGATAGATAGATAGATAGATAGATAGAGATAGATAGATAGACAGATGATAGATGATAGATAGATGATAAATAGATAGATGATAGGATATATATAACTGATATATAATCTAAGTATATAGATAAAAGAGAGGGCACAAAGTTACCTTATACATATAAACTACTTCAAAATATGGCTAAGCAATGCTTTAAAGCCTCAAAATTCAACATGCATACTAAATGTGAAGGAGCTTAAACTTTCCTTGGTCTTCAAAAATACCCTGTAGGATCTCCCATATTGGTAACGGAATTCAAATAATTTATTTACTCAACAGATGTTTACTGTGTACCTACAAGGTCCTAAGAACTATTTCAAGGCCTGGAGAGACATGGTGAAAAGTCCAGAGGAGCTCACTTTCGAGTGAACTTCTTCAAAAACAAAAGGATCGTGATTTAGATGTGAGCGCTCCCACACTGAGCAGTCCGCCCTAGTCTAACATTTGAAACAGCTATTTCAGGAGCCAAATGACTAAGGGTGATTTATTCCAGATCTCTGCTGAAATAAACAACGCTTCTGAGCGCTGTACAGTTGTGTAGCCAGAAGGGAGCTGCCCGACTGCATCCGTTTCTAGACATCTTGCAGCAGTCAGAGCTGCACACCGGGAAAGCGGAGTATTCAGGGCCTCTGTGCGTATTCAGGAGCGCCCTGGGGTCTCGGGCTAATGAGGGGACTACATTCCTCTCTGTGAGTAATTTCTTCACTGGTGACAGATTTAATATGGATAATAACACTCACTTAATAAGCAATCCTGAATAATTTAACTAACACAAGTTACTAATACAAATTAAAGTGAATTTTAAGAGTGTTATGTGTCTGACAGAGAAGAACAGTGGGTGAAGAGCTAAGCTAAAAATAGTAACACCCTGAATTACCGCTGCATTCATTTTTTTTTTCATTTAACTACTGAGACTATGAAAAGTAGAAAAAATGCATTTTGTGGTAGGCATGATTTAGGTATAATAACAAGAGCTTGACCCAAAAGCCTGTAGTGCTCGCGGAGCATATCGTCACACGTGAAGTCATGCTCACTCACACGGCCTCGGCTCTCCGGCTGAAGCAGGGGCCCCAGGCTTCTCTCTAAAGGGCTGGACTGTGAACAGCTTGGGCTTTGCAGGCCATACAGCGACTCCTACTCACCTCGGCCACGTGGCGTGAAAGCGGCCGGAGAGAACAGGTCACTAAGTGAGCATGGCTGTGTTCTAATAAAACTTCACTTACAGACACAGGCAGAGGCTGGATTGGGCCCATGTGCCAACTGCCCGTGTGCCATGCGCATTGGAATCAAGGAGCACTGGGCCTGAAACTAGACTCCATAGAAGTTCCAGGTCATGCGCACAATGTGCGGACCCACAGCCGGCTGCCTGTACGTTACAGATAAAACACGACTATCATGCAAATATTTCTAGACCCGTGGGTTGGGATCTAGAGTGGGCATTGCCTCAGTGTGTGATGCCCCTGTGCCTGCGGGGATGAGGGAGACAGATTCTCAACAGACTGTGTGGTGTGGCCGCTCTCCTCTGGGTGGGGAAGGTTAACTGCATTAAGGTCACTTCACAGTTACACGTTTCCACCACCGTTCATCCACTCACCAGGCACTCTGTTGAGTGAAGAAGGGGACACGATGCAATCCCGTAGGTGGTGCAAATGGCAGCCCCAGGGAGGGGGGCCTGGAGACAGTTGGGGTTACCCACAACCTTTCCTGTTAGCTCTTTTTAAATCCCTTTTCTTAATGTCAATTACCCACTAAATAAAACACTATGAAATGGAGGTTCCTTTCCTAAATTAAGGAACAGGGTTCATCTAAATCTTATATTCCACTCTTATGAATAAATACATTTTTAAAAATTACTTTAGGATAAAGTACTTTATGCTGAACCCCCAGCCAAATGCCTATCAAGATAATGCTTTCCACACACGTTTCAACTTCTCGATCACCTGATTGACTATAATGTATAAATCCCAATATCATAACCTGTCACCAAGAATAAATAAAGGGTAGCATTTTGGTCCAATCATTTCCCACCAAAAGAGTGACCTGATTATTTTCAGACATTTGCCTGTAATCTTTGGCATCTGTGCTGCCATGCACGGACCCTGCCCTCCCACTCTGCACGAGAGGCCGGGAGTGTTCCTGGGCAGAGGGATGGGGCTGCGGGCCCCTGCCTGCCTGCTCTTGCTGCTGGCGGGTGGCAGGTGAGCCACAGCTCACAGGACACTTCACATCCTCTCAGAGAACCTCTCCCTGTTTGAAGGGGGAAGGACAGCACTCAAATCTTACATCGGCATAAAAAAGTCTGATTACAACAAATAATAGACTGACTTCAAGTATCCTGAGATCTCCTGGGTTGTAAACAAAAGAGAAGGACAGGACCAAAGTGTTCCCTGTGATCATTTTATGTCTGTAAAGATCAGAATTGTAACATTGTAAATGATGAAAAATAATCTTGGAGGAGGAATGAAGGAGCTCGTTTGGTTTAATCTGGGCCGGTACGCGTGAAAGGCATTTGCTTCCTTCAAGGGCTCTGCTCTGCAACACTTGGCGTCTCTGATCCCGAGACCATCAGAATTCTGACTGTGCTGATGCTCTCACTTTATAGCGTTGGTACCAGAGCCCTACAAAGGCTGTTTGTGTGCAGAAATCAGTGATGTTAAAAAAAGCACTTATTTAGAGAAAAAAAAAATCCAGGGGGAGCAGTAACAGAAAATGATGAAAATGCCGAAGATATGAAAAATAAAGACAATTGTTACAAGACGCGATAGCCCTGACTGTTTGCTTTCATGTGACAGATGTTTTTAACCAAAGCTCAATCTTGGCAGTTGGAGTACACTTATGATTTTGATTTGTGCTTTACCCCCTTTTTCATATCCATGTCTGCTCACGTCTGTGGAGGCTCTGTAACCTGAATTTGACAGCGAGAGTTAACAGGCTGCTCTTAGACTGTTTCCATCAAATCTGTGTAACAGACCGGTAACAAAAATCTCAAATAGCTATTCTAATCATCAACAGCAATCTTACACAAATTAAATTAGACCCAAAGGGCCTGATTAACTTTAAAATACCTTACAGGCATGTAACATAAATTTAACTTTTTTTCTTCCAGCGTAGACCCAGGATCACTCAGTGTGAGTCAGATATACCAGTTAAAAAAAAAAAAAAGTTGGACTGCACGTTAGACTCAAAATGACATGGAGTCAGGATTTCATGTTCTTTATCAGGAAACCACAGTTTTGTGCTTAGAAATTCAGTTAGGCCACAGCTAAGCTCCCCGCTTACATGCAGAGTAGATGCATTAGAATACGTAGGAAACAGCCCTTCTAATAAACCCAAGGAGGCCTTGTTGCTAAAGAAAGAAGGTATATACCAGGTGGCATTTACATTAAGTGATGCCCTCAGCAGAAGTAAAAGCTGGATAAAACTTCTGTCGTTCAAACCCACCTATCAGGAAATGTGCTGTATTCATGATCTAACATATAATCATATCATGAATCAAGAAAAAAAACATTTAAGAAAAATAGCTCCCATTCTCTGCTTTAGCAAAATTCCTACAGGTCATCCAAATGCATTTCTTGAATTTTCATTCATCCTGAATCCCAGCCCAGCAGGTTCCTTGTCTGTATATTTTGTATAGCCTCCAATCCCCACAGATGTTTGATAACTTCTCTTAGGCAACTTCCTTCCAGCTGCATGGAACATGTGGTTTCTGCCCCAAAATGAGCCGCAGTTAATGAGAAGCCCAGTTCACAGTAAAGAATAGCAACCATCGGAATTTCCAAGACTACATTCTGGATGGCCTGTTAGTTTGAGGAATGTGCATCCTTTCAACTCTGACACGACCATCACAGACCCTTGCTAGTCGATAGCCTCCGGGTTGTGGTGCCCTTGAGGCATGATTTTCCACCCGCCAGGAGATGCTCTCTGCTTACTCCCCACCTCCCCACACACTAGCTCAGAGCCTGGAAGCTGTTCACCCGCAGAACATTCGTTAGCACCTTGCAGACCAGAGTACTTCTCAGAAACCTACCCTCCTCACACACCTCAGGGGGATCCACGACAGCATGGACCGCCGGGGTCACCACCTGTCTGCTCGGATGAGCGGCACCCCCACCCCTGCGACCAGGGATGGGCGCGCAGTCTGAGACGGTGCGAGCAGAATGAACAGGAGGGCCACGCCTCCTGCCTCGGTGCAAACCAGGGAGCCGGCAGCCCCGTTTGCCGCCAGCAGCCAGACTGAGCACGCAGCACCAGCCCTGGCGGATCCAACAGGCTCCCCTGCAGGCACCTGCAATCTGGATAAATGTGCACCAGTTTGAGTCAAGGGTGTTGATTCCTAGCGGTTGAAATACTGAACTGACTTGAGGGTTTGCTGAGCGACTTCACTCCATGGCTCTGGATTTTTCCTAGAATTCAATGACCACTCCACCGCAGCTGGGCCAGAGGCCTTCAATAGTGGACGGTATGCTCCGTATTGTCTCTATTCTCTGGACCAGAAAAATGTTTCTGAGCCAACTGAGTGTGCTTGACCCTGAGAATGGGTCATTTTCCCAGGAGAATCCTATCCTCATGCAACGGGACTCTCCTACCCGTCTGCCAAGTATGTGTGTAACTCACCCAGTTAAGCCCTAAAATAAGCCAGGCTAGGCTGAGGCTGGAACCTCTGGTCCATAAATAAATGCACTTTTATATGCAGTTAAACTGAAAGTGTTTGTTGAGTCTATCCAGCTTAATCTCTGTCAATCTGGGATGAAGCCTAGTCTGGGAAGTCGTTTGACTAAGGAAAACGACGGAACAGACACAGAGATGGGACAGAGCCCCGTCTGCCACTCAACACGCCGAGCCCCCCGCCCCCCGGAGCGCCCTGTCCCGGCGGCAGGCGGGCCTCGTGGAAGACCTGTCGGCCCTCTGAGATAAGGCTCCTGGGAAGGAGGCCTGGATTTGTTCGGCTTGCCGGGCCAGCCGTGGACGCGGTGCTGTTCTCTGAGAAGCAGCTGAGGCGCCGAGGAGAGATGACAAGGAACGAACGCTGGGGAAGGATCTTAAGCTCCCCGTTCAGGCTCAGCCTGAGTTGCCCGAGTACAAGGCGGCCGGCTGTACCTGGGCGCTTCCAGTAAGTGTGCTCCGAAGGAATGAAGAGCGGTCATTTAACAGCAAAAATCCTATACTTCAATATGAATAAGAAGCAGAAAAGGCATGCAGACTTTTTATTTTATACCTAACCGATAAGAAATACTTGACTGTAAGGAATCCTGCCATGCAAACCTTGGAAAAGTGGTTTTCTACATGCCCCAGACCCTCCTCGTGGGCCCACTGGCTTCCTCCCAGTGTCCTGAAGCCACGACATCCCGGCAGCTGTTAGAGCATCATTCCGTGACAACACGCCACTAGGGACTATTTCACGCCATCATCTCCTGTGCTTTCCAAATCATCTGCGCTCCAGCCAGGATCTTCCATGTGACATTCCCGGATACTCACAGATACGGATCCCTCGGGCCTGAGCTCAAATTTAGCCAATATCTGAAGTGCCCTCGACTCTTCAGACTGTTGAAGCTCCACTCACCCGCAGGGCTCCTCGTAAACCCCTCCCCACTGACACGAGCCCAGCCCCTGACCTTCCCTGACATCCAGGAGTGACAGCCCTCGATTACTTGCTGTGGGATGTTTTTCTAATCACGTCAAAAGCGTGGTTCTCCTCAAGATCTGTACACTTTTTAAGAATGATGGTATTCTTTCTTAAATCGGCTATGCGGAGCACCTTGCACAGTACAGAATTCCAAGGCTGCTCCCCCGTGCTGTTGACGGATGCATAGAATCACCCAGAATACAGCTTGGCCCCCACAGCCCTGCCTGCCGCTGGTCCAGGAATGCCGAGCTCCCCACGTGAGGATGGGTGCCGATGATGACTCAGGACTGAGCTCCACGTCCTTTCTGCCCGCTGCAGATTCTGAGCAGATGGCTTCAGATCTTCGTACCGACAGAGCTGGTGGGCAGAATCTCCGACTTTAGAGGACATCTGTGACGGAGAAAGCCCCTCGTAGTCCTAAGCAGGCTGGGAGCTAAGCTCCCTCAGAAAGCTCTAGCCCTTGAAACCCCTAGGCAGCCTTGAACGCTTTGCAGAGGCTTGAAGTTAGTTCTAATGTTCAATCGAAATCTCTTTGGCTGCAACTCCAGTCTGTTCCCTGTATCATGATCCCAAGTGGAAGCAGGGACTGGAGCTTTCTTTGCTGAAAACCATGTCCACACCATATAACTGATTTTTTTCAAGTGTGTTTACCAACCTCTCTTCTTGACCAGTTAAGGATGTGGTGTTGGGTTTTATATCTGGCCCCAGTTTTAAAGTAAATGACCATCTACAGTGCTAATAATAAATAAGGCAAGTCCTTCAAATTTCCAAACATTCAGAAAGTACAGAGAAATTTTGTCACATTTGCTTTGCATATTTTATTTAAAAAACTAAGGTACCATGGGTATAGCTGATCCCCCTTTGTACCATTGTTCTTCCAGAAAGGTGAGGACTACCCTGAAGCTAAGTGTGTATTCTTCCTGTCCAGCTTTTAATCACATATATGTAGACATCACAGACACACGTCACAGACACGACCATCCCGTATACATACCATATACAATATGCACCATTTCAGCTTGTAGTTTATGTATCACTCTGGAATTTGCTTACATATAAGGGTGTGTTTCTAATATTTCTCCAAGTGGACAATGTAGATCTATTTCACTCACTGGTTTTCTGTTGTATGACAATGATATAATTTATTTACTTTTTCTTTTGATGGACATTGAAGTAGGGTCCCATTTTCCTCCATGACAAGCTGTGTATTGGATATACATGTACTGATCTAAGCGAACACATACTTGAGAGCTTTTCTAGGATGTACTTGAAGTGGGACTGCTGTGTTACAGGATATGTGCACCTGGAATTGTACCAGATAATAAAAATGCTCTCTAAAATGGCCTATGAAAGTCACACATCCACTACATGTTTCTGAGAGTCTTTTGCCAACTTTATGCTCTTTGAATTTTAAAATTTTACTGGTTGGATGGCTGTAAACTTGGTATCTCGACTCCTTACTTGTCATTTCTCTGACTGTTTATGAGGCTAAATGAATTTTCATACTTACTGAATAATCGTATTTCCTCCTCTGTTGACTATCTGCGAGATCTACCCATATGTCCATTCTGCAGGCCTTAAAAATATATACACTCTATTTTCTAATCTTTCGTCAGTGGCAAATATTACAAACATCTTCTCCCAGTCTGGATTGTCTTTTAACTTTAAGGGTCATATTTTATAGCATTAAAAAACTGTTTAATATCATCAAATGCATCAGTCTTTTCTTGTGCATAGTTTTTGCTTTTTCTGTCTTATTTCAAATTCATAGAAGTTTCTTCCTACCGATGAGAAGTGAGAGCATTTATCGCACCTCAAAGCCAGGTGGTGTGAGAGAGAAGCCCCCGGGGGCTCCCAGGAGAGCACCGCCCTCGGGGATCAGCTTCGCCTTAGAGCGAGACCCCCGGGGCAGAGGCAGAGAGTGGCTGGAGGGTCGCAGTGGGCCAGCTGGGAGACGCGGGAACTGGGGAGGCGGGGGTGAGGACAGACTCTGGGGGCTGCCCGGTGGGGACTCGGGGCCTTGATGATGCTTGACAAGCTTGGCCCTCCTCTCTCCAAACCTGGCCTCTCAGCCCTCGCCGGTGCGACAGCCGATCTGGGGCCCCGGAGCCCTCAGCCTGGCGCCACGTTCGCAGTCAGCGCCCTCACGTTTCTGCCTCCATCTCTATCTGACTGGCCAGACTACAGCTTCGTCTCCCTATGCATTTACTCCATGACTACTTTCCACTTTGAGAATTTTAAATGCATTTGTTCTTTAACCCACCCGTGCTCTCACTTAATTTCTGTCTATTTCTATTTTATAATTTCTTGCCATTTTGGGATGGGAATTCCTTTGTCCCTTTGGGGCTCTGAAACATTAATTTTAACACCAGCGTCAGATTGCTCTGTTTATTCTCACAGCATCTTGAGAAAATCGTGTTCCCCCTGTAGGTTCTGGGGCCATGCTTCCTACAGGAACCGTTCTCAACCTCATGTTTTGGGGTTCCAGGTGGCAGGCTTGTCTTGAAGGGTGCCCTTTTGTTGCCATCCTCACCCCTACCTCCAGCTCCGCTTGTTCCCCCTCGTCTGGCAATTTTGTGGTTGCCTCCACCCAGCTGCCAACTCAGAACAGAGTCTCACCTCTGTAGCCCGGGGCTCCTGCCCTCGTCATATTGGAGAGACCCAAGGTCTCGTCAACTAGACGCAGACGGTCCTGCAGAGGCCCCGGCGCAGCGCGGTCTGCTCACCCACGTCCCGTTATCCCTCGTTTGGCTTGTCCCACACAGGGTGACTTTAATCCTGGACCCACTTCAGGGGAGCCCCAGCTGCTCTGAGCCCAGAGCCGGCGGCGCTGCAGCACCAGCCCCTTCGCTGCGTGTTTCCTCTCTGCGAATAGTTCGGGGAGGCACTTGTCCAACTTGACAACGTGACCAACACCTTTTCAATTTTTATAGCTTATCAATGAATGTTACTTGGACAAGTGTAGATGGGGACTTGAAGCATGAATGAACAGCAGTCTTGAGCTGACATGTTCTTTATTTGAACAGCCAAGAGGGGACTGGAGCAAGAATAGTAAGAACGGCCTCAGCTTGGCTTGATTCAGTAATAAATTCAGGCATTGAGATGCGAATCAAGAATAGGTGCTTCGATAAGACATACTGGGAATTCATGGAATATCAACAAATTCTTGATTCTTGAGAAATTATTATTTGTACTTTATAAGTTGTACTTCACAGATTCAAAACCTTTGGATAAAATTACCTTTATGAGCCAAAGTAAACCATAGTTAATCATCGCTAATAGATTTTCCTTTTATAATTAGTCTACAGCAGCTGGTCTGTTTTTTAGACTTCAACAAATTTACTTATTTATCCACTAACAAGAATTTGCTGAGCGGTGCTTACATGCCAGGCTCTGTGTTATGAGGGAATGAGACAAGATAGAGTCCCTGCCTTCACAGAGCTTACAGACGTTAAATGAACACGCAGCCCCAGGGCCGGGCTTTAACCACTGCTGTGTAAGTGCCACCCCCACCCGTGCCCCTCACCTACCCTTCACACATGTGCCTCTTTCCTTCTTCTCAGGGTCTCATTGAAGATGCCATATCCTCTGAGAGTCCTCTCCCCACCTGCCATTATTCTCTGGGTCAGCTCAGAGCCCTGATTTGAGATGCCATCACAATGTACTATTATTTTCTTTACTTGTTTTTAAAAGTCTTTCATCCTAACCAGACGGTCAGCTCCACAAAGACAGAGAGCCTGTCTATCTCATTCTACTGTCCTTGCTGTCTCTCTCCAGCCCCTAGCACAAGGCCTGGCTCAGAGTGGGAGCTCAGCCAGTATTTGCTGGATGAATGAATGAGTGCGTGAGTGAATCAATAAGAGAAGGAGCCCTAAAAAATGAGTAGGCTTTGGCCAGGGGAAAGGAGGCTGTGAGAGCGCTGTCAGGTGGACAGAGTGGGCAGCCTGGGTCAGGTCCTCGGGACCAGGAGAGACATGTGTACCGCAGGGGGCCCCGGGGGCTGGAGCTGCAGCACCCAAGGGGCTGGCAGGGATTGGCTCTCCTTGGCTTTGCACGCCAGACTTAGGCTTTAAAATTTTATTTGGAAGGTGGCTGGAGGCCTTTGGAGGGGTTTGAACAGGGAAGTGATTTGCTCAGCTTTTCTTCTGAAACAGCTCTGTCCAATATGGCAGCCATTAGCCTCACCTGCTATTTAAATTTAAAGTAGGTATAAACAAAATTCAGTCTTTCAGTCACACAATCTACATTTCAAGTGCTCAGAAGCCACCCACGTGGCTAGTGGCCATCCTAACAGAAAGTACAAACCTAGAGCATTTCCATTGCTACAGAAAGTTCTGTTGTATTGCTGGAACTTTTTCCACTGCTAGAAAAACTGGCTGCTCTGCCGTGCGGTGAGTGGGTTGGAGGGGACCGTTCGAGGGTGCTGTCAAACTTGAGTCAGTCCAATGGCAAGCTGGAGAACATTTTGCAGTGAAAAAAAAATTATTTTAAACTATAATCTAGTTGAAAATGACCTGAGTTCTGATAGGACAATTTAATAGCTAAGAAAGTACCAGTGCTAATATTCTCATAAAATGAATCTGCTTCCACACATCTGGAGAAACTCTCAAAGCATTCAGAGGTACAGTTCTAAAATTTGCACTGCTTTCTAAAAACAAATGTATGTAAAGATTGGTCTGGAGATAATGAACAAAAATCTATTAGCAAATTTAGTAATTAGGGTCATGCTTCTGGCCACGGCCGCCCTCGGTTGCTCTCTGGCTGTGCCTTGGTCATCTGTGGATCAGAGCTCTCCTCTTAGGCATTATTACTCTTTCTTCACACCCCTTGCCAGGCCTCTGTCGGGTCCCATGCTTCCCCCTCCAGGGGCGGGCAAGGTGCTCACTTCTCCAACCTCCTCTCCCACCACCTCCCACCTTGCTCGCAGCCCCCTCCCGTGTCCTTGATGGCTGCAGCTCAGAATGTGAATGAACATTGTGAAATTCAGGTAGATTGACCCACATCCCTGCCTCTCTCCCTATGGGACCAAGCACCATACAGAAACTTACCAGGACATTGCTATTGCATCCTTAGGCTATTTCCCACCTCTTATCAAAAACCTCTAACTTTGCATAGAAGCAGCCCTTCTTTTTTGCATTTTCCCTGACGGGGCCCTCTTCTAGTCCGGCTCTGCAAGACATTAGAGTAAGAGCCCCCACTAACTTCCAGGAATCCATCCCCGGAGCGTAGCCCAAGTTTAAAAATGAGCCTCTGGTTACAATTTACAGACTTAAGACAGCTAATCCAGGCAAAACCATCGCAGCATGTACCTCTGCGGAACTTATGTACTTACCCAACGTGGAAAATGAAATAGGAAAGGAGGTCAGAAAAAAAGTGATGGAGTTGGTTGGTTTACAGCATAAAACCTAGGGAGAAAAGTAATTTGCTTGGCGTGATGGGGGCCTGAACTTGTGCTCCTGAATCCACTCAGGTTAGGGAACCGAGGTTCCCAGAGTTGGCTCGGGGGGTTAGCACAGTGCTTGTCAGAGTCAGTGAAAGCCATCCTTGGGTGTGGAGGATAAAGTGTTGAATCACCAATGCTGCCCCAAGTTCCTCAAGGAACTGACTGAGAACCGGCCCCACCACCCAGCGTGGTACTGGGAGGACTGGAGGCATCTCATTCATTCCCAGGGAGGGTGTTGGGAGGCAGGCATTGTTTAAATAGGACCTGGAGGATGAGAAAAAGTTGTCCAGGCGAAGGCCATGGATGTGAGAGAAGGTGGAAGCCCAGGGCTAGTTGGGGGCCAGGAGGCCCCAGCGTGGAAACAGTGTCAAGGGCTGGACGTGACAAAGGCAGTTCCTGTGGCCAGAGTGTGCACAGGGTGGGGAGGGAGGGAGGTGGAGGAACTCTGGCCGGAGGGCTAAGTGAGGAACACATCTCATCTCAAAGGGCCAGGTGTTCAAAGCTTAGTACCTTGGACTTCACCCTAAGGACAATAGGGACCTGGAGCCTGGGGCCAGCCTGTACCACCGCTGGTCCCCCTTCCAAGAAAGTACTTAAAAAATTTTTTTAAGTGGATAAAGGAAATTGTTTAGAGATGTTCACTGCAGCACAGTTAAAAAAAACCGTTTTTGTCTGTGGACCTGAAGGTCAGAGAGTTCATTATACTTTTCATAGGTCATAGTGACGCTTGGCCATCCCTTGCCATCTGATTTTTCTCGCCCCCTCACTCCTCATCCATCCCGATCCCCTTCCCCTCCATTCGAAAGACACTCATTTATCTGTTTGATACATGGCCTTAAACATGCATATCCTTGCAAAATACATAATGTTGTTCCATGTGTGTTTTTAATTTACCTGACACATTCTTTTATAAATCTCTTCCTAAGTCTTTTTTTTTTCTTGGTAGGAGGCAGTCCTGTTGCTCTGTGTACATCTAGTTCATAGTGTGCTGCTGCTGCATAGTCCATATGCGTGTACATGGAGCATTATTTGTAAGTTTGCTGTAACCTAAATACTGCACACTAGGGGATGGGGCATCAGCAGCGTGGAATATAACACGCCTGCATTAACGACAGTAGTTCTGGATGCCATAGGTAACGTGTTGGTGACAATGTTAAGGAAGAAAAGTGACAAAACTGTCTTTACACTGTACAAACAACCACATAAAAATACATATTTATACAGCCGGAAAGGATCAAAGAAAAATGAAAACAGGAAGGGAACTGTGGTAAGCTTCTCTTGCAGCTGTAAGTGGGGACCGCGGGGGGCTGGGGATCCGCCTGCACCCCGGAACCCGATCTTGGGGGCGGGAAGAGATCCGAGCAGTGTCCCAGGGTTGGCATCTGGGCGCCCCTCCTGGGCCAGAAGGGATTCCTCTCCTCCAGGCAGGCCCTGCAGTCAGCTTCAGCGGCCTGTCTCCCCTCACGGGAACAGGAATGAAGGTAAAAATCGTCCAGAGGGCTGAGAGAGGTGCGCGGCTGCCGAATTTAACTGGGTTCAAATCAAACAAGAAAAGGGGTGCCTTAAGAGTCATGCATATTATTCGTGCAATTGTGCAAAAAGAGAAGCCGCGGGCCTTGCCCACGCGCCGCCCTGGGGAGGGCCTGGCACAGGCGGACGCGCACTCTGTGAAGTATGAGATATTATCTTTTCAAAAAGTTATACCAACATCAATTTTTCAAAGGTTTATTTTTAAAAGTTTAAATCACAAATTTCATGACCCTCACTTTTTAAAGATCGCTTTTTCAATGTCTTAATTTCTAACTCGTCACAAAGAATCTTCAAAATCAGCAAGTCAATACTTTGGGCGTCAGGCTCCGTGGGCACCAGGGCCGCGCGGGGCCGCAGGCGCCACGTTCCGACCAGCGCGGAGGGCGCGCGGGGCCCGGGGGCCGCGGACTGAGGGGGGCGGCGCTGCGTCCCGGGGACCCCGCGCCCCCGGGGAGACGGTGGGGGGAGCACGGGCCGCGGCCCTGCTCCTGCCGGGGGGCGGCGCGCCAGCCCGCGGTCGCCTCGGCCCAGCGCGAAACCTAAACGCGCAGCCCGAGCTGCGGGCGGGCTCCGGGAGCCACGGGAAGCTCGCGGCGCAGGCTGCCGCCGGGCCCCGCGCGCCCCCGCCTCGCGCGCCCCCGATCTCCCCCACCCTCGCGCGCCCCCGTGCGCCCCGCCCCGCGCGCCCCCGATCTTCCCCACCCTCGCGCGCCCCCGTGCGCCCCGCCCCGCGCGCCCCCGCATGTCCCCGCCCCGCGGCCCGCGTTGCGCTCCCGGGACGGCCCCGCCCCCGCCCGGGCGAGGCTGCGCGCGGCTCCGGAGCGGCAGCCGCATGGCGGGCGGCGGGGGCAGACAGGGCGGACAGGGCGGCGGGCCCGCTGTTGGAGCCGCGCAGCACGTGCTCCTGCTCCCAGGTAAGCGCGCCCGCCCGGCCCCGCGTCCGAGCCGGCAGCCGGAGGCCCAGGGGCCGCTGCCGCGGACGGGCCGGGGGAGACGCGGGGGGCGGCGGGGCGGGGCCTCCGGGCCCATGGGCGGGAGCCGGGGCCGCGGAGTGCGGGTCGTAAAGGTCCGGCCCGCCTGGAGGACGAGCCCCAGGCCGGTAGCGTGGCGTCGGCAGTAAGGAAAATCCGTTGTTTGCCCTCTTTGATTCTGAGACCCAGCTCAGTCAACGCACTATTTCCGCAGAAAGTAATACTGACGGCGGGGTAGTTGCTCGGTCATCTGGTTTTTGGGGCGGACGTCGGAAGTCGTTCCAGGACAGCCCGCTGAGAACACTGTGCGCGGCTGACTTTGGCCCCTTGTCAGGTGCGCCGCGCGCGCAGCGAGGAACACACACCCTGTTCCTCGGCTGCTTCGCTCCCCATCCCTCCAGACCCGTCCGATCTGTGCGTAGCGGTGGTTTGGCTTGTTGGTCGGTGTGTGTTTTCATTGCTGTGTGTTTATTGTGTGCATATCCACGGCGTTTACCTCCTCTGCTGTGCGGGGACGTTTGGATTGTTTCCAGGTTGTCATTTGTGAATTACACTTCTAAGAACATTCTCTCCAAGGCCCTGGGTGGGCAGAGGTACTTGTTTCTCTGGGGTGGACCCCCAGGAGCGGACGGCCGGTCCCAGTGGACCCCCAGGAGCGGATGGCCGGTCCTAGGCCCTCATGTGCTCAGCCGTAGATGCTGCTCAGCTGTTTTCAAAGCTGGTTGTCCCGATTTGCACTCCCAGCAGCATTGTGTGGGCGTCCCCATGGAAACGCATCCTCACTGGAGATGTGTGTGTAGTGAGACAGTTAATGCAAAGTTCAGAGCTTTGCCAGAGCCGTCGAAGGACTATCTGTATAACATGCTTTACCCTAAATAAACCCTCTTCTGGCTTTTGTCACATTCAGTGAGATTTTAAGGGCAGGAACTCTAATCATTCTTTCAGAACCTAGTGTATTATCATTTTTCAGATACTCAGCTGGGGATAATTTTGGTGTCTTATTTTATTCTGTTTGATCAGTATTGACATTTTGATTCTTAAATGTGTATCCTCATCGTATTAAACACAGAAACCTTTACCAGAGTGAAATATTGATTGCATCCCTGAAAAGTGTGGGTAATGTGGCTCCTCCTGGGCTGTGGGAACTTCAGTCCGGCCCCTTTCAAAGCTGCGATGTCTTGTGACCTTTGACCTGGTCCGGAGGCTGAGCCCCTGTTAGGACTGCAGCTGTGGGCAGGCAGGCCTGCTGGTTCCTAAGGCAGGCGGAGCTTCCCACCCCTGTAATTCCTCTCTCGGGCCTTTAGTGCCATCTGCAGGTGTGCAGTGCACAAACACTGGGGTTTGATAGTTGTCGCGTATACGGGGCTGCTCACACTGAAGGGCCTCCGTCCCCTGGAGAGCTGGGCCCCTGCCCCAGAGTTTCCGATTCAATAGGGGTGGATGGGGCCTGGGAATGTGCGTCTCCAGCACATTCCCGGTGGTGCCGCCGGTCCAGGGACCCCACTCAGAACCACTGCAGTGGGACAAACCCCCAGGAGGCGAGTGGGAGGCAGCAACAGCCCTCCACAGGTTGTGCCGTCTGGTGGGCTGGGGAGCCCCCATCAGCACAGGGTCCAAGGCCAGTCCTCGCAGGTGTGTGTGTGTCCAGCAGGTGGGAAATTGGCCTCAGTAAGCCATGCACTTAGGAGGAGACCTGCCTGTCTGGGTGGCACCAGAGCTGGTGAAGCTGGGCCCTCGATACAGCAGGCAAGTATTGCGTAGGGTTTTTCTGAGGTGTTTTCTAAGGTAGAGGCAGTGTGTCCTCAGTGTGAGAAAGGCCCTGGAACCTGAAGAGTTTGCTCTGGGCACCAAAAAGTGAGCACATTCACCCACAGGCCTTCACACATGTGTCCGCGAAGTGGACGCAAAGCTACCAGCCCTCCGGGACACTGGCTTCCAGAGTTTAATTCGAGTTACCTACCGAGTGGCCTGCATTGTGTACCATCCTGAAGGATATATTCAGATGGACTATTTCAGGTCTCGTTGCCTCTCATTTTCAAATATCTCGGAAAACGAAAGCTGGAACTGGGAAGGGGGACCGGGCAGTGGTCCCACTCGAGGACCAGGTTTTCAGGCTGTCAGTCAGCCTCGTGATTCGGAGGCACAAGCTCTTGTAGTGCGGGACCGTCTGAAGTGTCTCCCCGAGGTGGCCTAGAGTACTAGCCTGTTCGCAGTTTCAGTTACTGTAAGAGACTATTAACAACTCTATTTTTTGGAATATGGTAGACATTTCTGTCTCTCTTTGATGCCCTGACAGTAAATGTTTAAGTCTTATTTTTCATATTTTTCTCTAGTCCAAGTGTTGTGTGCTTGTCGGCTCTACTGGTGTGCAGGCCGGCTGGGAACAGGGCCGTCGCTGCCATGACGGATCCCGTTGCTCAGCCATCTCCGCGGAGCCTAGAACCTTGGGAAACCCTGATGTTGTTTGAGGAAGAAAAGGGAGGACAGGAATGATCCCCAGACCACCGGAGCTCATTTGGGCCCTCGGGCTGAAAACATCCCTCAGTCAGACCTCTGGTTAAAAAGCCCTCATTTCAAACTGGACTTAAGATCACATCTTCCACTATAAAGTTTGACAATAAATCTATTCCCTTTATTTCATGAAAAGATGTGTTAAAGGTATTTTAGGAAGAGTTGTATTTGTTATTTTCCCCATTGCCAGCCTTAGTAATGCCAGGTTTTGTGGGCAGGGTGCTTTTTGGGAGATAAGAATGCCAAGCCTTCTTATACCTTAGACATTTAGACTTTCCCAAGAGAACAATAAAGCTTTTATATGAGGTGCTGTAATTATCGCAAACAGTGCCAGATTTGTCTCTCCAAATGGAATGCAAAAATGGCATTGACAGCATTTATGAATGCAAGCTGCAGAACTGTGTTCTAATTAAAGGATCAAAAAATCAGATTTAAAAGGAAAAACTGATTATCTTATTCAATGATGGAGAAAATGTATAGTAATATTGTTTCTGACTGGAGTCTTGTAGCTTTGTAATAAGCCCACAAGAAACACCTCTTTGTTTGGAAAAAAGGTAAAAGTTTAAAGTATGGGGCAAAGGAAGAACTAAATTACCTCAATTACTTTTCAATGACCCTGAAAAACAGTATATGTGTGTGTGTGTGTGTGTGTGTGTGTGTGTGTGTGTGTGTGTGCGCGCGCGTGTGTGTGTGTATCTTTTTCCTCCTTTACCTAAGGGCACATGGTTAGTCTCAGAAGAATACGTGAGCAGGTTTTGTCTTTTGTCAACACTGCCTGGAGTGCATGTTTATGTTTGGAAATAGCCCCTGTGGGTCCAAAGCCTCCTTCCGCACTGATGGGTTTGTTCACGTGGGAGAAAGTGGCACTTAGCCAGCGATAGGGAACCCAGCCTTCTAGGCGCTGATCTTAGACAACCTCTGAATAATTAAGCTCAGCTTCTTGGAAGGTTTGTTGTTTATTCTCCTGCAGGAGGCCAGTTTGAATGGACCACGAGTCTGCCTTAGTGTGGAAATTACTGTTTCTTTAATGTGGGGTCAGTGCATCCTAACTGTGTGTTACCAATCTGACTTCCACCCCTCCGGGGGTTCCCTAGTGGCACCCATACTCCTAGCAGGAGCCAGCAGTCGGGCAGGGGCAGGGGTGGGGGGCAGCGCGTGCAAGGACACGTGGAGCTGGGCTCTTGCAGCACTGGGAGGCCCAGGGTTCCTGCGTCTCAAACAAACTTCCTCCCAACTGTGGAAAACGGGCTGCACGGTGTCCCCCTCAAACCTCCTGTGTCTGCTGGCAGACACCGCCCGCCGCCTAGTTCTCACCTTTAACAGGACAGCCTGCTGACTGGCCCCCCTGTGATCACATGTATCCCCAGTGCCAGTTAGCTGCAGCAAGTGGGGAAGGCTGGTGGGGGACTTGTGGGGAGGGAGTGCTTTTCCGGAAGCAGAGGACGAGAATGGACGGCTTGAAAGCCAGCCACTGCAGGGGCTCAGCCTGCGAGACGGGGCCGGGAGCCCAAGCCACGTGTCTCCTGGCCGGCCCAGCGTTCTGAGTTTCTCAGTTACTGGTCTCTGACAGGCATACAGGTGTGGCCGAAGTTCACTGTGTGCACGACTGGATTTGGGCTGTAACTATGCCTCCATGACCCACAGCTTATGTCAGTTTTAAGGCGCCATCCCTGAGGGCCCGTGGCCTCTAGCTCTTACACCTGTGCAGTACACTGACGTACGGAATTGTATTTGACCCTCGCTGTGACCTTGGAAAGTAATCAAGGCAAACTTCATCATCACCATTTTGCAAGACTCCGAGAAGTCAGGTAATCTGTCCAGCACATGAAATAAATTAAGTGGCAAAGACTGTTGCTTTCCCAGGCCTCCAGGACCCTGCTTGTGCCAGAAGCCCTCCTGCGAATGGCCCCTCCTTGCTGCTCCAGCCCCGGGCCCTCCCACTCCCGCTGTGGGGTGCACAGTGCACTTGTGTTCCGACACTCCACTCAGCTGTTGCTGCAAACACTCCGCCCTCCACCTTCAGATGAAATAGACTTTAACAAGACAAAATTGTTCCTGGACACAAAGAGGGATATTTTATAATGATGACAAGGTTAGTCTGTTAGGATGATACAACAATTATAAATATACATACATCAATGACAGCTCAACATACATGAACCAAAAACAGACAGAATTAAAGGGAGTTATGGACAATTGAACTGTAAGAGTGGGTGATTTCAATAACCCATTTTCAATATGGTTAAAACAATGAGGAAGAAGATCGTCAAGGGAACAGAAGGCTTGGCCGGTCCTGTAAACCAGCTCGGCCAGCGGCCATGTGCAACATGCAGTTACTTTTACCCTGCCGACAGTTTCTGCCTCCGGTTGGGCACACACGTCACTGCCTGTGCTGTTGCGCCTGGTTAGTCGGCCACCTTCCTGTGTGTGGTCTGGGGTCTCATCCAGTCCGGAACCTTTTTTACTGCCTTCCTATCTTCTTTTGGGCTGAGAATCATTTTCATGAGTCTGCGCCTGCCCCTTTGTTCTCTTATTAGTGACAGCACTCTTTGTTTATTTTTCACGGCCGCTTTGGGGTTTATTCCACAAGTTGATCGACCACGTCCACCCCAAGCGATCCACAACCCTCCCTGGACAGCATAAAAACCGCGGTGTGCGCTCAATCCTCCCCTCCTGGCCTCCGTGCTGTCGGTCCCTTTATTCAGGCATGTTGTAAACCCTGCACTAAAACGTTCTTTTTGTTTAGCCAATGGTCTTTAAAGAGATTTAAATAATAAAAAAAAAATCCTCGTTTGTGTACCGTGAAGTCCCCGTTACCATCATATCTTCACCTGGTGTCCCAGTCTGCCTGCCAGGACTGCCTTCATCTCCTTGAGCTGAGGGTCCACTGGTGATTGTTCCTTTCAACCCTTGTATGTCTGAAAAAGTCTATATTTATCACATTCATATTTCAAAGGTATTTTCTTTGGGTTCGTCAAGTTTTCTTTTAATACTTGAAAGGTGTTCGTTCCTTCATTACCTCTGGCCCTCATTGTTTCTGACAAGAAATCCACTGCCATTTTTAGCTTCGATCTTCAATCTTCTATACTTCAGGTGTTTTTCTCTGACTGCTTTTAAGGTTTTCTCTTTTTTTCCTAGTTTTGAGCTGTTGATTCTTGTATAGAGTTTATTCCTGTTTCTTGTGCCCTGGCTTCGTGGAACTTCTTGGGTTTATGGTCTTCATCAAATTTGAGGACATCCATCCGCACTTCCCCCAGGACACTGTCAGTGTCCTATGGCCTCATTTCAGGAGCCACAGCTTTGCACACTTTACTAGGATGTGTGAATCATCCCCAGTTCATGGATACTCTCTGTTTATTTTTAATTCTTTTTTCTCTGTGTTTCTATTTTAGGTAATTTCTGCTGCTGTCTTCAAGCTCATTAATCTTCTGCCACTAATTTCATCTCATGTGTTTTTCCTCAATTTGGGTCTTTTAAAAAAGTCTTCTATGTCTTTACTTAACTTTTTGTGCATGAGAAATACCATTTTTAATGCCCTTGTCTGCTCGTTCTAACATCTGTGTCTAATAGCAAAACCCACTCGCAGTAATTGGATTCCTTATTTTTCTCATTATTGGCCATATTTTTCTGCTTGTTTGAATGCCTAGTAATATTCGATTAGGTGCCAGACATTGTGAATTTCACCCTTTTGGCTGGCGAATATTTTGGTATTCCTACAAACAGTCTTGAGCTTCCTTCTGGGACACAGTGAAAGTGCTTGGGAGCAGTTTCATCCCTTTGGGTCTTGCTTTTAAAATGAGTGTGGTGGGATCAGAGCAGCATTTAGGGTGGGCTGGCAGCTCCCTCCCTCTGAGGAAGACCCTCCTGAGTCCTGCCCTGTGCCCTCTGAACCATGAGCCTTCCCGGCCACCTGGGAGCAGGCCTGGCTCCGGCCCCGAGTGAACAGGGGGCTCTGTTCAGAGGGGCTGCTCCTGCCCTCGGGGGGCTCCAGTGCTCGTGGAATACAAAGCCATTCCCTCGGCAGATACAAGATTTCTTTCTTGGTAGCACTCTGCTTTCAGTTTGCCGACCTGTGAGCTGTAGCCCTGGTGCCTCCAGACCTCTGGGCTCTGTCCCTTCGGCTCAGGGAGCCCGCCAGGCCTCCTCCAGGCTCCGCCGTCCTGTGCTCTGGGCGTTCATGGGGCTCAGTGCAACTCTTTCCCGCCTCTCCCCATCCTGCGTGCTCCATGTCCCGTGTCATGTAAATAGTTGTGTTGTGTATTTTAGGGTTTTATTTTGGTTGCTTTGGATGAGGGGGTAAATTGGGTTCCTGTTACTTCACTTGGTTGCAAGTGGGAATTTCAAAATCAGGGTGTTTTTTCTTTATGTATTTAATACCATGGGTATTTTAAGAAGAAAGTTGTATTTTAACCATTGGTGAGTAAGCCAGTCTCTAGTTTTGCTTGCTCTGTTTAAGTTTATGAAGCTCTGAAGCGGTGGGGAGGGCGTGGGGGCCGCAGAAACCAAGTCCAGGGTGCACTGCCTTCCCCCTCCAGCTCCATCAACCCACCTTGCCTTTTGCAGAGTCTCTGAATTAGCTCTGATTGTATAAGTGCAGTTGTCGGGGGGCTTCATGCTTTGACCTGCGTGATTCAAACTTTGGCAGTGAAGTGTTGCAGAGGAAACATAATGAGGGGCTCCCCTCACTGGATATTAAAGTGCCTTTTAGGGCTGCAGTCATTAAAATACTGAAGTAGGGTGCAACACAGACACAGATTGGCGGAACAAAATAGACTGTCCGTGGTGCACTTTAAATGTCTGAACACGGCATAAAGGAATCGCTGCAATGATGGTCACTCAGTAGGTGGTGTTGGCACAACTGGAAAACTCCTGGAAAAATGTCTTGGGTGGATCTCCTCATTTCTCACACCCGGGTGCATCCAGATAGGTTAGCGGTGCGAGCTAAAGACATGAGGAGAACATGTAGGCGATTCATGCAATTTGAACAAGAGAGGTATGGACACAGAAGGAGCAGCCGTACGGACAATACTGACATGAGCGCACAAAGATTTTGTCTTCCACTCGGCAAAAAAAAGCCCAGTAGATACAGAGTTGATGTCCTTCCTGAACAAAGACACCGCACAGAGCAGTAGAAGGAAGGCGAATGCCCCGCTGAAGGTTGGCCGAGAACGTGGTCAGGTGGCCACATTTAGGGGCAAGAAAGATACACGCCCAGCAAACAAACAAACATTTATTTTAGGGATGTTCTACTTAGGATAATCATAGCAGTAAAAAATAGTACAGCTATCGGTTGCTATGTGTCTAAACATGTTAGGAACTTTCAACAGCTTAGCTGATCTCATGTTCATGTTCTCATCATCCCTTCATCAGGGTGACAACTGAGGACCTACGGGGCCTGTGCAGGCAGATGAATCCCTGTTATAACTCAGGCCATCTGACTATAGTCCTGCCCTGTAGCACATCCCACAAACTAAAACTACCTAAAATTCCACTGCAGCTTTCAGAGAAATTCATGATTTGCTCAAGGTCACACAGTTTGCAAGCAGGAAAATTGAGTTAGCGAGTTTTAGAAAGAAAAATCATGTAAGCAGAGAAAAAGGGTGAAATAAAGA
Source organism: Manis javanica (assembly GCF_040802235.1). Classification (NCBI taxonomy): domain Eukaryota; kingdom Metazoa; phylum Chordata; class Mammalia; order Pholidota; family Manidae; genus Manis; species Manis javanica. The sequence continues at coordinate 22,903,345 of NC_133156.1, read as the reverse complement.
AGGCGAGCAATAAATACCCTAATTTACAAACTCGTCATCTCTCCCCAGAACATTTACAAGAGGCTTCAAAGAAGACGAGAAGTGGGCTCTTCTTTGCGAAGCTGCCTAACCCGGGTTCGGGTAAGCCGCCCTACCCCCTCCTCCTTCCCTGGGAGCTCTTAGCGGCACGGCGGCATCGCAGACACGCGCTGGTGACCTGACCGCTCCTCCGGGGGGTTCACCACCCGACATGTTCCTTTCCCCCTTGTTTTCATCCGCAGAACTGTTCGTGCATCAGAAATGCTGGCAAACAAAAGTAGCATTTTGACTTCTCTCTGAGAACAGATGAATTTTCTTTGGCTTTCTTAGACCAGTCACCCAACATTAGTCTCCATTTATGTTTGGCCTGTGTCATAACGTAAAATCAGCAGAGGAAGAGAAGAAGCCTTTTACTTGACATGCCAAGATTTTGTGTAGTTTTTGTTTCTAGCTCCACTTTTCTTATTTTATTCTGACCAAGAGGTAGTTTTTCCCCTGCCAAAGGGTGTTTTTTTGTTGTTGTTGTTTTTGGTGGAGAGCATTGCGTATTGGGGAGACACATAGTTTACTGGAAGTGATTTTATTTTAACTGTATATCCAGTGCATTTTGTTTCCTAATTTTTAGGCAAAAATATTAGAATACTATAAATATGTAGTAATATTGGCGATACCATTTACGTGGAACTGTTTTTCCATCAATTTGTTTTACAAGATTTATGTGATAAGGTTAGTATTAATTTTATAAGGTGTTGAGTAGTTAGCAAACCTGACACTTGACGATGGACACATCCCCGTGGGGTGGGTGGAATAGAGGCAGGGGGAAGCCGATGCTTGGCGCCTCACTGATGGTTAGAAGCAACGAGGGAGACGACAATGCCTGCATTTCTCCAGTTTTCTTTCCTCAAAATGGAATTGAGTGCACCTGGTCAGCTGTATTATTTAGAACTGTGAATGATGCATAAGACTGTGTCAGGCTGAGATTATTGTTCAGAGAACTTTCAGGGAGCAGTAAAGGTTCTAAAATATTTAACAAAAGTAAAGGTACAGAAAAAGTCAGCCTCTTGTAAAATTTCCATTTATCTATATGTCACAGACAACAGAGGAGCAAATGCTTTATTTGCTACATTAACTGGAGAAAAATACAGGTGGACATTTGCTGGACGCTTACCATGGGCCAAGTACACTGTCTGAGGAGCTTTATTTGTATTCTGTTTTTTTAATCCTTATGAAGGTTGGGAGGTAGGGTCAGTGTTATTCCCGTTTTGCAGATACAGACACGGGCATAGAAAGGCTTACTTAGCTTTCCCAAGAGCACGTGCCCAGCGTGCAGCAGGGATAGGTGCCAACTCAGAGAGCTCGGCTGTTTAGGGAAAACCCACTCATCGGTGAGCCCTGGCCCTTCCCACCGAGAGCGGGCCTGCGGGGTGGGTTTGCAGGTGCCCTGCCGGGTCCTGCGTGTGGGGAACCACATGGAGGCCTGCCTGGTGCCCCTGGCCAAACCACTGGGCTTGGGTAGTTCAAGAGCGGGTTTTCCCTCTTGATCTGATGAAGGATTCAGTGAGAGCTTTGTGCCAGTTAAGATAAGTGATTTGCACTTTTATTTATTGGTTTAAGTTTAGTGAGGATTGTAGAGCTGGAAAACAGGCATCTGTGTAATAGCTGTCAGCGTTCCTCAGAGGCAGAGTGTATAGAATATATCTGTGTATGTTTATGTTCAAATTAGGAACATTCCTCAGACCCATTGGATAGGCTTGATGTGTGTGTGTGTATGTGTATGAGAAAACTAACAAATAAAAAACAGATTTGTCTTAACAGGAGAAGGAGCCATTTACTTGTTCAATATGTGTCTGCAGCAGCTGTTTGAAATAAAAGTTTTCAAGGAAAAGCACCACTCCTGGTTCATAAATCAGTCCGTTCAATCAGGTAAGTGACTGGGGTGTGTATTTTCTTTAACTAAACATGTATTCTAGCCTCTCCATCCTTTGTACATGGGGGACGGGTCTCTCTGCCCGGCTTGGAGTATGGCCCATGGTTCAGCCACCTTGACATCAGAGCAGGTTTTAATCAGGAGAAAGGAAAGGACATTTGAGCGTTTAAATCAGTGCCTGTGTGCCTTAGGTAGTAGTCGATCTGAAACTGAAGGCTCTGTCCCCTGAACCCTGGCACATCCTCTTTCAGGATCGAAGGGCCTCTGTCTGCGCAGTGCCCATCGTGCTGAGTGGGGACTCTGCTCTGTTAGCCACGTCTGAGGATGTTCCCTTGCAAATGGACATGATACAGCTTCTAAAATGGGACAGAATGGAACAGACTTTTTCATGGTTTGTCACATGAGTTACTGCTGCCCCCCCCCCACCAGCCCCCTAACACACACACCCCTCCCTGCCCAGGCCCAGAGTCCCATTTCTGTAATGTTCCCCCAGCGTGGGGAAAGGCCCCCGTGTGCTGCTCAGATGGCGCTGGGAGGGGCTGGCCGTCCTGGGGCAGCCAGGCCCGGTCACTCCAGCCCGTCCTGCTGTTCCTAGAGGGCTTCCTAGTTCTAAGCCCTCTGCTTCCTGCTGACCGTGTGGACGCCACAGGGCTAGGGCGGAAGGGCCCCCTTGTCTTTCTTCCAAGACAGTCCAGAAGAAGGGCTTACGGCTGGTGATAAATCTCACACACCTAAGTGATGAGATCTGAAGTGGTTTTCAGTTGCCAAAATGCAGCGTCCGTCTGTGTACAGCCTGGCGGGTGGAAAGTGCACATTTGCTTTCCTTTCTGCTGCTCTGCCTGCTGGATTGGTAAGAAGGAGCCTTCCAACTTCTAATGCGACCACTTGCCATTGGGTTTAGCCAGAGAGACGGTGAAACCCTGGAAAATACTGGGGGCCGGGGATTCGTCATCTCTCCTGCCCTGACTTGGAACCTGCTTTTCTCTTTTTAACAGACCTTATTTTTAAGAGTAGTTAATCTTTTCACAGCAAAGATACCTGCTTTTTTCATCGTTGTCTTCTTTTTGAACTTCACCTTGAAGAAAGAGCTGTTTTTAAGAATGGGCAGCAGAATATTGCTTTCAGACCTAGAAACCCATTCCTCGTTTCTGAATTTAACAGATGACTCATGTAAAATGAGCTTAGAGCTTCTGATGCTTTTTTTTTCATAAATTTCTCTTCTACTTTTTAAAATATAATCAACTAATGTCAAAATATGAAATCACTTCCTTAATTTTTTCTTTATTTGCTATGAAATGGACTCATGTAGGCAGTTAGGGTCAGAATTTCTTGGTTGCTCTGTTGGAGAACAGAAGTCGGCATGTGTGTCTCTGAAGCTAGAATGACAACCGTGCAGAAAAATGTCTCTGTTCCACGTGACGGAGCCTCTTCTCGCTCCCTTCCCTGGAAGGAGTCAGGGTGCTGGGACGGAGCGTGGTGGGGGCGGGTGGGGTGCACAGCTCGTTCTGTCGCCCCACCTTTTCCCTTTGCATCCTGGCAACACTGTTGTTCCTACTGCAGGGCTTTGTTTCTTACGTTCCATCCCGTTAGACTCCCGCCCTTTTGCCTGTTTCTTCTGGGGTTGGGGGATGGCAGAGGGTCTGGGGTGGGTAGCGACCTCCTGAGCTTAGAGGCACTGGCAGTTCAAAGCTGTGATCCCGCAGACCCCGCAACTGTAGATGGGGAGTATTTGGAGAGAGTAATATTGCTTCCCATGGTGTCGTCCTCAAAAGCACAGAAATCTACTGCAGGTTTCCAGATAGACTCATACAGGTCTGCTGATGTTTGCCTGGCTCACATTCTGTCTGTATTACCTCCAACCCTTGCTTTTGGGGGCAGTGGGGAGGACCTCTGTTAAAAATTATTTCTAAAGAAAAATTAAAAGGAAAGTTAAAGGTCAGTATCAGCATCTTGGCTGCCCTGTCCACACAGGGATTTGAGGCTCCTTGGAGTAAAATTTCATGCACCACATTCTGCCTTTGAGAGAATCACATAGAATTTGGGTCTGTTGTAAGAGCTTCTGAATTTGGAGTTTCCCATAGTTTTCAATGAGTGGTTTCACTTTGGGATTAAGATGAAATGACTCACTTGTCTTTCCAGGTACATTTAGTTCCCTTTGCTCTTGTTCTCATCTCCAGGAGGTCTTCTCCACTTTGTCACACCCATGGACCCTCTGTTTCTGCTTCTCCACTACCTCATAAAGGCTGATAAAGAGGTGAGTCTCTCCATTCACCGTATTAACAGCAAGGAAACAGGGTAGAATGTTTTTGCTTTATCTCCCCTCGCTTTCTTTTCCTGACCCAAGTGTAGATGGCCCACAGGTCAGATTTACCTTAATTCAGCTGGTCCAGAGCAGGTGGCACGGACGGGCGCACCAGGTCCGTCCCTGAGCACCAGCACGTGACCCTGGGCCATCCACCCGGAACTCCTGGGAAGTGCGTGACCCGCTGTGCTATGCACCTTGCTTTTTGGATGAAGCAATGAACATTTTACCACTAGGGACCTGTTAGTTTTAAAATATCTTACAGGTGTAAAGGCACTGGCCTCAGGCCTTAGGAGAAGAAAGAAGACTTGCACTCTCGTTTTCTTCTCTGTGAGAAACTGTGAAATAGGTAACTAGGCATGCCTAATGAGGACAAGCTCGCTGGGGGAGGTCTGGTTGCAACTTAGGGAATACCAGAGAGATAGAATTTGCCTTTGTAATAAAAAGGCAGTGCTTCATAGTAGTTTCAGACAGACCTTCTGAAGCGCTGTGGTCTCAGGGCCCCTGTACACTCCTGAACATTATCAGGGATCCTGAGGAGTTTTTGTTGCTGTGAAGTTTGCGTATCAATATTTACTACATTAGGAATTAAAACTGAGAACTTTAAAAATAAATTTAATTCATATAAAAATAATAATACAAGGCCCCATACATGTTAACATGATATGTTTTTAATGAAAACAGTAAAATTCAGAGAAGAACGTGGCACTGTTCTACATGTTTGCAAGCCTTTCTGATGTTGGCTTAGCAGGAGAGAGCTGGGTTCCCCTGTCTGGTTCTGGTTCCAGTCCGGTTCCGTATTCTGTTTTGACAGAAGTATCTGAGTCATGTGCAGCCTCACAGATGTTGAGTCAGAAAAGGAGAGTCTATAAAAGCCTTTTCAGACAACTGTGGATATTCTTCAATACTACAAATGGCAGCAGGGCTGATTCCTTAAAAGGCAGTTGCCACGTGCAACCTGGAGCCTGCAGTGAACGTCCCACGCTCTGTTGATAAAATCCATTGGTCCATCTCGCACTGAGAATGGGTTTTTTTTTTTTTTTACCAATGTATGACTTTGTAATATTGTTTCACTGAATTATGCTGGTCTTCGGAATGTTGACGCATCTCATCCACACACACACACACACACACACACACACACACACACACACTCACCTTCATCGATGTCACCACTGTTACCATCAGAAAACTCTGACTATTGGGAATTGGCCACAGTGGCAGATACAGGTTTTCTACAATTCCAGTTTTTAACTGAAAGTTAAAATTTTTATGGTGACAGGCAGTGACAGGTTCCCTTCACTGAGTTCTGCCGAATATCCACGTCTGGGTCACTGTGGCCCCCTGGCTGTGAGTGTAAAGGGAGTGACAGCTTTAAGCGCCGGCTCCCGACGCGCTGGAAGAGGGACATGGGCCGGACCCTCGCCTTTTACAAAGTCCGCTCTTCCCCAAGGCGGGGGCTCACCATTAGGCATGTCTACATCTCTGGCTCTAGTGAAGTGAAGAAAAAATAGACCTAAGTGGGAAGAAGAACGTTCTGAGCTCCTGTGTCCCACGCTCTGGCCCATGGCTGCCAGCCCCCTGCACTTGACTGGGGAGCCCGCGGCCCTGTGCCCACCCTCTGACCATCTCCCGCCCGCTAGGGTCTGCCTGGTGGCCCTGCGGGAGGCAGCTCACCTGGCGGCCTCCGTTGAGCTGTGCTTTAACTTTCTTCAGTCCTGGAGCCAGGTGGGAGGGATGCCTCCCTGGACTTGACCTGGGCTGACGCCGGGGGTGGGGGTGGTCGGGCCTCCCAGTCCCTTCCAGAGCCCTGCACCTGTGTCCCCTGCTGGCTCACCTGGCAGCAGGAGTCACGCTGCCTGGAACCCAGGGCTCTCGGCACGTCCATCAGGCGGTTGCAGGTCAGGGCTGGAGCCTGTCCCGGGCTCGGGATTCCTTAGGTGCAACAAGCGGCTTGGAGCTCAGCCTAAATGTTCCACGAGGAGGCGCTCTGTCTTCTCGTCCCTAGCGGGTGAGCCTGACCCTGGGGCGCTGGCATTCTGACCGACTGGAGTTTTTTTTCCAGGGGAAGTTTCAGCCCCTGTGTCAGGTTGTGGTGGATGACATGTTTCCAAATTGCACCTTGTTGCTCAAACTTCCTGAACTTGAAAAGTTACTTCGACACGTGACAGAGGACAAAGGTATAGTATGTGGCCTTTGAAATCGGGCCTCTGGCTGCAAAACCGGCTGGGCAGCTGAGATGGGGCCACCCGCGGGCCGTGGGGAGCTGTCACTCAGCTCGTTGCTGCCCTCCAGCACCGTCCTCTGTTGCATTGGGGTCTTTGGTCTTTAACATTCCGGCCAGTGAACTGTGGTGTCCTGGTGCCTACGGGGCCCAGGCGTGAGGTTTGGGCTTTCGCCTCAGTTCTTTGAAATAGTCTGTGACTAGGTAAGACTCTTAACTGCTCCCTGCCTCAGATTTCCCATTTGTAAAATTATATAAAACTCATACCTTGCTAATTCAAGAAACATTACTGAGCACTCCTAAGAGGCATATGTTAAGCATTAGAGGCAGGCTGTAGGGTTAGTCTGAATTACATTTTGCCTACTGTCATTAAAAAAGAAAGAAAAATTTGAAACCTAGGGAGTTTAGAAAACTGGTGTGTGTGTGTGTGTGTGTGTGTGTGTGTGTGTGTGTGTGTATAAAGGCTGATAATATATCTGCTTTAAAGTACATGAGCAGGTAAAGCAATTTTTTAAAATAAAAATTTTAAGGTACAGAAAAACTCAGGAAAAGCTATAGATATTTGTATGCAACCACAGTGATCAACAAATACTAATATTAATACTTTGTTACATTTGCTTCATATCTTTTTGGGGGAAGACTCCTTTAGGGCCATCTGGTAATCCAATTTCAGAATCTGATGGCTTACAAGGAAAATTAAACATATATTTGCTATATAGTTTAGAACAAATCATTCAAACTTTTCAGCATCCTTGAGGAAGAGTGGAGAGTATGCCCCGTATTCTGCCACACCTTGGAATTCGTACTTCACAGAGTTGTTCTGAATCATAAATAAAGCTTCCATTCCCTTAGCTCTATAGTGTTGAAATTTCAGAGTGACCAGCCTGTAAACATTACTTAAGTATTGCAGTTAATATTATCTAGTATCTAGCATATATATATAAATGCTACTGGAATTAAATGATGTACAAGTAACCAATGCTCAGAAAATACTGGATATATAGTGCTTGCTTAGTGCTAGTAAGTCTTCTGAATTAGAAATTTTTAATTCTTTGCTGATGTTTAAGTACTAGATACACTGCTAAGTGACCAGTACATATTTGTTTGATGGCCCATTGATAAATATATATTCAAGTGGCTTATGTAGGAGAGAGGGGATGATCGGGCAATAAGAAAACTGTCTACCATATGAGAGATTATTAAGTGCCATCTCTGCTTATTGTTTTACATAATTATTATATTCTTGCAAAATTCCCTTCTTTGTTACTATAACTCACATTTTTGTAAATGAGGAAACAGAGGCTCTGAGAGTTTTAGCAACTGGCTAACCTGCAGAACTTGTCGTTGAAGTGGGATTTGAACCCCTGTCCATCTGACAGCAGCTCTTGCCTTCCTTCTTACAACTGCGTGAGCCTCCAGAATACTGCTGGAGTTGTTACGTTGGCTCATATAAAAACAGAAACTTAGTTTAAAAAAAAAAACTTGTACATGTCCAAAACGGGAGACGGGCAGGGAGGCCTAGAGGGCTTTGCGGCTTAAGAACGGTCGGCTCCCAGCCGCGCAGTGAGCTCCGTGTTCAGCGCCTCATGACCCTGTTTTAGAACTGCCTTGGGCACTGCAGCTATTTGAGTTTGGCCAATTACCATTTGTAAGTTGGTGCTTGGTTCCATCCCATATACTTTACTGCTAGGATTTTAAGCAAAGAGGACAGTCAAGGGGTGGGCAGGCGGCAGCTGTGATGGAGCAAAGGTAAGAAAGCTGGTGTTGTTTAAACATCATCCTTTTCCCCGACACTGTGCAGATAGAGGGGCCCTGAAACGCTCCAGTTCCCCAGGCAGCTGGGTCGACGCCAGACTCCACGCGCTGCCTCCGAAGTCTGTGGCATTATGATCTGGGGGAGCCCGTGAGGTTTATGAGAACCTTCCCCCCTTGCCTCCTGTGGAACAAATCCAGCCAGGGCCAGTTGTGTCCTGAATGGCGACAACAGAGACCTCAGATCACTGCCTGCTTTCCTGGCGAAGGAGACCACGTGTCTGTGTCTGCAAGCTCTGGGGCTCAGTGCGATTCTCGCCAGGGAAGCTCGCGTGCAGGAGAGACGACAGAAAGGAGCTGACATCAGGGGTGACGCTGTGTCACGTTGCAAGCAAAAGCCGCACTGCGCTGTCCGGAGGGGCTAATGGGAAGTGCCAGGAAACTACCCTGGTTAAATGCCCCAAGTACAGTTGCCAAACTTCTGTCCCCAGGGGGCAGGGAAAGAAAGAGGCCACGTGAGTCGCTCTGTTTCCGAAAAGTAGGAAGTAGATGTGAAAATGTGCCGAAGGCAGTTTGTTCAACAATCAGGGACGCTCAGGTTTGTGAACCGATCAGCTGCTGGACATGTTACTTAATTCTGGGCTCACTATTATTCCATCTTTACTTTGTCAGCTTGCTCTGTCCAGATGTTTGAGACCAGTTTTACAGGCACCAGACACGAGAGAAAGAAACCTTTCCAGCATATGCATGTATTATCCAATTCCCTACTCTTGCAAATATTTAGGACCTGAACGAGTGTGTTACGGTATTTTTCGTAATTGTGGATAATCTGTGGCCTTTGTGAATGTTTTAAACTTTGCTTATCTAAATTCATGCATTAAGAAGTAAACAGTAGTTTATGCATTTGTTCCTTGGTGGATTCTGGGATATTCACGTTGGATTTTCTTAGTGATCCTCTTGTGCAGGGAATGCTTAATTAGAGATAAATTTATGACTTCAAAACTTCCTGGGAAAAAACTCCAGGCCCAGCTGCTACCCTGGTGAATTCTATGAGACTTTAAGGAAGAAATAAATAATGTTCAAGGAAATAACAATACTCATTCAAACTCTTCCAGAAATCAAATGAGGAAGGAGTAGTTCCCATCCCATTCTGTGATGCCAGAATTGTCCCAATACCAAAGTCACAATTGTTTAAAAAGAAAACTAGGCCAATATGCCTTAGGATCATAGATTGAAAAATCCTTGATAAAATATTAGCAAATCAAACATATAAAATGGATAATAACATCATATCCAAGCGGAGTTTATCTCAGGAATGCAAAGTTGGTTGCACATAAGATCAGTATTTTCTGATCTTATGTGCAACATTAGAAAATGAGTATTTTCAGCATAATTCACCAAATTTACACTGGCAAAAGAAAAACAGTATGGTCATCTCCATAGATGCAGAAAAACATTTGACAAAATTCAGTCATAATACATTTTCTCAGCAAATTAGAAAATTGAAGGGAGCTTCCTTAGCCTGGTGAAGGGCATCTGTAACAAACCTAAGCTAACATACACCTCAGTGTAAAAGATTGAATGTACTTTTCCCCTAAGACTGAGCACAGACTAGGGTATCTGCCCTGACCATTCCGTGCACCATTTTAATAGAGGTGCCAGGAGGTTCAGTAAGACAAGAAACAGATAAAAGGTTTACGCATTGGAAAGTAAATAGAGAAACTGTCGTTATTCATAAGCAATATGGTCATGTACAGAAAAAGCCCAAAAGGAACTACAAAAAAAAAACCCCACTAGAACTAATAAACAAGATCTCAGGATATAAGGTCAATATGCAAAAATCAATTGTATTTCTGCATACTAGCAGTGAGCAACTGGACAATGGACTATAAAAACCGTACCATTTGTAATATCATCAAAGATCCTGGAGTTTAGGGATACATGTAACACAGAATGTGCAAGACCTGTTCACTAAAGATCACAAACATTACTGAGAATAATTAAAGAGGAATTAACTAAATAGGCCATGTTCTGAATCAGGAGACTCGGTATTGTTAAGATGTCCATTCTCCTCATTGATCTATAGATCTAATGTAATGTTTTCTTGGAGGATGGGTAGGAACTGATGGGCTGATTCTAGAATATATACAGAATACCTACAGTAGGCAAAACAGTTTTGAAAAAGAACAATGAAATTGGAAAATGTGCACAACCTGATTTCAAGACTTGCTATAAAGCTGCTATCATTCAGGAAGTGTGGTGTTGGTATAATGAGAATGTATAGATAAATGGAGCAGAACAAAGATTCCAGAAATGGACCTACACTTAAACCGTCGAATGATTTTTTTTTTTTTCAATGGTGTCAAGATAATCCAGTGGGAGAAATGAGTCTTTTCAACAAATGGCCTGGAGAAATTGGATATCCATGTAGAAAAGTGTCTCTCCCCACCTCCCAGTTATACAGAAAAATTAACTCAACATGGATCACTAACAGATGCAAAGATGAAAACTGTTGAACTTCTAAAAGAAAACATAGGAAAAAACTTTTATGACCTTGGAGACATATAAAGATTTCTTAGGATACAGAAATCTCTAACCACCAAAAATTTATAAATTACACTTCCTTAAACTTAATGTCTTCTTTTTTGAAAGAAACCAGTAGGAAAACAAAAGAAGATAAGCCACAGTTGGAAGAAAATGATTATGTGGCATAAATCTGATACAAGTTTTGTATCTCAAATATATATATAAAGAACTCTTAACACAATAATAATATGATATTCATACAGCCCAGTAAAAAAATTGGCAAAAAGTTTGAACAGATACTTCATAAAAGAAGATTTATGAATAGCCTATAGGCACATGAAAAGGTGTTCAGTATCATTAATCACTCAGGAAATGTAAATTTAAATCACAAGGAAATATTAGTATCCACAGAGTGGCTAAAATAAGAAAGACAGAAAGTGGGGATCAGCTGGAACTCACCTACCTGGCTGGCGGCAGCCTACCAGTGTTACCACTTGACAGTTTCTCATGAGGCAGAAATGCTATTTCTGGGCGTTTACCCAGGACCTGAAAACGTGTCCATGCAGAGACTTGTGCAAGAATGTCCGGCGTAGCAGCTCTTTCCAGGTAGCCCAAGCTGGAAACAACCTAGGTGTCCTTTAGTAGGTGAGTGTGTAAACAAGACATGGGGTGCCCACACACGGGGTGCTCTGTCACACAGAGGAAGGACCTGCTGCAGTGCCAACAGGATATATGAATCTCAGAAATGATGTTGAGATAAAAAGATGGTCACAAGAAAGGACCTAGTGTACGATTCCATTTCTGGGAAGCTCTGGAATAAAGTCAGCACTACAGTGATGCTGCTCAGTGGGGACCCGAAGTAGGGGGGCGTGGGAAGATTGCAGAAGGCGCAAGGGACCTTTTGGAGATGAGGGTCATGTGACTTATGTAAACATGTGTCCAGACTCCTCAAATTGTACACTTAAAATGGGTGTATTAATCATACGAACATTATTCTTAAATACAGATGATTTTTTAAATAATGAATAGTTCCTGATCCAGCACAGAAGCTAAGCCTTCTTGTTTCTGACGTGGTACCTCCGTCCTTCCCCCACCGCCCCCCGCGAGGTGACGTCGGAATCCAGTGATGCAACGTGGGACGGGGGCAAGGCGATCATGGCTCTGGGTGCCCCGGACAGCCTGGAGGAAGGCGGACTAGGCGCCAGAGCCTGAGGTCAGGGCACCAGACTTTCCAGTTGGGTTTTCTCGTCTTGTTGAAGCAGGATTAAGTCCCCGCAGGCGAAAGGTCCAGTTGGTCTTGGAGCTGGAAAAGAATCAGAGAAGTCGTCAGGCACAGAAAAATGGAAAGAGGTTTTATAGAACCACGCAGGAGAGGTTCTCCCAGAAAGAGCAGGGTCGGAAGTGCCGGGAGGGCGAGGCCCTGACCGGCCTTGGGAGACGGACGTCACAGCCCCAGCTTTGAAGTCACCCTGGAGTGGGAGTGAGTGCCCAGGCCCTGCTTACCAGCTGCGCGACTCTGGACAATGTATCTAACCTCACTCAGACCCAGTGCTCTAAGTTGGGAACAAAAGTGGTTTTTACCCGAGAGTCGTGTTGAGCAGCAATGAGGAGATGCACTTAAAGACCCGACACAGGCCGTTGCTACATTCGTGTCTGAATCTGCTGTCATTAAGGTGACACTTCACTTTTTCTCAACTAATATTAAGTATTTGCTGTGTGCCAGGTGCAGTGCGGTCAGATCTGTATCTATCACCTCACCTAATAGGTGACTTCCCGAGGTGAGGCAACGTTGTGCGCTGGGTCTGCTGCTTCTGAAAGAGCATTCTTGGGGGAAGGAGGGGCTGCACGGGGCTCAGGGAGTGGGAGGGAGCGAGAAAATGGGCAGAACATTCTTCCCGGAAACTTGGGGTTAGAGGCAAGAGACAAGGGACAAGCCCGGTCAAGGCAGGGTTTCCAGGATGGACCTGGGCATGAGCTTCTGTGGGGATTGTTGTCTCAGGCAGTGGGCAGAGCTTCCAAGTCCCTTCAGCGGCGTGCACATACTGAGTGATTCCAGGGTCCTGGCTCCAGGGTGGCAGACGGGGCGGCTCGGAGTCCTCAGCCTTCTGACTGTGCTGTCTGCAGCTGTCTCGCCTTCTCGTTACCCCAGTGACACCCCCTGAGGAGATGGGTGCGAAGGTCCAGCCCCACTCCATCCTGCCGCCTGTTGCCCAGAACACTGACGACCGCAGGCTGAAAGGGGAGGACATGCGCGGGAGCTAAGGCCCGCCCGTCCTGTATAGACTGTTCAGCGGAACCCAAGCGTCCAACAGACTGCAGAAAACGGTCCTGGATAAGCAGTTTGCATTTCCCACCACGATTACCGAGGAGATGAACACGTCACCCTGGGCCGCTCCAGCAGCCACATGCACTTGCATCTGGCCGTGGGGTTTCCCGTGGGCACAGAGAACTCCTGCGTGGAGGTGGGCAGAGGGGGGCAGTGGAGGTGCTGCCTCCACAGAAATGCACAGAGCAGAAAACCTACGAATAAGGTGTAACTGAGGCGATATGGGGTGACGTCACAATGTATGGAACAGGCGGAACTGTCACAAGAGGAGGTATAGTTTATAAGAGGTGGAGCTTTCATCCCCAGGAAAAGGCGGACTGAGTCTATCAAAAATCCAGATTCCTCCAGAATAGCTAGGGTTGCATTACTGATACATCAGAAGAAAGATCTCCTCCCCTCATCCCACAGGGCAGTGCTAAGTAGTAACAAAAATGTTCTTCGTAATGTCTGCAATGAAATGCCTTCATAGGCACCTGCATTTAGTTTCAATTTTCTTTATTGGTATTTCCATTTTTATTTTTAGAAGAAGTTTTTCATTGAAAACATGGAGGTGAGCTTAAAATTATTCAGAAAAATAAAGGTTGCTTGGCATGCTAATTTGCTGAGTTTTAACAATTACCTACCTCGTCTACAGTTATGTTTGTATAATTCTTCTCCAGTTTTATTGAGAAATAATTGACGTGCATCGCTGTGTAAGCTGAGGGTGCACAGCCTGATGGTTTGATTCACACATATTGTGACACGATTACCACAGTGGGGTTAGTTAACATCTGTCATCTCATAGAGATACAATAAAGAGAAAAGAAAGATTTCTCCTTGAGTTGGGAACTATTTGTATAATTTAGTGATTTTCTTAAATTCCCATTCATCTAATGGTTGGGTGAAACCTGAGGTACCAAGTTCCGTTTGGGGATTTTTTTTAACATGTCAAATATACTCTCAGGCTCTAAGTGAGTTTTTCAAGAATATAAACTATTACAAAATGTTTTTGAATTGTGTATGACAAAGCCTTATGAATCTATTTTTTGTTTAATCCACTGTGCTGAATCTTTTTTTCTTTTAACTTAACCCAGAAATAGACAAAAAGAAATACTACAAGTACAGCAAAGAGAAGACATTAAAGTGGCTGGAAAAAAAGGTAAAGTACCTCCCCCAGACCTCGTGGCAGAAAAAGTTCAGGGCTTCTGAAAGATCTGCAGAGAAGGTGGTAAGCCTGGATCCGGAGACCATCGTGTATATCCAACTGGAAGGGACAAGCCATAAGATCCCAAATCTGAGAAGAAACCTTCCACTGCCCATCTTCCTGATATTAGGGTGCCTCTGGAGTTAGGGTGATGTTTCCCCGCTTTCCTGCCATCCCCACCATGCAGTAAGAAGCGCTTGCTGTTTGCTGTTGTAGATTTGAGTCTCCCCAGCGGGGTGGTGCCAGGCCCATGCGTGTTTGCTGCTGTCAGAGTCTCTGACACATCCCGCCCTGTGGGGGACAGAGGCAGCCAGGGCTCAGGCGCAGAGTGCTGGCATCTGGGTGCTGAAGGGGCCTTTTCCAGGCAAGCCCCATACCCTAATGATCTAAGCAATAGACTGGCCAGAACGTCTGGGGCAGTGTTTTTCAAATCAGTGTAGTAGGTCGCCCCCAGTATTTCTCTTGGAATGGAAATGAGTGGAATGGGATAGGGCAGGAGGGGAGAAGCAAGGATGCACTGGAACACAGGACCGAGTCAGTGCAAGCATCAGGTGCGGCTCCGTGAGCCAGGTGTTCATGTGTATGTTTGAGTATTGGGTCCCCACGTGTTTCTTACTGTGGGTGTGGTAACAAAACACTTTGGAAGCCACTGTCAGAATATCATGTACTTTCACACTGATTAAGACTCCCACTAAACCAGATCTGTTGATTGAAAGTGTGCAAGTTCAGTGGATGTCAGCATAGCGCTGATTCCTAACATTCTCTTCTGTCCTGTATGTGAAAAACATGTTTGTCGTGGCCTGTTTCTGGGCACATTGGGAGCCTGGGAGCATGAAAATGGTTCTTGCACAGTTAACCTGTCTCCTGCGGCACGAAGAAGTGGAGAGACTGTAGAAAGTGTCCCGAGTGGCAGCATCTCGCCTGCAGGAGTTTTCTGTGTGGGTGGAATGAGGGGAGGTGCTGGGCAGACTCTTGGCATTTGTTTTTGCTCCTAGCACGTGAAATGACATGAACAGCAAAGGGAAATTTGTGTTTATTGTATTTCCTTTCTTAAATTCTCAGGAAGTGAGAAATGTATCTTATTTATTTTCTTAAAAAATTATTACACATAAACTTTGCACTGGGTTCTGTTCTAAGGGCTTCACATATATTAACTCATTCAGTCTTCACAGCAACACTATGAGGCAAGCAGTAGCTTTATCCCCATATCATAGATAGCAGCACAGAGAGGTCAAGCAACTAGCCCATGGTCACAAAGCAGACCCCGCAGCCCGGCTGCAGCCAGTACTGTCGCGTGGCCTGGGCCACAGGCAGTCCACGTGTGGGGGTCATCCTGAGATGCTGTTACTGCTCCACCTTTCTCCAAATATGCAGCCGTTGCTCATCTTCCATATCCCCTGAGGATGTTTCTCAGTCCTCACACACTTCTTCCTGGACCTTAAGTGGACTGAGGCGCACCTGGAAAGTCATGGATTCTAAAGTTAGTTGAAAATACCCTGCCGTTCCCCTCTGTGACTTCGTAGGTCCATCAGACAATGGCGGCATTAAAAGCCAGTAACGTGAGCGTCGGGGCCCGGGTGCAATCAGCTGCATTTCTTTCGCGTGACCAGAATTCCGGTGACAAGGAAGGTAAGTGAATCTTTGCATCAGAACTTATTTTTGTCTGGAGTAAGTTCCTCACGTATAATTGCCTGTTTTATAATCTTACTGTCCCAGGAGCATCAAACCCTCGCCAGAGTGTTCTCATAGATCTGTGGCAGATGCACATTTTATTTCAGAGCCACATCATTTCCACCGTAGGTCACGTCTGTCACTGACTCATACTCACCCCATCCACCTAGCAAGTACTTGCTCTGCACCCACAGGGATCAGCGCCCTCACCCCTCGGGCTGCCCTTGCTGGGGGTGTGCCAGAGCCCAGACTGAGTTACGAGTGTACGCACGTTACCTGCCTAAGCCTCCCCGTGAGTCCCGTTTACAGCGAGCATCTTGGGGCTGTGTCGGTCATGGGCTGGTGGCCGGAGCCGCGCCTGATGCTAGGCCCTCAGCCTGAGCCTCCCAGGGGGGCTGCGCTGGGCGCAGGGCCCCTGTTGAGCTACATGGCTTGCCTCTTAACTGCCAGACGTGCGTTTCCTCCCGTAGGTCTTAAGGTTATGATTTTGGGTGATGATTCATTTGGCAGTTTATCACATTTAGGTTATTAAAGTCCATTCATTTGATTTTTTCCTCTGTGTGTCCTCTGATTTTTATATGTATACAACTCCATTAACATTCTCAAATGGTGAGACAAATTACCCTGCTTTTAGCACCAATTCGGTGTTCCCCTGTGGAGGTATACAGCTCAGAAACATCGGAGTTTTATCATTAGAAAAATAAAACCAGGAGCAGTGGCCTGTTTCTGATCAATAGTGATTCAGGCTTTCTTGGAATCGCAGAAGTGTCTTTAAAAACATCCCACATGCAGACCTCCCCTGGCTCCTGCCACTCTGGTAGGGGTGGACAGCCCTTGCCATATGGAGTTACCAGTACCAGTACCTCTGATTGGCTTTAACAAAAGAAGAGAAAGGATTGGATCAAATGGATGGATGCGTAGGTGGGTGGGTGGATGGATGAATAAGACCATAGATTGTTTTTTTAAGTTGGAAAAGTGTTATTTACACAGATCTTCTCATTTTAAAAATACAAAACTGTGGTCTCAGAGAAGCAGATGACTTATCCTTGGTCACCCAGCCTAGCTAGTAGGCCAGGTCTCCTGCTCTGAGGCCAGTGTGTGCACCGATCTGTAAATAGGGCCTGGGCTTGGCCGCAGTGCCATGTAGGCCCCACCCATAAAGGAATCGTATCCCTCCCACCTCCTTTCTTAGTTCTCTAGCTGCTACGCTACAGGGGGAGCAAATAATGGTATGCTGGCTTCCTGGAGTGGTTTTCTGGGTCTCTGCCTGACTCCTCGTATCCTTACTCACCCAGAACCGCAGAAACACGAGTGTGTTCTAATATGGGCCTTGTGATACCTCCAGCTCTGCAGTGGCAGGGAGAGACCTCTCAGTGGAGGCTTTCTGAGATCACATGGCCCAGGTCACTCTCTGATACTGAGGCAGGTTGTCACCTTGAAGGCAGAAGAGAGAGGACAGAGGACACAGATGGGTGGGCACCCCAGCCACAAGCCTGGGGTGCTGCCTTTCGTAGCTCATATCCGATGGGATTATCCTGTCTATTAAGTGTGACTATCCTCTAGTATTCCATGTAAAAAACTGAATTAAACAGGCTTTCAAATGAATTTTGTCGTATGTAACTGTATTTAATTGGCACCAGAGCTTCAGTACAGTGCTGAGGATCCAGATCCTTTAGAATGAATGATTCTGCAGCCCACTGAGTTTAGTTTTTTTTATTTTTAAGGCATTTTATTAAAGTTTACATAATGTTCAGGACTGTTATAAAGCATGTATTTAATAGGTATATATAATTTCTCTTAAGTGAGCACACCCATTACTATTCAAATAATTACATTTACTGTATATTGAAACAGAAAGGTTAGTCTTTTAAAAAGACATGAATAGTTCATATTGCTGCAGTTTGTGTTTGAACTTGATTTGTATTCAAGGGCCTCAACTAAGAAAACAGCCCTGAATTTGTGCTTTAACTGTCATTTAGTGGGCACCCTCTGTGCTGCGCTTACATTATCCCGTCATGACTTTGATGTCATCTGTCTCATATCTCATCCGTCATATCACCCCACTCCCTGACAGACGGATACCAGCATCCCCAGTTTACAAATGGAACTCAGCAAGAGCTCACGTGAGTTTCCAAGGCCAGAGAGAGCCCGAATCTGAACTCTGGTCGATCTGACTGTAAAACTGCCATAGTTGTCACTAACTTTCTCCTTCTCACTTTCCATTCTGTTTCAGAGGATTATATTCGTTATGCTCATGGTCTGATATCTGATTACATCCCTAAAGAATTAAGCGATGATTTATCTAAATACTTACAGTAAGTATTCATCCTCTGTCATAATTAAGAAATGCCTTTGTGTTTCTTGACTTCTTTATGGCTTACAACATCACGGCTTCTGCTAAGAGGTTATTCTTGAATTATGTCATAGACTTTAGGTTTGGGAGGTGATTTTTAATGGACATTGATTGATTGGAATGAATTGATTTGGTGGGTCCTGATTGCAGGAACTCAAAAGGGTTGGGATTGGAATTATGGGTTGGTATGATTTTAGAGGGTAACTGTATTAAAATTTTATCCCCAGTTAGACTTGACTCATTAGCTCTTTGTGATCATTTTAAGAGAAATAAAGGTGGAAAGGAAAGAGTAGATGACTGTAGAATATTTTTGAAGGTTTAGGGTTCTGTGCCATTTCCACTGTGCTTGGGTGTTCCCTGAGTACCTTTGTTATGCTTGGAACTCAAGGAGGGTGAGACATCATCTGTGCCTTTGAGGGTGGCTGAAGGGTTCAGGAATGACTTCATTTGCTTGCCGTGCTTCATAAGGATCTTTAATACAATATAAAGACTGTGCCTTAGGCTGAAAAAAAGTGTTTTTTCCCTAGGTTTTAGCAACTGTGGCTAAGATTTTACGTGTTTTGATTTAATAGCTTTTCCTGATCCTTATAATGGCTGTCTTCCCTGATACATGAAAGTAAAATGACTTTTTTAATAGAGTTGCTGTTTTTAACAAATTGTCTTCCTTAAAAAACATTTTAATAAGTGGAAACTGGTTTCTGTAGTAGTTAAAACGTGTTGAAAGCCTGCTTCAAAAAAACATTTTAATAAGTGGAAACTGGTTTCTGTAGTAGTTAAAACGTGTTGAAAGCCTGCTTCAAGTTGATAACCATGTCCTTCTGTTTAATACGTCCCTGGATTTCTTAGTACCTTCTTATTATTTTGTTAGAGACTGTATGTCTTTGTACTCCAGTATTTTTTTTTTTAGATTCTTTCCACCAAAATTTTTTATTACAATTTAAAGTTTAAGGGTTAAGTTTTGGCTAAAGATTTAGGGAGAAAGATATATCAGTTAAACTTTTCTTTAATGGAAGAAAACAAAGTTTGTAGGACTTTTTGTCAACAGAATAGTTTTCGCTTTTGAATGTGCTAAGATTCCTCATTCACAAAGAAAAAGCATAACTGCAAAACCCAAATTTATAGAGGCCACAGAAAAGCAATTCCATTTCAGCAATGAGTTCTGACTTTGATTTTTAGCTCAACAATTCCAGTACAAGGAATTTAGTAATGAAACAAAGATTTATTCATTTAGAGAAATTTCCTTCTTCACCCTGAGGTGGTTACACAGTGAAACATGTGGAGGCGGAGCTGTCAGGTGGCGGTGGGACTTTAAGTCTTATGTGGGCCTGGTCTTTCTGTTTCCTTGACCCTGACGCTTATTTCTCACCCTTTAGGCTTCCAGAACCTTCCCCTTCGTTGCCAATCCCTCCTTCAAAGGTAAGGAGCTGTGTGACTCAGGTATCTTTGGGGGACCTGGAAAAACTTTACACTTTTTCCATGTAAGTTTAGTGTGTTCTAGTATATTGTGAGGCATTCTAGGTCTGCCGTGCATAGAGTGAGGTCACGTGGAATAGAGGTTGTAATGGGCTCTCCGTCGATATTTATTCCTGTAGATTTTACCTGAATGATAAAGGAAGTGAGGTAAAAACCAAGGAAGAGTTGGCTTTAGCCAGATACCTGTGTGGAAACATTACAGACAGGTAATTAAAATTAAATCTCCCTGAGTTACAGATCCTGTAATTAATGTAATTAATCACCAGGAATACTGTATGTGCAACTAAAACTCATTTTGCTGAATCCAACAGTCTCTGGCACAGAGGTGTACAGAGCATGTTTTTGCACAGAATCCTCTGAGCACAGATGACAACGCTTTTTTCCGTACGTGAGCCACCTGTGTGCCGTACCTGTGTGCCACCTGTCGGGAAACCTCTCCCCTTCCATGTGCTCCCGAAGCCGCGCCCTCGGCACACGGTGCTGGGAATGGCAGTGCGTGTGTCTCCCAGACGCGGAGGGCGGGGAAGCCGGTCATGAGCCACACCTGGCCCTGCCTGTCAGAGACGGGCATGTAGCCTGTCAGCGAGGCCACTGCCCTGCCCGCAGAATAGGGGACGCCCGGAGGTGCAAAGCGACTTGCCCTCTGCCCTGCCTCCAAGGTGGCCGAAGGGCGCAGGAGTCCCGGACCAGGTCTTGTTTTGGAGGTGGCGGCTCCAAAAACATTCATTACTGTGACTGGTAGAAAAAGATGGAACATCAGAAGTGTGTTGGTGCAGTTGTGGGCCCTTCTCAACAGATCTCAGGGGGACTGGTGCCCGGCAGAAGTCGGCTGCGTGGACCCGAGGTCATCCCGGGTTGGACCCTGCGTCCCTTCCAGCCAGTAGTTACAGGAGCTCTGGAGACAGAGACTTAACTGTTCTGTTACAAGAGGATAGACACATTTATTTATTTCCCTCCAAAACTAAGCCAATTTCTTTCTCCCAAACATCTGCCTTCCTTAGATCATCCATGAATGGATCTAAATCTGTTCCTGAGGAGTTTAGCCTTTGATACCGTCTGGGGTGACGCGCTTCATAAGCCACTTCTTCACTGATCCAATTTTCTGTTTTCCTAATTTCCAAAATTTAAGTGGATTGTGATTTCGTAATTTATGATTTAGATCAGCGGTCAGCAACTTATTCTGTGAAGGCCAGAGAGTAAATATCTTAGCCTGCGTGGAGCGGGTGGCCTCTGCTGAGCCCCTGAACTCTCCTGTCGTAGCGCAGAGACAGCCACAGGCCCCGATAAGCGAGCCAGCCCCCGCGGCGCTCCAGGAAAGCGCCGTTCATAAAAACGGGCGCCCGCTGGATGCGACCCGGCCCGTCCGCCAGCCCTGATATGGCCCTCGGCACCTCCCCTGACTGTTCTGCTGCCTCCTGGGGCGCCCGCAGCGCTAGGCCTTCCTGTGGCTCCGGTGCACCCACTGCAGACTGCGCCCGGTGACTTACCGTGGTTCAGACAAGCGTAGGACAGTGTCTTCTGCCAGCTCCCTTGTCTGTTGCCCAGGAGTTGATTGATTTTTACAGTAATGGAGTTGATTGTCTTCAGGAAGTACATTCCAGTGGTCCTCGTGTTGTGATGGATGGCATGGAGCCTGCGGTCCTCAGTGCGGCCTGAATTGTTTTCTTACTGTCATCTGTTCGCCTCTGTCTGAACTGAGCTCCCAGCCCTCATGCCTTCCGTCTTTGGAATCTGTCCGTCAGGTAGCTAAGCTGAATGCAGTCAGTGGGTCTGGAGATACTCCTGAGTTCTGTCTTATGAATGCTCTGTGGGAGTGAGGCCGGCGCTGGTCCCTGGGGTGCCCTGTTCCCGGCTCCTCCCCTCCCAGAGCTGCAGCGTGGGCTCACCCTCCCGAGGTCTGCCCCAGCCATTTGCTTTCTCCTGAAACATCCCCCAGCCTAAGCAAGCATAACAGTTGTGGTTTTTTCAACACACAACAGGGCTGGGAAAAACACACAGCTAGTTACGTGCAGTGGCTGCGCAATCATTTTCTTCTTTATAAGTGTGTGTAACTGGTGTCTTGTTTGACAGGGAGCCATTCAAACACCTGAACAGGTCGATCACTTTATAAAATGTTTTGTTTATAAGGAAGAAACTTTCGTCTTAAGCTCTTGCCGTGAGCATTTTTTATTTGACTTACCAGTAAAAAGCGAGTTTACCCACGTGTTGATGATGACTTCTGTATTAGAACATTTTGCCACAGAGAAGCAAACATCCTTATAATTTTAAACTTTCTGAGGTTTGAAACTACCATAGCCTTCACCATTCCTACCTGTGAGTCAACTCTCCTGGTCGAAAATACTTCCTAGTAAAAATGTGCATCACCAGACACCCTTTACTTTCTTAGTTTAAGTGAAAACATGCTTTCGTAAGAGAATCGCTGGCGTGCATGCTTCCCCGGCTCGCCGGGACCTCATGCGTGGTGAACTCATCCTCTGCTTTGGAAGGCGCCTTTGCTAGAGGTCGCCGTTTGGCCTCAAAATACATCCCGGAATATCACACGATGGGGTATATTCCCAGGATGCCCCTGCTTTTCATGGTAAAGATTCCCAGACACGTGGCTCTGTCCCCCGTGTACATGTGCTATGGCGCCTTCTAGCACCAACTGCAGTTGTGGGGTGTGAAGAGGGAAGCGGGGACCAGGTCTGCATTTTCCGGGGTTTCCTGGGGTAGGTCTGTGTTGGGTCTTGTCGATCTGATGTCTCTGTGGGGAGCTTGAGGGCCTGTAAAGATCCGAGTTTTGGTCACTGTGTTAGACGTCCAGACGCACCTGCCCCACGGTGTGCCTTTTCCATAGTAGCTGTGTCAACATTAGGGCACCAGACCGGTGCTTGGCAAGACTCTCACTTCGTTGGTGCAAAATGCTCCTGTGAAAGGTGAAAATATGAAGCCAGGGTGGCGGTTACACTGGGCCTCACTCCCGTGTCCCCTACTGAGTGGCCTTAAGCTACTCCTTTAACCTCCAGCTGCTTCCCTGTGCCTGCTGCTCTCTTTGTAAGGTTTTTCTCATGCAGATAAGTGAGATAATTGAATTGAAAGGAGGTTAAGAATGTGAAGACCCACAAAGATGGTGATGCTAGAATGATGCTGTCCCAGTCCCCTAAATGGACATAATACCCCCTCAGGAAGTGAATGGAGGGGGCTCCTGGCTGGACAGCGGCCCCCTTAAAGGCAGTTCTCACCTTTGACTTCTGTGCCCTCACTCACCCCGAGATTCTTCTCAGAAGAGAAGGAAGCCAGCAGTCAACTAAGCCCTCCGTCCCGACAGAGGGGCTGGGGCATGGACTTGCCGGCCAGAGTCCCTCAGAGCCCATCACCAGGGCTGGTGCCAGAGGGATGCATGACTTAGTTCCCTAGGTAACTGGCAAAATGTGAAGGAGCTCGTGAAAAGTAAGCCCTTTGCAGGGCCTGCTGCTCCCATGGCCTGGATGTGGGTCTGAATCGTGTGTGTTGTTCTTTTCACTGATGCTAAGTGCCAAGGTGATGTTTCACGCCACTTCACTGCTCTGACATTGCAGAAAGTAAAGCTGTCAGATGGGCCTGTGGAAGCGAAAGAAGATTACACTAAGTTTAACACCACAGATCTGAAGACTGAGAAGGTATGTGTGACCAGGTGTTAGGGGCGCGTGCCCCTGAATCTGGGTGCATACGCTGCATGAGGACATCCAGGAATGGCTGCAGCTCAGCCGTGGGATTCTGCAGTTTAACCACCAAGAGTTACCACCTTGCCTTTCCGTGGCTTCCTAAGTGATTCAGAATTGTGCATGACAATGAAAATGTAAAGCAAGGAAACTTTTTGTGAACCAAAGAAAGGCAATATCCTTAGCAAGAGTGTGATGGTGTGGGCGGGAGGGAGGGAGCCTGCACATGGAAATTTTGGTGAACCCCACTGCCAGAAGCTTCCCAAAAATTATGTTGATGACAAAAGTCATTAATGACCCTGCTATTCAGCAGTCACCCCAGGCAAAAACTTCTGTGACATTTCTCACTAAATTTTATCTTATACATGCATTGTCAATACATACACAGCTTTTAAAATTGGCATTGTAATATATATACAGGTGGGAGTTTTGCCCTTTTCATTTAGCACTATTCTCTGAAAATGTTCACATATCAGCATTCTTTGAAAAATTATTAATGGTTTCATGATACTCAATTGTGTGTTATTTTACCATGTGGAATATAATATATTTAATCATTCCCCTATGGACACATAGGTTATTTCTGCCTTTTTTTATTTTTTGTTTTAACGAAGTGATAAATATTTTTATTTATAGTCTGTATTTCTGATTATTTCATTAGACACAATTTAGAACAAAGAGTCAGGACTTAGAAACCACAAGCTCTTCCCATGATTATTGAGATATATATATGAAATGCTTTCTAAAAGTGTAGAAAGTTATACTTCCAGTCACTGTTGCTGATGTATATTCTCCTTACAAACTTTTGCCTAACTAGACCTCGTTTCTTTAGCTACAAAAGTTGTTTTTCCAAATGCTTATCACCCATTAGCATTTTTGCAAATTGTCAGTTCACACCTCTTGCCTGTTTTTATATTGGGGTGGTTTTCTTGTTGATCCGTAAGAGCTCATTTTAGATTAAGGACACTTTCACATAGGGGCATAGGGGGTACACATACTTTTGTAATTTGTTTTTAGGCCTTTTCACTTGGTTTTTTAAGTTTTAAGTTCTTTGAGGATTAAATATAAGAACTGCCTTTATGCTCTTTATGATTTTTATGATTTCTGTGCTTAGAAAAACTTTACCTATCCCCAAGTAAGTTAACTTCCAGTTAGATTTTTAACAACACATAACTCCCGAGAGTTTACTGTTTTTTATAAATGTCGTCATGACCCCGTGTGCCTGTTTATCTGAGCTCGGGTTGCCAGGAGATGGTCCAACCTGAGACGTGCTAACTAGCTGGTTATGTCGGCGCTTGCTATTAGCCAGGATTCCCGTGTTCTCTCGGAGAAGTATCTGCACCCACCTTTCTCACTGCCACTTGCTATCTCCCACCCACCGGGCAGCAGCGAGATAAGGGGCTGGGCCAGGGTGTCGGTTAAATGCAGGGGGTGACTTGCCTCAAAGAGACAGTTGTCGCCATCCAGGCAGAAAGTAAGCCTGTGAGTGACACGATGTGAGAATCAAGACCTGGGCACCTTTTCTTTGCCCTTGAGGGACATTCCATTTCTTGGATGCAGCAGTTTTGTCTCCTGCCTCTTTTAACATATTTTGTCTCTTAGGTCTGAATTCTGAGTAGAAATCAGAACTTTTAAGAATAATCACTCCCTTATGAAGCCCATTAGCAGCAAATGCTTACTTGCTTTAATGAACTTTGGGACACAGTCTTGCTTGATCTGCATCCATGATTTTAAGTGTTGCACTTTTAACAAATTTTCTCTTCTTTTCCTTGACAGAAAAATAGCAAAATGACAGCAGCACAGAAGGCTTTGGCTAAAGTTGACAAGAGGGGCATGAGAAGTATTGATTCTTTTTTTGGTGCAAAAAGTAAAAAAATTGGAAAGATGTGAAATTTTGAAAATGAAATCTAGAAAACTTATTTGCCTTTTATGTTCCTTCCTCATCCTTCCTCCACAACACTGGACTTCCTGACCCTGCAGGAACCCTGCGGGGTGGGGGGGTGGAACAGGGCAATTTTCAGATTCACTTGACTATTTCTAGCATTTGTTTTTTGTTCCTGAACAAACTATGGGAAAGTAACTTTGTGACTTCATGGCTTGTGGCCTCTGGAATCTTGTTTGACATAATGAAAGATAACCAATTGCCTACAATTAACCTCAGCCTCACAACTTCCTCAGTAAACAGACATGACAATATTAGAGTGTGTGCCTATTGTGCTGCTTGGCCACATGGTGACTACAAAAATACAGTTTTTTAATACACTAAGAGAAATCAGAGAAAACTATCAGATGAGCTGCCACTTTTTAAAAACCTGTGGCTTCTTGTAAATCTTTTAAAGCTATTTAGAAAATAGAGAAAAGCATAAAACAAGAATTATGATCTCCCAACTTTTCAATACCCAAAGATATTATGGTGCATTTTCTTATGAAGATAATTTTTTAAAGGATCTAGAGTAGTAACTTTATGACCTTTTTCTTGACAATATCATTTTGCGAGTGTTTTTCTAGGCAACTGAAGTATTCTTTATGCTTTTATAATGACAGTGACTTTTAATTGTTTGGATATTTGGCTATTTAATGACCATGACACTTCACTTCAAACCTTCCAGTGGCCACTCTAAGGATGGAGCCCCGCAGCCTGCGCCCCTGCCGTTGCAGACCCCCGGGTGTCCACACATGCTCTGGCCACCTGGTCTGTAGACCCGGAACGTTCTGCCAGCCCCTCCCTAGTCTAGTGGCCAGAGCCCAGGGCCCTGAGGGCCCACCTTCCCTGTCTGTCCTGGGAAAGCCTCCGGAGGCTCCCCACCTTCCGGGCCAGGGCAGATGACTGTGCCTGGGTCTGGCACGGAGACGTGTCCACGTCCGTGGCTATAGGGTGACTGTCTGTCCCCAGTCATGGCTTCAGGAGGGCAGAGGCACTTCACCTCAGCGTCTGGGCACGGCTGCCACCACCGGCCTCAGACCCAGGTTGACTGCTGGTCAGTGTCTGGGGACTTGGCGGACAAGCACTCCTTACATGCTGTGAGCAGAGGGGCCCACCGCACCTGAACTGTTTGTGCACAACTTGTGGTTTAACAGCTTGCCATCTGGGGCTCTGGGAACTTAGGGTATTCTAGGCAGAGGCTGCTGCCGTGACCAGCACCCAGTAAACACCACAGGCCCGAGTCCAGTGGGCTTCCCTGGGGCAGAAGCATTGCATGCGTGTCGTCACAGCGCCGCTGCTGGGGTGCACGCTGGGCGCCTGTGCAGGGACAGCATGTAAGGAAGCCTACACATGATTTCTCCAGACGCCACCTGCGTCTTTTCCCCTATGATTCTGTGTGGCTGCAATAAATCCTAGCTGAATATGATACGCCAAGCCCCCTGAGTCCTGACAGCAAGCATCCAAACACGGGAGTGGACCCAGGACCTGGCCAGGATTTGACATTTAACAAGTGGCTTAGTACCTGTTTTTTGAAATGAAAATGAATATGGCCTCAGAAGGCTAGAGCTAAATCTACCCTGTGGAAATTCTCAAGAGATTAAGAAACATTATAACATCGATTATAGCCTAATGACCCAAATAAAAAATGTACAGATTTCCAAAAAAAATGATTCAAGAAAGCCCATGAGGATGTTTTTGTCACACAGATGAGCTTTCTGTGTCTGGATGTGGGGTCCTGGGAGTGATGGGGTGGGCTGGCCTTCTCTGTGCCACACATGGCTTCCCGGGCCTTACCGTACTGTCACTCCCACCGCGTGCTCACAGCGTCCACCAGTTCAGCCACTGAGAGTGATGCTCGGCCCAGGAGCAGTGATGCATCTCAGCTTTGCTGTACCCAGGCGGTCATCTGCAAACATAAAATAGTGGTGTGGGGCCTCAGTCCTAGAGGATTCAGCCCCAGTCAGATATAGCTGGTGTGAGGTGTCTGGGCACCTGGACTCCAGTGCACAGCCCCACTGCCCTGCGCTCCCCCTACCCCTCAACCTCCCCATCCAATGATCATATTTCACAGGGTCCAGGCTTCCCCTTGAGGCCAGTTGTTTCTTATTTTTGAAAGACTTCTTAAAATTTCTGTGCTCTGGTTTGCTGCAGCCAGTAGGCAGGCACACTGGTAAGAGGAACAAATGACACCTTTTATCTCAAAAGACAAGAAGGCAGGAGTGGCTAGGCCAGCAGGTAGGAGAACTCAAAACAGTAAAGGTCGGGGCGGGCGCGGGATGGATCACTCTTAACACCCTGAGTGTGGAACAAAGCATCTGTCCACGAGCATGTGGTTCTGAGCAATGACCAGAGACCACAGCTGCCCCCCCTTCGCTCTGCATAGGAGAGGAAGGTGGCTAATTTGGTCTTGGATATTTGGTAAGAGTACATTGTCCCCGAGGAGGATGCATGTGCTCCAGCAAATGTACACCCTCCACGTGCCACCTTGTGACCTCTCTCTGGGGAAGACAGCAGACCGGCCATTAGCTGGCAGCTTTCCTTAGAGGCACCCAGCGTGGCTGCCGAGGAACCCAGGAGCAGTGGGCGGCTAGGTAAGGTGATCCAGATCTCGAGAGCCAGGCAGAGGGGTGTGGCTTTAAATGGGTGGAAATGGAGTCTCTCCAGCAGAACAGAAGAGCCATAAAAGGGGGGGTACCAGGATTGCCTGCTATAGACCAGACGCCCTTGGAGAGGTGGGTCTGAGCAGGAACGGCCAGGATTTGGGCAGGTGTGACCTGAGGTGAGGCTCGGGGGACCAAGGGAATTAGCAGAGCAGGCACCTCCTGTGTGCCCCCCGCCCCGCTCAGAATGGGACCCCGGGAGGCGCAGTCTCGGCTCAGAGGGGCTCTTTGGGATCTAATCTCACTTTTCTCTGCCTGGTGCTGTGGCCTCACAGTGGCAGTGGACGTTCCAAGATAAGCCGTGCTTGGAAGCTCTGCCCCAGGGAGACCACACAGGCTGCCTGGCGATCTGTCCAGGTCCCTCCTGTCGGGCAGGCTCAGGCAGGGCAGAGGTGAAGCCAGGAGACCTCACTTACCAGGGGCGAGGCATGACGTCAGCTTCCAAAAAAGCCCTTCAAGCCAGCTTTCCATCGTCCAAGCCCCCCCGAGAGCCAGCGAGCCACTAAATGGGCACCGATCACTTTGCTGTGCGTTTATCTTCCTGTGAATGCTTTCAACACAGCGTTTTCATTTCCAAAGAATAAAGACTTGTGAAAAAGGGTGCGTAGGAGTTACGGTTGCAGGAAACTGGCTCCCAATTCTCTCTGCTGAGAGGTTTATAAGGCCACGCAAGTTCATAAGGTAAAGAGAATTTCTAAGGAAATATATTTTTTAGAAAATGAATTTTTGACCTTTTTTTTTCTTTTAAACATGAGAGCTAAATGCATTGATTTTGTTAGGGAACAATGAAAAATGGTCAAAATGCAGTATGCTATTTTTAAAAATGTGAACAAAAGCACCAGTGGGTTTTTATTTCTTTTGTCCTGTTTTTAAGAAATGATCTGGGTTTAAAAGATGCCTTTGGAGCTTCAGAGATAATTTGGTCTATTTTTAAAATGGACGATTTGCCTGAAATTATTCTATGAAGGTCTTAGTAAAGGATCGATCCCCTGTGGTTCAGGGTGTGGTTGTGGAGGCTCCGCGGGAGCGGTGGCAGGTGGTCACCTCAGCACGGGATTTGCTCATAGGGGCTCCAGTTACATGGGCTGCATTCCAGATTATAGCATATGATGAACGTAGGAGGCATGGTCTTTCAGTAGCTGTCATGGAGATGAAAAGGAAGGCCGAGGGGCAGAGGACCGGGGTGACGGGAAACGTTACCACTGCCCGTGCGTTTCAGGCAGGACAGGCCTGCACACCTATGAAAACTGCTCTGAAACATGAGGCTTTTGGGCCAGGATTTCAGTTCTGGCTCTGCTACCCCGAGTAAGTTGTCTGACTTCTTAGAACCTCAGTTTCCATGACTAAAGTGGAGCTGATAAAACGCCTGCTCCCAGGAATAGTAATACACACACAGCTCCTAGCACAGAGCCTTGCAAACAGTCGTTGAGATTCGAAATGTTAAATCTATGTACTTTTGTGGTTTGAAGACAAAGGTGGAAATCTGTGATTCTCCAAGGTTGTGGGAAACAAATAAAATAAAATTTCCACTTTCAGCAAAACCAAGAGGAAGTTAAAACCACAAACAACAAAATAGATGGAAGGGCTGCAAAAAGGGAGGGGGGCCTAGAGGAGAAGGAAGAGGAAAGTCCATGATTGCAGAAGTCAGAACGAGTCTGTGAACTACACTTGTAAAAGGGGAGAGAGGAGGAGGTAAGGAGCAGCATCTAAGAGCCATGCCTCCTACAGAAGGAACAGTGCAGAAGTAAGGGCAACAAGAACTCTCCTGGACCCAATTCAGCTGTGAAAAGTAGAGGTGACGGTTAAAAACGAAAATCACACATTGGCAGGGGATGCCCTATTGGCAAACTACAGAAAAGAAGAGGTGCTTTTCGGAAAGCCCTGTAGCAGCCTGTCTGTACTGACCACAGAGGATAGATCTGAAATCCACACATGAGACTGTGATTCATAAAATTCACACTAGGCTGAGATGTGGCCCTGCAAATATTTAGTCCTGCCTTAAAAGTGAGACATCAGAAGGAACCCACCTAAGTCATTTCAAAAGTTCAAAAAATAAAACAAGAAAAAGATCAGAAAAAATAAATGGCAGGTAAAACATTGCCAAAGAGCAGATGAAAGTAATAAAAAGTACTTTACTATAAATGTAAGACATGAAATGAAGCAGTTACCCCTACCATGCCTGGGCACAATGCACAGTTACAGGACTCCATGGGCAGTGAAAGCAAGACAGGAGATGACATGTGAGCTGGTGAGATCCAGGGTATAAATGGGAGAAAAAAGCGAATCATCACAGAAGCAAGGATGAGTTGGAAGGGAAAATAGACCATAATAAGCACAGTAAGGACCTTAGAGAATCGAATGAGAAACCAAGAAAAATGAAATGGATATGGGCATAGGAAAAATGTATTAAACAAGACAGAGAAAGTGAACATAACTGATATGAAAGCCTGGTAATAATTGTACGGTTTTTAAAAACTTGTAAAAGTGCTGTTGCAGAACTACAAATCAAAACATTACCAAGTAGTCTCAAGGAACTCATTAAGGGGGTGCGGCAACATGACAAAGTGGGATTATTAAATGTAAAGATGGTTCCATTTTGGGAAGTCGATTTATATGAATTCACCATATTAATGATCAAAGAAAAAATATGTATTTCTCTTTAGATGCTTAAAATATGATTAGTAAAATTCAACTTCCATCATTCATCTACAAAAACTCGATGAAATAGGAACAGATGTGTACTTCCCTAACATAAACCAAATTGAAAGTCAGCATTTGTTTAAAGGAGAAATAACAACAGCATGCTACTAAAGTTAGGAATAAGACAGATGTTATGAACAGAAAAGAGAAATTAGACATACATAAAATGTTTAAAAGAAGTAAAATTATCATTTGCAAATTATATATTTGTATACTTGGATAGCCCAAGAGAATCATCTGGAAAAAATTATGGAAATAAGAATTCAGAAAAGTGGCTTAGTATAAAATCAATATGTAGTTTTCAAAAGCTTTCATATATTTAAACAACTGGTTAGAAGACATAGTGGAAGAAAAGATCATTTTTACACAGTAATAACAAAAAAGCTAAATTGACTGAGAATACGCCTAAGAAATATTCCAGATCTATATGAAAAAAATCTCTAAACTGATCCTGAAAGACACAAGTGCAGTCTTTAAAAAACACAAAGCCATATTCTTGGGTAAAAGACATATCATAAAGATATCAGCTCTTCCTATTTAAATCTCCCTACTTGTAATTCTGATTGACTTTAAAGTTGACTTTAAAGTTCACATGAGAAAATAAATTAGGAAGAATATTCACAAGAATTTTTTAAAACAAGAATAATAAAGCATAGACTAGCCATATCACGTATTAAAATATATTCTTAAGTTACAAAACTTAAAGAGTATGGTATTGAAGAGTAGACAGATAAAGAATCAGAGTACAAATACCACAGCTAGACCCAAATGCATACTAAAATTTAGTATACGATAAAAGTAACATTTTACATCAGAAGCAAAAAATTGATTCATTCAATAAATTATTTTAAGACAAGTAGCAATTTAGACAAAATTAAGGCAGGTGCATGCATCAGGACAAATTCCAAATGAATTAAAGGTTAAATGTAAAAGATTTAGGAGGCCCCACCTACAAATGCAAAGCACAGAGGCTTACACCTGTGTGCTTGGCCCACTGGTTCTGACAGTGGAGACAGGCACAGCAGCTGGGAAGCAGGAAACAGCTCTTTCCTCCCCCCAGGCACCAGCTCCGCTCCCCTGCGACATCGCTCCCCCAACATCGCTCCAGGTGCTGAGTAACTCCAGGGAGTAGAGCTTCTGGGCACTAGAAGCCACCATATACAAATATGAAACGTCAAAGGAACATGGTTCAGACAAAAATCCCATAAACACCAGAAAGATGGCCAAGTGAAACTGAACCCATCAATCTTCCTGAAAGAGAGTTCAAAATAAGAATCATAAACATGCTCATGGAGGTTCAGAAAAATATTCAAGAACTCAGGGACAAATTTAGGACAGAGATTAAATCATTAAGAAATTCCGTATCTGAAATGAAACATACAAGGGAGGGATTTAAAAACAGAGTAGATGTAGTAGAAGAGACAGTAAATGGAATAGAAATTAGAGACCAGGAATACAAAGAAACTGAGGCACAGAGAGAAAAGAGGATCTCTAGGAATGAAAGAATATTGAGAGAACTGTGTGACCAATCCAAACGGAACAATATTCGCATTACAGGGGTGCCAGAAGAAGAGAGAGAAAAAGGGACAAAGTGTCTTTGAGGAGGTGATTGCTGAAAACTTCCCCCATCTGGGGGAGCAAATAGTCTCTCAGGCCATAGAGGTGCACAGATTTCCCAACACAAGGGACCCAAGGAAGACAACACCAAAACATATAATAGTTAAAATTGCAAAGATCAAGGATAAGCACAGACTTTTAAAAGCAGCAGCTAGAGGGAGGAAAAAGATCACATACAAAGGAAAAACCCATCAGGCTATCATCAGACGTTTCAACAGAAACCTTATGGGCCAGAAATGAGCGGCATGATGTATTTAATGCAATGAAGCAGAAGGGCCTCAAACCAGGAATACTCTACCCAGCAAGGTTATCATTTAAATTTGAAGGAGGGACTAAACAATTTCCGGACAAGCAAAAGCTGAGTGTATTTTCAGACCATCTCTACAGTGTATTTTTGAGGGACTGCTATAAATGGAAGTGATCCTAAGGCTAAATAGCTGTCACCAGAGGAAATAAAACCACAGTAAAGAAAGTAGAACAATTAATTACTAAGCAGATGCAAAATCAAATCAACTACCCCCAAAGTCAGTCAAGGGATAGACAAAGAGTACAGAACATGATACCTAATACATAAAGAATGGAGGAGGAAGAAAATAGTGGGGGAAAAAAGAACCTTTAGATTGTGTTTGTAATAGCATACTGAGTTAAATTAGACTGTCAGATAGTAAGGGAATTACCCTTGAACCTTTGGTAACCACAAATCTAAGCCTGCAATGGCAATAAGTACATACCTACCGATAATCACCCTAAATGTAAATGGTCTGAATGCACCAATCAAAAGATATAGTCACTGAATGGATAAAAAAGCAAGACCTGTCTATATGCTGCCTACAAGAAACTCACTTCAAACCCAAAGACATACACAGACTACAAGTGAAGGGATGGAAAAAGATATTTCATGCAACTAATAGGGAGAAAAAAGCAGAAGTTGCAGTACTTGTATCAGACAAAATAGACTTCAAAACAATGAAAGTAACAAGAAAAGAAGAAGGACATTATATAATAATAAAGGGGTCATTCCAACAACAGGATATAACCATTATAAATACCTACGCACCCAACACAGGAGCACCTACATATGTGAAACAAATACTAACAGAATTAAAAGGGGAAATAAAATGCAATGCATTCATTTTAGGAGATTTCAACTCACCACTCACTCCAAAGGACAGATCAACCACACAGAAAATTAGTAAGGGGACAGAGCCATTGAACAACACATTAGAACAGATGGACCTAATAGACTCTACAGAATAGTCCACCCAAAAGCAGCAGGGATACACATTCTCCTCAAGTGCACATGGAACATTTTCAAGAACAGATCATATACTAGGCCACAAAAAGAGCCTCAGTAAATTCAAAAAGATTGAAATTGTACCAACCAGTTTCTCAGACCACAAAGGTCTGAAACTAGAAATAAATTATGCAAAGAAAATGAAAAAGCCCACAAACACAATGACCAAATAAAAACAGAGATCAAGCAATATATGGAGACAAATGACAACAATAATTCAACACCACAAAAAATCTGTGGGATGCAGCAAAGGCTGTGCTAAGAGGGAAATATATTGCAATACAGGCCTACCTCAGGAAAGAAGAACAATCCCAAATGTACAGTCTAGACAATTAATGAAACTAGAAAAAGAAGAACTGAGGCCCAAAGTTGGTAGAAGGAGGGACATGATAAAGAGCAGAGAAGAAATAAATAAAATTGAGAATAAAACAATAGAAAGAATTAATGAAGCAAAGAGCTGGTTCTTAGAGAAAATAAACAAAATAGATAAACCGCTAGCCAGACTTATCAAGAAAATAAGAGAGTCTACACACGTAAACAAAATCAGAAATGAGAAAGGAAGAATCACAACAGACACTGCAGAAATACAAAGAATTATTAGAGAATACTATAAAAAATTATATGGTAACAAACTGAATAACCTAGAAGAAATGCACAACTTTCTAGAAAAATACAACCTTCTAAGGCTGACCCAGGAAGAAACAGAAAATCTGAACAGACCAGTTACCAGCAACAAAATTGAATTGGTAATCAAAAAACGACCTAAGAACAAAGCACCTGGACCAGATACTTTCACTGCTGAATTTTATCAAACATTTAGTGAAGACCTAATACCCATCCTCCTTAAAGTTTTCCAGAAAGTAGAAGAGGAGGGAATACTCCCAAACTCATGCCATGAGGCCAGCATCACTCTCATACCAAAACCACGCAGAGGCACCACAAAAATAGAAAATTACAGACCAATATCCCTGATGCACATAGATGCAAAAATACTCAACAAAATATTAGCAAACCGCATTCAAAAATACATCAAAAAAGTCATCCATCATGACCAAGTAGGATTCATTCCAGGGATGCAAGGATGGTACAACATTTGAAAATCCATCAACATCACCTGTTCACCCCAGACCATGTGGAGGCTGTGACTCACTTCCATGAGTAACTGTGGTTCAGTCTGAAAACGTTTTCTCAAAGGTATGAAGGATGCCACCTGTGTTTTTTCTGTTGTCTTCCCACTGTCTCATTTCATTCCTTCTAATACAGTAAAGGGCACAGTGTTCAGGGCTCATTTACTGTTTCTGTCAGAACAACAAATGGAGACCTTTCCTGCAGTGTCGCATGCCTGTGGATCTCTGCATTCTCATTGGTGGACAATTTGCTTTGCTTTTCTTAAATGCTTCTCTATTATGGTGATACAGAAAAATTGGTTTTTACTTTTTACTTTTACACACATACACCATTTTTTGGAAGAGCTGGGCCAAAACAATGTCGATTCATCAATTATAATCACTTTGAAAAAGTAACAATCACACAATAATTATACTATTTTCAAATAAATGGGCTAAAGAGAAGAAAAAAGCCAATCCAATTCCTCTTCGGTCAGAGGTGTTTGTTTGTTTAGCCTCTATCATAAGGTAAGGTGAGGGCCTAAAGGCTCTTGAATGGTTTTCTGAACACTTTCCTGAATCTATCTTTTTAGTTGTTCTTGATTTAAAAATCTCTGACTTCCAACTGGCTTTCCCATCTTCTTCCTTCCAGGCTGTCCCCGCCCTAGGTCGCTGGTGACGGGTCTCTGCGGAGAGAGATCTGGCTGGCGTGGTGGGTGTCCAGGCTGCCCGGGAAGTCCCTAAGCGACCCTTTCTTGGGCGACTGGTGACGTCGGTCTTTTTTGTGCCTTTCACCAGTGTTTTCAATTCTTTTAATTAAGATCTTTATCGAAAAGGTTACCTTACCGCTACTCCTCATGTCTGGAACGCAAGCCTATTATTCTAATATATTCAAGTAAACGTGTTTCATAAACATGAAAAAAGTAAAAACTAATTTTTCCATAAGCAGAAATCCAATTTTTTTTTCTAGCTTAAGACAAAGCTAATGATCTAACAAGTTTTGAATCCCCTTAAATGTTCTTCCACCCGTGGGTAAGTTACAGTCGCGATCAGAGGGTGCTGTGCGCGACTGACTGTGTGGAGTGCTCACTGGCAAATTAGAGAGGTTTTGTCTCCTGAATCCTCTGGTGTTGCTTATTTAATGCATTCTCTCTGCAGTGGGGCCTGTGGACTTTCCAAATGGCACTCATTTAACTGAGAGAACACCGAGACTGCTCTGCACACCCGCCGACTTATTTTGTCACCAGCTTAGTTCAAACAACACTTTTTCTGAGAGATAAAGTCTTGCCCTTTTCCTCATTTCTAATTGGCACAGCCTTAGTGTAGGCCAAGGCAGCTGCATGTAGGGGAAATTCAGGGACGCTGAAACCTGACAGCCGCGCCCCACGGTCAGCTCTGAGCTCTTTCCTCTGTGACAGGACGGAGCACGGCCAGCAGTGGTAACACTCTGCTTTGCTAACTTAAACCCAGTTTTGTGCCCATGGAGTGTTTAATCTCACTGCTCCAAACTAATCGTTTGTTTAAACAGCTGTATATTTTAGGGGAAAGATTCACTTTTAACTTTTATGTAGGTCTCTCCCAGTCAGGTCACTCATTACATGCGTCTTGCGCAGGGCCATTTATAAAGGGTGCCAAGCAAGTCCGTGTCTTTCTGCCCACTATTGAAATGTTAGCACAGAACCCAGGGACCAGCACTGAGCCCAGCGCAGGGCAGGCCTCCCCCTGATGCCCAGCTCTGGCACCTGCCTCTGCCCTGTCTCCCCATCTGTAAGCCACGGGCCGGACAAGCACCCACATCCTACAGGATGGAGCACTAGACTGGGGCTTGGCGTGCCCCAGCAATGGCACCCGGAATGCTGGTCTCCTCAGACAGACTGATGGGCAGTGCCCAGCACCCAGCGCCAGAAGCTGCTCTGTGACACAGCAAGCTGCCCGCCCCTCTTCCCAAGCCAGCTGGGGCCGCGCGAGGGGAGCCCAACAAGTGAGAATTCTGAGGCTTTGCCTTTGGAAACTGGGAAACAGACGTGAAACGCAGCGTCCACCTGCTTGAACGCACAGTGTAATCGGCTTTCCAAGGCTGCCTTCCGAGGGACGAGGAACGGCTTGTCGGCACGTCATCATCACATTGTTAAGTGGAACAGCCACAGGGTCTCTGAACTCCCATCACGCGGTTAATTATTCCTGGATTTTCCTTCACTCTTGAAACATATTCTATTTTTTTAACCATCCCCGGCAGACTGGCTGCCTTTGTCCTCCTGACACGGCCAGCAGTATAAAACCGCGTCAGCTGTCAGGTTGCTCCATGCGGAGCATAATTGCCTGATTTCCATCTGAAAGTACAGCCCTGACATCACAACGACAGGGGGACACGGGGCAGGGGGCATACGCCGTGCTGAATCCGTGTCCCGAACAGGCTCCCTCCAGAGGGGCCGGGCCTGGGTGTATAGCCACAGATGAAGTGTTCCGCAGGAACAAGAAAAAAGAGAGAGAAACAAAGAATAAGGAAAAAGCGACCGAAAGATCAGCATCAGTGGGAGTCTGGTGGGGCCAGATGGCGCTCTGTGGGGATCACGTGCCCCGCTCTCCCCGTCACCCCGATGGGCAGGCAGTGGGCCGGCTACCAGTGGGGAGAAGTGGTTTCATCCCCGGCCGGGCACATGGCTCGCCGTCTTTCTCTCGCACACAACTCGAGCTGAAGGAAAGTTGGAAAGGAAGAAAGGGTGGAAAAGAAAGGGTGTAGGACTTTGGCTGCTGGAAAAACAAGGCGGTCATGGTCCAGAGGAGGGGAGACGCGACAGCCCCTGGCCAGGCCCTGGCGGGCGGGCAGCAGCACAGAGGCTCCAGGAGAAAGCCAGGTGGCAGGAGGGAGGGAGGCAGAGGAGACCTCCTGGCCTGTTACTGTGCCCTCCGCCCACATCCATGAACTCTCAGAGGGCTGCTTGGCATTCAGGAGGTTGGGAGGGGGCAGGGCATGCTGAAGACGCAGAGGAATTTGGCTCTGGGCTTCAGTGGGAAGGATGGTGGACAGTGTTTTCGAATTCTTACTAATGAAAATGTTGGGCTCTCTCCGTGGGCTGGAGGCCAGTGAGTTCGTAATGGTCCTTGGCCCGCTGGGCCAGGTCGGAAGTGGGCCAGCCGTCTGCATGGATCCCAGTCTGCTGGGCCCATCGGCTGGGCCCTGGTCTGGAGGGGGCTGGGGGCTGGAGCCAGACCTACCAGGTGGGCGGTGTGGGCGGGCTCCTCTCCTGGAAGGTTCTGAGGCGGGTCGTGGCTCAGCCTGGAGACTTTCTGCCCTCCCTGCCGGGCACAGCATTCGCTGCTCAGATGCCAAAGTCTGGTATCGGGAGTGACAGGCAGTGCGGCTGCCGGATATCAGGGAGCCCCAGCTGAGCATGCTGCAGAGTAGTGTAGGTCAGGCGTCCCGTGAGCTAATCTGCTCTCTGAGCGGATGTTCACACACCCCAGCTTGGCCTGGAGGCTCCTGAGGGCTCCGACCCAGAGACGGGCTGCAGAGAAAGTGAAGGTTCCTACAGCAGGATTCTCAGCTGGCCCTGGTTGCTAGCTCACTACACACGTGTGGGCAATGCATTGTTACTGACTCTGTATAAAGAGCTCTGCCCAGTGCTCTGGGTGACACGTTGGTATGGCTGCAAGGCTGTAGGAGAGCAGAGACAAGACTGGAGTGGTGGCAGTGCTGAGGACAGAGACTGAGACAGCTGTGCAGGCAGAGAGGCCCGGGGGTCAGAGACCAGCTGGCTGCATGCAGACTCGCACTGAGTGGACAGGATTCTAGTGACTGACCTGCCACAGTGGGAATAAAGTTGGGTATAAACCCTTTCACCCCAAGAAGATTCCATTGTCATTCCCTCGGTATCTTGTCAATGGGTTTCAGCCCTGGGCAAGTTCCCTAGAGATTCAGTGTAACCAAAGAAATTGACTGCAAAACGTTCTTTGGGGTGAAAGGGTTTATTACCTGGCTTGTTCTCCCGGTGTAGGTGGAGCCCTAGCATCTGCCTCCACCCAGGGCCCTGGGCCCAGCTCGCTATATAGCCCAATAATAGCTCATTGCCTAAAGGTGTGGAAGCGGTAGCCTAGCAACAGGCCAGTCACATCATCAGGTGGTTCAAGTTCAGTGAGGATCCTGGCCAGAGGAGCCCCAACTTCCCTACACTCAGTTTCACTGAATCCATAGTGAATTTGCCCAGGGCTGAAACCCACTGGTAAGGCACGTGCCTCCCAGAAAGCCTGTCCCCTTAGGGGCTCAGGGAGCAGTCTCAGCCTGACTCAAGCTTCCCAGGCACCTGAAGTTTGTCTCGCCTATTCTTTACTCCAAAGAAGAGATAGAAGGCTCCAGGGGGACACCAAATGTGGGGTGTAGGTGTTCATTTACAGCTGGAAACGATTATTCCAATCACAGTAAACATCGAACACAAT
Organism: Manis javanica; assembly: GCF_040802235.1. Lineage (NCBI taxonomy): Eukaryota > Metazoa > Chordata > Mammalia > Pholidota > Manidae > Manis > Manis javanica. Next base: position 22,864,175 of record NC_133156.1, on the reverse strand, counting down.
CCTCTCCATTGTCAACCAGGGCTCGGCCTCTTCTCCACAGCTTCCAGCCAAGCACTGAACCGTGTGCCCCGGGGCCCGGGAGGCGGCCCAAGCTGCCCATGGGAAGCCAGGGCCGCTCTCCTTCCAAAGCAGAACAAAAAGCTAGCGTCTCGGGAAATGCTGCCGCCTAACAGCGTGAGGGGTCCTGGGCTGGCTTCTTGCTCACAGCTGAGCTAAATGGCCTGAAGGAAGGCATACAGGGAACAGCAAGAGCTGCGAGCCGGCCATCTTTCCTTGCCCCTAGGTTAGCAGGGAGACCATTTCATGGGAGCATTTTAAAATTAAAAATCGCCTGCATTTGAAGAGGGCTCAGTGCCAGCAGCTCTTTTACGTGCTTGTGTACATTTCATGCAAACCTCATGACACCCGATGAAGCAGGTCCTCTGATCACCCCATTTTACGGAAGGGACACTGAGGCACAGAGAGGTTAAGCAACGCTCCCAAACTGGCACAGCTGGTAAGTGGCAGAGCCCGGATCCTGACCTGGTCACGCCTGGCTCCAGGGTCCACAGCGCCAGGAAATCCAGCTCCCCTGGGTAGTAGCACCGACCAGCACGTGTCCTGCTTAGCTGACCGTCAGCACCGGCCGTGTGATTATGGGCTAGTGAATCTCCCTGAGTCTGTTTCCTTGTCTGTCAAGTGGAAACTGCAGGGGCTGTCTTATTACCGCTCATTGCCAGGGGAAGATGTCACATGCATGCGAGACCAGTGCCTGGCATATGGCTGATGGTGAATAATGTTAGTCGTCATTTCTGTGCTCTCGTATTTCACTGAATCCTCACCAAAAACAAAAACAAAAACAAAAAAACTAACAGCAACAACACGTAAGCCAGGTGGGGCAGCTGTCACTCACCCCGTTTTACAGCTGGAGACGTCGTGGCATCAAGACCTCAAGCAGCGGGGCCTGGACAAGAACCCAGATCCCTGGACACCACGCCCTGTGCCCAGTCTGATCCTGGTTTGCGTGGCCCTGCTGAGCCGCCGGCCACACCTGCCCGTCTGCACACAGACGCAGCTGCCGTCTATGAGGACGGAGCGTGGGATTCAGCTCCCGTCACCTGCCCCCTCTGCTGCCTGTGGGATTGGGGGAGACAAGGTCCTAGCAGGGATGAGCGTATGTGTGTCCTTCAGGTTTTCTTAGCTACCTGGGTTAAGAAAAGCTTACTCTCCCGCCATCGCCAATGCCAGAGCACAGTCCGCACCCAGACCGGCTTCCCTGCCTCCCCTCTCACCCACCCCAAGCCTCTGAGAACATTCCCGGCGCACCCCGCGGCAGAGGCCCCCCCACACCTGCGGCCAGAGGCAGCGTGGAGACAGACGGCAGCCGGCCGAAGGACCTGGGCATCTGGCTGCACTCTGCCCTGCCTCCCACTCTTTCCTAACTCCGCCTTTCCTGTGATTTTCACATTTTACCCCCATTTTGCCTCCAGAAAGTCTCTGGGGAGTGCAGCTTTTGTTCTATTGCTCCACATAATTCCCAGGGCTGGGAATGAAAATCATTTCCTTTCACAGCCCTTGGCTGAGTGCCTTCCGCGTCCTGCTGTGTTACGGGGTGATTTATAAACTGCGGGGTCTGGGTCTCTTTCCCCTCCTCCCTCCACCCCTCCCTCCCACCATCATTGAAAACAAGACGTTGCCCACAAATAGCTCCAAGCTCAGGGTGTCCCTCGAGTGGGCCCCTGGGGCTGTTGCTTGGAGGCAGGTTTCAGTGGAACCAAAGTGATGAGAGCATGAAAAACATTCACTCCTGTGGCAAGAAAACAGAAAAGGCCCACAGCCTGACATCACCTGTGAGAACAGACAAGACCCCGAGTCTCAAAGTGCAGGGGGGCTGGCTTTGAACTGAAGGGGTAAAAGCACATTGTCCAAACCTGTCAGGACTGTGTTTCGTTTCTAGACTTTTATTCTCAAAGGGACAGTGATGAAGAGACATAGCTTTAAAAAGTTTTGAGCTGAGAGATGACAAGAAGGCACTTTTCTTTGTGGCCATAAAACTGAGTAGCGGGAAAACTAAGCTGAGGGGTTCATTTTACCCGGGTTACAACAGAGCGCAGAAACCAGAAGGCAGAGTGTCAGTGGGAAAGGGGTGCGTCTTCGTCTGGGCTGAAGACCATTGTCCCGCAGCCGCCTCCATGGAGTCCGGTCCTGCCCCCGGAATCCCTTCCGGTGTTGATTCGTCAGAAGCTGAAATAGAACAATGGGGTGAAGCAATCGGTCCGGCCTCAGACGGGCCTCTGCGGTCAGGGGGCCTCCTGTCTAGCCAGGCCCCAGGAAGCACGGTGTGGGCACCTCCCCTGCCTGCTGCAGAACACCTTCAGAGCCAAGGACGGAAAGGCCCAGACAGCACGCAGACCTCCACCTTGTGGCCACGTCATTTCTTTCATCCCACACTGCGTCATCTTGTCAGTCACATACCAAATCTTTACTCTGCATAGTTCACATAATAGCACCAAGACCACGACCCGCTGGGCCCATCACACAGGCCGATGCTCACACCCAGCAAGGCCACTGTCCTTTAACCCCTCTGGACCTCATTTACCCTCATCAGAAAAGTGGGGAAATAAGGACTGCTCCTAAACCAGGCTGTGGTGATAACTGAGTTAGAGGATTTATGTAAAGTTATTAACATACTCATAAAGCGGAGCACAGACTCAAAGATGTCAATTCTCATGTCTAAGTAGAAGGTCAGGGAGAAAGCCCTGGAAAGAACCACCTCTGGGCCCGAGGAGGATTTAGCTCATCATGCGTAAGTTGGGACTAATCCAGCAAGAAGCCGAGGTTCATAAACCCTCAAATGTGGCATTTTTAAGGGTATGGGCAAACTAGAGCTGGGTGAGTGGAGAGGTCGTCAGCTCCACGTTCGTTTCGGCCCCAGAGCACATCCTCCCCCACCTTCCCCCCGCAATAGACAGAATCATGCTGGGCAACATTTAATGCTTTTTGGAAATTGTTAATTATTCATATGTGGGTTTTCTGTTTTGCCTTTAGCTAACTCTCCACCAGTGTCTATTATTCCACAGGTTCTTGATCCATTGCAGTTTGAATCACAGCGTTCATGGAGGTGCTGTTTTTCTTTGAGATGCAATCACTATTATAATTTTAAAAGGAATTGCATTTTCCAAAAACACAAACAAGCAGGATAATTGATAAGGACAGTGTGTTTGGAAAGTTTGAGGTCAGTTTTGCTTTTGCGTCGCAGCAAACGATTACCGATAGAAATGCAATTGTTGCTATTGAGAAGGCGAAGCCGTCTGCTCCTGGACTATCGCTGCGCATCAGCAGTAAGGGCCACAGAACGCTCGTCACACAACACCCTCTGTGCCTTTGCTTCTCCACATGCACAAGGACCACTGAACGGTTCGTCTGTCTCCCCCTCGACGCACACCCACGACCCCGCCCCCCGCCGGCTCACCAGCGCTGTCCAGCCGCGCTGCAGGCCTGCCCGGGACCTCGTCCTCGGAGGCGCTCAGGCTCCGGACCAGAAAGTAAGTGGTCATTTTCCCTTTACCCTTCACTTCGATTTCACCTCTTTCGATTATTTCAAACCCTTGGTTTTCCAGGGCTCTGCACAGGGAGAAATACACACCAGACAGCAAAGGTCACAGGTTTGCAACTTGAGAGTGGGCTGTAAGGGGAAGGGTGACCGGGAGGTCCGGGGCCAGGGCACACACGGGGGGGATCCAGGGCACATATGGAGGAGGCCAGGACACACAACAGGGGGGCACCCAGGGCACACACGGGGGGACCCAGGGCACATATGAGGGAAGGAGGGGGCTAGGGCACACAATGGGGGGGCACCCAGGGCACACACGGGGGGACCCAGGGCACATATGAGGGAGGCCAGGACACACAACAGGGGGGCACCCAGGGCACACACGGGGGGACCCAGGGCACATATGAGGGAAGGAGGGGGCTAGGGCACACAGTGGGGGGGTGCCCAGGGCACACATGGGGGGACCCAGGGCACATATGGGGGAGGGGGTGCTTCCGAGACCCCTCTCCATAGAGAGGAGGCAGGAAGCTCAGACATTCGGAGCAGGTGCTAAGGTAGTGGGATGCACAGGGACCCACCAAAACCCTGGGACCCCATCACCACACTCCCCTCCAGCACTCCATTCCTGGCACAGCCCTCACACTGCCGCCACCCCCTCCTGGGCACTGTGTGCAGCATCCCGTGCTTCTGAGCAGGAGGCTCCCTGGATACCGGCACCTGCTTCCCACCTTCCCCAAGTATGTGTTCATCCTAACTACTTACTCCATGACTTCTGGCTGCCAACCCAAGGGGAAGACCTCAGGAGGACCGTGAAAACCCACAGAACAGTGCCGACCAGCAACGCTTCAAATTCACAGCCCTCAACCTTCCCTTGTCCGTGGCCAGTTCTGAGGGAACTTCAGACCTTCACCACGCGCCCCAAGTCCCACACTGGCACCTGCTGTCCTCACTGGAGCTGCTGAGCGTGCCTTGTGCTTTGTAACCTGATTCATCTACCAAACTGCACCCATTAGAAGTGAGACGCTGCAGAGAATGAGGTGTCTGGTTCAAGGGCACCCATCCATGCGCCCTCCCCACGTCCTCGAGGCCCGGCCCCCTCAGCTACCTCTCCCCGATCTTCGCTGCCCTTTGCAGCCTCCGTCAGCCTCCCGGTGGCTAAGGTCGCTTCCATCCTAAACAGAAGCAAAAAACTTCCCACATGGTCATCTTGTGCCTTAATCCCACACAAACGCTCGCTTCCTTTTATCGTCACTGCATAACCCAGAGCCCACCCCACGTCCTAGCACCACCACTTCCGATAATGTCCCCAAACCTCTGGCGAACTTTTCCCAGGCCTTGCTACCATACTCGACATTTTTGTTCAGTCCCTCCTGCCTAAAAATGCGCACAGGGTGCTTATCACCCTGCCCGTCCCCGGCTCCCCTCTGTCTCCTGTGACTCCAGCACCGGCCTCACTTCCTCTGTCCACCACTGACGCATTACTTTTTTGCACTGCCCTCCTCCGTGATCTTATCACCTCTCGTGGCTTCATTACCACCAGTGTGTCACTTACTCCAAGTCTGGACCCCCAGCCAACAACCTGACGCCAGATTCCATCCACCCATTTCATGGCACCTCCACCTACATGTTCCGCAGTCCCTCGAATTCAACGATGCCAAACCTGAGCACATGGTCTGCCCCTGGGGACAGCATGCTTCCTATGCGTCCCTTCTCAGGTGGACAGACTCAGGCCCTGGTCGCCCAGGGTGGAGACTGGGAGGCACTCGAGGGTCCTCCCTCCTTCTTATTTTCTCCATTTCCAGCGATTACTAAGCTTTGCTGATTTTACTTTTCCCCCAAATCCCACCACCAATGTCCCGGTTCAAACTGAACTCCATGGGGGTGCTGTCTGTCCCATTTCCTGGTGCTCAGGTCTGTCCTTCCATGGCCTGAGCAAAGTCGTGTCCGATGGGACCCTGACCTGGCCATTGTCTCGGGTCTCACATGCTTTAGGGCCCTTCCTTGCCTTCCTGGTACACCCTCGCCCCGCTGCAGGGCGCACACCACTCCCTCCATGCTCTGCTGCTATTTTCCACGCCGACTGGACTGTCTGTAGTGGGGCACTGACCCTGCATCTATGCGTCTGCTGCCTGGTTCTCGCTTCCAGCCCGGCCCCGGCTGAGCCCTGCTGGGAGAGCCTCACTCAGGACACAGCCCAGGCATGTCCTCCTCCGAGAGCATCTCTGTGCTGCATGCCCGGCCCTGCATGGGTCCCCAGAGCACCTGCTAGCCTCCTGCAGACATGAGCATGCAGAGCGGGGCTCCGCGAAGCTCCCAGCCTGACCCCCTGGCTGTGTGCAGGTTCCTTTCCTTCCCAACCTTGTGACCCGAGGCAAGTTATTAACCCTTTTGTGGGACTTTTTCTTACCTGTAGATGAGGGTAGTAACAGCACATCTTCCTGGAGCTATTGCAACAGTAAATGAACCAGCATATTCAAAAGACTTTAGAAAGACTTACAGGTTCCCAAGAAACCATCAGTATTTTTATGCATCTTATCCTGCTTTGAAAAAAGTAATTATTTGAATATTTTGTCCTTCTTCCACCAAACTTCTTTCATAAAAGAACAGGTAGTAAGTTTTTTGGGCTCTGCAGGCCACAGGGGCTCCTCTGCCTTTGTACCATGACGGCCGCCCTAGGCCAGGTGTAAATTAAAAAGCTTGGCTGTGTTCCAATAAAACTTTACTTACAAAAACGAGCGGCAGACTGGATTTGGCCTGTGGCTATAATTTGCCAATCCCTGCATTGGACCATATGCTCCTTGAGAGCAAATCTATCTTTGTATTGTCTGGTACAACGTCTTCTATAAATTGGCGTGGCATGGGAGAAAAAGACACCCATTTCCTCCACTCCCCCAGCGCATGGCTGCTTGACTCTGGGCATCCTGGGAGGAGGGCAGGACAAAGGCAGACGCGGATGAGGGGACGGCTACCTGTAGGTGGCAGGACTGAGGTGCACTTCGTTGGGCAGCCCGTGACTTTCCATTCTGGAAGCTGTGTTCACAGTGTCTCCAAACAGGCAGTACCGGGGCATCTTGTCCCCAACCACACCTGCTAAGACTGGTCCTGTGTGGATACCCACTCTGATCTGTAGAGAGAGAATCTCACTGAAAAGGGACCATTGAATACTCCTGCTTTTATTTTTAAACTAAGGTACAATTTACATAAAAGAAAAAGACACATCTTAAGTGTTTAGCTCCGTGAGTCTTGACAGGAGCATATATCCCTGCAGCCACAATCCAGAGTGAAACACACAGTTGTTCCATTACCTAGAAAAATCACCTTTGCCCTTCCAGCTAAGCTGCATCCCTCCCTGCAGAGGTAACTGCCTTCTTATTTCTTCTACCAAAGACCCATCTGCCCGTTCTAGAACTTCACATCGATGCCCTCAAGCACTCTATTCTGTTTGGTATCAGGCTGCATTTATCCAAATTAATATTTTTGAGATTTCATCCATACTGTTACATGTATGAGTCACCCATTCTTTTATTGTGAATTCTTTTCTATTGTGAGATTATACCATGAGATTATACCACAATTTATTTATCCAGCCTTCACTTCATGAACACATGGGCTATTTCCAGTTTGAGATGTTCTGAAGTTTCTTACACAGATCTTTTTGTGGACAAATATTTTCATTTTTTCCTAGGTAAGACTAGACGTGGAATTTCTGGATCACAAGGTAGATGTATATTTAATGCTACACACACACACATGCACACACACACACAGGCATGCAAAACTTTGCCCAACAGTTTTCTAAAGTCTTTGTATCATTTTACATTCCCATCAACAATGTGACACTTCCATTACTATGCATTCCACAGCATTTGATGTTTCAGTTGGTGGAAAATGATAGCTCATTTTGGTTTTAATTTGCATTTCCCTGAGGCTAATGATTTTCATACATGTAACTTCTTATGTGAGAAGTCTGCTCAAGCTTTCTGTTAATGTAAAAAACAGGGTTATCTTTTATTGTTAATATATAGGAGTTCTCTCTATATATATGTATACATATATATATAGAGAGAGAGAGAGAGAGATGTATTACAAAGATTTTTCCCATTCTGTGGATTTGTGTATTTATTTTCTTTAATAAGTAGAAAGGTTGAGTGCACCTGATGAGGGCCGAGAGCTCCTCAGCGGGGTCTCCCAGGCCCCCTGGGCCTCCTCCCTCCCATGGGCCATGCCCTGCCTGGGGAGGTCCTGCCATCCCGGGACTGGGTCTCTCCCAGCCTTCTGCTGAAGAACGCAGCACACTCTGTGGTGGCCTGTGGGAAGGCCTGGTAGGTGCATACAGGCTCCGCCCAGAATTTATCAAAGACAGGACCTTTGGGGATAGGAAATTTCCATTCCAGTCTCTGTGTGGCCACTGAAAGTTCCCTGAAATTTAGGCTGAGTTCTTGCCCTGGCCTCCGGTGGATCCCTTCTGGGGCTGCTCTGCTGGAGACGAATATAATTCAGGGCATCTCCCTTGAAAAAAGGCTTGTCACCTTCTGGAACTTAGTTCATTTCAATTTCTTTGCTGATTTCTGTCTTTAGACCACCAGTATGGGAACAGAAGCCTCCCAACCAGACTCAGTCACCTTCTCATGCTAGATTTTCTTCTCCCTGAACTAAGATTACAAATCCCTCTAGGAAAGGGGGCCTGTCCAACACCCAGTAATACTGCCACATGCACAGCAGGACCTCAGTAAATGTATTTTAAAGGCTGTGTGAATGAGACACTAATGAAAGGGCACTCATTGTAAAGCGGTCGACATGGCAGCAAAATGCTCTGGAGAGGGAAGGTTTCAGGTACTTTCCTTGGACAAACCCTCGTGATGTGCTGGTCTGGTGGGTATTTAATGATGTTCCCGTGTTCCTCTCCTTATCTTAGCTTTGACTTGAGAACATCTTTTCCTGTTTTCTTCTTGGTAAACCCACCATGAGAGCTTCCAGGAGCCCATTGTTTAATCCCACTCTCACTGGTGTAGCATCTCCGCAGCTACACCTCTCTCTCTCTCTCTCTCTCTCTCTCTCTCACACACACCACGTTATATGCTCTTTTTACCCAACAGCATGTCTTCAATTATGTTTCTTCAGGGGCTTACATTAGAGTCCTTCAACTGAAACACTGACCTGCCACCCGACCTTCTCTCCCACCCTCCTTATCTCCCATCTCGATCACTTATTAATTATCCTGGGGGTTTTATTCAGCAGACGTGTCTGTGTGATTACAGCAGGCGAGAACTGTGGACACACTGTTCTTGGGGACACACTGTTCTTGGGGACACACTGTTCTTGCTCCTTCCCAACGCCCGCTTTTGCCCAGAAGGCGGCAGGGACGCAGTAACAGGCCCGGTGGCATTTCTCAGCTCACCTCATTGCAGGGTGGGGGTGGGGGGCATTTTCAGAATCCCCGGCACAGGGGTTTTAATTTGGAAAAATCATATTCCACTGATAATTGTCTGTATTTACTTTTAGCTGGCTGTTTAATCTATTCTGAAGGTCTGACTGCCGGGAGCGGGGAAGGGTCCGAGTTTAAAGAGCAGCGGTCCGGCACAAAGCTGTCTCAGGGCGGGGAGGGTCTGCAGAGGGCAGCAGGGTGCCTACTCTTCCTCCGCAAATGGCCCATCTCCCACCGTGTGAACGCGGCTCCGTCCTTGGAGGGCGGCTCCCTATGAGAAGATGAGCCGGCGACCACGGTGGGCCCGCGTGGGAGGAATGTGCTCCCAAGCATCTCACTGCCCCGTGGAGTTCGGGCCTCAGTTCCAACCCTGTCAGAAGGCAGGGTGGAGACACAGCCTCCCTTATTGGGGGAAAAACTGGCTTTTCCATAAACCTGAACCTCTCGTTGAAATGCTTGAATAAAAGTGCAGGAATTATAAGCCAGCTGGTTTCAAGATGGCTTGAGCCCAGCCAGGCCCCGGGGAGTGTGCCCAGCCCTGCCCTGCGTTCCGCACAAAGGCGAAGGGTTTAGGGAATCACACGGAAGTCCTGGGCTTCGGAGCGTCTGCTGAGATTCGGGAGAAGCTGGGAGAGCAGCGTCCTTACTAGCATCTGTGTCACACAGGGACACCCGCAAGGGAAGGGGAGAGCGGGGAGAAGCCACCCGCTCTGGTCCCCGCACCACACCTGACCACCGTCTGAGCAGCCAGGACACAGAATCCTGCTTTTCTGGTGAGACGGTCGGGAGGAGGCAGAGGACCCAGGGGCTGTCTACCTGGATGGGCTCCCGGGTGACAGGATTCATCACCTCTCTCGCAGACGTCCTCATCCCCAAGGCGAAGTTGGCCACTCTCTGAGCGTGGTTTCTGACGGGCACCGGGACGCCCCCCACCACCATGTAGGCGTCTCCTATGGTCTCCACCTGCAGGGGAGGGGGGTGTTCGGAGGGTTTCCTTGGTGCCCTAAAGATGTCACTAATTGACAGGCATTGACAGTTTCCACATATGCCGGGAGGGCCGTGTTCAAGCTGGTGGCGATTCACTGGGAGTTAGAGAAGCAGGATGGAAGTGAGGTGAGAACTGCCCAGGGAACAACCCCAAGAGGCCGAAAGGCTCCCCGCTGTCAGTGGACACAAGCCCCAGAGGAGAAGGGGCTCCATGTAGTCAGTCACATGACACTACGGAATAGACACACATATATATATTTTTTAGGTTAGACTGCCTGCTGAATTTAAGGAGAAGGAGAACTATTCCCTGAGGAAACCGTGTGCCCTCAGAGGCATCTAAGCCCTGGGTGTTGTGAAAGGATTCCTAGCAGCCTGAAATCCCTACAGCGGCCCCAGTTCCCTTAGCTCTTCACCCTCACCCCATCCCCACCCACGCCAGACCGGCAGAGATGGAGGCAAAGGGAGACCTGTGGCCGAGTTCCTGCCTGTGGAGCAGGTGGGGACAGCCACCCACCCGCAGCGCCCGCCCCGCGGCCCCCTCCACACCCCAAGGATGCAAGTGCCTTACTTTGTAGACCTCGTGGACGCTCGTTAACCTGTCAAACCTGGAGTACATTGAGTTCAGCATATTCACTATTTGGATCGGTTCGCAGGCAGCACAGATGTTGGTGAACGTCACCACGTCACTGAAAAGGATGGTGCAGGTCTTGAATTCTCCTGCAACACAGACCAGGCGTCGGGGTGGCCAAGGATGTAGGATGATCATCCTCTGATTCTGAATTCAAGTGCCCTTTGGCACCAAATCTGTGCCTTGGGGGAGAGGAGCCAGGCTCCATTCCCCATCCCCACCCCCGCCACAGGCATTCCCTGAGTGCCTGCGGTGAGCTGGTCATGGCGTGGGCAGGATCGTAAAGCACCGGGCAGAGCCCCTGGAGGGGGTGCCGAGGCACAGCTTGAACTTCGGGAGACCCGGGTCAGGGCCGATAGAGACCGGTCACCGTGAGGCAGTGTGTCCCCTGTCTCTGCACAGTGGGGAGCCGCCACACGCTCAGCATGTCCTCCTGACCCGTCTGGCTGCCCTGCTTCTGCCCCACTCGTGGCGATTTCCATGTGGCAGCCAGACGATCAGTTTAATTCAGATCCCCAATCCCTCTGCCTCAGACCATCCACGGCTCCCACCGCACTTAGAATAAACCACGAAATCCTTACAGGGGCCGATAAGGCCCCCTTGTCTCTGCCCCTCTCTGACCTCACATCTCCCCGCGCCCCCGCTGACCACCTCCCTTCCAACCACACTGTCCTGGGGCTCCTCCAGCATGTTAAGGGCCTCCTCCTCCGGGGGGCCTCTGCACCTGCTGCTTTCTCTGCCTGACTCCCCCTTCTCTCAAATACCCATGGGGCTGTGTCTCACCCCTCAAACACAGCACCTCAGTGGGAATGCCCCGACACCTCCCTCTAGCATGTGGTCCCCGGACCTGTCCTCACCTGAGGGCCGCTCCCGCCCCCCGAGACTCACATGGCGCGAATGTTACGTAGGACTGCTCATCTGCTTGTGGCCCATCTCCCCCGCTGGAACAGAAGCTCCTAGAGGTGAGAGGCTGCCTGTGCCGCATCTGAAGCAGGCCTGACACACAGTAGATGCTCAGCAAGCACTTGCGGGGAGACTGGACCTGGGTGCCTCTGGCCACAAGCCTGCCTTCGTGCAGCTTGCCTGCCCATCAGCTTCTGCCCACCATTCTCTCTCCGTATTCTCCCTACCTTTCTGATCTCCTCATTTTATATATTTCACTGGCTTTTTTTTCTTTTTAAATAATATGTGTTCCCTAAGCTTTAACCCTCTCCTCTTCTCACCCCTACAGGATCTTATCCATCATTCTTAGACGCCGTGATTAACCAACGACCCTGGAATGCCTCCCAGATCGGCAGCTCGCCTAGAAGGCTCCATGGAGCCGTCCCCGCAGTCCCCACCTGCCTGTTGGCCAGCACTGTGGGGACTCCAGAGGCACTCCAAATTCAGCAGCTCTGAAGCTGACCTTACCACCCTCCCCTCGAACCTGCTGTCTGGTTCTGCCTGAGGAGAGGGGCCATGTCTTCCCATACCCGCAGCCTCGCAGTCCTTGCTGACAGTCACCTCTGCCTCCCCCGTCTTAGCAGTCGTGAAACCCTGCCGATGCTGCCTCATGCCGCCTGAACTCAGGCTTCACCGTGACTCTATGGGGTTTGAGGGGTGTCTGCCTCCCTCTCAGGCATCCACCCTGCTGCAGCCGAAATCTTATTTATAAAACTAATCATGTCACTTGCATTATAAGAAACAAGGAACTTCAGTGAATCCCCACATCTGTAATAAAAGGCAACTTCTTTTCCATGATAATATTCAGCACTAATCACCTCATCCCATCTGCCTGCCCAGCTGCAGGCACCACTGTGCTATGTACCCCATGTTCTGGGACGACACCTCAAAATGTTCACCTCGCGTTGCCTGCCTCTGCTCTGCTAGACCATTTTCCTGAGATGCCTGTTCCTTCCTTTTTTTTCTGGAATACAGACTCAAAGCCTGGCTCAAGTGCTGTACATTTTACATGAGCCTTCATAGCCCCACCCTGCCCCCGGCCCTTTCTCTCCTGACACCTCTTTATTGTAAATTTCCCTATCATCTGTATTTCTTATGCAGGGGAAAAAAATGTGGATTTTGGAGCTAGACGGACTTCTGATTGGTTTTCTGCCCTTTTACTCATAAACTGGCGCAAACATAAATTCACTCAGCTGTTCTGGATAATAACACCTCCCTCACAGAAATGGTCAGAACATTAAACAAAACAGCATATGCGACATGTCTAACACAGATCCCAGCACAATAATCACCCCTGCTGCATGTGGGCTCCCTCCCCTCTGTCCACCCCGCCCGTTAATTTACCCTGTTTATATCTGTCAGACACACAAGACTGTGAACCCCTTGGGTGCCCGGGACCTGGGACAGCATGGTGCCTCTACGTTCACGGTGCACGTCTGGCTACTGAATGTTCCACCATGACAAACAGGGAATGAGCGCACAGCCAAACAGGCCGCCCTCCCTCCAGAAATGGCTGTTGCTCTCCCTGCATGGTCTGTAGGGCACCCCGTGATTCAGCTGACATGTGGGTGTGTTGGTCCCACTCACGGTGAAGAAACCTGATCACTGTAAGAGCTGAGCAGAGGCCGTCTCAGGACACAGCTCTCCACCCTTAGAGAACGTAATGTATGTGGAAATGGCTGACAGGCATTTCTATTTAATCCGTATTTCTTTCTGGTATTTTCTGTTTCTCTCAATGAAGAGAGAAGACTGAAGATGTGCAGCATAAGTAATCAGCCCAAGACCACGTGGCCAACAAGCGATGGCGCCAGAGTTCAAACCCAGCCCCTCCTGGTTTCAGAGCCGAGCCCCTGACCTCTTGGTCCCCGGGAGGAGGGCCCCACCTGCAGCGACCTTTTGTCCTTCCTTCAGCTGGTTGGCCACGTGCTCGGGCAGCATGGCATAAAGCAGGGTCTCCGTCTTCTTCTTTTCGGCGGCCAGGTGCCTGGAGAGGACCCGCAGCTCCTCCTTTTTCCGCTCCAGCTGGGTGGACAGCTCCATCTCGGCCAGCCGCTGCTGGTTCAGGAGGATGAGGTCCCTGGTGGTGTCGTGAGGGGCGATGTCGGACAGATGCATCCCGTGCTCCTCCAGCTCGCGCAGGCTGCGGAGCTTCGGGGAGCACATGTACACCATGCACCGCGTGGGCGCCATCCAGATCATCTGGCCTTCCCGTCCGGGAGAGAAGTCGACATTGGGGCGCGTCAGCAGCAGGAGGCGGCGGAGCAGATCGCCAAGCTCTAGTGCCCACTGCCCGGCCCCCCTCCTTCCGTTTGGCCAGACTTCCTGAGACTTATCTGTGCTGCCATCTCCCCCTCTCTCCACAGCAGCTTTTCTTGCTTCCAGGCAGCCCCCATCCGTGGCCGCTCAGCTCCCTACCCAACACACGTCTGCCAGCCCCTTCCGTGCCAGCCCTTCTGCCGTTTGAGGACATTCAGCAGACCCTCCTCCCTGACGCTGCTTTCTCTCTGAGATTTCCCCCACTTCTTCCCATTTTTCCTATAGTTTTGTCTGCTCATTTTCTTTAAATGTTCTCCTTAAATGTCAGTGTTCCCCAGGGATCTGTCGTGGTGTTCTCCCCTTCCGCAGTCCATGGTGGCATCCACACCATGCTAGCGGTGAATCTGAATTGCCAGAGAAACTTGGCTTGCATGGACCCAGGTGCATGTTTCTTTAAAAGTAGGTATGTTTGTTATCCTACCATAAAAGCAGCACACATTCATTGCAAAACAATGAAAAAGTGGAAGAAAATAATAAAATGACCTGTAATCACACCCCACAATTACCAAAAAATATGGTTACCGGGCGTCTTCACTCTGTGACCTGGACTTTCCCCTTCAGGTTTATAATAGATATAATCTTCCATAGCATTAAGTGTAGATATGCACTGTATGTTTTACTGGCCACATTGATTATGTTAAATCTTATTAAAGCAATAAGCTAGCATTGATTATACCATGCGTTTTTTGTCATTTTTATGAACAATGTTGCAATGGCCAAGCTCCAGGTAAGTCATTGTGTATAAATGTGACTATTTTGTTAAAGGATATAATCTCAGAAGTGGAATTACTCAGACCCTCCATGTCTGCAGCCTGAATCCTCATCTGCCAGTGTCACCCCCCACCACCCCTTCTACGACTCACCCGGGTTCCCAGAACACAGCATTTTCTTCTATGGTGCCTCTGCCCGTGTTTACACCTGAAATACTGAACTGTCCATCTAACGGATGTGTGCCCCTTACACTCTACGCAAAAACTAACTTCCAGTTTCTTGAGGAAATCGGAAAACCACCTCTTCCCTTTCTGACCAGCTACCCAAATGGTTGAGCAATGGGACAGGGCACGTCACTACCTCGGAGTTTGAGCGTGGGCTGGCTTTTCCAAGCTTTAGGCATCATTTCTCTTCGTGCCTTCAGGACAAACTGGCTGTTGATAAATTTGCAGATGCTGAATATGTCGAAGGTGACTTGGGGATGAATGATGGAGAAACACTCGTCTAATCGGATCTTCTGGGTTAGGAGTCCTGGGACATACTTCTGGATATTCACTCCAGCTTGCTTGATCCTTAGCTATCCACAGGGGACAGGCGTAAGACCGGGGCCTAGGGAGCAACCTGCCCATCAACTTTCCCTTGGAAATACTATCCTGGCCTTGCTGGGTGACTCACTGCAGGGGGAGAGGGAGGGACCGGCAATGGAATAAACACTGTGGAAGAATTACGTTACAAACCGAAGCTGTGGCTCACCTCCGAAGGAGAAAAGCCATCTCTCTGCATAATCAATACAGTTGACAAGGAACAGGTCAGACTTCCCACTTGGGCTAACTAGCTCCTCCCCAGCTCTGAGACTGCCCGCTCTCTCTGCCCCTGGTCCTCCTCCCACTCTTGAGAATTAATCAGCAAAGAAACCAGCAAATGCACCAGGCCTGGGTGAGGGAGTCCACCATGGAGGCGAGGAGGCCTTACCACCATCCCCAGGGAACACACAGAAGGAAGGGCAGAATGAGTTTCCTCTGCCCAGTGTCCAAAGCCAGCACAGGCTGTCCAGGACTTAACTTTGCAGCCATGTGGACTCTGCTAAGCTATAGAAAACAACCTAACTTTACAGAATAAGTATCATTAAGCTCCCTGTTAGGTTAGGCCCAAAACTGAAAAAGGAGTAGATTAGAATTTTAAATATTATTGTAGCAATAACGATATGCTCCTGGCATTGTGGAAAAGTCGAGGTGCACCGCTTTCAAATGCTCTGGTTGTTTCTTGCAGGGCTGTTTGATTTCTCAGGTCAGCTCATGGCAAGCAGAGAGGACCTTATATGAGAAATGATGCTGCTGAATCTGTACCCAGCAGCCAACTGGTCAGCATTGATTCAGCATGTCTCTGCGTTCAAGTAAACATCAGAGAAAATCACGAGGGCTGAAGGCATTTTAACTGATTTTCCAGCCAAATTGTCCTTTCAGCGAATTCATAATCAATGCAGTTGACATGTATTTTTTATCCAAGGAAATGATAATGATCTGATGGCACCTGCTGTGGGCCCCCTGCCAGCCCATCCGAGTGGGCACAGGCCTCTGCCCACCTTCAAGGGGCAGAGGGTGGAGTGTGGTGGGAGCGAGACAGCACAGGGCAGTGAGTGGTCTCGTTTAGAATTCCACCCTGATGTCCCTGTTGGCATCTTTTGTCTCGGGGTGTAGGGAATTTTAGGGTCACTCCCTTTTTAGCTAATGACAGACTTTCTCATGCGCTCCCTCACTCAAAGTCCATGGTCCGGAGCCTTCCACACCTGCCAAGATCCTGCACTCTGTTTATGGAGGCTGCCACAATGGAAAGGAAGTGGTGCCAGGCTAAATCCTAGCCTCGCAGACCCTGCAGACTCCTCAGGGACCTGAAAGTCCCTGCCAGCCCTTAAGGACTATAGAATGTGGCCTCCCCCAAGCCTGTCCCCAGTCCAAACTACAGAGGGAAAGAGCCTCTTACGGATTCATCAAAGACAATGTGGAAAGGAACTGCGCTGCAGAAGGTCTTCTCATCAATCCAGAGCCGCTCGGGATAAATCGGCATGAAGGTGTTCACGAGACGTCCTGGATGTAGTAAAAGAGGGTCAAGTTCACAGGCAACTCACACCCTCAACCTGGCACAGAGCAGAGCTCTGGGCGGTACCTTAAATGCTTCCCAGGCAAAGTGCCGTCCCTGCCCCCTATCCTGGGCTCCTCCGCATCTCCAGACGGCCACAGCAATTTTTCTTTCAAATTAAAACAAACAGAAAACTCACCACCAGGTTGAGAAGCCCGCTGCCCACACCCCACCCTGCCAAGTTTCTGCCCACTGCTGAAAAGTTTCTGGGCCGACTGAGTGGGTCTCGCCACAGAAACAGCCAGCATTGAGATGGTGACAGCCAGACAATGAGCCAGCGAGCCGAGCGTGTGTGCCCAGCCCGGCGTCAGAGATGTTTGTCAGGGAGCCTTTTAGACGGACAGTTTGGGGTGGCACATGAAAGTTTAACTAACAGCCCTATTTGGTGGTGGGCAGAGATTCAAAACAGAGCCGTTTTGATATGAAAATCCCATAGACAAAGGGTGTCAGTTGCAGGTTTGATGGCCTGGTGGCTCCAGCGGCTCAGTGCGGCCCTGGAGCTCTGCAACTTCCTCCCAGGCTCCGTCGTCTGGCCCCTCCCGGGTGGTGAGGCCTCTAGCGCTCTCTCCCAGCGGGCCGGAGCTCTCGTTCTGACTCAGTGTGCCGAACCGCAGCCCGGCCCAGGGCCCGCAGGGCCACTAGCAGGAGCCTGCTGCCTGCCTTTTCGGTGGGAGATGGAGGACCTTGTCCATGGTCATACAGCTCCTCAGGGACAGAGCCTGAAATCTGCTCTCTTGGCTGCTGGTCCAGTGTCCTCTGCACTACTGGGCACGAGTGTTATTCACAGACTGCTGGCTGGAAATGCACCCGGGCCAGAAGGCCTGAGGCGCTGTGGAGAATCCATTGTTCTTGGTAAGTGGCTGCACCCATCCCCTTTTCCTTGTACACGTTTGCCAAGTGGACCAGTACTGACCCTCTCCAGGGGTGTTCCCTGATTACAGGGGAGGCCCAGCACGAATAAAAGGGGCAAAGCAGGCAGGGGAGAGAACGACATTTCTAAGTCAAAAACCACGCCTGCCAATCCAGCTGTGCAGAAATCATGACACCACAGCCATCAAAGCCTTTGCCCCCTGGGTGTGCACCTCGCAGCTGCTCTGCTCTGAGAAGCGAAACCGAGGTCAGGGGAACAGCCCGCTCACCTTCCCCAAGCCTGAGTGCACTTCTCACAGCCTCCCAGCGGGATCTCCTCACAGGACCAGCAGAGACACTCCAGTACCTCTCCTTCATCCTAAGGAAGGCTGCCTCCAGGGCCTGCAGAGGCAGGGAGAGAGATGCTCGAGCCAGAGGACCAGCAAGGCCTTCACAAGATCCCCTTTAGCGAGACTGGTAAGCCCCCAGGTTTTCATCCAGTTTCTCTGCCAGAGGCAGCAAGAACTTTTTACAAAATCTCAGGGGTCAGGGGGTGCTGTCAGGAAGGTCATACATGAATATCTCCTCTTCCCGTGGCTGGAGTCTCTGCAGTGAATCGCCCTGAGGGGGCTTTGAATGCCCTAAGACACGAACATCGTGCCCTCCAGGAATCACAGACTCAGCTGGTATCTGTACAAGCTACGTGGACACAGAGAGCCACGCACCCAACAGATGTGGTCACTCCGCAGGCTGCAGTTGGGGCAGCCAGCCACAGGATCTTAAGCTGACTGCAGAGGCCTGACGGGCACCAGCTGCAGAGGTGGAGTCTCAGGACTTGAAAAGTCTGTAGATTTTAGGAGGATTGCAAAATAAGGCACCAGATCCAAATTTCAGGCATAATGATATTTTTATAGGTAAAAATGTTCCAGGCCAGGTCCATCCCAGAAAAACATTCTGCCAATGTTTATCTAAGTTATCTTAACCCAGAGGTTCTCATGGGAGAGATTTGTCCCCTACCCTTGCCCTAGGGACCTTTGGCAATGCCTGGAGACATTTTTTTATTGCCATGAATGGGGGCAGGTGCTGTTAGCACATCGCAGGTAGACCAGGGGTGTTAACTAAACATGCACAGGACAGCCCATTGTAACATAGAATTTTCTGGTGCAAAATGTCAATAGAGCTGAAACTGAGAAACCCTCCTTAGGTAACCATAAGGTCCATTTGATTCTGCTCTTTGCACAGATTGTGCTAATTTATTCCAAGAGTGGCAGCCTCGTGGTGTCTGGATGTACTGTCTTGGAGCCTGTCTGTCTGTGCCCCTCACCTGTCTGCGGGGCTTCTGCACAATCAGAAACACAACGTGCTCCTTCTTCCCCGTCCTCTCCTCCTCCTGATTCATGCCAAGGACATCCATGGTCACGTCAATGTCAAAGAAGTCTCTGGCCACAGCCTCAAGGATGCCTGCAGCAGAAGGACATGTGAGTGTCTCAGTAAGAGTGACCCGGGCAGCTGTGTGAGCGGAAGTCATAAAACCATCTAGGGACAACGTCGGGTGAATGTTCCAGGGCTCACCCAGCCCAGCCCTGCATCAAACAGGCAGATGAATCCAGTTTAGAAACAAAGTGAGACTCAGGTAGAGGCTTAAGCTGCACATGGCTGGATTCCAAATATATCCCCGCCTCCTGCTTTTAGTTCATTATCTGTTTATTCACTTCAGAAACATATTTAACTCACTAAACGAGGAAGTGAACGAACTCTGGAGATAATCTGAGTGAAATCCAGTTGTAAAAACAGGAAGGACTGTGTATTAAAAAGTTTCCCTTGGGGATCTGTCCCGGGGTCACACGGTGAACTTGGGAATAGCCTGCATGAAGGTGTTTGTCTCACCACTGTTTACAGTAGCAAAGGAGAACTAAAAATCCAGCAGTGAGCTAGTTAATTACTAAGAAATGTTGGCAAGCCACTGAGTGTGACTTTAAAGACTATGAAAACATGGAAGGATGTTTTTTCTACAATGCTGAATACAAAACAAGTCGATACAAAATAATATTTGCAGTTATCACAGCTATGTAGAAACTCACATAATTAAAAATGTTGAAATAAAAATGGAACATATCCCTTTGTTTGGCACTATGGAAAATTACTGTAAGGCTCAAAGACTTTGGGAGTGACGGTCGAGATGCCAAAGAGTCAGACCCCAGAAGAGCGGGGCTGGCTGCCGGCCACGGTGGGGCATCGGCGGGGCATCGACCTCGCTCTGAGGCCTCACGGCTCTGGCGATGCCCTTCCCATACCTGGCACAATGTGGCACAGACCCCTCCGGTCAGAGTAGTAGTGCAGGAGCGTTTTCCCATCTACTCCTCTCTCCACACGGAACGACGGTGCGTTCATCTCCTAATGAAAAGACACAGCAGGTTTTTCCCATGAGTTGTTCAGTCATGCTTATGAGGCTTGGTGAAGCCACAGAGCTTACCCAACACACCACACAGAATTTCATCTCCCACTCTCTCCCGAGACATAAAAATAAAATCTACCATGGTTTTGACCCCTATATGTCGGGAATTTTGTATTACACCTAATCCCCTAACACAGCACATATGACTTCCCCAGGATCACACGGCCAGTATGTCAGAGCTGGTCTGCAGCCTGATCGGCCCACCAGACCCCGGCGCCAGGGCTCTTTCCACCCCCTTTGTTCTTGAGAAGTTCGCACCGTAGCATCAGGATAGACCAGCTCCTCCCATTTAATACCTACAAGGGTGCACCCTCTTGGGGCACGTCGGCAAACCTAACCCCACTCTATCCCCATGACAATCCTTCAGCAGAGGCTGTGAGCATTAAACTTAGAAATGGTGGAGAAAGAGCTTGATAAACTCTTAAGGGCCCTAAAAATAAACTATTCTGTGTAACATAATAAATTCTTATTATGAGATGCGTAAAAGCTACTTTGCCTTTTCAGAAAAAAACATTTTCTTCTCTAAAAAGGAAAAGGGAGTCAGGCATTTGAATTTCCAGTGATCTCTACAAACCAGAAAGCCAAGGAATGACCTCTGGAAGGACGCGTCCCAATAGGGGAATCAGTCTCCTGACCCCTCAGGCAGCGCCCCCGCGGGTCATTCAGGGTCGGGTTTCCGATTCTGGCCCTGCTGAGTCTTTCCTTCAGATACGTGAATGAATGAAGCTGGCTGTACAAGCTGTTTATCAGCTCTTCCCAGGCCAGGGAGCCTGAGGAGAGGTTTTGCGAATCCACAGGGCCCTTATTGCCCCCCGCCTTTGTTCCTGTTGTAATCAATCTTCTAGATTCAATTCCAAACCCGCAGGAGCCGCTCTCAGAACAGGCCATCCCTGCACAAAGCCCACCTTTCCAATCTGCCCTGCTTGGATGCTGCCCTGCTATAAGCAGCTTATAGATGTAGCCAACAGGGGCCCCTTTCCCATTCCTGTCCCCAGGGAACCCCTGACACCTGGCACCAAGGGGCCCACAGGTGCCTGCACCTGCTCCCTCTCGGCAGAGGCAGGACATGGCCCAGGACTGCTACGGGCACTTGCTTCCCCTCAGAGCCATCAAGACCAGGCTCAGACAGCCTTACCTGATAAGAGAGCGCCAGGTAGCTGTGGAGGGCATCTAGGTTTTCGATAAACTCTGTGAGATTTCCTCCCAGGGTCCGTAACATCCTGTCGTAACCAGACATCTTGCAGAATTTAAAGAAGTGCTGTCCAAAGAGCTTCAGGAGGGCCTCCATGGAGACACCTGTGGGATGCAAAGCACACCCCCAGATCAGAGCCCCTACAGAGTGATTGTTCTCACCTGGACAGTCATTTATTTCCAAGGAGCTCCAGTCCTGGCAGTGTGGTGGGTCCTCGAACTTCCCTCTAAGGCTTCACTGTTTCAGAGCAGAATGCCAGTATCAGCATCTAGATCGTGGGGCCACCGGGAGTGGCCCAGTGCAGCCCTGGCACCTGGAAGGTGCTCAAGAAACACGAGACCCCCTAACCCTACCCAGTCTCTTCTGCAGCCCAGAAGTGGACGGGAAGCTGTCAGATGGTTGAATCCGGCTCCCAGAACAAGGTTCACTCCGGGCAGGGCAATCTCCCTGCCATCTCTAGATATCTTTAAATACAACGGCCTTAAAGCAGGATGAAAAGTGTCTTGCCAATTGGCTTCAGCCCCGAAATCCAAGTTCACTATGGATTGAACTTGAACTTAGAAACGGTGTCTTTCAGACCACACCCCAGGGGAGTCAGGATGCGGAGAGGATGAGAGAGGCAGAAAGGGGAAGTCGTCACAAGCATTTGGTACCATCTTTGGGGGGAAACCAGGATGATCTAAGTTTGTTGGTATTGGTTTTTAGTTGCTAGATCAGTTATTTCTGAGGTGGCTTTTTGTGGATAAAATGAGAGTTCCTGTGGCCAGGATTCTCACCTGATCCTGGTTGACCAGCTCACTGCACACCTGCAGGCAATACATCGCTGTTGACTCTGTATAAAGAGCCCTGCCCAGTGCTCTGGGCGACACGGTGGCAGGGCTGCAGGGCTGCAGGAGAGCAGAGCAGAGGCTGGAGTGATGGCAGAGCTGAGGACAGAGGCCCAGAGGGCGGCTGTATGGACAGAGTGGCCCAGAAGCAGAGACCGGCTTGCTGCCTGCAGACTCGCTCTGAGTGAACTGGATTCTAGTGACTGACCTGCCACTGTGGAAATAAAGTTGGGTATAACCCTTTCACCCCAAGAACGTTCTACTGTCATTTCTTCGGTCACACTGAATCCATAGTGAACTTGCCCAGGGCTGAAACCCATTGGTAAGACAGCCTGAATATCCCAGGTCCCACTGAATTGTTCTCCTAAGGGCCACGTTTTTCTTTTCTTCTGAACTGTGTGACCGTTCTGAAGGGCAGGCACCTCGTTCCACGTGTTTCCTGTGCTAGAGACAAACTTGGTGCACCATGAGTGCCTGGGGGTGGGCCCTGGACCCCCGCCCCAGCCGTGCTCAGGTTGGACAGACAGTGTGTGAAGGACGCTTCCCGGAGAGGCGGAAGTGTTTGCAAGGATATGTTATACTCCCTGAAACATGCAGTGAGCAGTTATTAGACTCACTGCCAACATCTTGAAAAACAAATGGTCTTCCTATCATGTCCCCTTTACAGGTGAGCCCGTCAAAGCTGACAGTTATCTTTGTGAATTGACCCAAGTCGCTCAGGGTGGCAGAGACTCTAACTCTAAATTCGGCACTAGCCTCTGGAGAAGCAGTCAGAGAAACAAGGGTCTCCTGCAAGGTGGGGCTGCTTACAGGTTTTCACCATGGGCAAAGGAGACAGGCACCCATCCATGCTGGTGGCCTGCATGCATCTGCGTGAGAGAACATTCTCAGGTTTACAATGGTGTGGTAACTCACAGTTGGTCCTGGGGTTGCAGGAAGGCCTGGCATGCCCAGGTTTTCTGGAGACCCACAAGGTTCACCATCCCCAAGGATCTTGGCTGGATCCTTGAGGGGCCCTACGATGCCCTGGAATTGGCCGGGTCTGCAGTTCACACAAAGGCGTTCCAGATCTCTTGAGCTGTCTACCACCAATGCCTACCGGGGTGGCAGGCAAACCGAGTCGGGCGGATACTGTCCAGCCTCTGCTTGCTTCCTGAGATGGTCTAAGCAGCAGATTCCCTATGGTTCACTGTTCACAGCTGTATCATTGGGCAACTAATTGTTCTGCAGTCTGAGCAGGATGGAGTCCCCACTGAGGTGGGGTGATCTTGTCAAAGATGAGTACATATAGCCCCAAAGTGAATTATCCAGGTCTTTTGAATCAAGACAAAGCTTGGGGTGATAGGAGGCGAGGTCTAACAGCCTGTGTCATTGGCCTCTGTCGGTCCTCTGCGGTCCTACCCTAGCTGGACACCGGCAAGCTTGTCTGTAGCAGCAATCAAGAGCCACCTGCTCACCCCCAAAGGGAACTGAAATAAATCCCACTCCAGTCCTTTCCAGTGCCTGTGAGTCCTGGGAGGCGAAGAGAACATGACCAGGCTGCTCCTTCCCCGCCTCCCTCCACCCCTCCTTTCCTGCCAAGTCCAGCTTGTTTGAGCAGAGGAAATAGAGCTGTGCCCGTGCACCCCAGTGTCCTGTGACCTGCCAGGGGGGCACAGATCTCAGAGCCGCCCTTCTCACAGGCACCCCTCTCAGGAGGACTGGGCCATCACAGGCTGAGCAGCTAGGGTGATATGACCGGGTCAGCCTTGCACAGAAAGCCTGCCTGCTTGGCTTTTCATCTAAGTCTGTAAGCCCACAAAGATCCATGACATCACCTGTTGCAGAGCCTGGCTGTTCGGTCCTGGGTGCCCAGCTCCGTCAGTGGGAGCAGCAGGTGGGCTCAGAGACTCACGGGCCTTCAGCGCAGGTCCCGGGGTCGGGTGTGGCGGTTTCCATCCGGCTGGGTTTGGAGTGCTTCTAGGGTTCTGGGCTGAGAACGCTTGGCTCCAGAGGACAAAGTCACTTTGTAAAATCCACATCTGCATCATGTCATTCCCCTGCCTCAGTGAGCCAAGCCGGGACCCCATGAGTCTGGGTCACAGAGGGTCTGAGTTACATAGCCAAAGGTGAGGAAATGCAGAAGGGGAGTGAGCCCAAGGTTTACTGAGGTTGCAAAGGAGAACCTGCAGCATGCTCAGTGCTCTATCCTTCATGTAGCAAATGATTGGAAATATGCACCTGTCTGCTTATTTGTGCAGAATTAAGCCCCAGAGGGATAAACCAAGGACCGCTGGGGCTGGTCACATACAAGGCCTTGGTGCGAGTGGGGGGAGGTAAGGGAACAGCAGAGCAGAGGCCCTGGCTCTGCTCCGAGCTGACTTTCTGGACAGCTCTGGTTTGGGGAATCATGTTAATGACTCATATACTTAAAAATTTTTTAAATAAGGTCAATAAGGAGAGGGCAAACACTAAGAATATATACAGAAACAGAGTAACAGAACAACATTTCAACAGGACAGTTTTGAGTGACCGAAGTATCCGGGAAAAAGTCAGCCCAGTGATATGTGAACACAGCAGTTAGACTGCTTTGTCCTCAGACCACAGACAAAACAAAACACCTTTAACAACCATTTGAGCGTGGTTGGTAGGCTCAACCCGCAGTGGTGCTGGTTGGCAATTCTGAAATGACTTTCTGAACATTGGAGGATTAAGCATACAGGCAGGTATGTTGTGGATAACGGCAACCAGGTTGCTCACTGTGTGAGGATGAATTACAGTTACGGAACAGGGAAGCGCAGCAGGAAGCCTGGGGTGAGACCAGGAAATCTACCATAAAGGGCCACGAACCGCATCACGGTGTAGATGGCGAGCTGACAGGGAGACAGACACAGCAGAGAGTGAAGCACGTGCTCGTGTCTGTTGGGGCTCCCCTGGAGAAATGGCAGATCTTAGGGCTGAAGCAGGGAAAGGAAAAGAGGAATCCGGAACACCTTGTCATGCCAGAAAGCGGAGCAAGCCCAGACGGATGGCGACGCGTCTAAAGGACGCGAGGGCCAGTTTGGAGGGGCTCCTGCCGGTGACTTTGGAGAATTTGAGCATCAGGATAACTAATGAAAGTAAAGAGTGCAGCCAATTAGAAAAATAAGAATCAAGAGCTCACACTGATTTAAGTATATAAATGCGGGAGCGAAGTAGAAATCCAGTGAATAGACGTTAAGCAGTGGAGGAAAGGCACGCTTAGGAGACCCCTGCTTGACCACCCTCAAGATGGTCACTCCAGGCAAGAGTCACCAAGGAACAGTGACAGTGGGAAAGGAGGGACCTGGGGTGCCCCTGGGTCCGTACCTAGGCTGGGAGTATCTTCTCACAAGACACCAACCACAAAGAGACAGACAATGACCTCACGGCAGAGAGACCTGGCAGGTTCCACCTTAACCGAGCGACCAGTCACCGCCCACCACGGGGGCAAACAGCAGGACATGCCCCAGAAGTGCTGACCTTCCTGCCGAAGGAGCAGAGCCTAAATTAGATGGTGAGGAAGGACCAGGTGATCCTGAGCTGAGGGGCATTCGACAAATAGCTTTCCAAATGCCTGACCAGAACCTTCCAAGGAAATCGGCATCACAGAACACGAGGACCCAGGGGCTATTCCAGACGGCGAAGCCCAGATGTGACAAGCGGCTTGACCAAGGGCTTCCTTTTGTTCTGAAGGAGGCCGTGGAGACAACTGGAAAATCCTCGCTAAAGGTCAGGCAGTCGCAATATCTCAACATTCATCTCCCCCGTTGGGTAGTCGTGCCGTAGAGAACGTTTAGGGATGAAGAGACATCATATCTGCAACACACTAACAATTCAGGGGAAAAATTACAGATACAGAGAGAAGGATAAAGCTAATGTGGGAAGGTGCTGACACTTGGGGACTGTGGGTGAGGAGTACATGGGGAGTCTTTGTAACTATTCTCACAAACCTTCTGTGAGTTTGCAATTCTGTTACAGTAAGAAGTGTTCACTGATTGTCCCGAAAAGACCTCAGGAAATCTAGTCCAGTAAGACCTCAAAGACCACATCCATCCACAGCCAGTGAGGCACAGCTGGACCCTGAGACCCTGGCACACTACAGATTTTGCTGGGTATAATCAGGGCATCACGATTATGTTTTAAAATGTCTTTATCCTGTTAGAGACTCATACTGAAATATTTACTGGTGAAATTATGGGAAACCTGAGATTTGCTTTAGGACATTCCAGCAAAAACGAAACCAGAAGAAGGGTGGTGGTGAAATAAGATTGTCAAAACAGCAAGGCTTACTGGAGCTGGGTGAGGGGCATGCAGGCTTCAGGGCACAGGTCTACTTCTACGCATATGTAAAAGACTCTGTTAAAAAGTGTTTTTGTTTTTTGAAATAGATGACTTCCCTGTCATCTCCTTCTGGACCAAGGCCTACAGGCTGCCCAGCCCAGGGCACACCAGGGCCTTGCATACGTGGATGTAAAACGGAACAAGATAGTGCCTGTGTGGCTCAAAAGGCATACCCAAATTGTAATCACATACACTAACAGGTTAAAAATTGACATCTAAGAAAATGAAACATAAAATCTCTTTGGCAGCTGTGGTAGAGAAGGAGCCTGAGTGGGTCACCAGCCGAGTCTGGACACAGGTGTCCAGGCCCCGGCCCCCAAGGCACCAGGGCGCTGTGAGAGCAACACGCTGGGGTCAGACCCTGGCCTGAAAGCCTGGGTCCACGAGCTGTTTGACAGACCAAGCTACACACACACCTCCCAGGCACCTGCGTCAGAGAGTCCCTGCACAGGCTGGACGGGGCAGGGTGGGGTTAGCAGGTGCCCACGGTTCTAGAAACCCTCCCGGGAAGCTCTTTGGAAGGGGCAATGGTGCAATTGCTGGGAGGCCTGCCTCCCAGCCCAGGGTCACCTGGAGACAGGCTGCACACCGGCTTAGCAGGCACCTGGGAGACGTGGCTTCTCTTAGAGCCGGGCTCCGGGAGCTGATGGAGCAGACAGGCTTCTCGCTCCAGCGCCTACGTCCTGTCTCAGGCACAGCTCAGCTGGGCTACTGGAGGTGCAGGGGGCAAATGACAGGGGAGCAACACACGTGTGTGTGGTAGGGATGACCCCTCGGTGCCCCAGACTCCCCCCAGCTCGTTGTCACCACCGCACCTTGGCCACCCCGCCGGCCCCTGCTTGACTCTGCGGGTCTGAGTCCAGCCAGTGCAGCAGAGGAGCAAGGTAGCAGGCAGCCCCTAGCTGCAGAGCACGTGCTGCTCACGCATGCTCCCCTCCCCAGGCCTCAGTGGCCCCCCACTCCCAGCTTCTCAGAGACTTGGGGCTTCTCCCAGAGGCAGACTCCCGAAGGTTTCTGGCGTCCAGCAGATGAGCCGGAGCGTGAGACACACAGTACCAGCCCCACCTGCATGGGGACTGTTTATTTTCATCAGAGAATTTCTCTGAAATTCAAAGGAAGGAGGAATAAGCTCAAGGCCTCACCCGGCACGGGCACATTGCACATCCCTGCTGCAGTCCGGAGAAGCCCCATCTCTGCAGGCTTGGTCACTGTGCACCTGAGGCCAGGTTTTCCCTCAGCTTCTGAGGACTGCAGGCCAATTGCCGGGCCTCAGAGACACAGTGAAAACGCCCATTCAGGCATGTGTTACATGGCCATGAGCCCAGGGTCAGTGACCCAGGACACATTCAAACAGGTATCTTTAAACCGAAACACACACAACAAGCCCATGCATTTATCTGCTCAGGAAAATGCTGTGATCGGACGCTCTCGGGAACTTACTTCTGAAGATGCCCCAGGAGCAATGGCTCAGGGTTTGCTGATTCAGGGCCCACAGAGACCTTAGAACAGGACTGTCATGAACAATGAGGATCCACTTGCTTAGCTACAGAGTCCTTTCCGACTTACCCAGGATCCGGCAGGCCTCCTGGATGAGCGACATGGTGATGACGTCGTCATACACTGTGTAGGTCAGGAAGCCTTCCTGCACCTGTGCAGAAGCTCTGCAAGGTAAACGGGGACAGTGAAACAGCAGCAGCTGGAGCTTTGCCTCGAGAATATATGCCCGACCGCGAGATTGAATGGCGCAAGACCCCCCGACCGTGAAGCAGTGGCGGGTTCGTGAGTGCCTCCAGGAGGTCTTCCTGAGATGCCAGCTGCTTCTCAAGCACCCACAGGAGGCTCCGGTTTTCCCCAGCTGATCTTAAGGTCATCACTCTCACCCCCAGATCTTGGGCATTGTGACTGATTTTTGCCTTTGAGCCCCAGCCAGTAGCTCTGTGCCCAGGGCGGGTGCAGAACCTGACGCAGGGCAGTTCAGGGTTATGGACCTCGTCCCCTGAAGCAGACAGAACCTCACTGTCTTGCAATGTGGCCATCTGAGCCCCTGGTGGATGCTAGTCTTGCAGCAGCTACCAGACCTGGTGAGTAGGCTTCACTGGTAGTCAGAGGGCCTGCTGCCTCCGTGAACCCGGAAGCTGTGGTCAGCAAGTCAGGCAGTTCAGGGCAAAGAGGCTGAGCAGGGATTGCTTCCCTGAGATGAGGACCGACAGGCAAGGAAAAGCCTTCTGGACAGAGATGTGGGCTTGGGGGCAGCACGGACAGTGTCTGGAGAGCCGAGGAGAGAACAGAACATCCGAGTTTACCCCAGAGCACATCCCAGAATCCTGGAACAGGGAGAGGTGTGAGATCTCCTAATCCAGTTTCCTGTCCGATGAATCTGGCCTTCTGGCTCCTTCTCAAGCACGTCAGTGACGAGGGGCTGGCTCCCCTGCGAGGACGCGCCCTCCATGCACCCACTGCTCCCTTCGATAGAAAGCTGTCTTAGGCTGAACCGAAACCTGTTTCTGGACCCTGATAATACCTTTTGTTTATTGAGCACCTGCCTTTGGCCAAAGAGATGCCTTATTTCTGATGGTCCCCTTTAGTGTCGAGGACACTGATGCTCAGAGACAGCTCACCGCCGTCACTCAGGGGACAGGGAAGGTCCTGGGCATCCTAGTGCCAGCGAGTGAGGTCTCCCCACTGCGACCTCACCCACTGGCACTCGTTCTGCCCTCTGGGGAAACGCACACTGGGTGGATCCTGCCTCTAGACACCAAGACTCCAACATGTGGCGATCCTTATTCATTCCTAAATCTTAATTTTTTTCTGTGCAAGTGTCCCTTTATCCATCTGGGCTTTGCCTTAATCACTAAGGCGGGGCACTAATGCCCTTTCTGACAGAAGGACTGGGGATGAAAAAGGAGAACTGGGGTGAAAGGGCTTGGAGAGCGTGCACAGCTGCGCATACATGCAAGAGAGTCATGAAAACCCGAGGGGCGCCGTGTGGCGGGTGGTGACTGAGCTGGGGTCAGGGACTCTGGCTCCAAGCCTGCCCTCGGCCACAAATCACTCCCCCTCTTAGCACCTCAATTTCCTCCTCTGAGAAATAAGGGATATGGTTGGTGAGGTCAGTGTTCCTCAAACTTTTTTTTAAATGCATGTTCCTCCCTGCCCACACATTCCCCGGGGATCGTCAGACAGCCCTGGGGGCCCCCAGAGTTGGCCAACGCCAGACTAGAAGCTCTCTGGATTTCCCTCTGCCTGTGAGGTTTCCTGATTGGGGCCAGGTCCGTATAGCAGTCTCCAGGCACCGCAGCACAGCCCTTCAGAAAAGCTGGGAGTTGGGCCTGGCAGACAAGGGGCGCTGTTAGCCATCACCACGCCCTCAAGTGGGGCGCTCCCCAGCATGCTGGCATCACTTCCCACCCCCCTCCAGGGACTGTGAACCTTTGTGAAAATTCGTGCCCTGCTTCCAAGCCTATGAGCAAAATACAAACTTGATGAGTAAGACCCAAATTTAAACTTGGCACATTGTCCTAATTTGTTCTGAAGGCCTCAAAAGGGATTATATCACCCCCAGGACCCTTGGAAACCTAATATTCTGGGGCTCACCTCAGTTCTCTGGTGGGACCACACATTCATCCCTGTCTGGGCCTGGCAGCCTCTTCCTTCCTGTGAGTTGAGCTGACAATAATTTAGTGTCAAATATTTATTTGGTTTGTATGTTTCTGGGATGCCAGACATGCCTAGACTGTTAGGATTGCACGGGCTCTGTCAGCCTTGTTTACTGATCTCCACGATCTTGCGTAGAACCCTTCCCAGAGTGAAAGCACACTTGCATACTAGTGTTATGAAAGATTAAAGAAAATAAATAAGCCAATTGATCTATGTAATGAGATGACAAAACTCTGATAAGAAGAAGGGGAGAAAATTGGTCATCAAAAAACATTTTTAAGAGATGAGGGGTTGCAAAAGCAATGTGGAGATGAAGAGTTCAGTGCTACCACTCACACAGGGAGTGTATTTCACGTAATGTGGGAAGGCCGACCGCAGAGGTGCTCACGTACACACATATTCAACAGGTCTGATGAATCAGCATTAAAGTGGAATAGTCAGCCATTAAATGTGTGTCAGTTAGTCCCAATTAGTGATTCCCAAAACATCTGGGCAGGAAACCAGAGCCCGGCTGCCTGTTCCAGGACAATTTAGAAAGCAAAATAAACATGCAGAAGACTGGGCCCTGAGGATGGTGCCTGGAAATCTGCATTTTTTTAACCACCTGTCTCAGATTACTCTCCAGGTTGGGAAACCCCTGCTCAGAAGCACTGTCTAGGATTCAGTCTGGGAAGGCAGCCGATTACGAATTAGAGCTCTTAGGTTGCTCGACGTTACTAAACATGCAATGGTCCTAAGAGTCCAGAGTGAGCCACAAGGTCCACAGGAAAAACGATCAGCGCTTTGTAGCAAGTTCCAGACCAAGAAAACGGGCTTGATTCTAAGCTGTGGGGATGGTTCCTTCAAGAGCTGCTGTCTGGCGGGCAGGGAACTGATGGGACCAGCGTGTGTGACTGTGGCCTGCGTGCAGCTGGGGGGAGGAGCCTGTCCTGGCGCCATGACCATCCGGTACTCAGAGGGGCGTCAGCCTGCTGTTCTTGAGGCAGCACTGCAGTCCTGCGTGACCCCCGCACCCCCGGCCATTCCTCCAGCCACTGGGCAGTTCCCGCAACAGGCCCTGCCGGGTTCTCCCTCCCTCCCTCCTGACTGGCCACTCTGACCCACACTCAGATTCCGGGGCCCCTCCTCTGAGCTCCTGAGTCCCATACACGCCTGTCTCTGCACTGGCTGCCCCTGGAACCTTCAGTGTCCCCACCCACGGGCCTCCTAGACGACAGCTCCCAAGAGCAGGCAAACGTCATTTGGTTCCCTATCTTCAGTGCCTAGCACTGCAGCTGGCGCACAATAGGAACCCGTTATTTATAAGAGATTTACGAAATGTGGGCAACCTAATGCAGCAGAGGCCTGCACGCCCGCTGTACCAGAGCCAGGACCCAGGGGACTCACCCCGGCTCTGCCCGCCCGGGCTGGCTGGCTTGGAGCGAACCTCACTGCGCCTCCACTGCCCCACGGTCACAGTGACAGCGCTGGGTACTCGGGTGTTCTGTGAGGATTTGATGTCCACCTGCCCTGCCCTGCCCTCTGCCCTCCCCAGCCAACCCATGGTGCCATTCACTGAGAGACACCCCGCCACTTTAGCCAGCAGTTCTCAAACTGTGTTCCAGGGAACTCCTGGGGGGTAAGATGTTTTCAGGGGCCCATGAGGTCGAAACCATTTTCACAATAAAATTAGGACTATTTGCCTTTTGTACTGAGCTCATACAGCATTTCTTCATGCTCTACACAGAAGCAGAGTGGGCACCTCAAGGAAGGGCATGTCTGTGGGCGTTTCCATGAGCTGCATTAGCTGTGTCCCCACGGAACCTCATCTCTCCTTGAAGGAGCCCCTGACAGCCGAACAACAGTTCCTTAGCCGTGGATATTTGACACACATTTTCTTAAAAAGAACAAAGTTAGCCTGTCACTTCTAGGAAAGCAACTGGCAGAATTTGGTGCCAATGATAAAACTTGAGGTTTCACGTGGAAATTGGAATTTTGGAAAACTTGCATCTGCCATTGTGAGCTCTTAGCTTCTCAGTTCTCAGAGGCTTTGATGGGGTGATATGGCAAAAGCGGATGGGATATTTATAATGCATTATGTCAGTATTCGTAAGATTTGCACGACTCAGCTACTATTTCCCAAACGACTACCACCCCACAGCACAAAGTGATGGTAAGAGAATTCTTTCAAAGCGGAACACAGGCCGAGGGATTTTCAAGTCAGAGTATGAAGGTCACTGGTGTTCCACACTCAGCATTGTAACTGATCTTGGAGAAAAATCACAGGTGGAAATTTTCTGAGGTTTGAAAGAATCTCTGCAATTATCTGAAAACAGTATGAAAGTCCCTCCTCCTTCTGTACTTTCTTTATATTTCAACAAAAAAAAAAACACAGATTACAACAAAGAGCAGAAGGTGAAATCCAGCTATCTTCTAGTAAGAAGCATTAAAGAGGGTTGCAAAAAATGTGAAACAATCAATGTCACTCTTCTCGCTAATTTTTTTTAGTAAATAGCGTTCCTCATAAACACATGTTATTTATGCTGGCATATAATATTATTTTTAGATGTATTAATAGATAACCATTTTTAAAATTTCTGTTTTAATTTCCAGTACAGTAAATACCAAGAGACAAAAGCTCTTTGGAGTCTTCAATGAGTTTTAAAAGTAAAAATGATTCCTAAGACCAAAATGAGAAGTTCTAATGGAGCCCAGAGTGGATGGGACTTGCTTTGGGACCTTCTGACCGGGCTCCTGGGAAGGAAGCAGCCCTGCCCAGCCTCCTCCAGTTTGGGGCCGCCACCAGCCCGGGGTGGGGGCAGAGTCCCCCATATGCCCTGGTGGAAATCTCCAGCGCCCCTGGGAAGGACTGCGGGCCACCCAGCCCCGAGAGCCACCTTCCCCAGTAGACTCAAAATCATCCAGATCTGAATGTGCCCCCCCAACGGCAACTGACTGGGGGCCACCTTGTCCCAGAGAACTTGCCCTAAAACGGCGTGGGAAGGTGGGGGAAGGGGGTGAGACATGTAGAGGGAGATGGGGGACTGGCATTCTCCTGGGACTTGGCACCAGGAAAACAGCAAGAAAATGCTGAGAAAGCTATAGATGTGCAGAAAGAAATTTGTCTAAGCGATCAGTCAAAATAAAACACAGGAAGAACAGTTCTCAGCTAGCCATGCTAGGAATATCCATTCTATTCCCTTTGTGGAAAATTACCTTAGTGAATCCTTGTCATATAAATGGGCAAAAGCCAAAGATGCAGGGAAGATATTATAAAAGTGGGTCGGCAGTTAACCCATGACAGTGATAATGGACTTATGGTGCTTTTCGGACTCTTGATGTTTATATTATCTACTGGCTTTTCAAATGTTTTTCTTATTCTAAGGAAGTATTCACTTTTGTAGCTAAATTTTTATTTGTAGCTTTAGAGTCTTTTTCAAAGGAGGCTCTTTAAGTTACTTAAGCTACAGGCCTCCTAATACCTGCAAAACCGATCTTCCATTTATCCCCATTAAACAAAAATACTTCTCATTTTACTTTCAATGGCCTTGATTAGAAAAACAATTTCTGTTTTTTAAATATAATAATGTCATAATATTAAGTATATTTTTTAAATGTGCTAATAAGTTCTTGAATATTCTGATATGACCTTTTGGGGAATAAGTCTCTCTGTTGAGAAATCCCAAAGTGACACTCCCCAGGGTGCTTCTAGGTCTGACATCTGTGGTGGCACATAAGTCAACAAATACGCTCCTGGCCAGGGATGGAGGAGGAACAGGGACACGGCATTCCTCAACAAAAGCTTAAAAACAGGAGCTCTCTGCCTTCAGCTACATTTGAACTAGAGGCAGCTTAGGGGACAGGGAGGGAGACGGAGGGAGACAGAGGGAGGGGGCGCTCCTCTCTAAGGAAGGGGTAAGAGGTTTGGTGAGTCAGGGGAAAGCAGGCGGCCTAGCAGAAGGGGACGGGAGGGAGGCCTCCTCACTGCTTCTGTTCAGATACTTCCCAGTGTACCTGAAGGTGCTTTCCAAGATGTCAGAATGGTAGGACCATTTTTTATATAGTAAGAGCAGAAATCCCAAGAATGTACAGGCAGGGATCCTAGAACATACTAGGTCATAGCTCGTGGGAGTTCTGATGAATCCCGTGGACCCGCCTCCCAGAGCACACGTGCAGACACAGGCACACATTTCCACAAAGGTGCTCAGACCCTCTCGAGCCCTCTGCCAGCCTCCTGTTAGGAGTCCCTGGCCCCATCCACCTCCCGCCAAGTGACGGGTTTGCGCTTGGTGGTCACCCGCCCAAACCCACCGTGCCAGGGCCTCCTGTTCACTGGGGGATGCTATGAGAACTGCCCTTCTAGGGCAGGAAGAGAAAAGCTACCTTCCCTTTGGTTGTACCAAGGATACAAAAAGGAAAAAGCCTCTTTCACCTGCACACGGAAAGCCACTCACTCATCTTCTGTCCGTACATTTACACACTATCCGGGCACTCCCCTGCCTCTGAACATTTGTTCACATGGTAGAGAGAGTATGCCGATCATGACATCTCCACCCAGAGCCTCTTCATAGGTCCTCTACCCCTGGAGGCCCATTCAGACTCCTCAAACATCAGCCCACGTGGTGAATCGTGCACAGCCCCAGACTAGGAGCCAGATGCCCTGTATTAGCCCCTCCGTCCTCACAAGCGGGTGAGATGAGTATTGTTATTAGCTCTGTTTGCAAGCGAGGACACCCAGGCTCAGAGACCTTGATATCACCACAATCAGATTTCACCTCCTTTCCACCTTCCACATACCTGTATATTTTGATCTTTGGCAACTTCTCCACTTTCATCTCCTACCAGACTCACTCACTCATGATACTCCAGTCAAACTGAATTTTCTTCTGGGCCTCGAATTATTAAACTCAGTCCCACCTCAGGACCCTTGCACTTGCTGTCGGCCTAGAACACATACTTCCCCGCCCCCTTCATGCCTTGCAGCTCAAATGCCACCTTTGCAGAGAAGCTTTTTCTGACCACCTCAAGGAAGCTGGCATTTTCTCTCTCCGGTCCCTCTCAAGTACCCTATATTTCTACAGCACTTAGCACAACCTGAAAGACTTATGTTTAATTCTTTATTTACTTGTTGTCTGACCCACCGTCACAACACACACACACCTTCAACATCAGAATACAAGTTCCCAGGGAACCCAGCCATCATCTCTTCCCTCCACCACTATCCTCTGTGCGGGAATTCTGTTCAGCACATAGCAGAAACTAAATAAATACATGTTAAATAAATAAGCCTGCCTGGGTCAATAATAAATGATCCAGGCAAATGTGGAGGTTCATCTGACACCAGGGGCCTTACTCCTACCAACCTATCAGTTGCTTCTCATTGTTAAGTCTTCATAAAGGTTTTAGCCAGGAGGTTATAAAAGAGTGGTTCCTAATTAAAAATCTGGAAGTCCAGCTTATATGAGAGGAAATAAACAATGCAGCAAAGGAGGAGAAACATCTGTTTCTGATTATGTCATGTAAAATCAAATTTATGTCCTAAAGTCTGGAGACATATCTCATATTTCCTAATCATTTCTTCTTAAAATTTATGTAGGAAATGGATGGGTTTTTCTTTTTCAGCTAAAATTCTATTTTAAAAGCACCAGGGAATTTGTTATTTAAATGTAGCCTGAAGCAAATACCTTATACAGCAAATAATCTTGCCTTAATTTGAGTTTTCTGCACTATAGCTTTTTTGTTGTTTAAAAAGTTGTGATATAATGCAATTTTCATTGCTGGCTGAATTGTTAGATAGGCTTTGCTTTGGTTTAAACATGCATTTCCAATGTAATCACAAGGTGTCTAGTGCTGAATATGTGGGTATATCCTTTGAGGCCCAACTAAGCAGAGAGCTGGTGCTGTGCGATTCAAGAGATAAAACATAGTCAACCAACTGAGGATATGGCCTTGCTGGCTTCTCTGTTCCCAGACGTATTTTTCTGACTCCCTTACACTCTTTTTCGCAACCTGCACTCAAATGTCCTTGTCACCTGGGAGTTCCTGGAGATGCCAGGGCCTCCTGTTCACTGGGGGATGCTATGAGAACCGCCCTTCTAGGGCAGGAAGAGAAAAGCTACCTTCCCTTTGGTTGTACCAAGGATACAAAAAGGAAAAAGCCTCTTTCACCTGCACACGGAAAGCTGGATTCCTCTTGGGTTTGCAAAGGTAGGTTGAGTATCTCAGCTGATCAGGGTTCTGGCAGCCTCATACCACAGCTGCTCCACAGTGCAGGGGAGGCAAGAGGCCTCCTTTGCACAATATTTCTCAGTTGCCTGTCATAAAACATGTTTTACCTCCACCTGTGTCTGCCTGTGGCAGCCATTTCTGCTTATTTCCAGTTACTTCCAGAACCCTGACCTCCGCCAGGCAGGACAGACTCTTGTAGTTTAGCAGCTGGACTGAGGCTAAAATCCTGACCAGAAATTCAGATGACACAAGCATCATGAGTCAAAAATCAGTCCCCAAAAGTCAAGTCTTCCCTCCCTCTCACTGGAGTTTGCGGGGTTCCTCCGGGCTGGGCTGCCCAATGGCTCACAGCAGGTGTTGGCAAGATCGGTCTGCAGAGAGGAACAGGGGCAATGCCCTACACCAAGGGATGCAAATTTTAGGAAGTCAGGCCTCCTCCGGGTGAAGAGGATGCCTTGAGGAACAAGACAGAAGCCTTGGTTATCTGATCAGCAGCGAAGTGTGCCGGTGAATGGGACCTGACCTTGATGTCACACCTGCATACTGGAGGGGGAAGGACACTCCCAGTGGCTACTATGTCCTTGGGTGGATCTCCCTCTCGATCCTGTCCTCAGTCCAGGAGACAGGCGCATTATTCCCCTATTACCACTTTACCACTGGGGGGGACAGCTGTGGGGTGAAGCAGACGGTCCCAGGCAGCAGAGGCTGGCCTCGCATCCGGTCCAGTGGGATGCGCGACTCACTGCCCCTCCACTGCTCCCAACCCGCTGGAGGACCGGAGTCCTACAGACAAGCCAACAGTGAGCATTAGCTCAGTAACAGCTTACATTTGCTGGCCACCCACCGCCAGCAAGGCATTTATCCTAAGTGCCCTGTTTGTAGTGTCTCCCGTTGCCCTTGCATCCACCCCTGGGAGGTTAGCTGCTTCAACGATGATTTTACGCTGGAACACCCACATCACAATGGCTAAGGAACTTCCCGGGGTCCCAAGCCTGCAGGTGGTGCAGCTACAGGGTCCCTGCTGAACAGCCGCACATTCCCAGGGACTGGCAGCCACCTCCAACAGCTTAGGGCACAAATATTTTATTTCCCAAGCTGGTGCCCAGCCCACCTGAAACACCCACCCCACGGCCTGGCTGCACCTGCCACGTCTCCTCCCCTCGTCCTGGCTGGCTGCACCCTGGTTGGGGCAGCTGACACTCTGGCACGCGACCTGCTCCTGTCCAGTTTGCTGCAAATGATCCCAGTTTCCCATGTGCCGTGAACCTATGCCCCAGGCGTAGATGTTATGTTTTGATAGATTAGAAACCGTACAGGCACACGGCTTCTTTAAATCTTTAATCCTTGGTTTACCAAGCACTATAGGAGTCGCGCTTAAAGAGATGCCCCTCTTTTTCCACCCAGAGGCTCCCCTCTCCCTGGCAGCGCCACCTGCTGGAAAGAGGAGCCTGCGCAGCCTTAGGCCTGGGCTCGTGTCCCGGTCCTGTTCCTTAGCAGTGTGGCCGCCAGCAGCTCCTCTCGGGGACACAGTTTCCTCCGCGGGGAAATGGGTGCCTGCCTGCCTTCAATCTCTTCTTGGGCTTTAGTGAGACCAGTGCGGACCTGGCCCACAGGGCGTGAGATGAGGCCGTCCCTTCCTCTCCTTAGGAGTGGATGGAGCCTTTTCAGTATAATAGCCATTTGAAGCGTGGTCTTCAAATGTTTCTCTCCTACAGGCAGCCTTGGCGGGGAGAAGGGCACTGAAGGGACAGACGCTGCGCCCCGGCCCTGTTGCCCACTTGTTGTGCAGCCTTGGGCCGGACCCTGAACCTCTCGGAACCTCGATTTTCTCAACGGTGCAATGAGAAGATCTGGGCTAGATCATCTCTCAAGCACTCCCCTGGGCGAGCTCTGTCGGCTATGACCACTTAGGGTGCCTGCCTCCTTGGGGTGTCTGGAAATGAGCGACTTTGCCACTGTGAGGCCAGAGCTCCAGGTTCCATTCACCAGACTCGTTGCACTCTCAGTGAATCACCCCAGAGGGTCTATGGAAACGGCCTGGGGCTGCCTTTCCGGAAGCAGGGGGCAGCACGGACATGCTAGCCGTTGGCTACCGTGGCACGGGGCAGAGCAGGGGCCCCGGGTTGTGGGGCCGGCCTGGCTCCCCCCAGTCTAGCCTCATGCTCCCTAGTCCCCTGTATGCTCGGCTCTAAGGATTTTATTTGCAAAATGGGAATAGGAGGGGGTGAGGGGAAGTTTGCACTAAGCGACCCCAATTGTTTTTACATTACAAAAGCAGTGAAAAAGGAAACTTAGGGTGTTAGAGAAAAGCCACTCAGCAGGTCATCTTCCCAATTCAATCACGATTTATCATGAGTTTGGTCTTCTCACTTTTCATTTGTGTGATTCACCCAGAGGCTGTGTAAGTTTCTGTCTGGTTTCTTTATTTTTGTTTTTGTTTTTTTACTTAATGACTATTGTAAAATTGTATAGGTTGCTTCATGAGCTTTGAGATCACGTATAATGATGCATAATTCTTTTGCTGTTCCACTTGTCTGTTGGCTTGCTTTTGAACATTAAAAACAGTTTTTTACTTTTTTCCTTTTTAAATATACGGCTACCTTACATCTCTTTGCACGCACACGCATGTACGTGTGTGTGTGTGTGTGTGTGTGTGTACTGTGGGTGTGTTTGTTTCTAAGGGAATAGATTCTCAAGAATGGAATTACTACTTTAAAGAATATCAACATTTGCATAGCTTTTGGTACATCTAGTCAAGTTGCTTTCCCAAGGGGCTGCATCAATTTACAACGCCATCAGCAATTACTCATTCTGCACCGTCTTACCCAGAACTGGTTATTACCACTTAAATTTTTTGGATATTCAACGGGCAAAGCAGTGACAAATTGTTTTAATTTGCACACATTGATCAACTGAGGAAGCCAATCACATTCCATCTCTTTCTTCTTCCCTCTTCCCAGAACCAGGAGATTCCTGAGACCCTCCCAGCCCAATCCTCTGACATTTCAAGGCTGCAAGCCTCCAAGAAAGCAGAGGGATAGCCCAAGATTGAAGGACTCAGACAGGACACTACCTGGAGACGCCGACGCAGGGGTCAGGGCTTACCGGGTGGAGGCGGCAAGGAGAACCTGCGACCGTGAGCTAAGGAAACTCCAAGGAGCAACTGGCCAGACCCAGAGGCGGCCTCCCCACTCGGTGGGGTCTCAGAGGCTCCGTTTATGTGCAGTGCAAACAATGCAGCTGCTCCTCCTCTGCCATTAAAAGGTAGAGTCCTGTGGCATCATTCGCGTGGGAACCCTGTCCCAAGGCCGGCTGGGGGAGTTGGGATGGATGCCTCCCCTGGGGACCCTCTGGTGCAGCAGGCTTGTTCCGTATCTAGTGGGCAGGCCTAAGGTACCTGGACTGACGTCCCTAGTAACAACCAACTGTCTTGATGCAAAGGTCAGGGAAAACCCGCAACCTGCAAGAACGGGAGTCAGCGCGTGGCACGGGGCCTCCTCCCCGCCGCCGCCTCCCCTGTGCTCACCTCAGTCTTTCCCATGTCTCTTCACCAAACTCCTCCTTCACAAGCGACTCCAGACAGGTGTTGATGAATCCGTACTGGAACACAGGACCAGAGGGGGGGGTGTGAGGAAGGGAGCCCAGCATCCCCTCCGGACGCCGGAGGGGCCTCTGCAGGGAGGGGGCTGCCGCAGGCCCCGGGGATGGGAGCTGCGCCTTCCCGGGTTCCGGGGGCTCACCTTAGCAGCCCTGCTCACGCCCAGCTCACACAGAAAACACAAGAGCTCAGTTTGAAATCGGGGTAGAATTAGAAGGGGTTCATCGCGATTATTTCCCAAGTAAGGAATTGCTTGGTGAGAATAGTTCAAAACCACAGCGGGGTTCGGCGGTGGGGGTAGGGGGCTGGAGACAACGCGAGGGGCGTGGGGAGGAAAGGCCCTTGCCTGCTGCCGTGTCCGAAAGGCAGGGAAAGGACCTGTTCTTTTCTTTATGAAAATGCACCAGGGGTGTGTGTGCCCAGAAATTGAAGGAAATACCAGGAGGGCAAAGAGGACAGTGAGGACACAGGGATGAGGAGAAGTCACTCACGGACCTGTGGCCGTCCTTCCTTCCTCCTCAGGCTGAAAATAAAAATAAGTGAAAGGGGATGTCTCTGCTGGGAGGGCGGGCCGCCCCCGCCCCCTCTCCACAGTTCGGAGCCTGAGCTCGGGGCCTTGGCCGGTTCATACGGTTGGAAAGTTGGAAGCACCCGGGGAGCTGGGTTTGGGAAAGGTATCTTCATAGAGGGAAGAACCCAGCTCATAATCAGGCTAGAGGTTTGCAAGTCTGGCCCTGTGCACGTGGCGGTTTCTTAGGAGAAAGAGGCCAGTGCAGCCGGGAAAGGGAGGCTCTGAACCCCAGCAGCTCTTTCCTTGGCACAGAACGGATGGACTCCCCGGGGGGCTTCCAGGTTCCCGCCGTCAGGAAGGCGTCTCCACCTGCTCCATCCTTCCCAGCTCTACTGCCCCCCAGGTGTGGCCCTTTACAGCCCCCTGGCCTGGCCTCCCAACACTCTTGACAACTGTCTTGATTTGTGTTTCTGTTATTGCGCACACCTGCCGCTGGCCCGCCCTGAACACAGGAGGCAGGCCTCCCACGGCACAAGCCGCAGCTGCAGGGGGCCTGTGTCTAGAGCCCTTCCTACCCTCGGCCAGGCACTGCCCGGGGCCCAGATGCAGCCCTCAGCCCCCCATCCTCATCCCCACAGGACTGCTTTAAAATATCACATGCACACACACATGTCTCAGCTAGCTGGCTGGCATATGTGCACACCCAATGCCCCCTGACACACACACACATGTATGTGTATGTATTATGTATATATTATTTTTACATATAATTTTTCCCCTCTCCTTTGCTAATTACAAGCTCCTCGGGTTCAGGAAGTAGGTGGAACTTACCGATACTTGACTAATGTGCCAAAATGGTACCTGGCACATAGTAGGTACTTAATAAACACTGAATAAACAAGTACTGGACTGAACCCTCAAGCTTGAACTCATGAAAATCTTTAAATACCTCCAGACACTTAAAATCAACCCAATGTTAACAAAGGTAGCAGCTGCCTACCCTGGTGGTCCCTGCGAAGGAGGGCCTAGTGTAAGGTGAGCATTGCACGGCCCGCCAAAGCTCCTAGTGTGTGACCAAGGAAGCCCAGGCTGGGAACCCGGTGGCCACTGCTGGGGGCACCACGTGGGGTGACATGTTGCCCA
This sequence comes from Manis javanica, assembly GCF_040802235.1. Taxonomy (NCBI): domain Eukaryota; kingdom Metazoa; phylum Chordata; class Mammalia; order Pholidota; family Manidae; genus Manis; species Manis javanica. Next base: position 22,822,718 of record NC_133156.1, on the reverse strand, counting down.
TGTTCGGTGAATCTAGCATCAGTGAGACACCTAATCTGGAAATAGTAGGGCTAATTCTTCTAGAATTACAGTTTTGGGGGGTGGAGAGTAACAGTTCTGGGGTCCACCTGCATGGCCTACCTGCTGACCAACCCCCATCTTATGAGCCGTAACCCTGGCCCTGCCTGCACCAAGTCTCCCGACTTCAGTTGATTCATCTGGAAAATGGGGACGAGAATGGCCCCCTTCTTGTTGTAATAGGGTTGTAATAGGAGTAAATAAGGTAACAGGTATATTGTCAGCCGTTTCAGACAATCCGTATTTTGAGCAGTAAGTGCTCGACAAAGGGGAGGCGAGGGGAGGTCAGGACAGGGGCTGGGGCCGGGCCATACCATGTCGCCCAGCAGCCGTCTCCTGGCTCGGCGGTCCAGCAGGGCACCAGCTCTAGAGCCACCTGGCTGAAGAAGCCCATCTTGTAGTGGCTCGGGCAGCCCCCGGGGAAATCAGGAGGTGCCAGGGGCCTTCAGCCGGGAGCTAACTGTCAGCCCTGGGTCACAGGGGGAGAAAAAAGTAAGGCTGCTTCTCCAAGGAGTCATCTTCCCTGAGGGGTGCAGCCTGAAACCTGAACTTCTCTCCCAGGTGGCCACCGCCAGCCCCACCACTCTGCCCTGCCTGAGGTCACAGGCCCTCAGAGCCCTGGGCAGCCACCCCTGCGCTGGGACACAGCCTGGAGCGGCGCCCAGCCCGCCTGCATGCCTCACCCTCACTTCCCATCTGATCTCCCCACAAACTCAGAATCTCCTTCATCCCCGTCCCACCTGGTCACCCCTCAGAGCAGCCAGTGGCCGGTTCTCCAGGAAGCCTTCTCTCCCAGTTCGGCTTAAGTGGGAGGCCGACTCCTGAAATCCAGGCAGCTTTGGCTGAGTCCCCATTCGTCTGCTTAGACTGATGGCTGTTGTTCCCTACCTGTGTGATGAGCCCTCAGGGGGTGCAGAGGGTGCCAGGGTCATGCCAGGTGATAAGCGTGTGGGCTGAGCTCCCAGGGAGCCAGTCTCAGTGCCCGTGGCCCCAGGGCACCCTAGAAGCCCAGACTGGGACTTGGAGAGGCCACCAGGCTCCTGCAGGAAGGCTGTGCTGCAGATGGGATGGCCTGCTGAGAGGTCTTTCTCACTCTCTGGCCAACCCTCCTGGGATGTGGTCCAAGCATGGCCCACCTGGCCCAGAACGTGACCCCAAACGGTCTCTGTGAAATCTCGTGTTGCCTCAAACCTCCCCTCCCCTCCCTCCCATGACCCCACCTCAGGCTCTGGCAGCCTGCTTCCTGAGGACTGTGATCAGAGGACAGAACCACCCCCCAACACTAAGCAGGTCCAATGAGTGTGGCCTACAGCACTTCCCCGGACACGCCAGCTTTGCTCTAAGTGCAGGAGCGAAAAATAAACATAATGAACTCAAGGGGAGGGGAGAGGTAAGCCCCCCAGGCTGCCCGGAGGCACAGGACAGCCCCTCGGGTGTGACTCATGGTCAGGGCAGCATCTCACGGACCTGACGATGTCAGAGGCCGAGGCGCCGCCTGTGGTGTCCTCCTGAAAGTGCAAAGCCTTTTATCTTTCCATCCTCAACACCCCGCACAGAGAGTGAGACCCCAGGCGGCGTTGAAAGTCTCTCCCTTCCCGCCAGGTCACTCTTCCTTCCCATCTTGCTGCCCTGGGAGGCGCCGGCGCCCCTCCGCCCGCCTCCACCCATCGAGGCCTTTGGCTTCCGTGACTGCGGCCCTCCGGTCTGGCTTGCACTGCCCCCTGCATGGAGAGCCCTGATCCTCGGAAAGACTGGGGCGTCCTTAAGCCCTCACCTCTCCCTTTCTGAAATGGAGAGTTTGGCCTCTCCAGGATGGGGGACGGCACTAATTACGCTGCCCAAGCCTGAGCCCCCGGTCGGCTGGCGGCCTCTCTCTCCCCTGCCAAGTGGGCTGCTCTGCTGTCTCTTCTGTGCCCCCAGCCCCCAGCCCTGATTGTGCAAACACGCCAGCACTCTCACACTTCACAATAAGTAAAAGGTTTAAAAAAAAGTATCCATTTTCTTTCTCATGTAGCAGATGGCAGGTCTCAGGAACTTGGTGAAAATTAGGCTTTCTGATTTTCTAATAAGTTTCGGCCTCTCACACAAAAAGCACAAGCTCATTTTGATTCTGGTGTTAAGCACCATATGGCAAATCATTCACAGGCCGTGGCATCTTTGTCCTCAGGGTGACCAGGAAGGGGTGATCTTGCCTAGAACAAGACCGAGCGTGTGCGGACCAAGTGAATTCCTCAGTGAATACCGCTCTGTAATAATGTTGTGTATGGCAGCAGAGCAATTATCTCTCTTTTAGGGTATGTGTTAATTTTCACTGCCAGTTTTCCTAATCACAACTGCCACCCCAAGGACTACTTTTTGTAAATAAGACACAGGCAGTGTGTGCATGAAGAAAAACATGCATGGATTTTGAAACGGTCTGGAAAATTGGCTGACATTTTCTCTGTTTTCCAACTGCATAGACATCTGAGTGAGGGACTTTCATGGCATGGGAATTCCCGTCTCTCTTCCATGGCGTGAGGGGCCTTCCTGCCGTGCTGGGCCTGCTGCTCCCTCGTTGGTCTCGCGGCTCCGTGACCTGGGACAAGCGCCTGCACCTGTGGACCTCACGCCCTGATCAAAGGGTCGTACATCTACATCACCACGGAAGGTTCGCCCGAGCCCCGGTCAGCCGGCCCGCTGCCCCCAGGGCTCTTCTGGTCACTGTCTCTATAGATGAGTTTTGCTCTTGACCTTCACAGTCACTAAATCATACAGTATGTTCTGCTCTGTGTCTGGCTTCTTAACGTTTAGTCCATGCTTGGTGCATTGAAGAGTTCAAAGTTCATTTCCCAGATTAGACCTGGGTTTGTAACTCAGCCTCATTTGACACAGGTAATGCGATCCTGAAGACCCCTCTCATCTTCTGTGGTGCGTGAAAAACACAAACCTCTCATTTTTCATAGGACAAGGGGGGTGCGGGAGGCACCGTGGGAGGCCTTCTAGAGTTGCACGTCTCTAGGGTGAGGCGGGAAACAGGCAGGAGAGAGTACACGGACAGCGGCTCTGGGAAGACAATTCTCTCTGATAAATATAACCATCCCCTGTTTGGTGTGTGTTTATTTTTGCATTTCTGGGAGTATAGCTGCCTCAGTTTGGTACACACAGAGGCACAAACTGAGCCTGCACTCAGCTGGGGCTGCTAAGAGTGACCGGGACACAGGAGATGAGCTGGGACGTGGTGCATCAGAGAGACAGAAACAACCTTCAGCATCAGCGCCCGGCAGAGTGCGCGCCCTCCGAGGGGCAGGCCGTGCACAGGACAGCGAGGCAGGCCCTGGGCGCCCAGCGAGGGAGAAAGGTGAGTCTGACGCTCCACACCACCGGTGGTTCAGGGCTGGCCTAGATTTTCTTCCTTAGTGGGACTAATACCCCACGAAAGATGGCTTGAGGTAGACGTGACTCGGTCAACGGTAAGCGGTGGCATAAGAGCCACATTTCTTTCAGGCATATTTTCATATCTGGAGCTTCAGCATGTGGGAAAAACAGGGTCACCTGTGAGTAAGAATCTTCAGGAAAACTTTTACAGAAGATAGAAACAATAAGGGGAAAAGAAAGAAAGAGGAAAAGGAAATATTTTCTCCTTATGATAAGAACTCCAAGGACATACTCTTTTGACAGCTCGCCTGTGCAGTGCAGGGCGGCGGCGTGAGCAGCGGCCCCCAGGCTGCACACGGCCACGCGGGGCTTCACCCGGAGGTCCGTCCCTGCTGGCACCTGCCTTCTGCTTCCCCTCCGCCGCCCTCTGCCGCTGGCGACCACAGACCTGATCTGTTTCTATGTATTTGGGCTTGTGTTCAGACTCCGCATATGAGGGAGACCACACAGTGCTTGTCTCCCTCTCTCTGACTAATTTCACTGAGCATTATGCCCTCAAGGTCCATCCCTGTTGTCACAAAGAGTAGGATTTCCTCATGTTCTATAACTGAATAATATCTCATTATTATTCCGCTTATATACCACAATCTCATTATCCATTCAGCCATCAGTGCACACTTCAGCTGTTCCCACGTCTTGGCTATTATAAATAATGCTGCTGCGAACACGGGGGTGTAGATTTCTCTGAGTGTTTTCATTTCCTTTGGATATATTCCCAGAAGTGGAATTGCTGGGTCATATGGTATTTCTATTTTTAATTCTTTGACGAAGCTCCACAGTGCTGTCCACAGTGGCCACACCCATTCACACTGCGGACAAGGACACCCTTTCCTCCACGTCTTCACCAGCACCTGTCTTTTCTTGTCTTCTGGATGGTGGCCCTTCTGACGGGTGTGAGGCGACCTGGCATTGTGGTTTTGATTTGCATTCCCTGAGGATTAGCGACGTGAAGCATCTTTTCATGTACTTGTTGCCCTTCCATTTATCTTCTTGTAGACATAGATGTCTGTTTCAGGTCATTAGCCCCTTTTTTTAAATGGGTTATTTGGTTTTTTGTTATTGAGTTGTGTGAGTTTTTCTCATGTTTGGTGTATTGACCCCTTATTAGATACATGGTCTGCAAAATGTTTTCTCATGCTGTAGGCTGCCTTTCCATTTTGCTGGTGTCCTTTCCTGTGCAGAAGCTTGTAAGTTTGACATCATCCCACTTGTTCAGTTTTGACTTCGTTGCTTGTACTTTGGTGTCATATCCATGAAGTCATCTCCAAGACCCACGTCAAGGAGTCCTTCCCTGTGTTTTCTTTTAGGAGTTTCATGGTTTCGGGTCTTATATTTAAGTCATTAATCCATTTTGAATTACTTCCTGTGAGTGGTATGAGACATGGCTCTAGTTTCATTCTTTTATATGTAAATATCCATTTATTGAAAAGACAGTCTTTTCTCTACTGGGTAATCTTGGCTCCCTTGTCAAATATTAGTTGACTAGGTCTCTTTGGGTTTATTTCTCAGCTCTCAGTTCTGTTTCATTGGTCTACTCGGTGGTGTTTATGCCAGTGCCATACTGTTTTGATGATTATAGCTTTATAGTATGGTTTGGAATCAAGAGGTGTAATGCCTCCTGCTTTATTCTTCTTTCTCAGGATTTCTTTGGCTATTTGAGGTCTTTTGTAGATCTATATAAATTTTAGGAGTGTTTTTCTACCTCTGTAAAAAATGCCATTGAAATCTTAATAAAAGTTGTGTTGAATCTGTAGATGGCTTTTGGTAGTATTGACATTTTTAACACCATTAATTCTTCTAACACATGAACACAGGGTACTTTTCTATTTACTTGTGTCTTCTTTAGTTTCTTTCATCAGTGTCTCACAGTTTTCAGAGCAGAGATTTTTCACCTCCTTAGCTAAATTTATTCCTATGTATTTTACTGTTTTTGAGGCTATTGTAAAATAGGGTCAATTTATTTATTCTTTTTCAGAAAATTCATTGTTAGTGTATAGGAACAGTACTGATTTTTGTATGCTAAGTTTGTATCCTGCAACTTTACTTAATTTGTTGAAAAGATCTAAACATTTTTTGGTTGAATCCTTAGGATTTTCTATATATAAATTCATGTCATCTGCAAATAGAGACAATTTTACTTCTTACTTTCCAATTCTGATTTTTTATGTATTTTTTTCTTTTATTTCTTTTTCTTGCCTGATTGCTCTAACTAGGGCTTCTAGTACTGTGTTGACTATGAGCAGTGAGTGTGGGCACCCTTGTCTTATTCTTGATCTTAGAGGGAAGGCTTTCAACCTTTCACCATTGGGTTAGTTGTGGGCTTGTCACATGTGGCCTTTATTATGTTGAGATGTGTTCCTTCTATGCCTAATTTTTTAAGTTTTAGCATCAGTCAGTGTTGAAGTTTGTCAAATGCTTTTCCTGATCTGTTGAGATGATCATAGGATTCTCTTCTTTCATTCAAAGAATATGATATATCACAGCGCTTGATGGTTCATCACGCTGATTGATTTGCAGATGTCGAACAATCCGTGCATCCCACGGATAAATGCTACTCGATCGCATGATCTTTTTAATGTGCTGATGAATTCAGTTTGCTAGTATTTCATTCGGAGTTTTTGCATCTGTCTTCACCAAGAATATTGGTCCATAGTTTTCTTTCCTGGTGATGTACTTTTCTGGTTTTGTTATCAGGATGAGGTGGCAGAGCTCCACTGGCCCTTCTGCCTCTTCTAAGCTTCCCTATGACATGCGGGTGAGTGACACTGCCTGCCTAAGCTGGAGCCGGCTGTAGGCACCACCAGGTGGCTTCTGGGGGCGGGCGCGAGGCAAGAACAGAAGCAACTATGGGCCCTAAAACTCAGAGAAGGAAACCTCCCCTGCTGCTACCTGTCCTGCCCTCTGGGCCCATGTCTGAACTCCGGGCAGGGCACCGGCCTTGAGCGACCAAGTACGGACTCCTCGTGTTCTTGGACACCCTGAGGTACGGGAAGCTGGGACCAAGACGCCCAGTCTGTGTGCCGGCCCCAGGAACTGTCGAACCCCCTCCTGTGGTGCATGCCGTGGTATGTAGCCTCACGGGCTGGCTTCAGCCTAGAGGGCCCCTGGCGCTAAGTGCCTGAAGCCTGGAAATGTGTTTGTGCCCAAGCGGGGGCAAGGAAGACTCTAGTAGAAGAGAGAGCCCACTGCTAACAGGTCTGCCCTGATGCACGCTGGAACCAAGGTAACATAGGCCATCCAGCCACCTGTCCATTCCCTCCCTCCCCTGGCCATTTGCACTTCCCCTACCCTACTGGGTATCTGCTGACGTGCCAGACAGTTATACCAGAGAGGACACACTGGGGAATACACTAGAGAGGAGTCACGGCCGATGTCTGTTGGCTGAGGGGCCGAGAGGATGGAGGCACCTGTCCCTGAGACAGCCCAGCTGGAGTCGGGCTGGCTCTGCTCATTCATCCATCAAGGTCACTCTGGGGCAGGCCTCCCGTCTTGGCCCCCATGTTCTAGAAAACCAGCAGAGGCTTGGGGAGGTCAAGGGTTTCGCCCAAAGTTTCAGAGCAAAGTAGAGATAGGTAGCAGGCAGAGATGGAAAATAAAAGTTCTGTGTCTTGCCTGCAGGTGGGCACTGTGGCAGGCAGGTGAGGGGAGGAGAATTAAGGAGCAGCAGATGGGGAGGCCCCCCTCCTGCCCGCAGTTGGGTTTTCCTAGGGTCTGGGTGTAAATCTCTGCTCTGAAGCCCCCACATTGGTGGGCCAGCACCCTAACTCGATTACACAAACACCTGAATGCATGATTCTAAATACTGCGATTTGTCGGGTCTCCTGACCTTTGCCTCCACGCCTTTGACATGTTTTGATTCTGCAGGGGTGTGGGTTTTGTTTCACCAACAGGTGACCATGTGTTTACTATCCTTTGACCTTCAGGGTCAGGGCCTCCATCTGGGCAGGAAACATCCACGGGGCCTGTTGGCATTTAGTTGTCGCTGCCAGTGTCCCCTGGGCTCCCCTGCCCCAACCGCCCTGCACTGTCCTGGCTTGAAAGAGCTGCAAAGCAGCCTGCAGGGATTCACAGGGCCACCGCCAGGCACCCAGGCCGGCCCGAGTCGATGCTTTGGGCTGCAGAACTTACACCAAGCAACCTCCTCCACAGCCACACAGGAAAGCGGCGAGCCAGGGGCCAGGTTCTGCACGCCCTCATGTCTGAGGCCCTCCCTGAGGAAGCAGCCTGAAGCGAGGGTGACGGGCTTATGTTGACAAGCTCAGGAACATTTCCACCTGAGCTAAATGGAAGGTGAGCAGAGGAAGAAGGCTTTCCTGGAACCCAGGCCTTTGGCACCAAAATTGTTACTGAATGAGTAAAGAAATGAATAGACGAAGTAACCATGCTGTCATATTGGTTAAAGCATCAGAACCTGCCGATGATCACTGAACAAATTAGAGCTGGAGCAGTATTATCCCCCTGTCACTCTCACATGCATTTCGGTGTCCCTCCAACCCTGAAATGCCCACGGCTTGCCCGCTTCCCACAGTCACCCTTTGCTGCTTACGCACGCTGAGTGACGACGTGTCCTTGGACTAGGATTCTACGGGTCTGTGGAACACTTTAAAGACTCACTGTTACTCATGTAGGGGTAAAGCTTCACTGCATATTACATTAGAAATTACAGAAACTAAAGCTTATTCCAGCCACTCGCCCACTGCACACATATAAACGCGACCAGGCCCACCACGACTAAGGGAGAGGCTCACGTGAAGCATTCCAGTTTTTTACTGAAAAGCCTCTGCTGGCTCCTAAGATAAACATTCAACATGAAATTCTCCACAACAGATCTAACTTATATGCAATATAAACAGACGCTGACTTTTTTAAATTATGTCTTAAATAGAATTCTAATCATATTGCCTGAAAAGAAAACTCACTGAAACTTGATGCCAAGGATCTCAAAATTTTGCCGGTACTATTAGCTGTCAAAGGACTTCCTCTCCAAGGACATGGACTTAATTACCAAAGGCCATCCTGTCCAAGCCACTCAGGGGGGAGGGAGAAGGGAGAAGTAGCATGAACGTCATCTCTGCACAGCAGCATCTAAGGGCAAAGGAGGCCACATCAACGACTCTCATTCTCAGACTTGGGGGGCTGCAGTCGTTTTCCATCATCTCTGGGGCAGACCAAGTGCTAGGCCTAGAGGGCCAGTCTCTGAACCTACTGGAGAAGCCCCAGGAACCCGGAGCATGCCCCTAGTTACTGCTGGGATAGCCGCTACCTTCAGCCAGCCTAGGAAGTTTGAAGTTGCAGTGAACTGCTGGTAGTCGTCCTATGCAGAAACGGCTGGTAGATCTTCCTGGGGAGTTCAAGAATGCCAGGGCCAGGTGCCGCTGCTCACATCTGTGGGATGGCCTAGTACCCGTGACATAGACTCTCCTACAGGTCATCACTCCCACAGAACACCAACACTGAAGCATGTTAATAGGTATGAAGGAAAAATAAAAATGAAGTGTTCCTTGGTTGGATACATTTGGAAAGTGCTGACTTAAATACAGTAAAACAAATTTCTAGACTGCAAGACATCTCGGGGCTTTTCATAGGTTGAGGAGCGCTGGGACCCTCCAAGATGCCTTCAGTGTGTCTTTGCTTAGCTCCACCTCAAGCACTTTTGATGTCAAGGTGCATTTTAGTTTACAAATGACAGAAATGAAACTTTGAAAGCCTAACAATAAATATTGAGTGAACTCTGGAATAAAAACACCACCCCGGGGTCCCCTCAAAGATTATGAAGGGTCCAGGGAAAGATAAACGCAGTAACTACAGAGGTCATTTTTATTTACTGGTTTCAGTCCAAGGTGCTCCCCAAAAGGTCCCTAGCAAGCCTGCGCAAACACCTGGAACCCAACTCCAAGGAAAAAGGACTCCCAGTGAGCCTCTTTTAAAAAGCAATTGAAGGAGTGCTCGCTCTGGCACTACATACACTAAAATTGGAATGACACAGAGACTAGCGTGGCCCCTGCATAAGGGATGACACCCAACTTTGTGACAAATTCCATAATTTTTATACATAAATTATATTTCATAATGCTAAAATTTATGAAAAAGAAAACAGAAGACTTTCTCCCACTATAAAAAAAAAACCAGTTGCAGTGATTGTGCATTATAACTGTGTCTCTCTCAGAATTATCTATGTGAGATAATGTTCTCCTTCATGCCAACTGTTTGAACCATAAATTAATATGCCCTTAATCCCTAAGATCTAGATAATTTTGAAGCTACAAACAAGGTAAAATCTGATCACCAGGTGTGCCATCACAGCAGAATTCCCAAACTAAGAAAATCTCCCCAGTATGAAATTTCAAGGCTGCACAAGGATAATTCATGTTTCTTTTTAGATAATTTTTTTTTAAATGAGCACTTGTCACAGGACATGTAAATTCCATGCAGACATTTAAATTCCACATAATTTTGAAAATACACTTGTGGAACTGACTAACCACATACCTGGAAAATGCCCCCTTTGAAAGAAATGGGTGAGAATGAGTATAATTGTTACAGCCTAAAATGCATAAACCTATTGTCCATATCTGTTCACTTTTTCATTACAGAGGTAGCCAACTTCACAGAGAATGTAAGACTAACAATAAATATATGTTACATCTCATTTTATACTTCACAGTTCAAAGGAAAATATAGGTCAATATATCATTTATGAGATAGGATCTTTTACATACCTATACAAATGTAAGATTTGATGCAAAAAATTAACTTTTAGATTCAGTTTGTCTGCATTTGTTCTACAACTGAGTTCACATGCATACATACACACACATGCCTCTTTGATCTGAAATCTCCAATTTGTGAAAACCAAAACATCATTTCTTTCACTTGATTTTATAATTCTCTCAGGAAAATGGGTAGAGTGCTACAGAGTGACCAAGTAGTCTCTTAAGATAAAATATGATTTGAATTTAAATCAGTAGATGGTAAAAATTAAGGATATCTGCAAACAGGAATGTTTATTATTGACACCACACAAGGTTCACATGTATCCAATTCACTGCTATTAATGGTGTTTCATCTTGACCTGTGCTTTAAATCTGACTGGGCATGTCTTGCTTGTATGAATTATTGACTAGTTCAGGTGTTATTATGATTTAAAAATGCAGCTCATTACTTAGATTTTCCCTAACCATTTACAACTTACTGATCTGTTTCAAAACACTGAGGACTCTTGCTTTCTTTAGATTACAAGTGCAAAATAAAATACAGAAGTTGAGTATAAAAGAAAACTCTAAAAGATAAAAAAGTGTTTTCTTACCCAAGAATGAGAGATGAACAAACTGATGGGTGCTGCCCAGGGGCACTGGGCAGTCTATCCAGATGACCTTTGAGGAAAAAGATGTTTCTAGATCAGAAATAGCCCTTGCAGCAACACAAGGCAAGTCAATAATCGTGTAACTGCACATCTAAAATAAAGATAAGAGAACTCATTTCAACAACCAAGATTTTCCAGGTTAAAACTGACTTTTCCCTCGGTGCTAGGATTCCCATAGCAATGCTATAAGGTGGAGAAATTGGGATTGCCCGTGAGGACCACCCGACTGGATAACTGGTCAGTTCAAGGTGGGATGAATCAATCAAATCGACTTATTTTTACTGTCTCAAGTTTTATTTATCTCAAGACCTCAGCAGACACCATCTCAGGATCTCCCAGGCAGAGCCCAGATCCTGTTTAATCACCGATTTCAGAGACCTAAAATCATCCTAAACACAAGCCAGCCTTAGGTTTCTGGATCATGGAATTTTTTTGGACAGTCTGTGTAAAGTCTCTTGAAAAACAAAAATAAACAAAACATGAAGCAGAAGAGAAAAGGACAGTTTCATGTCCCATGAGCAATAAAAGCTAAAAAAAAATCAAGGCTCCAAACATCCTCTCTGTTCTGTTAACATTTTTCTTATCTATAAAAGCCAAACATACAGTCTTTACCACATAATTCCACGTTAATCTACGATAAACTGTCATTTGGTAAAAGGCAGGGTAAAGAGACCTTCACTCCTAGTTTATCTCCAGTGAACTTCCATTCGCAGGACTTCAGAACAAGGCCATATATGGGAACAAGGTCGCGGTAACTTGGTGTGTTCTGATGCAGTTCATAAAACAAATTCCCAAACGTGTGTTTTTCAGCCAAGCTTCTGGCTATAGTGAGCTTAGTATATGCAACAAAAGGGATGTCCCACACTGACAGGGGCAAAAATACTAAGTATTAGAACATTTCTAGTATATTTTCATTCTGAAAATGTGTTAATATAAAATGTTTAAGAATGCCGCATAATTAGGTTTCCCTCACAGGAGCTGCAAACACTTAGATTCAGAAATCAGAGTCACTTAAACAAAAGTTTCTTTCTAAAAAACTGAATGAGAACGTCACGACTCGGTCACCTCGGCCTGGAGCGTCCTTGGCTGTCTGCCTCCCTCCCTTGCCCCACGAGCACACGTGCATTCAGGGGTGTGCCCCCTCCAGGTGACTTCCTTTGTTAGAGGAAAACAGCAGAGCAAACAGATGGACCAAACGCCATTTGTTCTCCAAGCCGGTGGTCCTCATGCTCGACCCAGCACAGCTGTATGCAAACTGCAAAACCCACGTGGGAAAGGCAAAGAATAGATAAAGAAAAACACGATTCTGCTTCAGCTAGTTACTGAAATAAGAAATCCTTTCTAGTCCAAAAGAACTTAATGATGGTCTTCGTGGAGGAATGGAGAGCATTAGCCTGCCATAAACTGGTTGCATGGGTATCTGTGTGGATTTTTCTGGGTGGGAATTAGGAAAAAAAGCATCCTTCCACCTCCCTCCTACTTCGGCGTCCCTGCAGGAAGTGGAGCTGAGTTTTAGAACACACGCCTCCCAGGGCTCTGGAACCACCTTCAGTCTAATTCAGCAGAAGCTTCCAGAACACTGTGGCAAGGAGCTGCTCCTGACCTGCATTCTGCGCAAGAGGGGGAAACCCGCCCACAGAACCAGGATGCCTCTGAGTCCCGAACAGAGAGGGTCTGCCTCTTTTAAAACTTGGGCCCAGGGTGCACGGGTGGATTTGTTTCCTGCACTGCACAGAGTTCTAGCAGCTGTTGGGACAGATGCCCCAGGGGCCATGTGCAGGAGGGGAGGCCAGGGAGGGAGCCCCCCACTCCCGGTCCTGCTGCTGAGCACCAGCCAGGCTGCACTGCCTGCTCCCCTGCCCCTGCAGGGAAAGCTGGCTCCACACACCCCTGCAACAGGTCCTTGGGGAGGCCACGTGTGTTCGGCACTAAGTGGCCAGCAGCAGGCAGCATGCCCCTGGGCTTGACTTTGTCACGAGTTCGTTTCTACCTCTACCAAGCACCTCGCGCCACCAGGAAGCAGACACCTCCTCAGGGACTCAGCCTGAGCCGGGCCAAACGGTCAGGGTCCTGTGCGCTCCCAGGGCCGCTCCCGAAGCAGCCACTGGCCTTTGGGGTTCTCGGTCTCGATGTAGTCCTCCCCCAGAGACGTCGGGGGCTCCAGGGCAAAGAGCTCTGTGTTCCATTCCACGTCTTCCCCCGAGGAGTTGAAGCGGATCTGTGGGGTGCTCCCCAGGCTGGCAGGGAGGAGTGAGAGAGAGGGCTTTACGTTCAGCATGGCAGGTGGGGACCCTTTGGTTTTGAAGGGTGAGGTCCCTGGAGCGTGGCCTGGGTCCGCCAGAGCACAACAGCATTCACTGCTCTGAGTGCACACAGGGACCAGGGGCCAGAGATGGGGTCCGGGTTGGGACAGCAGGATCTGGAGGGAGAAAGGCCAAGAGCTGGTGGAAGATGAGGCCAGCCACCCAGAAGCCGTCCATCCGGCCGCCCAGCACCTTGCCGAGGCAGGGCATCTAATCAGGTTGTTGCTGGGTCCCTCCTGGTGCTAGGCCCTCTGCAATCCCAGACTCCCCTTAACTCTCTGTGGTACGCAGTGTGCCTGGGACTCGGCGAAACAGTGAAGAGGGTGGCAGCCAGCATGGGGGCTAAGAGGGAAAGGGGGGCAGTTCCAGAGCTGAGGGCACATTTCGGATGATCGGCAGCGAGCCAGGTAGGGTCTGTGCAGAGACTGTTCACAATGTTTCTAAGATCTCCCTGCTAAAAATTACACACGAATAATTTTGGCAGGTCAGACAGGGGCTCAAGGCCCCATAAGAACCACGCAGCCTGGGGGACATGCAAACACCCTGCTTATGCCTTGGCCCAAGCACTTACTCTCTTTTGCAGGGTTTGGGCTTAAATTTCAAGGTGCTGAACACCCCTTGCACAGCTTTGGGCAAGTAGATGGGGTGCCTCTCAAGTCTCCTCTGGGCGCCGACGGTCCTGCGCTCCGCGCTGCTCTGAGGCTGGACGTGCGCGGCCATGTCCTCGGAGTGCCGGCGCGGCGCCCGCAGGATCCAGTTGGAGTGCAAGCCGTGCTCCCGGGAGCTGGTGGCCACTGGAAGGGAAAAGCAGGGCTGGGGGGAGGACTCGCCACGGGGAGGGGCAGAAGGCCAGGCGGGGCGATCCCGTCTGGGAGCCCGCAGGTGCCCAGGACGGACAGAGCGCGCAGCGGGCGGCCTGGCTCTGCAGCAGGGGGCACAGGGCCACGGGAAATCACGTGCACAGCACAAACGAAGACTTAGAGCTACACGCACCGGCCTGGGGGAAGGGGCACCACGCACTGCAAACTGTGAAGTGAAAAGCCCAGAACTGCAAAGTGATCCTGGCTTTGTTTTAAAAGATCACGTGCATCTGTGTGTGTGTTTTGAACCGTGTTGAGAGGACAGATCGAAGCGCTGACGGTCACCATGTCTGGGTGCAGGTGCTCAAGTCTTTTCCTTTACTTTCCTCCTAATGTTTGGTGGGTTGTTCAGTTCACTCAAGTTTCAATGAACTTACGTTACTGTTGTGTTCAGAGAAAAAACATAAATTCACTCTCATTAAAAAATAACTGTGACGATGGCACTTGGGTCCTCAGGGCACTTTGCTGAGCCCTCCCCGAGGCCCTGGGTTTGGGCCGAGAGGGTTGGATGGTGCTGGGGCCGCACCCTGCCTTGGCTCAGCAAGCAACCCAGGGAGGTTTGTGTCAAATGCGGGGCTCGCAGCGGGGACGGCACAACAGCGGCCCAAGGAGGAGAACAGGTCAAGCGCCGGGCCCGGCTTGCAGAGGAGTTTCCCGTGGGTCAGGGTGTGGGGCCCCATAGGGCCCACCCGTAAGTCCAGCCTCCCCCAGCCAACCACCCACCCCTGGCACGTGCTCACCGTCGAAGTCCACATCGTGTTTGTCCACATCCAGGTCCGCAATGACGGCGTCGAGGACGGCGATGGCCTCCGCTGCGTCTGCGCTCAGAGGCGAGGATCCCTTGGGGGCTGCTCTCTGCTGGAGGGACAGGAAGAGAGAGAGGCTCTGGGGCCGGCCTCTGGGTGCCCCACACGAGCATGCCATACCCCAGTAGAACCAGGGCTCCCGAAACTGAATGTGTGTGCAGTCAGGCCCAGGGGTGGTCCTGAAGCCCGTGGGAGGCAGGCAGGTTCTGCAGACCTGCAGCACCACCGGTTGGCAGATCTCCCGCTGCCTTGGGGTGGGAGGGACAAGGGTGGTGAGCAGCCGTCACTGACCCCAGGCCAACCTCATCTGTCTTTGGCCTGGTCCCTCGCCGGTAAACACCCAAGTTAGTGACATGATGAGACACTCGCAGCAGGACAGAGGACGCGGTACGACAGAAATGCCCCGCAAGTCTTGTTATACCTAACGTGGCTCAGTGTGGGCTCAGGTCATGGAATAACCTGCCGTGAAATTAGGGTGCAGTGTGAAAAGCATGGGGAATAATAAAATATAGAGTAAAAAACATCTAATGAGTGCCCAGCTAGGGTGGGCTCTGCCCGGACATCATCTTCACCAGCTCAGGCACTGCCGCTACCTTCACAACAGCCCACGGATACCATAGACATCACAGCCCACAAAACAGCCACAGACACCATGGCCACGGGCACCATGGCCCATGGATGCCACAGAAGGTTGGCACTTGGTGGCATCAATGGAGAACTCACAATGAAGGCACCGAGTCACCACGTGAATGAATGAACAGCTCTCTGAGGAATTCAGGAAATGGGAGCTCCCGGAGGAAAACAGGACAATATGTGGTAAGTTGGGCTTTTCTGACCGTGTGTGAAGGTCTTTCATTTTATGTGGACCTTTTGAAAGCAGGGTGGTATTAAAATAAATATGGTTAAGTTACAGACTGTCTGTTGGGAAATAACAGGATGACATCCCTATGTATGTATAGGATTTGGGTGACATGTAGGCATTTTGTACTACTAAAAACGTTTCTAAATGCAGGGCTGTCTCCCTTTGATACCTGTAAGGATCTGTCTTAAAGGAAATACTGAAGTCAACATACACCTGAACCCTTTCTGTTAAAAGTGAAAACTATACTCCGTAGCTTTCCCTCCCCCTCCAAAGAGCCCCTGAGGTGAGGGGGGTGAGTAGAAGCTCCAGGCACAATGAGAGATGGGGTGGGGGGGTGTTTCTGGCAGCGGGGAAGCAGGGCAGAGGGGTGACCGATGTAACAGAGCAGAGGGCCTGCCCGAGCCCCTCGGGTCGGTGCGACAGCTGACAAGAGGGACAATTTGACACTGAGGAACTGGGAACTCTCCGACGTGGCAACACTAGGCACACCAAGGTTTGGGAGTGAATGTGGGTCCAGAAAACCACAGGGCTGGTGGGAAGGCCGTGTGAGCACAGCAGGCCAGGCCCCCGGGCATCGCCCTGCAGGCAGATGACCCCTGCAGATGCCCCAAGGCCCACCTCACATTCCTATCCTCTGTGCTTTTTCCCGTTGGCCCTGCCTCGATGGCCCGTCTGGCTGCCCCCTGTTCATCCATCTCGACGCGGCCGGGACAGCGCCGTCTCCAGGAGGGCCACCCTCTCCTGGGCTGCTTCCGTGCCCCTGAGTACCCCGCGGTCCTCAGGACTCTGGGAGTGGGTGCAGGAAACCTCATCTGACTGCAGCAGGAGGGCAGCTGTCCGCAGGCTACTCCAGCAGGAAGGTGGGGGCTCACTCCCGTCCTGATGAGGGAGGGCGTTTTCCACGTAGGAATTTATCTCCTGCTTTAGGAAAGCCGAGGAAGACCTGTCCCTGCCCAGCAGCCACACGCCCCCCACCACCTGCCTCCAGGGCAGCCTCCACCCTCCCAGACTCTTGCCCTTCCTAGTGAGCTTCTGTCGCAAACAATCCTGCTCCAATTCCCTCCTCATGCCTTCCCTTTCTCTCTGCAGACTTGCCTGTGTTTGCCCTGATTTGCTTGTCCTGAATCGCCATTCCGCTGCTATTCCCAAATGAACTCATTTTGCTAGTAAAATAGCTACTTTATTTTTAAGGTGGCCTGTACCTAACCTAATTCTACTATGACACATATCATTTTAACGGTTTTTGGGGGAATGTGGAAGAGACAGAAACAACTGGAGAAGCCACACAACTTGGACAGAGCCCCAGGAGTAGCATGATTGTTGTTTAATAGGAGGGCCAGGGCCACAGGTTTCAGCATTTCAAACTCATTTCCACATGGAGGGCAGGTCTCTAGGTTGCTATGGCAACTGCCATCAGTGTTTGACTTAATGCGAGGGTCTCAGTATGTAGGACAGCAGTCAAATTTCAATTTCACAGAAACAATAAATAATTTTTTAGTATATATAGCAGATATTGCATGGACTTAATTATACTCAAAAATACCCATCATTTATCTGAAACTCAAATTTAAATAGGCATCTCTTATTTTACCTGGCAACCCAAATATACACATATGCAAATATATAGGAAAAAATGGTTAAAAATATATATACCTAAACACTTCAGGGATTATCTTTGGATGGTAGGATTCTAAGTTATTTTTTCATATTTCTTATACTTCTCTGTGTTTTATAAATTTCATCTAATGAACAAATATAACTTTATCATCAGAAAAAAGTGTGTTTTTGATGATGACCTCTGATCCATTATGAATTGGGATGTTTTAATTATTAGGATATGATCTCATTTAAATACACTCAAACAATATTCTACTGTATTAAAAACAAAAGACAATTTTCCACTCACTGAAGCCCAGGGACTATTCCTTTTCCAGATCTTCCACCAAACTTTGTAAGTTTCCTCACATTATTGGTTAATTGAACATCTACTGTGTGGAGCCATGCTAAAGGTTGTAAATAAAAAAATAAATAAGACATGGTGTCTGCACTCAGTGACCTCATGGCCAATAGCAGAAATAGCAATGATGGACAATTAGTGTGCTGGCTGCTGAGTTGTGAGTAATGAGTGCTGGGTGCCGAGTGATGGGTGTTGAGTACTGAGTGCTGGGCTCTGAGTACTGGGTGCTGAGTGCATAGGCAGAAGGGAAATCCACTGTGTTAGATCACAGATGTGAGAAATGGCTTTCTGGGGAAGTGCTTTCTCTGTTGTCTTAAAAGATAAGAAGTTAGCTAGGTGAATGGTGTGTGGCGGAGAGGAAAAGGGGAAGACCAAGTATTGTTTCTAGGCTGAGCACATACATGCCTGGAAGATAGATTGGGGAATGTAATCACCCACCTGTAGTCTGACCTAGAGGGGCCATAGGGATTATGTGCTTGCTTACCAATCATCATTATGTCATGTGTCATCTTGCGGCGAGTTCTGCCAAGCATGATGGAACAGTCTCTGCAGCTCAGAGTGAATTATTACTGCCTTTCAACTCTGCAAACCAGATATAGGCCACGTGATAGAGACCCCCCACTAACTGATGCTTGGAGGAAATCTGCATTGTAGTATCAGTGTGTTTACAGAACATCTCCCCAGAAGACCTGAAAAATAATTCCCAGGGTGAAAAAGATCCAGAACCCATTTCTCATCCCATATGCAATTTGTACGCCAGTCACTTGGCATCTTTGTAGATGAATTGGATGCAGATCCTCCTGCCATCAGGAGAAAGAATCTTCTATTTGCTGTCGAATGGTCTTATTTCATGAACCAGCACTGGATGTCCTCAACAGAAAACTGAGGCTGAAAGCTGACTATTGTCAGAATAAAACTACTTTAAATGAAAATCAGTCACTTAGGCAGGTGTTCTCCAGAATTCCATTGGTTCTTTTTACAACATTCTTGTAGCAGGTGCATTTCTTTAGTCAGGATAGTGGGGCACAGGACGCAGGGGAGGGCTGAACATTTGGCAGCTGGTCCATCCAGGCAGACACGTCAGGAATCCAAACTGCTCAGAAATAGATGATCCCCAGGAGAACTAATGAAGTTTCTTTTGACTGTGGTAGGTGACCAGTGACCCTGGCCTTGGAAAATATCCAGCCTAAACCACCTGGGGATTGTCACACGGGGCACTGCAGCCAACCCAGACTATGCCCCAGGGCAGGCCCAGAGTCTGTGGTCGGCCGCCCCAAGGCTCTTCTCTGGTGCCCACCCGGGACAGGGTCGACTTATGTGGCCTGGTTCTCATAAGAGATGCTAATCATTCACCTACTCGTCTGGGCTTAAGAGTGTGGGCATCTGCCGTCATGAGGACCCCAAATACTGATACTCTGGTCAGAGTCAAAGCATAATCTCAAATTTTCCTCTTTGCTTCAAATCAAAATCCAAACTGATCAGCCATATAAAGGAAGTTTTGACACATACTAACAAGGGGGAACCTTGAAAACATTATGGTTAGTGAAAGAAGCCATTCACAGAAGGGCATATACCATGTGATTCCATTATCTGAGGTTCCTAAAATAGGCAAATTCATAGAGACAGAAGTAGAATAAAGGTTATGAGGATAGGGATAGGGATTTAATGGAGACAGACTTTCTGGGATGAGGGATAAGTTCTGGAAATGGACAGCAATGGGCTATGCAACATTATCAATGTGCTTAATGCCAGTGTATGGTACATTTAAAATGGTCAAAATGGTAAGTTCAAAAATTCTTAAGTATTTTACTTAAAAAGACTTTTTTATTTTAAGAAATAAAGAAATAATTGTCAAACCTTTTATGAAAAACATTCTCCTGGTTGCCAAATGAAGTGTTTTTGGAACCTCTGTGACCTCTTAAGGACTTTGTCTTCTAAGATACTACTAGTATGCTTCCATAAAGACTTCTAAACTTATATTAATTAGGGCTTAATAGTCCTTAGGATGAATTCCTACAAGTTTATATAAATGATCATTTGGAACATTTCCTGGAAGCCTATTATTTTCTGACGATTAGCAATAAGAAAGGTGTCAGTCACACATTTTTCTTTAAAGGAAATCTCTATAAAATCATTCAAAGAAAAGCTCTCAATTTTTTAAGAATTTACTACCTGTGATACACTTCATTACCTGTAATCTGGGGACACTAAAAAGCCCCCATTTAAGGAGCTATGAGGTGCCGTGTTGAGCATGACAATCACTGTTAGGTTTTTTCTGCCACCAAAGGAAATAAAAGCATACCAAGCTGAAATGGGTGATGGAAATGTTCTGAAATTAGATGGAAAATGTTAAACAAAATGAAAAGACACCTAATAACTTGGAGAAAATATTTTTCACATATGGCGGACGATGTGCTGACATCCTTAGTGTAAGGAGAGCCCACGTAAGTGAGTCTTTAACAGAGCAAATTTATAAAGACATGAAAGGGCAATCCATTCAACTAGAAGTTTTCTCTAATGAACTCTGAATATACTAAAAACCACTCAATTATATACTTGAAAGGGTGACTTTAAGGGTATGTGAATTAAAGCTGTTGTTTTTTTTTTAAACCAAGCTGAGAGAAGTGATGTTTATGAGAAGTGGATGAAGAGAAGTAAAATAGCCCAAAGCCCCCCACCCGCACCCCCACGCCCAGCAGCCTGCAGAAATTAACCAGGGAATTTGGTGGGGGGAGAAACACTGAGGCCCAGGCGGGTGGCCCAGACGAGACCCCAAAGCGACTGCGGAGGGAGCTCTTAGCGTTCCAGGAGGCTGGCTCCAGCAGAAAAAAAGATCGCATTGACACAACAGGTCAGCTTGTCAAGTTTTCACAGGCTATTCCTGGGGTGCGTCAGATTTTGACAAGGTATTTGGAAGGGTGGCAGCCCATCCGTGCCTCTGGCAACTTCGTTCTCCACTGGGTGCACAAGGAACCGTCAGAAGTTGGGTGGCTGTGTCCCCAGCTGGGTGAGGCCAAGCCCTAGGGATTCGAAAGCGGGTCAATCAGTCATTCAAGGTGAGTGCGGCTTGTGCGGCCTGCAGGGCACTCTGGGGAGACAGCCAGGATGTGGGACAGACAGACCTGCTCAGAACCCCTTCGCGGCCAGCCATCAGGACAACGATGGATGGGAATTCAAGACAAAACAGCCTCAAAACCGAGGCGTTAAAGAAAACTAAGAAATAAATGCAGGAACGAACGACTACCCGCATTGGGGACCCCACCGGGCCCTGGCCACTGGGCCTCCGTTGCACTTCTGTGAGCGGGCATCTCCCACCTTCCCTCCTGGCACCGCTGGCAGGTCCCAAGGAAGATGACCGCACAAAGCCTAAACGTGTCACCGATGACATGAATGCGCCATCTCTTCCACGAAGTCCTGCTGGGTCTGCCCGGCAGAGCTGTCAGGCCACCTCCTGAGTCAGGGACTCTCCGTGGGGCTGTGCCAGGGTCCCCAGGATACACGACAGCGCGCGGCCCCCGGGAACCTGCGGGGCGGCGTCGCCAGCACTCACCTGCGGGTCCCGGGCGGCAGCTCCCGCGGAGGGTCTGCAGGGCGAGGGGCTGCCGCGGGGGCCCCAGAGCGGCTTCCTCCACGCGCGCAGCGCCCCCAGGTCCGGCCGGCAGCCCAGGCCCAGGGCCATGCCGCCCGCTGCTCCCCGCTGCTCCCCGCTGCTCCCCGCCTCCCCGCGCGGCGCCCGGGAGCTGCGGCCTCCGCCAACCTCGGCTCGGTCTGTGACCCTGCGGCGGCCGCGCCACCCGATCCGCCGCGAGCAGAGGCGCCAACGCCCAGCCTCCCGGACCCGGCGCCCTCGCGGCGACACCCACATCCAGGGACCGAGCCCGCGCCGCCGCTGTCCCTGCGGCCCCGCGCGGTGCCCACGGGTGGGGCCCCCTGGTTGACGCAAGCCTCCCCTGGGCAGGCGGCCGGGTCCCCGAGCCCGGCCCCACGGTGAAGTCTTACTCGGCAAGGACGCACCCGGCAGACGCTGCGCAGCTCCTGGTAGACGCAGCCCCCGAGCGGGGCCAGGGGAGCCGGGCCGTGGAGGGGAGGCCGCAGCCCCGGTGCGCGGCGCCCCGAGCGCCCTGGAGGCCTTGGCGGCGCGGGACCGCGGCCCCCAGTGCACCCGGGAGGGTGGGACGTGCGGCCCAGCTGTGCGCACGGAGCCAGGGGCCGTCGGGGGGCGCGGGTGGAGCGCAGACCCGCTCCCGGGCTCGAGCACCTTCCCATTGACACACACCACTTGCACAGACTGTTACAAGCGTGGTCACACCAAAGACAAAATAAGTAAGTAGACGAGTTACAGTCAGACACAAACCGTTTTCAGGAGCTCATTTGAGCCCATCAGCATCTCAGGGATGCCCCCTCGAGGACTTCCTCAG
This sequence comes from Manis javanica, assembly GCF_040802235.1. Classification (NCBI taxonomy): domain Eukaryota; kingdom Metazoa; phylum Chordata; class Mammalia; order Pholidota; family Manidae; genus Manis; species Manis javanica. Next base: position 22,800,678 of record NC_133156.1, on the reverse strand, counting down.
GCCAGTGCAGCCCAACCACATCCATTTTCCTGCAGCCGGCTGCACCCCGAGAGCTAAGTGCAGGCCGGGTGCAGAGACGGTCCCCAGAAACTGTACGTGAAATGTTGTCGAATGCATGTATGTTCGCTGATCTTGCTTTCGGGAGAGAGAGAGAGATTCAGAGGTCTGTGATAAAAAATAATTTTAATGTTTGTATACTGCATCAGAAAGGTAACCAGGCTTTTAAAAATGTAGCTGTGAAAGGACATAAGTGCGTCAGTGTTGAGCGCGCGCCTCTGTGCCCAGATGGGGCGGGAGAAGGGGCAGCATCCCTGCCCCTCGCCTGGCCCTGCCACGCCAGCCCTGCTGTGGACTGGGCAGGAGCCAGGTGCCCTTGGAGCTGATTCCTCATGTGGCACAGATCAGACCTGCCCTCCGTGTAGGTGACCTGAGTCTCAGGGCTTGCCCAGGACCCCGAGGATCGGCATAAGGTGACTCAGTACCACACAGCTCGCTTTATTCCAGTTTCTCAGACTCAAAGGGCAGAATCGCAGGGCAGTGGCAGAGCCGCTGTCAGCTGGGGCTGCACCGATGCTCACAGCCGGGGGCAGGGCAGGCTGGCAGGCAAGAATGCCAGTGTGGGCCTCACAGGCCTGCCACCTGCCAGCTTACTCAGGGCTTTGGTGTTCTCATCTTCAAAAGCAGAGATTCCCTATTATATAGAGTTCTTGTAATTATTAAACGGGATGATATAGGGAGAGCCCTGAATGTAGCATATCTGCTCAGTCAGAAGTGACAATTATTACTTTTATGATAATATACAAATACAATTACCACCACTTCTATTTTGTATTTCCTGGCACACAACTGTCAAACCATTGTCCCCACCAACTATTTTGTATCCAAGCCTCTTATCCTTCAGTATCTGCAGAGATCGCAGGCTCACGTGGACCAGTCTTTGTAACAATCAGCTTAGAAAGCGTTAGTTTAGCTGCCCTGAATAGGCTGAGTTTCCCCGAGATGCTAGTCATTCTGAACAGCCCACCTGTGTAGAGCCTACACGATGGGGCATTCCACCCCTTGCCAGCACCAAGTCACTTCCCTGTCACGCAGCTGGGCACATGGATGTGGTGTAACCTGAGATGGTCTCAGTGGGACACACATGTCAAGGCAGTTGCTTCCTCAGTCCTGCCAGGCTGCAACCACACCTCCTCAAAGAATCCTGAGTCACAGAAGACAATCTGCACGCTCATCCTGTATCTATAAACCCCCTTGGCGGTGCCCCCAGCAGGAAAGTGACTCTGGGTTCGCATTTCCCAGAAGGCAGGTGAATGAAGGAGGGGAAGCAGAGGAGAGATCAAATTGTCTGTGTTGAATGTTTAATGAAGGGTAAGATTACAAATTAATCAGCACGTATCCCATGTCACATCGGTGCATTTGCACAGCGTGTTGGAACATTTCACTTTCTGGTTGTGCTATGAACTACAAGGAAAAGGATTTCCTTAGAGATCCGCCTCCCTGGCTGGACACAGGGCCCTGCACCTCCAGCCCTTGGCCCAGTGAGGCACAGCCCTCCAGGGCAGGCTACCCTGCAGCCCCTGGGCTTGGCCCTCCACATGTGGGGACCTAGATGGAGTAACACATGACTTCATCATCCCCTGCTACTTTAACGTGCTCGGAAATCCCTAAAATCATGCCAGTAGCAAACACCCAGTCCCTCGAGGTTCGTAAGACTAAAAGCGTCATGGTGCCGGAGTGCTGCACCCACTCCTTCCCCGAGAAGGCACAGCCTCTTGGGGACAGCTGCTGATTGGGAGGCAGAATGGGCAGATCCTGGGAAGGTGGGGTTAACTCAGCTGAGCCAAGGTTGGGGGCGAGTAATGAGAGGCTGGGTGGGACAGTAAAGGTGACAGCAGATGGTAAAAGGGCCCTTGGAGGCCAGGTAAACGCTGCTGGATTTGATTCAACTGAACACTCTTCAGCAGTGCTGGGAGCCTGTGAGGCATATGCCTGCCTGTACGTTAGAAAAGCGCCCTCTCTGGGCTCGCTTGGTGGGGTGCCCTGGTGCAGTGCACAACCTGTGTAACCTTGTATGATAGACCCAACTGGCTAAGAACTTAAAGCAGAAGATGGGGCAAACAGGACTGTGAGAAAATTCTATTAAGACTAAGAAAAGTCTGTGCTTTGTTTATGTCTTCATGTGTATAAACCATCCCAACACTGTGGTGTCATCCCTGGTGCCATGTTCCTCTGCTGTGTTCATAAGTCAGACCACAGGGGCAGCTCCAGTTAAAGGGGTGTGGTGGGACCAGACAAGGGCGTGAGTGCTAGAAGCCAGGGCTCTTCAGGGTCACAGTCGGTCAGCGAGTGGCTGGCCAGGTAGATGGGTGACGATCTCCTTGGAGGACCTCCAGGGAACAGATTTTTCTTTTTAAGGATAATTTTCAAACTATCCATATTTGCTCCAGGGTGTATTACATAGGCCAAACAGTTCATCTCTCTAAGTACATTGAGCAAGGATTACTAGCAAAATAGATTACATTACCAAAGCCAACTGTCATAATCCCTATAGGATTAGGTCTTGTTTTCCCCAAAATATAAAAAGAATGGGGATAATTAGGAGTGAAATTATAATGCTTGGAAAGATAGATTCTGGGGCACAGTCTTCTTAACTATTTCCGTAATGACGTACAGCAGCATGTGTCTGGACTCTCAGCAAAAAAACAGTCTTCTTGTGAATGCAAACGTTTGCATGACTGTCAGCAGAAAAACTGGGCGACTTCCCCAAGCCGGCAGGAAGGCGGGCCTCGGGGGCCAGTGCTGGGGGGCTGCGAGGAGATGAAATACTCGCTGTCCACGTTTTTCATCTTCTCTGAAACTCATCTCTTCCCACCATTTCTCTTCCCCATCTTCTCCTCTCCCCTCCCGCCGCTTCCTCCCCAGGTGGAGGTATCATATTATTCAGAGTACCAGCGGGCGTCCTTACTGACGATAATGTGGACCGAAGTCTTTCTCACCTGCGCTCCAGGGTGGATGCCAGGTAACCCGAGGCTCCGGAGGGCAGGGGTCTGTCTCTTGCTCGCTGCTGCGTCCACACTGGGATGCGGCAGGGGCTCGATAACGTGTGTGAATGGGTGACTCGACTCTTCTGTGATCATCTAAAGTCATCATCTGAATATCCATGGAAGGAGAGGTGCCCTGCAGCCAGCAGAAGGTTTTTGTTTGGGGGATGCCATGCCCTACATCTGACACCCTGTTCCCACCATTCGAAGCCACCATTCTCTGACTGAGAGGTCCTTAGAAAGCACCAGATTCAGACGGACTTTGAAAAGCTGGGTTGTCTCCGTATCTGTCGCCTACTGTGACCGTGGCAGAGTCCGGTTTCTTCTTCAGTAAAATGCCAATCGGGATAAACCCTGCGCTCTCCCGCCCCGTCCAGGGACAATTTTAAGGATTCCCAGGCCACATAGGCTGTGGCAGGCAGCTGAGCTCAGAGCTGAGGGGTCCCAGGGGCTCAGAGTTGACTGGAGAGAGGCAGCAAAGGACTCAACCAGGCCGACCCAGAGCTCAGAGAGCTCAGGTGCACAGGAAGTGCGCATCGCTGCCAACTGCATTCCTCCCTGGGGGTCGAGCAGTTAAAGTGAATAAGGTAACATTTAGTTAAATAAATGTAAAAAGTTAAAGTAAAATAAGGTAACATTTATCACTGGTTGGGAAGACTTGGAGAAAAAATAATACCCAGTATTGCAAGGCTGGGAGAGTTTAAGGGAAAGAAGATCCTCAAATACCCTATTAGAAGGAGTCCCCACTGGAGTTATGTTCACGGGGGTAGTTCAGAAACATATCAAAAACCCTTAAAATCATGCATCACTGTGATCCAGCCATTCCACTTCTAGTAACTTATCCTTAAATAATAATAATAACAATAAATCATGGATGTGCACAAATATATGGCCGTAAATTTCCTACAACTGAGAATTAGCTAAATAAGTCATCCTATGATGGAACACAGCACAGTTATCTTAAAACGATGCCCTAGAACAACAGTTTAAGATATGAAAGGATGTTCACAATGCAGCAGGTGGAAAGTACAAGGTGAGATAGCGTGTGCAGTGCACCCCCTTCTGTGTGCCGCAAAGAAACATCGCATGTGCATTTTTTTGTTAAGTACAAATGTGTTGCTTTTAAGTCACGTAGAGAAAGAATACTTTAGTACATAAGTATATTAAAGAAAAATGGACATCAGGAAATACTGTGTGAAATACCAAATGCAGTTGAATATATATTTATGTACATATTTATATAAAGAATACATATCAGAAATATGATCAGAAAGTGAAGGCAATTCTAAACTTTAAAAAAAAACACAACTTTACAAGCTGTCGTCGTGTTGTAAAAAGCTAGTTCTGCAGTTTTGTGCTTTAATTAGGTCCTGCTCACTGCAGACAGGTTTTACCGAGACACCAAGCAGAGGTTATCAACTCCACAGAACGATCCATGATGCATCTGACTTCCAGACCAGTCCTAAAATTGGACATTATCCTTGGGACCTTGTGGATGTCTGTTCTGATCACTCCTTTTTTCAGCTCTGCTCTTGCTTCTGATCATTTTTAAAGCGATTTTTAGGAAAACCCATTTTGATCCTCACCGACCTTGCGTGGCTCAGCTCACTGTCATCTAGAGTCAACACGAGGAAGCAGGCACTGTATTCAGCAAATGGCCCTGGGGAGGAAGGAGGGCCTGTTTCAGCCTGTTTGGTTCAGGGCCGTCTCTCCCTCTTTCATCCCCACTCTTGAATCTTCCCCGGAGCCGCAACCCCCCTCCTAGCCACCCTGCACCACTTACCCCTGCGTTCTATCCCTCAGCCTGGGCTACTTCGCCGTGTCACCAGCAGCCCCCAGGCCCATTGGCTTCTTACACAGATTTCGCCCTCAGTCCCACTGCAAGCCCATTGCAGGCTGGCAGGGGTCTCGGCTCGCTAGTCTCTCCCGCACCCAGGCTGACAGAGTCCGTCCAAACAGGGCCTGGGGAAGAGAGCCTGGTGAAAGGGGCATTGTTCCCAAACCTTCTCAGTGCAAGTGACACACTTCACTTCTGCTCACACCCCCTGGGCCAAAGCAAGTCACTGCCTCCCCAGCTGGGGTCAGACAGTCCTACAGGTGCCTGGAGGGCAGCTAGACCGTGTGTGTGCAGCCCAACAACCTCAGTGCATCTGAGTGTGCACTTACACCTCCAGTCTCCCTTATAGTGTGATGCGTGCACACCCGCAGGGCAGAATCAACCCTTCTGCGTGGTTGAATCCGCTCCCGCATCCCGGTGCCTGGCACACAGAGAGCGCTTAGTGTTTGTGGAAGACGGAATCACTCGCTTGTCTCACGCGAAGAGGAAGCCTATCTAGGAAGCTGGGGCTAAGGGGTGTGTTGTATTGTCAGTGGCCGACTTGTTAATATTTGGGGCGATCATCCTCAGGGGGTCATGGGGGCCAGACCAGACACAGGGATGGTGGAGGTTTCCAGGCTTCTCTGCAAGCACCAGGTTTGGTGGAAGATTTCCCAGAGATCCTTGAGAATTGTAGCGGTTTCCCCCCCAAACTTCAGAGAAGTACCCACTTAGGCGTTTCAGGCTGCCCTTCCAGCTGTTTCCGTGACCTTCCACTGCCTCCACGTCCCCGTTCTTCTCACGTCACGTAAGCCCTGGTTCCTATGCTAAGCCTCTGTTCCCGTAACACATAGAGTGGCTTTAATGCAGGATCTTCCTTTATTTTTCCCAAAAGTTAAACGGGAACTTTTCCTTTCCGTCATAGCCAAAGGAACCTGTCGCTTTTCCTCGGTGGGACGACCCTCCGTGTAAGATTCGCTCCTCTTGTCCTCCTGGCATCTGCTGGGAAAGGGCGAAAGGATTGTTCAGACTCTGGGGAGGACCTGCCGGCCGCCTGCACCCCCCATTCCGTGGCAGCCTCTCTCCAGGACAGAGGTGCAGTCCTATCTGTGACGATACATTAGGGGCAGGGGCAGAGGGAGGCAGGCAGCCTTTCAAGGTTCGCAAGAAGGCTGGCAGCCGTGCGGGGGCCCAGTCCATCCTGGCCTGTGCTTGCAGTGTTTTCTGACTGAATTCTCAGCCCTCTGGCCTGCCCCTCCCAGCAAAGCGGGTTACTCCCCTCTTCTGGGGATCTGAGCGAAGCTGCTCCTGTGCATGGAACTCGGATGCCCGGCTGGACTGAGGTTTGCTGGGCGCAGACTGCGCTGTGCGAGAAGGCGTCTCTTGTCCCCAGGCCCTTCAGCTCCCTTCGAGTGAAGATGGCTGGCTATTCAATGCTGCAGCTCCGCAGCGGGGCAGGGCCCTCACATCCCTGCGACAGTGCTGGGTGCCCAGCATGCTCACCGAAGGTGAACGCTGGGAATTCCCAGGTTCAGCAGGAATCTCAGTGCCTGGGCTTGGTCAGGTCACCTCGGTGGCCGGCCTGCCTTTAATCAGTCAACAGATATTTACGGAGGCCGCTCTGTGCTCATCGCTGTCCTGGGCCCTATGGGGGTTTTGCCTTCTCTGTCTCCAGTTTTCCGCTGTCAGTCCTTAAATAAATACAACCACGTGAGCAGCTTCCATCTGCCGAGCGTGTTAGGTGCGGCTGAGCGTGCGAGTCTGCCAGTGTCCAGCAGAGGGCAGCACGTTCACACAGTCACCGGCTCTGGGCGGCGTGGACGCGGCAAGGACATCCGGGCCGCGGGCAAAAACCAGAGCAAGAGGAACCCTGTCCAGACTGCTAAGTGTGTCCAAATTCCACGTGTGTGTATGTGCATGAGTGGATGGAGCTACAAGGGTATTTCACATCGTGTGAGTTGCAGCAGAGGCGTGGTCATCATTGTGCACCTGCCAAATACCAGAAATTGTGCTTCTTGCTTTATTTAATTTTATTTTAATAAGGAATTATTTGTAACTCGTCCTTTACATGAGAAGCAGTACCAATGAAACGAATTTGTCTTACCAATTAAATAAAATAAGCATGTCCCTCAAATCTTGTTTACTGCCATTTAACTGGCACATAAAGTATCCTTTATGTTAGCAACACAATAAAAAAACAGAGTAATTGCATTCAGGCAAATCTCTCTTTTATTGATCTGGTGATGAGAGAGGAGTGCAGGGGGGGATATTCAAATTACTTCTTAAGGCATTCCTGAATTGAGCTACAAATTTAAAACGCATTAACTTCTGGTCCACTTGTTGAATTGTCCACATACACCCAGGGTTCTGTGATGGTTTATTTGCAAACCCTAATGTATTTGCAAGTGGGAGGCACTGTGAAAAAGGGGGCCGGCCCTTCACAAGGTCCCAAACAGTGACGGGAGAGGGTTGGCGCACTGTCCCGGCCTGGGAAGCAGCCTCCCGGGGCACAGCAGGTCGCGAGGAGAGGCGTGGAGGGCCAAGCAGCTCCAGCCCAGGACGGTTGGTTTTTTGGATGGACACAGACCAAGACCGCCTGACAGTTGTGACAAAGGAGGACTTGAGCAGGGGGCAAGTGCCAGGCATCTGAGGAATTTTAAAAGACGCCACGGGAGGAAAAGGCTGCAGGGAAATTGCAGACGCAGCGTGAAGGACTAACGACCACCTGTTTCAGAGCTGCAGCCTGGTGTGGGGCGGCACCCAGGCCATTTCGCCTCATCCTGACAACAGCAGTGAGACGGACAGGAGCTCCTTGGGATGCGGCGCAGAGGCCTCCGCGACGTGGTCCACAGCTGCTTCTGCAGCCTCCTGACTCACACAGGGAGCCCCCGGACCCTTGTCGTGGCCCACGTCCCGCCCCACAGCAAAACCCAACGAGAGCGGGGCTCCTTGGGGCACCGCAGGAGGAGTGTGTGCGCGCCTGGCCTCGGTCACCTCCGGAGGCCCAGCGCGCCCGGGAAGCGGACTTGAGCGCACGGAGCGGCGGGGGCGCGCGGGGCAACGGGGACGCGGGGGGACGCAGGGAGCGGCGGGGATGCGCGGGGAGCCGCGGGGACGCGGGCTGATGCCCAGTGGGCAACGGCGATGCGGGCGCAGCAGGGGCGCGGGGAGCGGCGGGGACGCGGGGCGCGGAGGGGACGCGGGGGGGCCTTCCGGTGTCTGGCGAAGCCCCGACCGTCCTCCCGGGGCCCCACCGCTCGGGCTCCACAGCGCGCCACCCTGCGGACGGGTCAGGATCCCAGAAAACCGGAGGAGCTACTTGTGTGCTGCAAACACGGGGACTGTAATTCAGCGGCCGCTTCCGGGCCGTGGAAGATTCTGGAAGGAGGCGCCCGGCTGGTGAGCCAGAGGTTTTAGTGGCAGCGGCTGGACAGACAGAGGGGGCCAGTGTGACAGGAGCCCGCAGGGCCCCGGCCAGGAGCAGAGGCGCGACCACCAGCGGGGTCCTGCTGCCGCCCCGGCCTGGGGGCCAGCCCCCCACCCGCCGCACGGCTGGGCTCCCGCCTGCCTGCCTCCTCTCCGCGTGGTCCTGGGCTCCCGGACATGTGCGCCCTCCCGCACCTCACGCCCCTGCGCCCCCATAAAAGGCTCCAGGAAAGCAGATGCGCTTACGGTAAACGGAATGAGCAAGTGGAAATGAAACAGCCTGTTGGACCCCCGGGGCTCCCTTACAGCCGCTCTCGGTCACACTGCCACCGGCCCTGGACACCGCAGGGGGGCAGCAGGAAACGCGCCCGGGGCCCAGCAGAGGGGGTCTTCGCAGACTTTCCCCCACCGGGCCTCCAGCCCTCGGACTCGGGCGCCCCAGCCCCTCGGGCACACCGCGTGGCAGGCTGTCCACCAGACACAGGCCCTGCCCCCGGGTAACAGTGGACGCAGAGCCGTTCAGGAGGTCGTGGAGACCCCTGAGGAGCCGGGGGAGCATGTGGAGCATGGTGATGGAGGACACAGGGAACCCCACCGAGGGGCGCCATCGCAGGCAAGAGCCGAGCCCAGAGGCGGGTGGCCCTGGGAGGGGCCAGGGGACCCCCACGGATGGACGCCGGCCTGCCGGATTCACCGGGCCCCGCAGGGTGTGGGACGCCTGCCAGGGACGAGGTCTGCAGCGTTCGAGGAGGAAGGAAATGGCTTCCCTCCGCCACATGGTGCGGCTCCCGGCCTACAGACAGCAGTCCACCCTGCGGGGCCTTGGAAAGAGAGTGAGACCTCCCCTCGTCTGCCACAGGTTCCCTGCAGGCCGAGGCACCAAGGACCCCAATAGGTGTGACCCGAGCCGGGGTCTGACCGGCCAGCCCTGACTGTCCCCCAGCTGGCACCGCCACGCTGTGCGGCCCAGTGCAGAGGCTCCAGGTTTCCAGAATCTTCCAGGGCCCAGGCTCCTCTGCAGGCTGACTGCTCCTGACCGGGACCAGGCTTCCCTTGCTCTGGAGAGCAGCGCCTTCCGCGGGACGGGGGCACCTTCCATGCCACTCAGAGGAAGCCTCTCCTCCTGCAGAGGAAGGCAACGCCATTGAGGTTCAGAACTTCTGCAGGGGCTGCTCAGAAAGCACCGTGTGAACGACCCACTCTGCTAATTCCGCTCAATAACTGCGGTGGTGGCCCCGCGTTTTCCCACCAGATGGGGTCCTGGACCTCTGCAGCTTGCAGTTCATCATCTGGTTTGGCTCTGAAGGCTGCTCAGAATTTTTCTTCAAAGCAAAGAGAGAACTGCTTTCGTGGGAAGTGGTCATAGGCTGACTCTGGAGGGGCCCTTGGAAATCTGGTTTCATCTGTTTCTTACTTCATAAGCAAATGTGACGAGGATGGTGTCTGCTGAGGAGCCTGGCCAGCCCCGACTACGGACGGGCTGCAGCAGACCGGCTGGAAGGCGGTTCCAGCAAGAGCCCCTGCGGAAAATGCTCTGTCCGGCTCTGCTGCCCAAGGTGGGCCAGAGGCATTAACGCCAATCAGGCTGAGAAAAACCCTTTGGCCTGGTCACTGTCATTAGTTTCTGGGTCAGTGGCAGCCTGGTTCTGGCTAATCAACTCCAGACCCCAAGTGCACAAATCAGGGCAGCCGTGGTAGCAAGTGTGGTGAAGGCTTTTCTGATGCTCAGGCAGTTGGCGCTCAGCATAACCAGAAGGACACGGACTCCGGCTTCACAGTCTACATTTTAGCCCAAGCAGAACTCTGCAGGAAAAAGTGCAAGAGACGCATTTTCCTATCACTTGCACATACGCAGAATCCTGACAAGCCCTCTCACACCTCTGAGCTGTAAAGTCTTCATGGGTACAAACCACCCTTAAAGATGCCTCCGTTTTGAGCTGCCTTCACGGGACTCCACAAAAGGCGCCAGCAGCCACTTGCAAGCTGATTGGGAGACAAAACGCACGACAAACTCCCGCCGTTCATGTTTATTTACTGGAAACCTGTTTGCAGGAGTCTCCCTGTTTCCCCAGGTTTGGGGTGTTTTTGGCCGGAGGCCGTTGGGGGCTTGGTCACTGAGCAAACAGCTCTGGGCACTGGCTTGGTTGCTGTGGTTCACGAGTCTCACTCAGACCTACGGCCACGGCATCACCGGTCGCTGCTGGTGACACCGAGGGGACTAGGTGGGGCTTCGCTTTCGCCTCCTGCCGAGAACCAGCTCCAGACAGTCCCTAGAAGTAAACGGGACGTCAACCACGGGAAATGGGCTCTCAGAGATGGGCTTCTCCCATGAGGGGTTCTGCAGGTTCATTGCACAACGGTGTGAATGTACTTAATGCTGCTGAACGGAACATTTAAAGATGGTTCAGATAGTGTATTTTATGTTATGCGCCTTATTGCAACTAAAAATATTAAACTTAAATTTTAAGAAAAGGAAATGTGCTTCCCTTAATATACTTCTCGGTCCTGACCACAGACTAAAGCACATATCAGCTCAAATTCTGCATAAATTACAGGCATTTTAAGAATCTTCCAAGAAGACCGAGTATACAGTGGAGACCCTGGTTCTCCAGGAAGATGCCTTGGCCACCCTAGTAAATGACACAATTGACCCACATGAGCCACCGATTGCCTAGAGACCACTCCTCATGCCAGAAGAAGGACTCACAGGGAGCCCGTGACAGCAACCATCTTGCCATCCCCACTTCTCTGCCCAGGAAGGAAGCCACAGCCCATGGAAGTGAGCTGAGCTCTTTGGTTTGGAGAAGACCTTGCCTATGGGTATGTACCTAAAATCAAAAGGTCTGCTAAGATGCCAGGAGTCAGGCATATTCTGGCTGAATGACAAATACCAAAAATGCCACCAAGCGGGCCCCAGCAAACCCAGAGCTGTGGGGTCCTCGGCTCTTCTGAGCCCTTCTGCCCTGAGCTGGGCCTACAGAGTCAAGTGTTGCCGTGGGCAGAATAATGACTCCCCCAAAAAAGGCGTCCACGTCCTGATCCCCAGAACCTGTGAGTATGTCACCTCACCCGGCAAAGGAGAAGTAAGGCTGCAGATGGAATTAACAGAGCTAGGCAGTATGAGATAGATTTTTCCAGGATCATCTGGATGGGCCCAATGTAAGGACAAGGGTCCTTAGAAGTGGACAGGGGGCAGGAGCGGAGGTCCAAGGGAGTCCGTGGGAGAGGGGCTCCACATGCCACTGCCACTGAAGAGAGGAAAGGGCCACAGCCAAGGAATGCGGGCGTCCCTGGAAGCAGGGAGACAACGAGGAAGCCGAGGGAGAGGCTGCCCCGAGGACAGCGGCGCACACAGTGTCCCAGGACACCGGAGCTGCTGGCCTGGGGAGGAAGTGGATACGAACATGGAAGCGCCTGCAGGAAATTTGCTGTGTGAAGGAGGAGCAGTTAAGGAAAAACAGATGTGGGGTTAAAAAGCATATTTTTCTTTTTCAACATGAAAGATGCGAGTGTATTTAAACGTTGATGGGAGAGACCCATGAGGGGTCGAAGGCGCAGCAGAGAGAGAGGGGCTGCCAGCCACAGGGTCATTCCTGAGAAGGAAGACTGGAGGGGCCCGGGGCCTGCGGGGAGAGGTCTTACGTTAAAGGTCGTTGCGAGTGTCGGCAAGCTCACATCAGAAACCCCACAACTGCCGGGCAGGCAGCCTTGTCGTGAGGTCAGGGAGTGCCGGAGAGAACCGGGCTGTTGGGGCTGCCTCTGCTCCCACCCACAGCATGGCTGTCTGGGCCCGAGTCTCTGCCTCCAGCCCCGGCAGCCCA